>NC_142097.1:23575204-24186934 GCF_054644295.1 Miniopterus natalensis
ACCCAGGACTTTCGGAGGCTGGAGGAGGACAGAGCCAACCACCCTCCCGTGGCCTGGGAGGAAGAGGGGCCTTCTGGGGCCGCCAGGCCACTGGGACAAAGGCTTCCACCAGCAGGGACCACAGTCGGACCAGTCCTCCGGGTGAGTCTGAAGGTGGGCTAGGGTCTCCTACAGGGTGATGGGGTGGGCCAGGTTGTCCTTTCCCCAACTAGAAGCCCCTAAGGTTGGGGATCTGTTCCTACTGAGTACAGGCTATATGCAGGGCCGTGTGAGCCCTGCCTTCAAGGGGCTCACAGAGATATCAAAGATGATTTATCGACATGTTATCTTCTTTAATCTTCACACCCCCGTGGGTAGGAACTATCATCTCCATTTATTTGGTGAAGAGATTGAGGTTCAGAGAGGGAAAGTAACTCATTCAAAGTCACACAGCTAGAGTGGATCTGAGCCCTATCTCTTCACTATCATGCCATAATGTCTTCCCTGGCCCATCCCTCCCCTCTGACCCTGTCCTGACCCTGTCTGGATGTCTGCCTGGCCTGCTGGGTCAGCCGTGAAGTTTACAACCTGTTGGCAGCCTCACCATTATTTCTGTCTTGTCCCCACTCAGTGGTTTGATCATCACTGGTGGCCTCATCAGGGTCACTAGGGAAGGTTGTGCAGGTTGTAAACTGAATGGTGACCTCTATGGCTGGGCAGTGGGCAGCCTGCATAGCTATCAATGGTGCTCTTTTCTGATACAGCTGCCCAGGCCCCAGCCTCTGCCCACTGCCCAGGCCAGGCCTGTGGTCTTCAGGCCCCCAGTTCACACCCACCCTCTTCTATTCCAGGCTTTGCTGTTTTCCAGCAGCCTGCAGAGGCCCCACAGACAGCCTGAGGCTCCTCCTTCCGCTGCCTGGCCAAGTCCCAACCCCCCTAGACCCTCCTTCCCATCCTCTGAAATGGGGCCCCCTGTCTGTCTCTAGCCCACCCTCTGTCCTGATGAACCTGGGCCAGAGCAGGAGGTCCCAAGCCTTGACCCTCTTCTGGCTGAAGGAAACCCGGCCCTCCTTCTGCAGCTGGTGCAAAAGCTGTGGCTGCTGGCCCTGGATCACATGGTGGCCTCAGGGGCGGAAGAAGCCCAAGGGGAGGCCCTCTAGCTAGCTGCCAGACCCAGCTCTGAGCTGGGGGTAGGGTGCAGGCCCTGGGAGCAGGAAGTTGTTCTGAGTACCTTCCTAACAACGTGCCCTTCATTCCCCGACCCCCAAGTTAAAGGTGGCTCCTGAGTACTTGTTGACTTTCAAGGACCCCCATTCTTGGCCCTTTCTTTTTAGTCCCTAATTACTGTTTGTAACCAGGGTGTTTCTATGTGTGGGTGAGGAGTCCCTCTGCCCAGCGGTGTGCCCTCCCCTCACCTCCCTGCCTTGGTCTGTGAGTGCCTAGGCTCCTGCCCAAGGCCCAGCCACTCTCTCCCACTGGCCTTCCTCAGTGCCCTTGTTTTCTCCTTCCAGATGTTCTCCCATTTTCCACCCTTTACTCATAAACAGCTGGAGTCAGGGGCTCAGGACCCCCACTGGTATCTGTCCTGCTCCCCTGCAGAGCTTCTCAGTCTCCCGTTGCTTCTCAGCCTGTGTATGTGCCGGTGCAGGAAATAAAATACCTGTGTGCTATCTGGCCCAGCTTCCAGACATCTTTTTTAGGGAGTGTGTGTGCATGAGTGTGTATGTGAGTGTGTATGTGCTCTGGTGGGGCAAAGTTGTGGAGAGAGGGTGGGCTCCAATGTTGAATGATGTGCCAAGAGGTTTGATTAAATACATTAGTTAGTCATATCAACAACCCTTGTGGAGTGGTGGTTGTCAGATGAGGAAACAAGCCTAGGGAAGTTAAGTGACCCTCCCAAGAGTCTAACAGCTGGTTGTGGAGTCAGGATTTGAACCCGAGCCCTCGGGCCTCCCGAGCCCATGCTTGCACAGGCTCCCTCCCAGGTCCTTTGTGCTCCAGGGACTCTGACCCAGTGCTTGGCCTCGAAGGGTGAAGCAGGAGTGAGTCACCCATTGTTTTAAGTAGAGGTCCCCCCGAAGCAGACTTGGAACAGCGTGCTTGTAGCAGAACATAGTCAGTACCTACCAGATTGGTGAGTGCCAAGGAAATGGGCAAGGCACCGTGGTGTCTGTTACAGTCTACCCCTTGTACCAATCAGGTTCTATTGTGGAGTTTACTCTGGCCTGGCATTGCTTCTCTAATATGCTGGCTGGTGACAAAATCTTAAAATAAAAATTTACGACTGGAGGGCGAATGGTATAAGCTGTGATTCCACTGCTGCAATCAGTCCTAATGCCCTAAATGCTATTTCTCAGCTTTGTCCTGCAACACTCTTCCTATACTCCCCTCATCCTTGGCCAGCTGGTCTGGGTTGCTTTTCCCTTGAAATAACCTAGACCTTCATTCCTGAGAGGTCTGAACCCTTCATCACCAAGCCCTTGTTGGGCTGTTGTTGCAGCAATTTCCTGTTTATGGTTATCACCAGGCAGGAGGTCCCAAGAGGCACCCCAGTGTGACACCTCATTCCAGACCCTAAACACTCCTTCCTCCTCCCATTGTGAGGCAGTGCTCCTAGCTCCTCATGCTAATCAAGGTCAATAACCTCTGATAGTAATTGACTTTTCTTTGATTGCTGTTCTAATGGCACGAAGAGCCAAACATGGCCAGGCAGCAGCTGTACCTTTAGGGTTTAGGGGAATCTAGAGTAGAAGCCTCCTCCCCCAGGAACCAGGATTTCTAGTCCGGAAGTGTCTAGAATTGAGAGGACAGGAAGCACAAATTCCTGAGGTGACCCCCTGGCAGTGAAGGTGATAGGGGCCACTTCCACTCTACCCCCTGGTGCCTGGGCCCGGGTGTCTGGCTGTCAGGGACACAGCACTGTATAATAACCACTGGTTCAAAGTATAGCCCTAGTGGGTTTGGCTCAGTGGTTAAAGAGTCAGCCTAAGGACTGAGGGGTCCTGGATTCGATTCTGGCCATGGGCATGTATCTCGGTTGCAGGCTTGACACCGGGCTGGAGGCAACCAATTGATGTGTCTCTCTCACATCGATGATTCTCTCCCTCTCTCTCCCTTCCACTCTCTCTGAAAAGCGATGGAAAAAATATTCTTCGGCTGAAGATTAAAAATAAATAAATAAATAAATATAAATAAATAAATAAAGTATATACTTCATCCCAATCCCCAGGGTGCATGCCTGAGTTAGTGTCTTAGCTGCACATTTTATTTTTAGTTATTTATTTTTAAAAAGTTTTTTAATTTTGGTGAACTCTGATTTATTAGTTTTTTAAATTGATTTTAAAGAGCAAGAGGAAGGGAGAGAGAGAGAGAGATTTGTTGTTCTTATTTATGTGTTCATTGGTTCTTTCTGTATGTGCCCTGACTGGGGATCAAACCCACAACCTTGGTGTGTCAGGGCAATGCTCTAGCCAACTGATTAGCTGCACATTTTAATTCCAATTTTCTGTCAGGCCCGCAGTTTCTGGGTAACACGCTATATGGTAGGACAAGTGGATCCCATTGCTCATTGCTACACCTCTTTCACTATAAAGCAGTTCCCTTGTCTGAGGTCATGTGTTACGGGATCTTGTGATGAAAGTCATACACTGTAAATCCTTAGAGCTGTAGTTCTGTGGTGCCAGTGGAGGCACTGCAGACGGGAGGGCAAACTCATACTTAGAACATGTATCAGTCCCCACAAGGATGGTTCAATGCCCCTTGTAGGATGGAAGACATCTGATGTAATCAATTTACCAATGAGTAGCTTGTTGGTCCCCTTGAGTCATGATCCTACATCAAGAGCTCAGAGTTGGTCTCTGCTTCTGCTGGGTCAGATGTTCAGCAGAGGGAGCAGTTAGACTGGATGTTGGACCCATTCATAATCTGTCTCTACCACCATTGTTACTATATTCATGGGCCCGTATTACAAGTGTGGAGCGACCTAAGACTGTCTCTGGCTGACTTCATTGGATGAGTCATCCTGTCCCACCTGGTTGAGGTGGCTGCTCTCAGGTGAGCCTTCATGTGAGACACAAAGATCCACGTGTGCCTTCTCCGTAGATCTACCTACTTGCCTCTTGCGCTACTTGTCTCTGATTTTCTAATCTCATTCCTACAAGTCCCCTGACCAATCAGGGAGCCATCTACCACTGTCCAGAAGTCTGTGTATACCCTTCCCCCAGGCCACTTCTCCCTCCATACCAAGTTGATGACCAGGTCTACTACTTGAAACTCCACCCACTGGAAGAATCGTCCCTCACCACTGTCTTTTGGGATCACCCGTGAGTGGGCCATAATTCAGCAGCAGTCCATTTTCAGTTTTTACTAACATGTCAAGCCTACCCATTTGTGAACCAGGCCTGGGCTCTCCTTCCTATATGAGTTGGCCACAAGGAGTGAGGTCATGGGGGTGAGATGAGGGGAGGTGCAATAGATGTAGGTACCTTGGAGGGTGAGTGACTAACTCGTTTGTGTCCTCTGGCCCTTCTCAGGCCCAATCTCAAATGCACCATTTGTATCCTAAACCGAATCTCTGCTTGGCCCACCTAACCTTGTGATGTGGTAGGTCTGAAAATACCCAGCTCATGATAGGCCTCTCTGGTTGTATAGTAACCTAATGTCCAATGAGCAAGGGCTCATTCCCCACCAGGGCCCAGCAGCAAGCCAGGAGTGGCTTTTTAAACAGTAATTCTCTGATGCAGATGGCATGACTTGCTCTGGAACAGAAGTCAGCAAACTATGACCTATGGGCCAAATCTCTCCCATCACCTGATGTTATACAGCCTGCAAGCAAAAATGGTTTTTGTATTTTAAAGAATTACATTTTATTAAAAATTTTTAAAATTTATTGATTGATTTGAGAGGGGCGGGGGAGAGAAAGAGAGAAACATTAATTTGTTGCTCCACTTGCCCATGTATGCGTTGGTTGATTCTTGTATGTGCCCCGAGCAGGATCAAACCCTTGACCTTGACACATCTGGAAGATGTTCTAACCAAATGAGCTACCCCAGACAGGGCTATTTTAAATAATTACCTTTTAAATGATTATTTGAATACTTCCACAATATTCTTGATTTTGCCTCTTGGCCTGCAAAGCCTAAAATATTTTCTATCTGACCTTTTTAGAGAAAGTCCTGGGGTCTGCCCTGCAATTCTCCTCCAGCTCTCATCTGCCATGGACTGAGAGATGCTCCTGGAGGCGCCACTTCCCCTGCATTTCCAGCCTGCCTTGAACTTGGAAAGCTCTTAGGCAGAGAGTGGCATGTGCTGCGGAGGGTGCTGCCGACAGACACACGCGAGAACCGTGAGGGGCTGCGGGTGAGACACCGACAAGTGCCTGTGCCAGCCACTTGCCCATTTGACAAATATTTATTGGGTACCTCCTGTTTTTGGCAACGGGGATACAGCAGGGAGGAGGACACACAGTCCCCACTGTGACAGAGTTTCCTTTCTGATGGGGGAGGCAGACAATGAGCTGTCAAACAAAGCAACTGCAGGTTGTCAAATGGGCCCTACAGGAGATACGGTGCTGCAATCAGACAATGATGGGGGCTGTGCATGAGGCCTCAGAACAGAAAGGGTGGGTCTCTTAGAAAGAGGCGTTTCAATCAGACCCGGGGAGGAAACCAGGAGCCAGGTACATCTGGGGGGTGGGGGGAAGCAAGGACAAAGGTTCTGAGCAGGAAAGAGCATGTGCCTTTGCCTAGGGAAAGGAAGGGGGGGGGGGGCGAAGAAATGCATGACATCACCTGCCATGAAAATGGGTTCTTAGAGCTTTGACAAGGAGCACAGACTTTACTCTAAGTGCCATGGGGAGCACTGAAAGGTTGGTGTCAGGATTGGACGTGTCTTTTGAAAAGCTTTCTAGGTTGTGACCCCCACCCGCTATTCTCCCCCACACATGTGGAGATTCTTGTTCGGTGTTAGTCTTTGGGGATACCAAGAAAGATGAGCCATGCTCCCTGCCCCTAGAGGGGTGCTCAACTCTCTTCCCTGCCTCAACCCTATCCCCAACTCCCCTCCCTTGCCCCATGACACTCAACACAATGTGATCCATTGGAAGCTAGTTTATTTGAGTTGGTTTTTCATGAGGCCTGGCTGGGTTGGGAGGTGACTGGGCTCTGAAGCTCGGTTCTAGGGATGCTGGTCCCCTTCCTCAGCACTGCGGCGGCCGAAGTCCATCCATCCATAGGCATCTTCCTCTTCCTCCAGCCATGGCCCCTGTTTCTTGGACATGTCTGAAGGTCAGAGGTGGGAGAGGAGGTGAGGATGGGGAAGGACACCTAGCCTCTGGGACTGAGGTCAGGGCCAAGACTGGCTAGGTAAGCAAGCAGGGACGGCCATCAGCAGCTCCTACCTGCCACCAGGTGTGGGGGACCCTGGAACCTTAGCTGCCTTTGGTGGTGAGAAGCTGGGCCCAGCTGGTCTGGCCATTGTGGCTCAAGGCCCCTCTTGGCCCCTGGAGCTGAAGGTACATCCTGCAGTTGGGAGCGGGGCTTCCAAGAAGCTTCAGAGAAGGTGGCCAGAGCCAGTGCCAAGATCAGCGCGCACACACACAGTCGCTGCATCTTGCCTGCAAAGGACAGAAGGGCCGAGCTGAAAGGTGGGGCACTCCAGGCACCCAGAGTCAGGAGCCTGGACCACATGGACTCCAGGCCCCTTCCTGCTGGCAGGTCTGCAATTCTGTGAGGACTTGTGGACTGTTCTTGCCAGTTCTCTGGCCTCCAAGCCTTGCCCCTTTCCTCCTTATCTACTCTAATTACAGCGACCACTCTGCTCTTCGAGGAATTGAAACCTAGAGGAATGGTTTCTCAACTGTTATGTGCAATTCAAGGCCATGTGAGCAGCTCTGTGGAGGTTTCAGTCTTGTAATTTAAGGTGGACTTTGAAAGTAACACCAAAGGAGCATATACATTCAGCTGCATCACATACCACATGGGATCTCTTGGGAGACCTGAAACCTATTCACTGTGTCCAACACTAGCCACGTGTGTTGTCCAATATGGTAGCCACTAGCCCCATGTGGCTCTTTACATTCAAATTAATTAAGATAAAAAGGTCCTCCCTTGCACTAGCCGTATTTCCAGTGACGTGTGGCTGGTGGATACTGTATCGGACAGCCCAGATACAGAGCATTACCATCATCATGGAATGTCCTAGATAGTGCTGGTCTAGGAAAGAGTTTGAGATGGGGTCCAGAAACCCTGGGTTCCAGTCCTAGCCTTGCCCAATAATTTGGGTCACATCTCCCTCTGGGTCTCAGTTTTCTCACCTGAGAAATGGGAGATTAGCCTTTGTCTCACCTCCCAGGGCTGGGGTGAGTATGAAGTAAGAGGGTCAGGGCTGGGCCCTGGGTGAAGCAGCAGGTTAACTTGAAGGCAAGGGCTGGGAAGCCAGGGTGGGTCCTAGTGCCCAGACCTAGTTCGACCCTGGGTTAAGGGAAGGGTCCAAGCCCTGGAGACTCCGAGATGCGAGCCTGGTACCTTGACGGTGTGGGGTCCCATCAACCCTCTTCCCAGCCTCTCTCTCCCCTCCTGGGTGCTCTCACCTGCAGAGCTGGGAGTCGGGTGATGCTGAGGTCGGTCTGGTCCTCTCAGTCCTCTGCTGGGCTGGGTGCTGCAGCCCTGCCTTATAAAGCCCTCAAGGCCCCTCCCTGCCCTCCTTTCCCATGAGGCCAGACACCCACAGCACAAGAACCCCTGCCCCACCCTGCCATTTAGAGTCAGTTCTCTGGATGTGGGGGGAAGGGAAGGTCATGGTGAGGGGCAGGAGCAGGGCAGGGGCAGTTCTTCAGCTGGGCATGAAGGCCAGCAGGAGACAGGCTCCCTGGGGTCAGGAACAATATCCCTGCCATGTCCTCAGGGTCAGAGGCCTGGTGCTTATCCCCCAGACTATTTCCCACTTGGGGGGCAGGTGGAGCAGATGGACCAAATGACCTTAGATTCAGAGAAAGCACATTTCACCATATACTGATGTTTGAAGATCAGGAACCGTGTGAATGTAGAGTGACATATTGATCCCCTGTCCCTTCTGCTGGCCTCTGCAAACAGGACGTGCCGTAGTTATCAGGAGCAATGGGCCATGGGCTGATGGCCTCACTCTCTCTGCCTAGTGGCTGCGTCCTGGTTGGCTCTGAACCTCCTTCACCCCTTACCTGGAAACCCCTGAGTATTGCCCCCTCTCCTTGTGCCCTCTGCCCTGGGCTGGCTTTAGCTTGCAGCTACCCCAGCATCTCCCCAGGTCTGCCCCTCGACCCCCACCTCTTGCAAACCCCCTACCCAGAGCCAATTCCTTGAGGCTCCTGCACCTCGAGGCTCAAGGGGAGACAGTCATCTGCAAAAATAACGCACTCACCACTTTTCAATATAAAAATGCGACTTAAAATGGTTAGCAAGGAAACGAAAGGGTTTGCCCAAGATGTTCCAGAAAACCAAATGGAACACTTGTTGACCTCTTTGATAAACTGCTGCTTCGACCTGGTTTGGACGGAAGTCACTAGCCCTAGGCTTTTTCTTTTTCTGCAGTTGGGACTAGAGGTTTTGCTTTTGTTCATGCGTCATCAGGGCCCCTCCCTGTCTGGAGGAGTTTCGAGGCCCCTTGGGTTCCAGATAAGGGGCTGCGGTATCCACGCTCACAGCCCGCTTTGTGGAGAATGGACCAGTGATGAAGGAAGCAGGCTGTGAGGTGTCCATGGCAACCAGTGGCCGAAGGTTCTGGCAAATAACCATCCTAATCCAGGGCGGGTCTCAGTGACTCAGCAGGTGGAATAAATGAAAATGACAAAAACAGCCGGGGCGTTGGTGCTCACAATTGAATCACAGAATCTCAGAGACAAAAGGGACTTTGAGGGGGCTTGGGGGGAAGGGTGGGGAGCAGCTCTGCTCACATCCTGGGGAAAAGAGATGTTCGTGTTGCTGTGGTAACGGGAAATTATAAGCTTTCAGCAGAGTCCTGGTTGTACCAGAGCCCAAGACTTGAATTCTGCTGGGTGGGGGTGGAATCCAGGAACCAGCCCTTTGACTTGCGGGTGACCAGGAAATTCATTTTCTGCGTCTACCAAGTTGAAGACCAGATCCCAGCCCCTGGGGTCAGCCCCCTCCTCCTCCCTGTAGACCCTAACCTGTGCTCACAGTGATGACAATGCTGTGTGCCAAGCATGTTTGCATGAATGAATGCCATTGCTCTTTACCATGATCCTAGGGCACAAGTGCTAGTGTTGCGATCCTACAGATGAAGAAACTGGCCCAGACAGGTGAAGCAACCCCTGTCCTGAGTCCACATGACCAAGGAGAGCTGGGCTTCAATCTCAGGTCTCTGTCCGCCTATTCTGAGATCTTTCTTCTCCTGGATGGGGGGGAGGGGGCGGTAGTGGTGGGCAGAATAATGCTCCCCCAAAGATGTCCACACCTCAGTCCATGGGGCCTGTGAATATGTGATGTTACATGGCAAAAGCTACTTTGCAGATGTAATTAAGGGTATAGACTTTAAAATAGAGTGCTTGTCCTGGATGATCTGAGTAGGCCCAGTTTAATCAGATGAGCCCATAGAAGCAGAGAATGTTCTTTGGCTTAGAGGCAGAAGTGACGTGGTTGAAGGATGAGTCAGAGTTTCGGAGAATGAGAAAGACTTCACCTGCCCTTGCTGGATTGAAGATCGCAGGGTGAGGGCAACGGGACCAGGTGTGCAGGTGGCTGTAAGAAGCTGAGAGGGGCCCGAAGCTGAGGCCCCACAACCACAAAGAACTGAGTTCACAGACAGCCTAGCTGAGCTTGGAGGCAGATTCATCCCAGAGTGTTCAGGAAGGAACGCAGCTGTGGCCACACCTTGATTTTGGCCCAGTGAGCCACGCCGAGCCTGGACTTCTGACCTACAGACTGTGAGAGAATGGACTTGTGTTGTCTGAAGCTCCTAAATTGGTGGTAATTTTTAGGGCAACGATAGAAAATGAATGTAAGGCGGTGGCATATGAGTCCCCACATTAAAGTTCAACTTTTCTGTATGTTTGAACATTTAAAAAAATTTTTTGGTGTTCTTAATTCTCACCTGAGGATATTTCGTTCATTGCTTTTTTCAGAGAGTAGAAGGTGTGGGGATGTGTGTGTATGTGTGTAGGGAGAGAAACACAGAGATTGGCTGCCTCCTGCACTTGCCCCAACTGAGGCTGGGGATCAAACCTGCAACCCAGGTACATGGCCCTGACTGGGAATCAAACCCATGACCCTTTGGTGCCTGGGCTGATGCTAAAACCACTGAGCAACACCAGCCAGAGTGTGTTTGCACATTTTTATAATAAAATATTGGAAAGTATTTTGTTTAGCCATGTCAGATAGTGGCTTTTTAAATGGGAAAATAATTCTAAAAGCACCTACGTAAGAGAAGTATTTACACAGGTGCATTTTAGAGTGGAGGAAGTGACGGTCAGCCAGGTGAAGGTGCTTGCCCCAGGCCCCACAGGTAGGAGGCAAGGGAGCTGTGAACCTGGTCAGTCTCCTTGGGCTCTGAGTACTGCTGCTTCTCCTCACCCGGAGGTCCTGTCCCACCTCTCCAGAAGCTCAATCTACCTTCCCTGTGAGCTCCAGTTCCTCTACCTGCCTGGGTCCTTACAGCCCACCTACCCCTCCTGGTCTCACTTTCCTCCCTCCCAGCCTGGCTCATGGTTTGTCATTTCAGTGGGATGCACCCATATAGCTGCCCCTCTTCTGCTTCAGAACCTGCCAGGCTGGTCCCCAGTTCCTGACAGAGGATGTCACTACCCTTGCCTGTCTCCCTCTCCGTGTACGCTGGAAAGTTCCTGAAAGTGGCCAGTTGATCCCACTGCAGATTGATATTCTGCAGCTGGGTTGTTGCCTGGCAACCTTGTGAATCACTTCTCCCTTCACCCCCAAGGTGATCTGTCAGTCCCCCTCTCCTTGCCATGACCACAGCTGTCTGAGTCCTTTCTGTCCTTTTGTCCATCACTGGAGGGTGCATAGCCCTGTTCAAGGTCAGTCCCTCCACCAGGACCTCTCATCCCAAACCCTCCTGCTTGCTTAGAGACCTTGTGCCTTCACTTTTTCATTCATTCAGAATTTATTTCTAAGTGCCTTTTTTGTGTGCCAGGCACTGTGCTGACCCTGGGGACACAATGTTGATTAAGCAGATCTTTGTTCCTCTTTTCTTGGAGGGGAGACAGTGTGATATGACCTTAACAAGCCATGAATGATTGCAGGAAGGTGGGAAGTAAGCAGAGAAGCCTCCTCCTTGCCCCTGGAACCTTGAAGCTCTCCTCCATGTAAGCCTTCTGACATCTACAACGTGTTTTCACCTCCCACTTCCCCTAATAATGGTGATTAAAATTTAGGGAGCACTTCTATGGCCAGGCTCCTATGGTAAGCACTTTACATGCATTATGTCTCATATTTCTCCCCACAGCCCCACAAGGAGGGCACTACTGTTGCCCCTAGATTATAGTCGAGGAAACTGAGACACAGAGAGGCTGATGATTGCTGGCAGAAACAGTCCACCATGGGCCTTGAGCGTTCCTGTATGCCCAGAATGCAAGGTCATGAGCTCTCTCTACCTGGCCTATTTCTCAGGGTTGAGTTTGAAGCGAGTGGCCTTGAGGCCTGAGGTAATGTCTCCCTCTGGGACAAAGAGCAGGCTTGCTACTGCTGACTATAAAAATAGTAGATTCCCCAAGCTCAGTGTTCCTCAGCTGAGATAAAACTATTGTGGATCCGTATTGTGTCACCACCCAGGACCTTGGGGGGTAAAAGGAATTGATGTGAATTGTGCTGCTAGTTGGGCTGTAACAAAGTTATTTGTCTCTGACCCAGGAGTCTTGTCCCTTCTGCCAACATTGGTGAATCAGTAGTAAGGTAACTTATTGTAAGTAGGGTGGAATCAAATCCCAGACTCAACGCCTTGATTTTGCCCGGGACACAGAACTCATCGGATGCACAACTGAGACTTGAACGTGGGCAGTTTGATTTCACAGCATTAAAAAAAGTCTTCTTGCTGCTTTCCTGTTCCCTCTATGGTGATCTTTCTCTTTCCTACACTCTGTTATCTACTGAGCCAATGAGTGGGGTAGGTTGGAGTGACAGACAGCGGGGGCAAGGAAAAATGGGGGGGGAGGGGGAGGTTTTGATGGCTGATTTTGCCTGTGACCTCACTGGCTACTGTGAAAAGCTATTTGAGGGAGGGGAGAAGGCATGGCACGTTTCTTCAGGCTTTGCTGAAGTTCTCCTGTATTTATAAATCCACCTACTTCCACACTGTCCCTGCCAGAGGGTAGAGGACATTTCTGTTCACCAGCCAAAGAGGTGCTGCCATGTGGCAAGGGCAACCACCGATCCACTTTGTCTCTATGGATTCTCCTATTTTGAATATTCCATATAAAAGGGATCATTCAATATGTGACCTTTATATATATGTGTGTGTGTGGCTTCTTTCATTTAGCATGTTTTCAAGATTCATCCATGTTGTAGCATGTATCAGTACTTCATTCCTTTTTATTTTCTGCTGAATAATATTCCATTGTGTGGGCATACCACAATTTTTTAATTCATTCATCAACTGATGGACGTTTGGGTTGTCTCTGCCTTTGGCTATTGTGAACGATGCTGCTGTGAACACTGTACAAGTTCTTGTGTGAATGTATGTTCTTAATTTGCTTGAGGATATTCTTAGGAGTGGAATTGCTGAATCACATGGTAACTCTATGTTTAACTTTTTGAGGAACTTTTGACTGTTTCCCTCAGCAGTTGCACCATTTTACACTTCTACCAGCAATGTCCGAGGGCTCTCATTTCTCCACATCTTCCACCAAAAATTGCTATCGTCTGTCTTTTTGACGCTGGTCATCCCAGCGGTATCTCGCTGCAGTTTTGATTTGTGTTTCCCTGGTGGCTAATGATGTTGAATATCTTTTCATGTGCTCAGTGGCCATTTGTTTATCTTCTTTGGAAAAATGTCTATTCAGATCCTCTGCCCATTTTTCAATTAGGTCGTCTAATAAGAGTTGTAAGAGTTCTTCATATATTCTAAATCCAAGTCCCTTATCAGATCCATGATTTGCAAATATTTTTTCCTGTTGGGGGATTGTCTTTTTACTTTCTTGATAGTGCCCTTTGAAGCACAAAAGTTTTAGAATTTGATGAAGTCTGATTCATCTATTTTTTTTTTGCCACTTGCGATTTTGTTGTCATAATCTAAGAAGGCTTTGCCTAACCTAAGGTCATGAAGATTAACTCATATTTTCTTTTAAGAGTTCTATATTTTTAGCTCTTATATTTAGGACTGTGATCCATTTTGAGTTAATTTTTGTACAGGCCCAACTTCATTCTTTTGCATGTGGATATCCAATTGTCCCAGGACTATTGCTTTCTGTACTTCAACTGTTTTTATGCATTTCAATGCAGATCTAACATTGTAATGAAAAATGCACTTATAAAAAATGAAAAGTCATAATGAGACTTTTTTTTTTTAACCAGCTTGCAGATCACAATATGAAGTCTGCTGACTTTATGGTTCAAACTGGTGCTTCTCAAACGTTGTAAAACGCAGGTTGCTAAAATAAAGGTTGGTTCAGTAGGCCTGGGGAGGGGTTTGATATTCTGCACATCTAACAAGTTCCCAGGTGATGCTGAATGGCTGTCTTTAGTTCTGTCTCCATGTGGACCATGGGACCAGGTGAGTCACATCTTCCTGCACCTGACTTTGTCCTTGTGTTCGTCTTCTGTCGTTTCACAGAAATGGAGTGAGAATCAATGACTTGACACACACACAGAATGACTGACATGTTTGTGCTCCGCATCAACATATCTTGTGTTTCGCACGTTTCCTGTTTTTAACCAATCATCCATTCTGGGTATAAATTAACCGTAAAGGATTATGATTAAAGACAATTTAAATTGTGCAACGATCAGACTGCTGTGGCTGGGCGATGGCGGGCGATAGTGGCTATGGAGCAAGTGAGTCATGCTCCGGCTTCTGAGCATCGTGGAGTCTGGCTGCTGGGTGTGCATCTTTCACCCAACACACAGTCGGTTTTAGAGATACTTACAAATATTTTTAAATAGTCATTAATTTTAAAAGTCGACATTGAAATACGCACTGTTGCTGCTTGTAATGATGGGCCTAGAACACCTTTGTTAATCTCTGGGGCTTTGTAAGCCTTGAGAGGAAATCAGAGACTAGTGATTCTTAACTGTTTTGGGTTGTGGGCTCTTTTAAGAATCTGATAAAAGCCATGGACAGTCTCACAAGTAAATGTTCACATGTACATTACACACGAAATCTCAGTTTCAGGGGTTGGTTTCTCAGATCCTGGTAACCAAATTCTGACCCTTGACCACCCCGTTTTCAAACCATCTTAAATACAATACTTCTGATTACTTTCCCTGAAGTTTAGCTCTGACAATGCTTCTTTCCTGCTCAGGTTTCCTCAATAGCTCCCCATTACTCAGAGTACTTTTTCCCCAAGTGTGGTTTGTGGCCCTCCCATAGGAATTGGCTGATGCTAGCTAAAAACACTGGTTTCTAGGCCCCATATCAGAGTTTCTGTACCAGATTCCCTGGCTCTAACGCCAGGGCTATGTCCTGGAGTTTGTAGGCCAGGCATTCTAGTGTGAGGCTCTATCACACTTCATACCAAATGAGTGGCATGCATCCACAGACCAGAAGATAGAGTTTTGTAACATTTTTGAAAAGATGTTTATAAATTTTACAAATCTATCTTTTGTTAAAATAATGTTCTTGCCCTGGCTGGGTGGCTCAGTTGGTTGGAGCTACGCCTCATGTGTCAAGGGGTTCTGGGTTCGATTTCTGGTCAGGGCACATACCTGGGTTTCGGGTTCGATCCCTGGTCGGGGTGGTATAGGAAACAGCCAATCGATGTTTCTCTTTCACACTGTTTCTCTTTCTCACCCTTCCTATTGCTCTAAAAATCAATAAAAACATATCCTTGGGTGAGGATTAAAAAAAAAAAAAAGTTCTTTCTCTAGAACTTTGATTACATTTACATACAGTCGTGTAAGAATCATATTGCAGTTTTTGCCAATGTTAATCCTCTGTAGTACTAAACGGTTATTCATTCTGATTTTGCAGTTGTTGGGCCAAATTTTAGAGATGATGCATTTCTTTTCAGTTTAGACATTTTTGCAGGCCCTTGAAAAACAGGTGAGACTGGGCCATTATTCAGCTGACACCCAGGAGAGCAGAACTGTTCTGGGTGGGATCCACAATCTGAATTTTTAACAAGCTCCCCAAGAACAGTGCGTTTTATAAATATTTGAATTAGGATTTAAGAGTGCAAGAATTTTTCTTTTTTTAATATGTCTTTATTGATTTCAGAGAGAGGAAGGGAGAGGGAGAGAGAGATAGAAACATCAGTGATGAGAGAGTCATTGATCAGCTGCCTCCTGCACCCCCCCCCAATGGGGATTGAACCCACAACCAGGCATGTGCCCTGACTGGGAATCAAACTGTGATCTCCCGGATCCTAGGTTGACGCTCAACCGCTGAGCCACACCTGGCTGGGCAAGAAATTTTTAAAAAACAGAAAACCTCATAAAAAGAAAAAAAAAGTGCAAGAAATCACCAAAACCTCAGGTTATGTGCTAATTTTGAAATAATTCTCTTGAAAAAAAAATTAGTCAAGGAGCTCTTAATTTCAAAGCCCTGTGAACTGAGTTCTGACACTGATGCCACCAAGGATGGTAAATGAGGAAGGGGGTCAATTCTAGTGCTAGTTGGTAGAATGTTCAGTCCCAAATACAGTTTCTTTTACCTATTTATAGAGTTTACAGCAATTTCAGTAGGCTTTAAGTAGTTTTTGTAAATTCCTGTGGAGTTTTAGCTAATATTTATTGTCTTAAATGACACTATTTTAAGAAACACCATTTTAAGAAATGTTTGACTTATCTCTGCTTGTTCCTGTTGCAGAGGGTGGGAGTAGAGGGGCAGGAGGGCTCCTGCTGACTGGGGTTGGGCAGGGAGCCTGAGGAGAGGGGAGGAAATGGGGGAAGCAAGAAAGGGAGAGTCTTGGCTTGTGGCTCTACCCACTCTGATCTCACACCGACTTTCCAGCCTTCATCTTCCTCTATTCCATTCTCTCCACCTACTTGCTGGTAAGTGACCTCTCTGCATCTGTTTCAACACGGGACTGAGTCCCAACTATTAAATCAGTTGATGTATACTTCTAAGTGCTTGGCACAGGTCTGGCACATAGTAAGAGACAGTACTGTTATTATTTCTGCTCTATGTAAGGCCTTTGTTCCAGCCAAATGGTCCTACCTTAAGGATCCTCATACACACTGGGTGCTTTCACCCCTGGGCCTTGACTCCTCTGCCTAGAATGCCCTGCTTCAGATGGCACCCTGGGCTCGGATGGGAGTGGGGAAGATTTCCCAATCCTCAGAGATCCTGTGCTCTTCGGTTAAGCCAGTGGTGGCACTGGCCTATTTCTGCCTCATGTCAAGGCTGTGCTGGTCTTACATCCCATCGGGTGTCTGCTTGACTCGCCTTTGTGTGCCCCATGATCCCCAGCTGCACTGGACAAACTAAGACTCACTGTCTGCAAGTAGAGCTACTTAAGTTGCGAAGGTACAGGTCTAGTGGGAAGAACAGAAAGGGTTCTAGATGAGGCTCTATCACTTAGATGGTTTTCTCAACCATCAAATGGAGACATTATGCTTTATTTTCAGGCCTGAGATACACCCATATCACATCAATTGGATCAGTGTTCACAAACCTCCTGTTATATGTTCACACATAATTGTTTTTGTGGGTCCAGACAGCCGATTTAATACTGGTGTTGCTAGCTTACCTCAGAATAATCCTATTTGAGAAAACTGGAGGTCCTTAGAGATGTTAACAGCCTAACACAGGACCTGTACAACCTATGGCATGATTCCCTCTTATTTCACCCCATCTTCTGTGGTCCTCTGTGGGTTTGGCCTCCAGTATTGCCTCTAGAAGTTTCTCTACAAAAAGCCCTTTTGTTGTACTCAAATCTTGGTTTTAAACAATGCCACTTGTTGGAGCCAAGTGGTAGGTTTATTAAATGAACCAATTTTGTGGGATCTTGTTGAAAGCCTCTATCAGAGATTAGAATCTATTTTCAGGTCAATTGCCACCGGCTTAGCCTCTCACCAGACCTTCTCCACACCCACTTGTTCCAGGTTGACCTTTGCCTACAAAACTGCAGTTGGCAACAAATAGGAAGTGTTGATTCCTTATAACCTTAGCAGTTGGAAGCGTTATTTCAGTATCTGAAATTAGGGCTGGTTATGATCCACATGCTGGGAGAATTAGATTGTGTTTAACAGAACGGACCCAGGAGACCTTGATATACTTTGTTATTGTCCTTTGTCAAGAGATAGCCTCTTAATATTCAATTTCTGCTTCTGAAACACTTTAGTCACTTACACTTTTGCATACCTTTTCTAGGGGTTTATAGCTTAGGTGAAGTCCCATACCTAATTTTGGGACTTGAAGGAACAAGCTCACTAAAGGTTTTTTTGGTCTGTTTGTTCAGGCCCGTTGAGCTCTGGGTACAGACAGATCCCCTGACCACTTCTGTGGTTCCTTTACACACACAAGACTGACTGTATAGTATATAAAATAGAATCTGCAAGTCAGATGTTTCTGAAAACAAGTTTTATTTAAATAAGGGTTTAAATACATTACATAACATTAAAACTGAAGGGGGGAAAAAACCCAAAAATCAGTTTACTTCACATGGCATTGGGCAGCTGTTGCTAGTTAAGTTGCAAGCTCTATAGCTAGCTACACGACTGACACATCAGTTTGAAATCTGTTCCCTTGTCAAAAGTTTAACTCTGATAGAAGGCTGGCCTCAAATTCTGGTGTTTGGACATCAATTAGCAAGGATATGTCTGGTCAAAAAGACCTTGGTGGCAAGCCAGATATCCTTATCACCCTCACTAGAGAGAAGGTGGCTGCTCTAAGCTCCACCCACCTGCTCAGGTTGGAGATCTTTTGACTACGGAAGGCCCCCTCTAGTGGTACAGATGCCGTTGCTGCCTTACCCCTCTCCTCTCAGCTTCACCGAAGGCTGTTCAGGTGGTGACATTCTCTGAGGGCAGGGAACTCTTGTGAGGAGCCGTCTGTGATCTTGGGGCTCTGGGCTTGGCCGAAACATCACGTTATTGCTTTGTTTCAGGCTGGACACTGCCAGGCGCCTACTGCTTGACCTCTGTTTAAATGAGGGACTTCAAGACTAGACAGCATGGCTCTTTTCAGTTTATTGCATGAAGGAGTTACACTAGTCCAAGTTAAAAGCAGACCCCAAATGGTTACATTATACAAGCTGTGAGGTTTTTAAACTTGTGACAAGGGACAGAAGGGAAATTCTACTCATTGCAAGGAAATCCTCACTTATGCTTCAGTGAGCCAAAAGCACTTAAAACCCATGAACCTTCAACTGGTCGTCCTTAGCCAGTCCAATCTGCAAAGAAAAGAGGGCAAAGTTTTAAAGAGTGGATTGAGAGAGTTAAAATCTCCAATTCTGGTGCAAAACAGTCCTGTCTTCCTGCTTCTACACTGGGCAAGGAAAGTCCAAGAGCCAAGGTGCATACTTCAACCACCACGAGCACAGTGGTTCTCAACTCAGGGTACTCAGTTAAAAACCAATGATGTAATAGAATTTTAGCACTTAGGGAACAGCCAACCAGACAACCTATTTATTTTCGTACCTGTCCATGCAATTTAAGCATGTAATCTTTAAAAGTACATCCACTGAAAAAGTAAACTTAAGGCAGACAAGTTCCTTTTGTTTCTGGAAATACATTTGTCCATGCGCTACAAAACCATTTTGCTCAGCCTTACAAAATGAAAACTTCTGTTTCCCCAGCAGAAATTAAAAGACTGGGCAGGATCTGAGATTAGCCAGGGCAGAGGCTCAAATGCATCAAGTGACCGAACTCACCTCTACGAGGAACTGGCATATGTTCTTGCGCTGGTCACCCTGCAGCTGAATTACTTCTCCATATTCTGGATGCTCAATTACAGTACCATTGCAGGCAAATTTCTGCAAAGGAAGCAAAGCAAATTAGGCCTAACAATACTAATAACCCCCTTTGGGAAATAATACAACAAACACCCCCACGTGAGCACGTTAAATGTGAATTTCCTACAATGAAAACCTACCTTCTTAAAAGCCTTCACTAGTTTCTTTTTATCGTAATCATCAGCGATCCCTTGGACAGTAGTAAGGGTCTTCCTGCCGTTTCTCTGTTGAATTCTTATATGGATATAATCCTCAGTGCCAGCAGGAAGCAGATCATCACCCTTACTTGCATCAGCAAAGGGGTCTGGGAAGAAAGGTTAAGTTTAGAGCCGTTGTGGCTCAGATACCACTGTCACCCTCCCTTCCCGCTGTATCTTTTGTTGAGTGCAGAAAACTAATACTGAAATCGCCAAGGACTGGGTCAGATCAGACATGTCCTTTGTGGGCTCTCCCGGAACAGGTCAATCCGGGACGACCGGGTTTCCAAGCCCAGTCGAAAGCCTGGGCCTCCTGGCCCGCCCTCGAAAACCGATCACGTGTCGGGGGAGCCAGAGCTGGCCGGCAGCGCCCCAGTCGGCTGATGCAACCGGCCGGAACCCGAGCTCCGAGGCGGGGCCAACTTCCCGCCCCATTGGCGCGCGCGTTTGTCACTTAGGGCTGGTGCCGCCTCCCTCCGGGGTCCGCGACAACGGCGGTGACGTAAAGGACGTGACGCGCGGGAGGCGGGAGGAGGGCGGGTGTGGCCCGCGGTGGCCCCGGAGCCATTAGTAAATGCGCCACCCGAGCCAAGGGCTGACCTCTCGTCCTATTCTTCCGGTCACACTCAGCGGCCGACCCCAAGGCCCAGTCCCCACTGCCTACGAGGCCAGACATGTTCCCTCCGCATACGTTTACTTAAACCCAGAGCGTTTGGAAGCTTTCCGAGCCCCATCTCCGGGCCTAGACAGCCCCGCCGCCCCGCCCGGGCCTTCACCCCGCGGGACCTTCCCGTGGCTTACCGAAAGAGTGGAGGTTCTGGATAGCGGACATACGATACGATTCCTTTTCCTCGGTGGAAACGGCCTGCGGAAGGCTGCGGCGGGAGAAGGCGGGCGGGGGGGACGGAGCGTCGGGAAGCGAGGGGGGCTCAAGGGGAAGGTTGCTGAGTCCTCGGCGGCGGCTCAGTCACTGGGGCGAAGGGGCGGCGCCTTATTCGCTTATATAGCCGCCCCTGCGTCGCCGCGCTGCCCTCACTTCGACCCCGCCCACGGCGTCGTGCCCCAGCGCCCAGGCGCTGTCGCTTCCTATTGGTCCCGGGTGGGGACGCGGAACTGCGCTTGCGCAGGAACTCAGTGCTGCTGGAAGGGGGAGGGAAAGCTTGGTCGGTCTACGTGCCTGTGCCGTGCGGCAGGTAGGTGTCGGCGGCGAGGAAACGGGCGCGCCTGCGCACTGGGTGGCCTTTCATGGTGCGTGGTTTTGACCCCGCTGCAGCCCCGCCTACGCCAGAAGGGGTTTTTGTGGGGTAGGCTGGCTGCCTTCAGCGGGGGTCTGGATGCGGAGCCTCCAACACTGGGCGGGTGACCACTGCCTCGTGCTCGCCTAGTTACCCACTTCCCCTTTCTTTCCAGATTTAGGGTGGCACTTTAACCCGCATACAATAATATAACCCAAACTTCGTTAACCTAAAAATAAAAAGGCCTGTCAAAGTGAGAGACCACAAGGGTTTATTGGAGCTCAGGAAGAACAGCTATTTGGGAACCATTAATTTCAGGCAGAAGCCCCAATGATGTTCCCATTAGCAGTGGGGAACAATTACATAAATAGAAGGAAGGCATTTCTGTTGGTGCAGATAACGTGGTGATGTTAATTTTATACAATGTGTGTAATTTTCAGTCCAGTAGTCAAAATAACTGCTTTCTTGTTATCTTTGTAAATAGTTCTTCGGGACACAGTGTCGTCCCAGGCCCCGTCCAAAGGTTAGTTTGTCCTGTGCTGACATTCCAAGGTTTGAGGTATCAGCCCGCGAGGCAGTGCCTCAGCTTGGCGGCTCTGGCTCCATTTTAAAATATATATGTATTTTGACAACCTTAACTTCATGATTTAGATTAATTTATAATAATGATATCTAAGATATCATTAGATGAATCTAACCTAAAGATGTGTGAATCTCTAAGTTTATCACTTCGATCATCTAAGGAAAGAATGCCCAGCTCATTGGCATGCGTTCAAGAGACAGTAACTGATTCTGGGGGAGAGTAGCTGATTCTGGGGGCCAGAGAAGGATTCAGGCACTGGAAGAGTGTCATACAAATTGTGCAGGGTAGAGCCTTCCCAGCTAGATGAACTAGTTCCTTCAAAGCGGTCAACGTTTCTTGCTCTTTCAATTTATTAATTAAAATGCTCTCAGTTGCCGGGGTAAATAAAGTGGTTTTAGACTCCAGGGCCTCCAGGTGCCAAGCAGGTAGGGTGACGGAGTGCAGACAGCGAAGTGGGACGTAATGGGGTGTGATGGGGGCTGGGTAGAGAGTTACAGGCTGCAGGGATTACTCACCAGCAGCCCATTGTCCTAGATCTTTTTCAGGAGAACCTGGAAATCCAGATATTTATATGTAAAAAAAAAGATCTCTTGATTTTTAAATGTTGCCAATAAATTGAATTTTTGGACACCACTGTTGGCTCCATAGACTGCAAAGTGAGAACCTGTTCAATAAACCCCGAGGGAGTAAAAGCTAGGTGGACTTAATAGTTCTGATTCTGTGTTTACTAAGTAATCTTCTGAATAATTGGCTTCCGTGATATCAGGAAGGAGGAACCATGGCCAGAAGTCGTGGGTATTCAAGTTTTAATCCCACCCCAGTCTAAGGAGCGAAGGACCCCACCTGCCCTCCACCTGGGAACCTTCACACTCACAGCCGTGGCTGTGCTTGAAAGGGGAAGGGGAGGGGGAGAGTGACTGACTCAGAGCTATTCCTCCAGGTGCGCACACATATGAAAATTTAAAATAATAATGTGGTCCAGTTTGTCAGTCTTACCTTTTAGGAAAAGGTCTTATTGAAGAAATCCTTTCTCTGCCTGGAGTTTGTAAAGATATTCTGTATTTCCTTTTGAGAGTCTTAAACAGCTTTGCTTTTCACTCTTAGGTCTTTAAGCCATCTTGAACTTATGTTTGTGTGTGGTGTGAGAAGGGCTCTAATTTTTTTTCCTATACGGATAGCCAATTGCTCTGGCGCCATTTATTGAATGATGCATCTTGGCTCCACTGATTCATCACGCTGCCTTTATCATAATCGTGTTTCTGCATGTGTGCGGGTTCGTTTTTAGAGTCTTGGCTCTGTTCCACTGGTTTGTTTATCTCCAGGCCACACCCTCTTAATTAGAGGCGCCCTACACAGTGTCTTGATGGCCAATAGGATGAGCACCTCCATTTTGTTCTTCAGAATTACCTTGGCTCCTGTTGGCCCTAGGTCTCTGCTCAGACGTATGGTGTATCACCCCCCCCCCCATTCTACACCTCAGCGGTTCTATGAAGCACCCCAAATTTTCTCATTTTAGGGTGTTGGTGCCTGCTCTCCCTGTACTTGGTACATTCTTTCTTCCTCTTTGAGGACATATAAGAACTTTTAATATTATAACTTGTGGCCCAACATGTGGATTTTTTGCAGTTTGAGTTCTTGAGACTGCTTACAGAGGAAGGCTCTGCTCCTTGGACTTGGAAACTGCCTGCAGAACCAACAGTCTCTCTGTGCTGCTTGATTTCTGTTGATAAATAACCCAAAAGCTTTCATTCTAAAGCCTAAACAAGAACTAGGACTGTGACAAATGCCTAATCATACGCTACCCATTGTTCTTAAATCACAGCCCCAGTTGCTGAACACTGGGTCAGCCGGCTGCTGAAAAGTTCAGTTGCCCCCATCAGTCAGAAAACAAGTGATGTAAGTTTGTGGTCTTGCTTCTCCTAGCAACCCGTCTCTTTAATCATCAGCTCTTTGCAACTATTGTCTTTAAAAACCCAGCCCCGTCCTCTCCGTTTTGGGACGTGTCTTTGGTTCATACCAAGGGGATGTCCCGGATTTGCAAATCATATATGAATCAAGCTCCCCTTTTAATTTCCTTTGGAATTTTTGTTAACACCTTCATTTGGCATCTCCCACTCATCCTTCCGGGCTGAGCTGGGGTTATCTGTTTTCCTGAGAAGACTGTGTTTGGAGGGAGCCCTTCTTTGTGCCCTCGCTATTTTGGCGTCTATCACACTGCCTTTTGCCTCCCTGTTCCTTGGACTGCCTACATAAATTGCTGAGCCCACCTGATGTTCCCTGCTTAATTCCCCATGTATAAAAGGAATGGCAAAGCTGGCCTTTTTTGAGCATTTGAGGGTCTTGCTTCCTGGCAATGCCCTCACTTTGGCTCAAAACAAACGCTTATAAAAATTCTGTACAGGTTTGGACCTTCTTACCTTGACATCCATGAATCTGGCCCTGCCTTCCCTTGTTTGTCTCCCTGCCTGGCTGTGAACTCTACTGTGTATGTGTGATAGGTACCTGGCACACAGTGGGTGCTCAGTGCTTATCAAATGAACATGTGGACATACAATATAGGTGCTTAGTTACTAGGGATGGCTCCAGGCCATGACCTCTGCCACCCTTCTTTTTCCTCCCTCCCTCCCTCCCTCCCTCCCTCCCTCCCTCCCTCCCTCCCTCCCTCCCTCCCTCCCTCCCTCCCTTTTCTCTCTCTCTCTCTCTCTTTCTCTCTCTCTTTCTCTCTCTCTTTCTTTCTCTCTCTCCTTCTTTCTTTCTTTCTTTCTTTCTTTCTTTCTTTCTTTCTTTCTTTCTTTCTTTCTTTCTTTCTTTCTTTCTTTCTTTCTTTCTTTCCCTCTCTCTCTCTCTCTCTCTCTCTCTCTCTCTCTCTCTCTCTCTCTCTCTTTCTATTTTTAAAAATATATCCTTATTGATTTCAGAGAGAGGAAGGGAGAGGGGGGAGAGAGAGAGAGAAACATCAATGATGAGACAGTCATTGATCGGCTGCCTCCTGTGTGTCCCCACTGGGGATCGAGCCTGCAACCCAGGCATGTGCCCTGAGTGGGAATTGAACCGCTATCTCCTGGATCATAGGTCGATGCTCAACTGCTGAGTCACGCCCGCCGGATGCCACACTTCTTTCTTAAAGGTTTGATTCTGGACTCCAAAAGGAGCTTCTGGACCTGGCCTTTTGGTGCAGGGCAGGGAGGTGGCCCCGGGTAAGCCACATTTCCCAGCCTTTCTTGCAGGGGTCTGTTTACCTCTCAGGGCTGTGTTTTATCTCCCATAAAAGGAGAACCAGGTAATTTCTAAGGCCTTTCCTAGGTCTAACGTCCAAAGCTCAGTGCTCCCAGGCTGGGAGCATTTTGAAGGAGGGGCTGCAGGAGTTCACCATCCAGTGCAGAGGCTGGTCTGGCCCTGGGAGCTTGTGGAGTAGTGATGGAGCTAGGGTGAATTAGTCTCAGAGTGACATCTGAGCCCTCTGTTAACACTGTCTCAATCATGACTCTGCCCCTAGTTCTGAGGTGCTGGCCACAGCAGTCAGGGGCAGGGGACAGAACACAGGCCCTGGAATACCTGACCCTGAGTATCACCGCCTCCTCTTCCTGCCTGGGCCACTCAGTCTCTCCCAGCCTGCATTTTCCTCCTCTGTACTAAGGGACAACGGTTCCTTTCCCTTAGTCTCTTTAGGGGGATTTGAAGAGGAGAATATATGTAACAGGATAAGTATGTAACTTTATCAAATCACTAAATCAATTATACCAAATTCCTAGAGGGGAGGGAGAGCGAGAGCGCCTCTCAGAGCAGTGGGGACAGGAACAAGCCCCTCAGAATGGCGCATGGCTGTGTGGGACACTTGGGGACCCTCAGCCTCGATAAAACTCCCCAGGGCCCCAGACTTGGCACGGAAGCAGCAGAATCTCCCGCCAGGAAGGGATTGCGTCCTCTATGGAAATAGGTGTCTCCATGGTAACCAGGGCAGGTGGATGATCTGGTCCAAGGCGCCTCCCCGATGCTCTGGTGATACAGAAAACCCTGTGACCTAGAGAGAGTCCTAGGGAACACTGGAGCCCCTGTCACATCCAAGATAATTTCTGGGCAGCCTGGTGGAATGTTAACTGGCACAGGATTTAACTTGATTTAAAGAAAGTCAAATGTGACATTTGCTGGAATGGTGCATGCCCCTCCCCTGCCTACTCCCCTACACACACACACACACACACACACACACACTTCCAGTGAATGAAGGTGTTATTCTTGCCACTTGGGTTTGCTCACCTTGCCCCAGTGTGAGATGTGCGTGTTAGTTGTCAGTTGGTTCTGACCCTGTGGGGTTCTCCTGGCAAAGCATCACCCCTTCAACATGAGGGAACCTGTGGGGGGCTGGAAGTGATCTTGATCTTGATCCAAGTGGTGAAAATTCGTCAAGCTGGACCCTATATGCTAGTGCGTTTTTGTATGTATGTCAGTTACACTTCACCGGCCTCCCCCCTCCTTCCCCAACCCAGCCAGGCTTTTTTCTTGTTCTCACATTTTTTTTCCTTGCCAGGGCTCACTTCTGCCAACCCAAGGCAGGAACTCCTGCTCAGTTCCCCTTTGCCTCTTTGCGGGCAGAGCATGTGCTTTCTCCATCCTGCTTTCCCCTCCTTCCCCTCCTCTCCTTTCTCTTCCTCCAGGAAGCCCTCCAGGAGCCCCCGTAGAGGGGATGAGGGGGAGGTGGCCTTGCTTAGGTAGGGAGATAAAGGCCTTTCCTGTGACAGTTTGCCTTAGTGGAACCAAATTGTAGATGTGTGTGGGAGGGTGAGGGGCACGATTCTCTTTATAGAAGTATTCCAGGTTATAAAAGAGGAAGGAATGATATAGTTAGAATATGGCCATTTTGCAACCCCTAATGAATGAATGGATCTGGGCTTGATCATCAATGGCTGTTAAAGTCACCAAAAGAGAAACAGCACAGTTCCCTAGGACCATCTATGAATCGCTACTGCTGAGAGGGAGGAGCAAGCCCTAAAAGTGATCAAAACTTTTGGTCTAACTAGCAAGTTTCAAGCAATGCAGAGGACAGAGGAACATGCTGAATTATACCACGGGAATGCGATCAGCAAAGTCCAGACTGGAAACTTTCCAGGACCAGTGATCTTTTCTACAACAAATAAATTGTGGGAGGGGAAAGCAGAGAGATAGGGGAGATTCTTATAGTTTCAAAGACTCATGATGCACACACCCAATTGCTTTGTGTGGATTTTACATGGATCCTGAATTTTTAAAAAAATAAAAAAAATATCTATATTTATTGATTTCAGAGAGAGGAAGGGAGAGGGAGAGAGAGAGAGAGAGAGAAACATCAGTGATGAGAAAGTCATTGATGAGCCGCCTCCTGCGGCCCCCCTACTATGCGCAGACTTGGAATGGAACCGAGATGTCCTGGATCATAGGCCGATGCCCAACCGCTGAGCCTTGCCGGCTGGGCCTGAGTTTTTAAAATGTCATTTATAAGACATTTATAAATTGTCATTTATAAAAATTAAATAATAACCATAGATTTGATTATATTAAGTGTGATATTATGGTAAAATAAGAAATATATATTTGGTCTCTGCTGCCAGTTTCTGGCACAGGGGTCCTAAAATCCTTGTAATTTTCTTGAGTGATAGGGGTGCTAGGAACATCATTTATGACACTTTTTACTCCTAGTCCTGGGTTTTTGACACAAGAGCCTCTAGGATGCTTGGAATCTCGAGTGGTGAGTGTCTTTATTTATCCTAATGAGATGATTGGTGGCTGGGGCTAGACAGCTTTAGGATGGGGACTAGTGCCAGAGGAACCAACCCTGGATTAGAGGGTTGGAACTTTCAGCCCCACACCCAACCTCCTCCGGGGAAGGGAGAGGGACTGGAGATTGAATTAGTCACCAATGGCCAGTGATTTAATCAATCATGCCTACGTAATGGAACCTCCGTAAAAAGTTTAAACAACAGGGTTCACGGAGGCTTCCAGGTTGGTGAACACACCCATGTGCAAGGTGGATGACGTACCCCAACTCCATGGGAACACAAGCTCCTGAACTTCCAGACTTTGCACTATCTACCTCTCCACCTGGCTGTTCATCTGGATATTATATTTTATAATAAATAGCCTTTATAATAAACTGGTAATAGTAAATAATGTGTTTCCCTGCATTCTGTGAGCTATTGTGGCAAATCATCAAACCTGAGAGGGGGCTGTGGGAACCCCAGATTTGTAGTCAAGCCAGACAGAACTGTGGGTAACCAGGGGACCCACTACTTGTGATTGACGTTGGAAGTGGGGGGCAGTCTAGTGGGATTGAGTCTTTAACCTATAGGGTCTGTGCTAACTCCAGGTAGATAGTGTCAGAATTGCTTGGGTTAGAAAACCACACATTTGGTGTCAGAAGTCTTAGAGAAACAATTTTCCTTCATTAAAGAATTATTATTAATTATTTTCAGTTGATGATTGCATGTGCTTACATTGAAGAAAAAGGGTTTTTCTCTCTAGCTACATACTGAAATGTATGAAATGCTATGATTCTTGGGATTTGTTTAAAATTAATATGAGGTGGGTGGGGGTACAGATCAAGACTGTCCATGAGTTGATAATTGTTGACTTTGGGTGATGGGTGCATGGGGGTCTGTTATATCTTTTTTTTTTTTTTTTACTTTGGTGCATGGTTTAAGTTTTCCATAATAAAAGAGTGACAAATATATATCTTGAGTCTCTTTCTGTGCTAATATACAGAATTCTACAGCAACGTTTTTAATGGCTGTGATATTTTTTTATCTAAATGTTGCATAAATAATGTAACTGATCTTTTGTTAGACATTTAAATTGTCTCCAGTCCTCTGTTCTCATCAACAACACTAAATGAACATTCAGTGTATATTGATAATTCAATGTATATTTCCTAGGATAAATTCCTCTGAATGGAGTTTCTGGGTTAGTACATAAGCATATCTTTAAGGTGTCTGCCAACTTGTCCTCCAGAGACAAATTGGTTCACATTCCCTCCAGCAGCCCTCGAGAGGGAGGTCCTCACCCCTCTCTCCCAGTGACTTCTCACCCTCCTCTGTCCCTGGACTTCTGTGATGCTCTCTCAGATCTCTGCTAAGGGCTTTACAAATCCTGTTCATCACATTTAGCTGTCACATTGACCCAATGAAGCAGGTACTTTTCTTATCTCCGTTGTATATATGGGGAGACTGAGGCTCAGAATGGGTCAGTAACCAGTCCAAGGTCACACAGCACCTAATAAGCTGTGATTGGCTTGCAGAGCTGCCTGATAGGGGGCCTGGCCTGATAACCACCGGCTATAGTGACGGGCAGTCTCCCTTTGCCTTCGCTGCTGGCTCCCTATCTTTCTCTCGACTCCTACTGAGACAGCTCAGGGATTTGGGCCCAGGAATAGGAAATACAAGGTGACCAGGAAGGCAAGTTAAGACCAGGTGGTCAGAAAGAACTCGAGTAAAAAATGTCACCACCCTTCCACTCCCTGGCCTACTTAAAAACTCAGAGGTAGCTGATTTTATCTCCCTGCTTAAACTATTGACCCGCATCTGCAGTTGATCAAGGTTTGACCACTATTCAACCTTCCTAGGGGAGCAGTGATGAGCAGTCTTACATCTTGCCCCCAGGGCTAACATAATTACTAGGCGACACAGTAACTCCCTGGAAAAGGAAGTCCTCCAACCTCGAAATAAAAAATTTTGCAAGCCTGCCCTTTTCAAAAGAGCCAGACTTTCCCCACAAGCCCATGTTGTCCCCAGCTTATAAAAGCAGCCACGCAGTCCTACCAGGTTTGCTCAGTGGTTAGAGCATTGGCCTGCGGACTGAAGGGTCTCAGGTTCAATTCAGGTCAAGAGCACGTTCCTTGGTTGCATGCTTGACCCTTGGCCCCAGCCGGGAGGCCACCAGACAATGTGTCTTTCTCACATGGATGTTTCTCTTTCTACTCTCTCTTTCTCTCCTTCTCCCCCTCTTCCATTCTCTCTGAAAAGCAACGAAAAAAATATCCTCTAGTGAGGGTTAAAAAAAAAAAAGCAGCCAAACAGAGCCAGCCCCTGAGCCAGTTCAGACGACCTTCCTTTCCTCTGTGCTGCCTCCCTTGTGCTTGAGCATAACTTAAAATCTGTCTGGAAGCTTCTCTGGGGTTTCCTCTCTATTTTTACCTTGGGGAACCCCAGAACTCCAACACCGGTAATACTACAAGGCCCCAAACTTCTGATTCCTGCTCCCTTGGGCATCTTATTCCTTCCTTCTTCCATGGCAAACTCATTCCCCATCTATGAAGGTGACGCCTAAATTTCTATCTTGACTCCGTTCACTTCAAGGGTTTCCATTTTCAGGTCTGTCTCGGAGGGAGTGTCCAGATCGCAGTGGCCCTCTGAACCAGAAACATCTCGGGCACAGGTCCTTGGCTCAGGGCTCTGCTACCTCCTATAAGAACCCTCACTTGTCTGATTCTCAGTTCCCTCTTGTGTAAAAATTGGAAAGCAACATATAGGGTTGGGAAACAGTACAGCGATTTTTCAAAACACTAAACACAAAATTACCCTATGATCTATATCCATTAGTGAAATATTATTCGGCCTTGAAAAGGAATGGAATTCTTACACACATTACAACATGGAGTAACCTTGAAGACATGTGCTAAGTGAAATAAGCCAAATAAATAGACAAATACTATATGATTCTGCTTATGTGAGGTATCTAGAGTGGTCAAGGTCATAGAAACAGAAAGCAGAATGGTGGTTGTCGGGCTGGAGGAACGGAGAGCGAGGAGTTACTGTTTCATGGGGACAGAGTTTCAGTTTGGGGAGATGAAAAGGTTCTGGAGATGGATGGTGGTGCTGGATTGCAATAACGTGAATGTACTTAATGCCACTGAACTGTACACTTAAAATGGTTAAAACTGGATTTTTCTTAGAATCGATGTTTTCCTGCCTCCCTGCCTTGCTCAAGGCGGTCCCCCCCCGGAGCACCCTGCCACATCCACCTGCCCCTTAAGGCCAGCGCCAGCGCCACGTGCTGCCTGAAGCCTTTCCTGGGCCTCCTCTAGCGCACCTGGGCCCCCTCTGTCTTTTGAACCGTTTGCGTGACTTACTCTGGTGGGTGTCTGGCGCCGAGTTGAGTTTTGGGCCATGTCATTTGGAGGCCACAGTGCCGGAGTATAAGCTCCTTCAGGGCCTGGACTGTGCCTTATTCCTTGTATCCCTGCAGCCCCAACGCACTGCCCACTTTTCACTCAACCCAACTGTTACTTTGAATTTTTTGCCCAACTCAGGCCTGCGGAACAGGCTCACTTCCTGCGGAGACCACAAGATGGCAGCATAGGCCAGGCTTCCTGACAGGTGAGGCTGTCCTTCCACTTGCCCAGGGACCAAAGCCCTAACTTGTAACCCGGTCCCCAGGAGGGGGCGGAGGAGGGGCCTCTCCCTAGGGTAGGGCCCCAGCTAGCGGCCTGTAGTGTGGTCTCCGGTTCAAGAGAGACCCAGATGGTGTGGAAGGGGCGCCGGGCAGGGGGTTGGGAAATTTGGGGCCTGTTTCTGCGCTGCGGTCTGGGCCCTGTGTCTCGGTGTACCAGGAAGGGGCCATCACAGAGTCCAGCCTGTGGCAAGTGCCCGTGAACATTCACCTTCTTGCCCTCTCGCAGCCCTCCTGCAGTTTTCCAGAAGGTAAAATGATGGCTGCACTAAGAACCTGACATTCACCACTTTCTCTACCTTTCTGGGATTCACCGTGGCTCAGAAGGGGTGAGGTGAAGTTCTTGGGGACACAGAGGGCCTTGGCCTCATCTCAAGGTCCACTTATTCCCCTAATTGAGGCAGGAGGAGCCCCACCCAGGCTGATGAAAAACACCAGGTTTCTTGAAATTCCTGCCCTGTGACCCTGAGTAAGCTTCAGTCTGGCTGCAGCTGCTCACCCGTGGACGGAGGGGCTCCCCTTCCTGGATGGTAAAAGGCTGTGGCGTGGCAGGACTTGGCAAATTACAGATGCCCATCAGTGGTAGCTGTACTACTACTATTACTACTACTACTACTGTGTCCCTTCCTGCTCCAGCATTTGATGATTCTAACTTAAGACAGCGGGGAGTCAGGGGTGCTTGAAATATGTTTGCCATTGGAGAAGGAGAGAGGAAGGGCAAAGATGTCTGTGGAGGGTCAGGGGCTGCCTGGGGTCCCCCTGGGAGAGGAGGTGTGTAGGGAAGGGATGGCACTGCGCTGGAGGTTGAGCCTTTCTCCTTGGCAGGTCTCTTCTGGGTTCAGGGAGGCTGGGGTGTGTGGGGGTGGCGCCGGGCCTGCCCAGCAGAGGGTGCCCGAGTGCACAGGGCCAGGTCTTGGGTTTCCTCTAGCTCCTTATCTGACTGGATTTATCTTCCTGAGCTGTGGACATCTGCATGTTCACCTGGGAACAGATAGGGTGGGGGTTGGATACTGCTGGCTAAGTTCAGGAGCTGTGGGTATTGTCACCGTTTGCCGTTGTTGGCCTGTGTCCTTAGTGGCAATTGCGGATTTGCCTGTAATCACCACAGTAATCATTCATTCGTTCAACTAATGCTATTGAACACCCACCAAGTGTCAGGCACTGTACTGGGAGGAGCATCCCCTGGTAATCAACACCCATGATCCATATGCCAGAGGTTAGTCCAGGGCTCTGGGGGAGCACCAAGGAATAAGGGTAGAGTCCTTATCACCATCCCTCTCATGGGCACCGTATCTGAGGTGAGCAGTGTTATGCCTCTTTGACAGTGGAGAGAATTGATATTCAGAGAGGTTAAGTACCAGGCCCAAGGCCACATAGCCAGTAAAGGGATTTGCAGGGATTTCCACCCACAGCCTGGTTCCAGAACATGCTCTCATCTGCCCTGAGACGGCCTCTGCCGATGAGGCTGTGATGGGGTGAGAGGTTGTCATGGGGACAGGGAGGTGACTTCACCTGTGAATGCCTCAAGGGGAACAGGAGCCTGTGGGTCAGGGAGGTTACAGGGTGGCTGACTTCATCCCAGAATGAGGAAAACTGCCCAGTCATAGGATGGGGGAGCCTAAGCAGTAGACATGCCTGCCTCTCCCCAGATCTGTGGTGGCTCCATGTTGAACCTTACTGCAGTTATTGGGAATAGTCTACCCCATCAGGGTATCAGCTCCTCGGGCAGGACCACACCGCTCTCAGGTATTTCTCCAGCAATCCAGCGCTTGCTCGGTGCTGATGTTTGTTGAAAGAATGAGTGCATAGTGACTGAAGGTAAGAAAGAATGAAGGAACAGTGCAAAGCCAAATGCATGGGCGGAGGACGTGGGTCAGCAGACCTTCAAGTCCCCTGTTACTACCCTCTGGCCACAACTCATGTTCTTTGCTCAACAACCCAGGAATTGGAGATTCAGAGCATCTAACTTGTGCCAGGCACCCAGCTGGGCACCGTCACATGTATTCTCATCAATCAAATAACAAACAGGGACAAGATGAAATGTTTTCAGTGAACAGTAGCTTGGAGGCTTCCATCGCTGCCCAGAATAATTTGGCCGTTTGTCTCGGCCTTTGAAACCTGACTGTACCAGCCCTGCGCTCTCACGGACTCCACCCTATTTGGGCCTCTGGTTGCGCTTCTGGAGAAGGCCACCAGGTGGCGGCAGAAGCTAAGAATCGGGGCTCAGCTTGCGCCTGGCAGTCCCCGATCGCCGGCAGGGGGCGCTGCTGCTCCGCCAGGTGCGCGGTGAAAGTGGGTCAGGTTTGCGCGCTGGACTAGGGAGGCGGGTCACCCCGCCTGGAGTGGGGGTCTGTCCCAACCGCAGCAGGTTTGGAAGGCTGTGTGACACCCTCATTCTTTCTCATTTGTACAATGCGGTCTGTCTTTTTCTTTTTCTTCCTTTTTTTTTTTTTAGTAAAGAAAAATGTAGGGTTAACACACCTTTTTAATTTATTTTTAAATATTTTTAAGGTTTAAAAGTGTTTAAAGTTTACAATTCCTGGTAGGAAAACATTATCTGAAAGAATACCCTCATGGTAAACCACTGTAAAATGTTATAGCTGCGCCCGGCCCGGTGTGGCTCAGCTGTTGAGAATTGACCTAGGATCCAGAAGATCATGGTTCCAGAAGATTCACTGTCAGGGCACATTCCTGGGTTGCCGCCTGATCCCCAGCAGGGGGCGTGCAGGAGGCAGCCGATCAATGACGACTCTCTCATCATTGATATTTCTCTCTCTCCCTCTTCCTTCCTCTCTCTGAAATCAATAAAGATATATTAAAAAAAAAAAAGTTACAGCCCGGCCGGGCGTGGCTCAGCGGTTAAGCGTCGACCTAGGATCCAGGCGATCAGGGTTTGATTCCCGGTCAGGGCACATGCCCGGGTTGTGGGCTGCAGCTGATCAATGACTCTCTCATCATTGATGTTTCTTTCTCTCTCTCTCCCTCTCTTTTCCTTTCTCTGAAATCAATAAAGATATATTAAAAAAAAAAAAAAAAAAAGTTACAGCTGCATTTGGGGCAGAGGGGTCGGGATTCTCTTCAAAGCACCAGCTTTCTTCCGGAGGAGGTCAGAGGCACGCTGGTTTGTATTATTGTGACACCCACTGGGTGATCCAAGTTGCTTTTCCTTCAGCAAGGGCTTTATTTGTCAGAAGGTCATTACGCTTGACCTCTTAACTTGGCTGACGATTTACTGATGAGATTCATAACCTTTCAGTTGCTCTGCTATTTTGACATGGTTGCCGGGTCCTGGGCCACATCCTGGGAGGCCACATAGCTTCTGGATCCTGCATGGCCTCAAGAACCTCTGGATCACTGAGCATGTCACTGGGCCCAGGCATTCCTGCCATTCCAGGCATTCCCCCCGGAGAGCCAGGTCTGGGTGGCCTTTGGCTTCTTCCTGCCTCTGGGCTCTCTCACTTTCTTCCCTGGCCTTCTTCACCCTTTTCGTTCTTTCTTTGACCTCTCACTCGGCACGTCTTCCGCTCAAACATCCTCCGACGTTCTGCAATTTCCTGGGCCCTTGGTTGAGCTCCCTCTCTTTTCCTTTCTCTGAAATCAATAAAGATATATTAAAAAAAAAAAAAGTTACAGCTGCATTTGGGGCAGAGGGGTCGGGATTCTCTTCAAAGCACCAGCTTTCGTCACACTGCCCTGGCTCCTTCGTCATAATCCAATCTACGCTCAAGGGCAAGACGGGCGGCCTCTTCCCAATGGCCCAGAAACCTTTCCCTCGCCCCCTGCACGGCGGAGCTGAATCAGGATCTATTTCAGTAGCTCCGTCACAGTCTCGGATGGCAGCATGTGGCTTCTGTAGTTTGGTGAGGACACTGGCTCTCTTGGCACAAAGAATGGCCAAGGGAGGACTCGCTTGACGGCGCCTGTGAACAGGTCAATGGCTTTCGGTATTCACCATCAGTTAGGGCATCGGTGGCAGCTGCTTTTTTTTATCATTTGTCCAATCCATCATCCCCTCGGTTATCTCTACATTTTCATCTCCCAGTTCTTGAGGCGCATGGCGTCTGGTTCAATCACACGGTCACTGTCAATTTCTAGATCACTTTCCGCACTCCATGGTTCCTCTGTCTTTATGGTTTCCTCCGCCTTTTTACTATCTGGGTTTTCTCCCTTGAGATTTTCTTCTGACTCAGTTTTATGAGGAGCAGGTGGCGTTTACCTCCCATGCTCTCCACCCCTCCTTCAGGAAGCACATTTCCTCGGTGTGCAGATGGCCCGGACCCTGCTTACACATTTTCACAAAGGCCCAAAGCTTGCGCAGTTTGTGGGGGTCCATCGTGAGGAAGAGGCAGAGCTGGGATTCGATCCTGTCTGCTAGTTCCCAAGTGCATCCCTAACCACTCTCCCGCCTGCCTTTCCCCAGGCCCTTCGTGCTCCCAGAGGCACTGTGTGCAGGCCTCCTGGCTCACACAGCGACCTGAGACCAGCAGCATCGACACCCCATGGAGCTGGCCAGAAATGCAGAGTCTCAGGCCACACCCAGAACAACTGAGTCCCCATGTCCGGTGGGTCTGTGTCTCCTTCCTTGCCAGTCTGTGAGCTCCTGGAGGGCAGGGGCTGAGCCCACATCAGGGCCTCCACCTTGCAGCCCCAACGGGCAGCGGGTGGTCTGTGCACGTGGAGTTTGGAGGTCTCGCTTTCCACTCGCTGTAGCCACTGTCTAAATTGACTCAAGGAGTCTGGGCCCATTTGCATTTATTTATTATTTTAAAAACTTATTAATTATTTAAAAATTTTTATTATTTTTTCACATTCAATATTATTTTGTATTAGTTTCAGGTGTACAGCATCATGGTTAGAGAATCATATACTTTACAAAGTGATCTCTTCATTATTTCCACTACCTACCTGGCACCATTCAGTTATTACAATACTATTGACTGTATTCCCTCCTTTGCATTTATTTGTATTTGGATGCCATTAGCATATCTTTCTGGTACCTTTCCTTCTCTCTCTTACATGGGAAGGATTGGTCTGGATTTGGGGAGCAGTGGACAGGATGGAGGACTGGAGTGTTGGGCGAGGCCTTGGACTGCAGACTCAGGCCTGGCTCCTCACTGCCCATCCTGGGAGCACGTCTGGAGAGAAGCACTGAGCCTCTCTGGGTGAGGAGGGGGCCTGTTAGGTCCTCTAAGCTCTGGACACTTGCCGTGGGAGCAAGGCTGGGGCTGGGCTCCCCAAGCTCCCCTGCGTGGAATGTGCTGTTCACAAAGCAGGATTCTCTAGCAGTGAGAGAATCTTGCAGACATAATATTGAACAAGAAGACATAAAAGAAGCCATATTGTATGAGTCTAGGTTTGTAAAGCACAAAAGTGTGCCAAATGGATCTATGTTTCTAGAAGTAATGGTGACTCCTGGGGGGGAGGGTTAGTCCCTGGGAGGGGGTGTCCGGGGGGCTCTAGGAGGCACTCAAAGTGTTTTGTGATCTGGGTACTGGTTACATGGGTGGGTTCACTGTGAAAATTCATCCAGTTGTATTGGGATGATTTGTGCATTTTTCTGTATACAAATAAAAAGTTGAAAAAAAAGATCAGGTTTGAATTTTGAGAGAATCATATGCATATCCCAGGGCTAGGAGACCCTCCCAGGAGGCTTCTCTTCTCCCACCGCCCTTGAAGCTGTTAAGGTCCTGGCTGCTCTGACTCTCTTCTCCCACTGGGTCCTGAGCTGCCATAGGGAGGCCCACACTCTGTTCATCCCTTGTCCCCTGGCACACCACCGGTCACGGAGCTGAAAATATGGGTGACTCCTGAGCACCTCTGGGGCACTGAACAGTCTAGATGGGGCTGCTTCTGTTTATTACCTGTCCGTCCACCCCCAGAAGGCTGGCACTTTACACCTGGCTGTGGCCCACGGCTAGAAGTGGGCTAAGAGGTGAGACAGAAGAAGATGCCAGAGGAGAGATAGCTGGGATTCAGGGGGTCCTTGGTGGGCGTGGGGGGGCTGTAAACAACCCGAGTCCTCAGCATCCTGGCCTCTCCCCTGGGTGGGCGCCTCCTTTTGTCTTGTGCGTTCACCCCTGAGGCTGCCTGGGTTCCTGCTGAGTCCTCACTTCAGACTCAGGGTTGGGTGGCTGAGGCCTGGCTTCCTGGGACTTGGCCCTGTGCTGGGCCTACTTTGAGCCTCACCGCCCTAATGTGACTCACCCTGTGCCCCAGTAACAGCGACCTGCAAGTAGGCACAGAGCTCCCTCCCCACTGACTGGAACTTGTTATAGAAAAATTCTGGGCAGTGGCCTTATTGCTTTGGCCTCGGTTTCCCTTTTCTGTAGAGAGGGAGAATAATTTTGGCTGCTCTGAGGCCAGACAGTTGGAGGGTGTGGGAGACCTTGGGACCCAGAAGTGTGGATGGGCAGAGGCCTGCTGAGGACAGGGGACAATTAGCGAGGGACCACGTGGCCCATCCCCTTCAGCTGGGCTGGGCTCTGCACTGCGGGGTAGGTGACGGGGTGGGAGCAGTCTGTGCTGCTCCAGGTGCTCCCCTGGGAGGTGGGTGGGGGTGCTGGGGGGCACAGGAGAGTCAGGGGCCTGGGTTTTGGCCCGACTTGATCCTGTCTGCAGGCTTGTCCCCCCTCTGGGCCTCCGTTTATTCTTTTTTAAAATTAAATTTATTGGAGTGACATTGGTTAATAAGATTATATAGGTTTCAAGCGTACATTTCTATGATACATGATCTGTAAATTGCATTGTGTGCCCACCTCCCAAAGTCGGATCATCTTCCATCACCATATATTTGACCCTTTTTACCCTTTACTATCCCCCCACCTGTCAATTTACTCTTTTTTCATTTTTAAAAATTTATTGATTTGAGAGAGAGAGACAGACAGACATCAATTTGTCGTTCCATTTATCTATGCGCTCATTTGTTGATTCTTGTATGTCCCCTGACCAGGATCAAACCTGCAACCTTGTGTATTGGGAAGGTGCTCTAACCAACTGAGCTACCTGGCCAGGCTTCAGTTCACTCTTTTGTCAAGAGGGCCATTTGGTTCGATTGCCCCTCAGGCCCCCCAGGCTCTGAAGCTGTCCTACTTCCATACTCTGTTTGGCCTGCATGAGGTGTTACTTTGGAATCAGTTTCTACATCTCAAAGATGGGGCGTCTTCCCAATCAAATCCAGAGTTCCAGTTCCCTGAGTACAAAGGAGGCCATTTGCGGTCTCACATTTCCAGGCAACAAACTGGGGCAGCTGCTCTGGAAGGGGCCTTCATTCCCAAGGGACCCAGTGTCCACACCCGGGGCCATCCTGCAGGCAGTGCAGCGTGTGGTCTGCTGTCACTCTGCTCCCAGCCAGGCCAGCCCCCACACGTGCCCCCCGCAGTGGCCTGGTGGCCCTGAGGCCCAGTGGCTGGCGCACTTGCACGGGCAGGCCTCTTTTCTCTCTTGTTTTGCCAACTTAAGGCTTTGGAGGGCAGGTCTGGATTGGACTGGCTTTAGCTCATGTGTTTATCCAAAGCAGAGTCCTAGATCTTGGATTTCCAGGGGTGTCCAGAGCCTTAGTCGGGGATGAGAGATAGTGTTTGCTTGTGGGGAGATGGGTCCCTCCCCGTTATGACCAGGTTTTTCCCTCTCCCTGCGATGACCCCATTCCCACTGTCTCACCTGGCCACAGGCCCTTAAAGACCAGCTCCGCACCTGTCTGCCGGTCTCTTGGCCACACCTTCAGGCCTCTCACCCCCTAGTGCCCATATTCATTGTGTCCTTTGCGACAGGGCTTGTTTACATCCTTAATTCCCCTCCTGCCACCCCCTCCTTCCCCCACCAAAGCCTTTCCCTCCCTGTCTGCATGGGAGCCTCTCGGTTCTGCCCGTGGCCTCCTCTACCATGCTGTGTGTCCCTGACGCTGGGAAAGGGCCTTGGTTCTGTCTCCCCAGCCTCCAGCACAGAGGCAGGCACACAGTTGGTGCTTAATAAATGATCTAATGAATGAAGGCTGCCTTTTGTCTGAGAGCCGGGGGCTGAGTGGAAGGGAGCTGGTGAGAAGTCACCCGAGGTCAAGTGGATTCTTTGGGCTATTGCTTGGCCACTGATGGGCCAGCAGGAAGACCCCCTTCCCTTCCAACACCATTCCTGGCCCCAGCCCTGGCTCCTATACTCAGCCACTCATTGGCACTCATGGGTGCCAGCTCTGGGCCGGGCAGTAGGCCTGTGGAGATGTGTGAGGAGCCCTTACAGCCAGAGACTCCCGCCAGCCCGGATTCCCTGAAACTGCCCGAGTCTTCTACCTCTCAGCTCATGATGGGGAGAACTAGGGATGCCCCTCAGGACCACCCATGCCAGCTCCTGACACTTTACAGCTGAGGAAACTGAGGCCCAGAGTGGGGCAGTGACCTGACCTGGTATATCCTGGGACCCTCTCCCGCATGGTCTGAGCCTGGCTGTGGTGCAACATCAGTCCTGGGTGTTGGAACATTGCAGTGGTTGTCTTATTGGGGCCCCAGCTTCCCAGCCCCCCATCTGAGCAGCAGGGAGTCTGCCCTGCCCCCAGCATACTCCACCGGGCCTGGTGTGTCGAGCCAGCAGAAAGGTAGGGCGGCGGGGCGGGAGCAAGTCTGGATCAGCCTGGGAGCTTCAAGTCCCAGCCGGCCCTCCCTGCCCACAGGGCCTGGGAGCAGGACGTGAGATCCACGCCTCAAATCCTCTGCTTTCCTTCCTACCCACACATTCAGCCTGGGGCCCAAACATGGCAGGGAGCCAGTCCCCAGCCTCCCTCCTTGGTAACGGAGGCACAACACCCAACACTAGAGACTGTTTGTCTTGCCAACGCCGCGCCCCAACCTGGGCCTGCAGGACGCCCTGCCGTGGGGAAGCCCAGCTGCAGGTGGGGGAGGCGGGCAGGGACAGCAGGGCCCCATGGACCTGGAGACCCCCTCCTCTCCCTTCCCAAGCTCAGGCCAGCCAGGGCCTTTGTCTCCCAACCCCAGACCCTGTCCCAGCCCTGCAGGACTTGGTAGGCCCTGGAAAGGGGAGAAGGGCCAGTGGAGGGGCTGTGCCTGACTCCTAGGGATGGAAGTGAATGTCCAGGAGGAAAGCCCTCCCAGGCAGAAGGACTCTGCACAGGGCTCAGGGAGGGTGGGTACAAGAGAACACTTCCTTCCTGGCCGGGGACAGCAGGACTCCTTCCCAGCATGGGGATGGGAGGTTTCTGGTTTCCAGGGTCAGGATGGGGGCACCACGGGGCAGCTCTGGCATCATGCTTGGGGGCTGGCTCAGTGGGCAAGTGGGGGGATGTCAGGGCCTGGGAAGCAAGGTGGCCCTGGGGAGGGGAAGGACAGTTTTTCTGGTCTTCACTGGCCTTTGGTTTCCCTGGTCCTGGGCTCAGGAGTATGGGAAATAGAGAAAGGCAGGTGGGGGCTCAGGCCCTGGGGAGCCGTCTGTCTGAGGGAGAATCATGGCCCTAGCCGTCTGGGAGCTCCAAGTCTGAGCAGGGAGACACAGCCCCTGTCCTGGGAATTTGGGACACCCACACTGGGTGAGAGAGAGCTGACAGGAGCACTCAGTGCTGTGGGGAGCACGGGGCTAACCAGGCCTCTGCAGCGTGGAAAGGGCATCCATGGCTCTGGGAGAGGTGGGACCCGAGGCTCTTTCTGCCTCTCCTCCTGAGTGGGGTTACCGTCCCAGAACTGGCGGACCCTCTCCCAAGTTTCCAGGCCTGGTCACAGCTGTGATTAATTGGTCACTGCTTGTCAAATGCTTCCAGGTTAAGCAGTCACTCCTCACCACCTCAACCCTGCACTTTGAGATGGAGCTGTCACTGGCCCCTTTTACTGACGAAGGAACTGAGGCTCAGAGAAGTGGCGAGGTCTGCACTGGAGGGCTCAGGTCCTGGGGGTAGATCACTGTGTTCAGAGCACCCAGTTCCTCTGATATTGGAGGGAATCTGCTGTGAGCAGACCCCTGGCAGTGCAGGAGAGGGTCACGTTCAACAGAGTCTCTGCTGTTTCCCCAAGTCCTGAGGCCTGGTGGGTGCTGCCCTGGCCCTTGGTCCCTCAGTCAAGCTCTGTCCCCTGCTTCAATCCCCAGTGGGCCGGTGGGATGGGTAGGGCGGGTGGGGCGGGAGGGTAGGTCTGCTGAGGCTGCAGCTTCCTTGGGGCCCACCCAGGCTGAGTCAGGGCCCGGCGGGAGCCAGGGGGGTGGCAGCTTTCCCAGGGCCAGCCCGGGCGGCGTCTGCATTCCTCACAAACAGGGTGCGTCTGGGCTTGGCCAAGCCAGGTGTATTGTGCCCCGCCCAGGCCTGGCCAACCCCCAGCCAGCTCAGTGCCATGGCCTTGTAAGGAACTTGCCTGGAGTGTGGGAACTGCTTGCCTTGCAAGTCCTTGTTGGGTGGGGTGCGGGCTGTGGGAGGGCAGCCTGCAGGAGCCCCTGTCCCCACAATGGCCTGGGCTGTTGGGATACCCCTGTTTATCTCCTACTCATGGCCCCCCTTTGCCTCTGCACTTGGAGAGGTGGAGGCTGAGGCTTAAGACAGGCTGTGGTCTGGGCCTTGGTCTTGCTCATGACTCAGCAGATGCTGGCTGCTGGAGAGTAAAGGGTGGTCTGGGGGGTGGGGTGGGGAGGCCAGGAAGCAGCAGGGGGCACATACTGCTTATTGCCCCCCAATCTCTCAGGGAGGCCTTTGTCCTCACCAGCTTGGAGCTCTGGGTGACCAGTGGATTCCTGGGACAGGGGCTTTGAGAGGGGCCCTGTGCCCATGGGCACCCACTCCGTGGGCAACTGCTAACAGTTTGCAGCCCTGACCCTGCTTCCTCCACACCCAGCCCCTGGGCTCTCCGCATTCACGTCAAGGGCTAGGAGGGATCTATGTGCGGATGGTCAAGGTCAGTCCCCACCACTCATAAAATCCTGTCCACAATCTGTTTCCTTAAGTCTGGGATTTGGAGGCCTTGCCCACTGTTCACCCTTCTCTGAGGGCTGCTGGTGGAGCTAGCATTTCAATCATGTCACCCTGTTCTGTGGCCTCAGCAGTTTTGAGCTCAGCCTGTGGGGCCTGGGTTGGTTCCCTCCATGATGCCCCGTGGCAGGCAGGGCTGGGCTGTTTCTCGGGCAGGCCCAGGGCAGCTTGGGCTGCAGGAAACGCTTCCCAGGCCTTGGTGGGAACAAAGAGGCCTTGGCCCTGGGCCCAGGGTGGGCGTGGGAATTCTGCCCTGCATGAATGGTGAGGAAGGGTGACACCAGGGCTGTGGGAGAAGAGGCTGAGATGAGCTGAGATGGGGACCCTGTACCTATGAGGGGCAGCAGGCTGAGCTCCAGGTGGCCAGGGAGCCTGGGTCAGGAGAGAGGGGAGCAGAGGAGGCGTAGACCGGGCTCCAGCAGCCCATGAGCTGTGGTGTGCAGGACTGGCCTGGGATGTGGCAGGCTAGGGCAGGGACCACTCAGTACTTCCTTCCCAACCTTTTTTGGGTGAGCCCTAGGGTTGTCGTTCTGGGGTGACCCTGTTCCTGGTGACCCTCTAGGGACTGTGGCTGCCATTCTTCCTCTCCTGTCCAAGGCCTGTGGCAAGAAGGCAGCACTTTGTCCCAGCGTGCTGGGGCTGAGGATGGTTCCGTGTGTGTGTGTGTGTGTGTGTGTGTGTGTGTGTGTGTGTGTGTGGTGGGAGGCCGTTGTTCCAGTGGAGGTGGGCTTCTGGGCATTCAGACCAGGATTCCTATAGTTAGCTTCTGAACCCTGAAGGATTCTGGGAGTTGGCACTAAGACCCTGGCCCAGGGCAGCCTGGGAAATTGTGGGAACAGGTGAGAACTGGCTGGAAGGGTGGGGCAGCAGCTGGAATGTGTGGGCAGGAGCGGCCCCACCTTCCCTCCCCACCTTCCCTTGTCCAGGAATGGGCCCCAGCTGGAAGCCAGAACTTAGCACTGTCCCCAGCTGTCCCCAGCTCTGCTCTGCCAGCCTCCCAGCCCCTTTCCCTCCTGTGGGGTGCCCCCACACCCCCTTGCTCCTCACTGGGCTGTGGCCAGCGGCCCGGCTGGGAAGGCTGCTTAGGAGAAGCTGACAACTTTTCCTGAAGATCCTCAGGTTCTTGGTGCTATGTGTTTATTTCTGACCCTTTTCGTAGACAGACCCTCTCTCACTCGGGGGGACTCCTCTGGTGAGTCAGGGAAGCACATGACTGCAACCTGGACCAGTGGTTGGAGTTGCTGGGTCAGCTCTGTCCTGGGATGGGGGCTAGGGCACTTGCCAGGCCTGGAGCTTCAGGACATGTGCTCTCAGCCTCTGCAGAGCGGCTTTGTCCTTTTTGGGTTTGCACAGTTGACCTGGGCTCCCTGTGGCCTTCAAGAGAAAGCCCACAGTCCTTAGCATTGACATACAGGAGGGCCCTGCTGGCCTCTCCAAGCCCAGCTCCCATCTCTCTCTCCCCAGCCAACTCCCCTCACCTGGGACATCTCACTCTTCCCCGAGGATGCCAGGCCTGGGTGCCACCTAGCCTTTGCCTATGCCAGCCACTTGCCTGGAAGGCCAGTGTCCATCTGTGATTCCTATGTTTGCAGGTCCCTGCTCAGGCCCCTTCCCCAGCTTCCTGACTCCTGGGCTGTCAGGGGCCCCTCTTAGGAGCTCCCATAGCCTACATGCTAGGTGCCCACGACGCCTTTCCTGTTCAGTCAGCTTGCGAGGTCCAGGTGTCTTCCTTGGAGACAGAGCTCCCCAAAGTGTCCCCTGTCATGTCCCCAGGCCCTCACGTAGGTCAGGGAGTGAGAGAATAAACTAATGAATGAGTGTGGGAAGTTTGGGGAATTCCTCCGAGGTCTGTGGACTTGCAAAGGGCTGTCAGGTGATCCTGGCCCTGCTTCTGCTGCCTCTGGTCTGAGCAGAAACACCCTCTACCTTGGGGTTGGGGTCTCCTGGGAAGATTCCAGAGATCTCTCTTGGGATCAAGGAGGGTATAAGCTCCTTCTCCCCACTGTGAGGACTCAAGGCTAACATGTGTGTGAGTGGCAATGCTCTGAGTGTGTGAATGAGTGTGTAAAGTGTGAGTAGTGAGAGGCCGTGTGAGTGTGAATGCACAAGTGTGTGAGTGTGCACGAGTGTGTCCATGAGCATGTGAAAGTGTGTCTGTGAAAGTGTATTCGTGTGAGGCTGGGCAAGTCTGTGTGAATGTGTGAGTGTGGCTATGAGTGTGTGTATGGGTTTGTGAATCTGAGGTTGTGTACGTCTGTGAGTGGATGTGAGTAGGTGTGAAGGCACATGTGAGCTGGCTGTATGAGAGTCTGTGAACGTGTATATAAGTGTGTGAATCTATGAGCATGTGTCCATCTGTGATTATGACCGGGTGAGTCTATGGCTGCCTATGAGTGTGACTATGTGAGAATCGTGACTGTGAACGTGAGAGTCTCAGAGTGTGTATGTGAATGTGGGTGAGTGTGCAAGGGTCTGGATGAGTGTGAGTGTGTGTAACTGTGAGAATTGTGAGCGTGACTGTGGGAGTCTGGAAGTGCATATGGGCTGTGTGTGAATGTGTGGCTTGCCCTGGAGGGGGGCTGACTGGAAGCCGAGGCAGTAGAAGCAGCTGGCTTTGCCTTCCCCAAGGCCATGGTCAAACCCAGGGAACCCTCCCCAGGGCTCAGTTGGCCCCAGGTGAGTTTACTCAGAGGGGTGAGTGGTCTTTCCTGTCCTAGAAACAATTCTTTATTAAACAACAACAAAAGTAACACCGAATAGATTCAAAATAATACCTATAACCTGTAGGATTCAGAATTAAGATACAACAAACACCCGTGAACTCACCACCTAATTTCAGAAACCCTGAGGAGGGCCCCTTCCCATGCCATCCCTCCCCCTGCGTGTTAGCACTGGCCTGGATTTGGGGTTGTAATTCCCTTGCTTGCTGTAGATCTGAAGCCCTTGTCGCCAGGCCTTGTGGGTACCAGCATCAGGTGAGACACGGGACTCTCCCAGGGATCAAGTCACCGGCTGGGCAGAGCTGCTCAGTGCTGCCCTCTGGGGGTGCGGGATGTGGGCTTTTTCCTGCTCTGCTCAGCCCAGAGCAAACTGGGCAAGGAGCCCCACCCAGGGGATCCTGCTGAGACCCCACCAAGGTGGACTCAGTCACTGTGCAAGATGCACAGGGCACACCTGGACACCGATGTGCACACTGGGCACTCACAGAGGTTTGCACATAGACACATTCCATCTATTGTGAACTGAGGGGGTGCCACACTCTGTGTGGGGCGTGCAACAGGAGCGAGCCTGTCCTGAGGGAGTTGGCAGCAGGAAGGGGGTGGTCCCTATGGAGTGGACAGGGCCCTGCCTCAGCGACACTCACATTTAGGTCTGGGAAAGGCTGTTTAAGATGGCTGACTTTGGGGTGCGTGGTTTAGTAGAATGACCTAAGGTGGGGGGCAGGGAGGAGGGCTTTGTTCCAGACAGGGCAGGGTTTTTTTGAGATGGAGAATGGGGGCGAGGCATGAGTAATGCCCAGGCCAGCTTAGAAAGGACTTTAATATTCGCTGGCCTGGAGGCAGGGGAACGGATACAGTGGCCCAGCCTGGGTCGCTTGGGCTTTGGGGTTCATGGGACTAAAGGGAGAGTAGCTGAAAGTGGTGAGGAGAAGTCAGGCCCCTGGAGAAGGGGCTGGTGTGAAGCGCAAGTGGAGGATGTCTGGAGTCCTCTTGTCCCCATTCCCCAGGGATGCCTCGCAGGTGACAGAGCAGAGGCGCACGACCCAGGGAGGCCAGCAGAGGGCGCTCCTGGTACAGATTTGAGGCTCCTGGCGTAGCGCTGGAGAGCTGGGCTCTACCGGCATCATTCTTGGAAAGCGCAGGGGCCTGCAGTGCAGATGGAAGCGTTCTGGCGTCACCCTTTTGCATAGAGGCAAAAAGAGAGGATCCACGAGCGGGAGCCCTGGAGAGTCCCCCTTCTCCCCTTCCCCTCCTGATCAGGCACTGCCTGCTCACTATCTCCATCCTCTGTCTCCAGGTAGGTGGTGGCTTCAAAACCACCCCCAGAAATGTGACTGGCTACCTGGCCTGCTCTGGCCGAAGGTGCTCCTTTGCCACTAGGGTCTGTCAGGGCTAGCCAGCCTTTCTAGAAAGTTCCCCAGGGTTGTAGCCCCAGGGCTCTGCCCCTGCTATTCTCCTTGTGACCTCGCTGCCTCCCTGCTTCCCTCACTCACCTCTAGGTGGAGGACTTCCAGGCCTGCCACATCCTAGGAGCCCGTGGGCACTGGAGCTCTCTGCCCAGGCCCAGCTCAGACAAGGTGTGGCAACGCCATCAACTCCTTCAGGGAGAGGGGTGCAATTATGGAGCAGAAAGTCCCTTCAGCTGTGGATGCCTCCTCTACTTCCTGACGTTTCCATCCAGGCCGAGGCACCTCAAATCATTCATTTTTCATTTATTTTTACAGCTATCGAGTGCCATTTGCTGTCTCCATCATTGGGGACAGAGAGAAGAAGGAGGCACAGTTCCTGCCCACATCTAGAGGAGGTGACAAGTAAATTCATGTGACCACACACAGTGCTGAGTGCTTTGAGGGCAGTGAATTGTGTTTTTTTTCTTCCGAATTTTGCTTTTCCCTCCAGCTTCCAGTCCCAGTCAGTGGCATCATTACCCACCCACCTGCTCAACCCCGAACATGCTGAGTCATCCTGGTGCCTCTGCCGCTCAGGCTGGTCCCCACTGCCCATGATGTACCGCTCTCCCCAACACCCTCCCCCTCCCCCTCCCCATCTCTCTCCTGGGCCGGCACATCAGCCCTGGCTCCCCACCCAGCTTTCACCTCATCATCAAAGCGAGCCCTTCTGAAACCACCTGATGCCTGGGTGCGTACAAGAAAAGATGAGCCCGGCCGGGTGTGGCTCAGCGGTTGAGCGTCGACCTGGGATCCAGGCGATCAGAGTTCAATTCCCAGTCAGGGCACATGCCTGGGTTGTGGGCTCGATCAATGACTCATCATTGATGTTTCTATTTCTATCTCTCTCCCTCTCCTTTCCTCTCTCTGAACAATAAAGATTTAAAAAAAAGAAAAAGAAAAAAAAGAAAAAGAAAAAAATGAGCAAATACGACTTCGATGAAATTGTCTGTTTGGAAAAGGGCAGTATAAGCAACGGAAGACCAGTGGCCAACTGGGAAAAACGCATTTGTAAGCCATGAGCCAAAGGCCTCATTCCCACATTTACTAAAAGCTCACGCAAGTCAGGGAGGAAAAGACCCCACAGGAAAAATAAGTAAACAATAGACAAGCAGCTGGTTTGGAAGAAAGAAGAAGGGAAAGAAGGGACCAAAAAACATAGGGAAGGATGTTCCATCTCTTCCCTGGAAATGGAAACCAAAGCAACAGAGAGGTCTTTTTCAATGATCAAAAAGACAAAAATTGCCCTCGCCAGTTTGGCTCAGTGGTTAGAGCGTTGGCCTGGGGACTGAAGGGTCTCGGGTTAGATTCTGGGTGAAGGGCACTTACCTTGGTTGCAGGCTCGATCCCCAGCCCTGGAGGGGTGGCTGGGGGAGGCAGCCAATCGAGATGTGTCCCTCTCACCTCAATGTTTTTCTCTCTCTTCCACTCTCTCTGAAAAGCAATGGAAAAAATATCCTCAGGAAAGGATTAAAATAAAAAAAAATAAAAAAGAAATAAATCTCTCTCTAAAAACAGACAAAAATTTGAAAACAATAATAGAAAAGCCTTCAAACCTTGATGAGACCCAGTGCTGGTGGACGTTAGGGAAACGCCATTCCCATTCATGGTTGGTGGGAGTGAACATTTGTAGAACTTTTCAAGAATACATTTTTTTTTTTTTTTTTTTTTTACTGCAGAAACTTTCAAATACACACAAAAGTAGAAAGAATAGCAGAAGGACTCCGGTATGCCCGTCACCCAGTTTCAGTGATTGCCACATGCTGCCATTCTTGTTTCTTCTCCCTCCCTCTCCCTGCTTGTGGAGGAGGCTAGAGCAACCAAAGCAAACTCCACATGTCATTTCATTTTACCCTGGAAGAAAATTTGGAAACAGCTAACGAAGTAAAAAATAGATTTTCCCTTTGACCCGGTAATCCCACTGCTGAAATTTCCCCTAAGGAGCTACATGCACAAGTTCACCATGGTGCATGTCCAGGGAGCTTCTTCACCACTGTTCCTAAAAGCAAAGAAAGCTGGAGGCCAGAGAGGGGTTGGTAGCAGCAGGATGAGAGAAGTGATAGCTCCTGGTCTGATGGATTGAAAAGAAGGAGGTGTAGCTCAGTGGTTAGAGTGCTGGCAGGCACCCTGAAGGGCTGCAGGTTTGATTCCCGGTCAAGGGCACGTACCTGGGTTGCAGGCTCGGGGCACGTGCAGGGGGCAACCAATGGATGTGCCTCTCTCACATCAATGTTTCTCTCTCCCTCCCTCCCTCCCTCCCTCCCTCCCTCCCTCCCTCCCTCCCTCCCTCCCTCCCTCCCTCCCTCCCTCCCACTCTTTCTAAAAAAAAAAAAAAAATCAATGGAAAAATATCCTTGGGTGGGGATTAACACGCACACGCACACGCACATGCACACACACACGCACACGCACAGACACACGAATGAAGCAACTGGCTGAGAGATATTAACTGGGAAACTGAGGCACTGATGAGATCAGTGATATCCCTTTTGTATAATTAAAATCTTTGTAAATAGTTGCATGTAAAGTAAAACAAAACAGAGCCCAGCAGCCCTTGGATGACTCTCTACGGCTACAGGATCAAGTCCAAACTCTTCAGTACACCTTCACGCGGTCTCGCCTTCCCACCTTCATACTAGCCATTTCTCCCACTTAAATGCCCAATGAATGATGGTCCAGAGATTCCCAAAGTGGGTTCCAAGGAGCCCTAGCTCCAGCCGCTCCTCCTGGAGGTGTCTCCATGGGTAAGTTTGGGAAACGCATAGCACTTTATCCCTTCCTTGGAGGGTCACAATGCACATTAGCTTGTTGAGGGCTCTGGGAAGACTGACCAGGATGTACCTTGCCCTGACTCTCACCAGCATCACCTGGGCCCAGCTCTGTTGCATCAGGGATAAGAGTCACTGCTCTGTGGGGCCAGCCCTTCCCTTTCTGATCTTGCTCACCCATTGCAGCACATTGGTCCTTCTTCCTGTTCTCAGAAAAGGAGTACCTTGGTCCAACCTCAGGGCCTTTGCACTTACCTTGGCCTGGAATGCCCTTCCCTGTACTGGCTTCTTCCTTAAATGAGTTGCCCTCTTAAATGTTCCCTAGGAGAGGCCTTCCTTTCCTGGCCACCTTCCCACTCCAAGCACTCAGATCCCCCCTTATGTTTCCCTGGAGAAGTTATCATTCCCTGGTTTGATTACTGCCCATCTCTCCCGCTAGAATGTCTGCTCCATAAGAGCAAAGATGTTGTTTGTTACGTTCATCACCTTATGTCCAGAGCCTAGGACAGTGCCCAGCACACAGCAGGTGCTCAACGAATAGTAGCCAAACAAAGATGTTTCCTTAAGAGATCCATTTTCCTTAGCATTCCTACTGCATCCCCTGGAAATACTGATCCAGCTGGTGACCCCAACACACCAGGCGTGCCCCCTAGCTTGGGTGATTTCTCTCCTGGTCTTCTCTGCCTGGCAAAGCCCTGCCCTGGTTTTGAAACCCAGCTTTGTCATCCCTCCCTGTGAAACTGTCCTCAGAGGCCTGGCCTGAGTGAGCTGCTCCCTCCCGCTCCTCCCAGGTGCTTGTACATACATACCTTTATCACTGCTCGAATAACACTGCTGTGATGGGCTGTTTGTGTGTCTGCCTCTCACTTACCCACCTGCCTGCCGTCATTATGGGCAGGGCTTGGCTGACTCAGTGCTGAATTCCCAGCACTGGGCCCAGTGACTGCCACACAATGAACACAATGAGTGGGTGCTGAATGAAATCCAACTCTGGGCTCTTATTGCTGCATCCATTCAGCAAGCGTCCACTGGGCGCTTCCTGTGTACAGAGCACCGAGTTAGACCTCGCAGTGGGTCAGAGGTAAACAGAAAGCTGTCTTCTGGCTGTGAAGGATTATAATTCTGCAAGGGGAGCAGATGCACCTCCAATAATTCTAACTCAAGTGGGAGTGGCTAACACTCACGGGGGCTAGCACGGGTTGGGGAGTGTATATGTGATCACAGTAGCATAGGGCTGACCCTGGGGGTTGTAAAGGTCGGGAGCAGTGGTTCCTCCCTGACAAAATCTTGCTGGGGAAAGTGTTTCACACCTGAAATGTTAAATAAAGAGCCCCCAGGGCCGGGGTCCTGAGGCAGAGGCAGCGGGGACAAGGGGCTGTGAAGTTTAGCAGAGGGAGCTTGCTCCCGGTCAGTGGGTTGGGGCAGTTTCGGGGAGGAGGCAGGACTTGATGGGAGGGGCTGGTTAGGGGCCTGGGCTGGGGCAGAGGTTCTGTGGAGCCCAGGCCTCCGCACAGTGTGTTCTTGCTTTGCCCTCCTGCTTTTGCCCTTGGGAGGGGTGGATGACCTTCCTTCCCAGTGTAACCTCCTGAGATGAAAACACTGGGTTTGAAGGCCCCCTCTGTCTCCTCTTGCCCACCACTCATCCTCCATCCCATAGTCCTCCTGCCTTGGCCCCCCTCCCTGATCTTCCCTCTGCTGATCTTGCCTCCCCAGATCCCTCCCCTCCGCCCCATCCTTGGCCCTCCTCTGTTCCTCCCTCCCCAGGTCATCCTCCAGCACCCCCCCACTCCTCCTCCCTTGTTGGTCAGGCATGTGGGACACAGCGTGGCGGGCTGGGTGGTCAGCACCGAGACAAAGAGCCAAGAGACCCCCCCTTCTTGCCAGCTGCGTTAAGTGAAGGAGGAAGGAGACAGGCCATGCTCACAATATCCCCGGGGCTCCCACAGGGACACACAGCCCCACACCAAGCCAGTTCCCAGGCCGGGGTGGACATAGCTGCTACCTTGAGGAAGTGTCCAATCTGAGGGGAGAGACAGTCTCTCTCTTGGGGTGCCTGAGGCACACCTGCCCCTGGAGGAAATTTCTCTACAGCATTGAGGAGCAGGCACCAGTAAGTGTGGATTAACAAGCCTAGAAGGGCACAGAGGGCCAAGAACAGATGGGCAAGTGGGGCAGGGCCCAAGGATTCTGGGTGGCTGGGGTCTGGAAGGCATGAAGGAGCCTGGAGCTCCCCCAGGCCCTCAGGGCAAAGTGAGGAGGGAGCATGAACCCCAGGCCTGAAAGGGGAACCTGCCTGATCTGCTGTCCTCTCATCTCCCCCATACCTCCCTCAGGCCAAGGGGGAAGGGGGAGGGGAAAGTAGGAGGGGAGGGGGAAGAGGGAGGGAAGGATGAGAGAAGAAGGCAGGCCTCTCCGGCTGGAGTAATGCAGCTTTTGGGAGGCAGAAAGAGTTCCCACGGGTGCCTCCATGGGCACCCGTGGCTCCCCTTCCCAGATCTTCTCCCCACCCATTCCTACTGGTTCTGGCCCTCCCTTCCTCCCTTGGCCTCTCCTGCCTTGGGGTCCCATCTGGGGAGGGGCCCCGGGTGATGATGTGGCTCTGCCTGGAAAGGTGAGGTGTCTGCAGGTGTCTGTGTTTTATGTGTTGGGTTCACCCTAGACTGATGGTTCTTGGAAACCAGTCAGAGGGAGGTGGCTGAGTCTGCTTGTCCCTAGGGGAGCACCCCGCAACAGGACCACTGGGAGGAGGTTCCCAGGAGCCCCAGGAAAGTTTCACATCTCTCACAGCTTGGGGGAGGCAGAGGGCAGGGCCCCCAATAGGAACTAGACACAAATCATTAGTGGGTGGACCTGGGTGTGGCAGGCCCGGCCCTCAGGAGAGAAGCTGCGGAAACAGAATAGATGAAGGGAATCCCATCTGGGCAGGTGTGGCTGGGTGAGGGTGTACTTCCGAGGGGCATGCCTGGTCCCATAGGGAGTGCGTCAGGAGTGAGGTAAGGGGTGGGGGACCTATGAGCTCCTTGGTGGCCCTGCCTATCCCATCCCAGGGTAAATGGGAAGGAGCTGACAGGCACCCTAGTGTCAGGAGTCTGAGGGTGGAGTGAGGGTCTTTGAGACCCCTGAAGAACTTGGGGTTCTCTTCTCATTAACTAAACTAGGTTCCAACTGGGAGGTCACCCCCAGACTTCTGGGCCTCTCACTTACCTGACCTCACCTGATATGGGCCCTTTCCCTTGAGGGAAAGGGTCAGTGGCCATGTGTTCTCTTCCTGGGTCCCTGTGTTCATCCCAGTACAGGGCCCAGGCTCAATGACCCCAACAATTCAACACCCACCTGCAGAGCACCTGCTGTTCTGGGTTTTGCGTGGGGATGGGGGTGGGAACTGTCCTAGGGGGTGACAGTTAATGCTTGGGGTCCTGTAGGAGCCAAGGTCAGCTGCGCAGATATGGATTGGCCTTCGTCAACATCAATATGCATTTATGGAACGTCAACTGTATACTGGGGCCCTCAGGTCACTCTATACCTTGTGCCTTCCATCACCATCGTAGGGGTGGGTGTCGTCCCGGGGACCCTCCCCTAACACCCTGGTCCTGTTCAAATCGCAGTGAGGCAGGGCCTGTCCTCCACCTGTGAGCCCTGGGCTTTTCACCAGCCTCTGGAGAGGAGACTCAGGGCCTCTGGGTTAGTCAAGACTCGGGCTGGGCTGGCGTGAGGTCCCTGGGGGATGCGGGAGCTATCCCCTGGCGCCTCCTCTTCTTGGCACCTCCTCCACTGTGCTGCCTCCCAGCAGCCTCTGGGGCTGGATCTCTTCCCCTTTTTTCTGTAGGCCCTGCATTGCTTGCCTGCCAGGGCCCTCTCCCTGCTGGGGGTGGAGGACAGGCCCGGGCAGGAGAAGTCATGGCTCAGAGGCCCTCCGGCTCGCTCCTGCCAGGTCATCCTCCCTGGCAGGGAGAGTAGGAGATGCTTGGGTCCTGGTTCCAAGCGTGTCTCTGCCGTTAATACCCCACTGCCCAGCCGCCTTGGTTTCCTCACATGTTGGGCAGAGCTGGTGAGGGCTGTCCCTGGTTTGCATAGGAGGAATGCCTACTCTTAGGTCTGCCAGGGACAGCCATGCACTCTGGAGGGCCTGAGCGGCCTTCCTGGGGTCTAACTCTGCCCTTTCACCTGGGGAGAGGGGCTGAGCTGGGCCTGTTCTTCAGCACTTGGGATGTTTCTGCCAGAGGGGGCTCCACAGAGCCGAGCAGAGGGCCTGGGAGTCATGGGTGCGGGGAAACAGAGGCCCAGACCTGGCCACGCAGTCTGACGTCAGGGGAGAGGGAGCTGGAGAGGGGCGGGTAATGGTGATTTTGAAGAGAGGAAGGAAGGTTTGACAGATTCTCTACTCCTTTAAACTGGGCCTCAAGACTAAGGTCTGAGGGCTTTGGAGGTGGGCTCTAGGGAGAGACACTGAAGGGCAGGTGGTACCTCATGGCCTGGCCTGTCCCTAGGTCCCTGCTCTGCTCCAGACCCAGTGCTGGAAGATGGCAATCCCTTCTCTGAGGGAGTGAGATCTGCCTGGAGGGAGGGCGAAGGAACCAGTCAGCCCCTGGGGGAGAGGGGCTCTGGGAGAGTGGCTCTAGTAGGGGATGGGGAGGGTCTTTCATCACCAGATGTTATTCCGTGTGAGGGTGACTAGCTGGTGCAAGGCCTGCCTCTGGCCCACCCAAGTGACTCAAGTTCTATTGGGTCCCTCTCCTTCCCCAAGATGATCTTGGAGTGGCAGGAAGTCCTTCCTGATGTCTAACTTCATGAAGCAGCTCTGGTGGTCTGACCTTGGCTTTGAACCCCTTCCCCCCACCCCTCAGCAACCCTTGGAACCCCCAGACTTCTTAGGCAGGGTGGAAGCAGGAAAGGTTGAGGTTCGTCCTTTCTCTCCCAGGCAGCTCATGCTGTCCCCACACTTCAAGCCAGGAAACAACACCTTTGCATGAGAGGCCACCCACTTTCTAGGCAGGAAATCTTTCCAGTAGTCTAGTCTTATCATAGGAGCTCCAGATGCATGGAAAACCCGACTCCCTCCCTGTCCCTGTGTGTGGCGGAGTGCCCAGGCCACCCGCAGGCTTCCAGCGGAGCCAGGCTCACCCTCCCCTGCCCATCCCATGGGCCCTGGCCGCCCCTGGAAGCTCCCCATTCAGACAGGCCGGGTGCAGACGCCAGTGTCCTGGCAGCGCCTAAATCATTAGCGCCGTGGAGATTAGGCTGGTAATCTTGTCGGCGGTGGCTGGTGCCAGCCGCCCGGATGTGGGATCCTGCCGCTCCCTTGCAGGGTGCAGGCGCAGAGCTGACTGAGGGGCACCCTGCCCCACAGGTCCTGCTTCTCCCCCATCATGCCTCCTTGGGGGGGGGGTGTCCTCGGGAATGACTTTCCTCAGGTGCTGGGGGATGAGCAGGAGTGGTCACCCTAACCCTCTGGCTTCATGCTCTCCCTCAGTCCCAGCTTGACTGATGTCACTTGCTCTCCAGATTCCTTCAGAGACCGTGGGAGACAGGAATTATCCCCATGTTAAATGAGGAGACTGAGGCTCATGAATTGACTTCCTATGAGCCTTGGATCCAAAGCTCCCTCAGGTCAGCAGTGTGTCTATTCCTCGCAGAATAGGGGTTCCCCAGGCCAGGGCCACAGATTTGGAAGGACCCCAAGAGATCTGGGAGATCCCCAGATCAGAGGCAGATTCTCCCTCTCAGCCTGGGGGCTCCTCAAGGCCTGCTGGACCTGGGCGAGGGGGTCACCCCGAGTCTCTCCACCCTCTCCCTGGGGACCAGGAAGGAAGGGTGGGGGGCCAGAGCAGCTTCCGGACGTCAGGCCTGTGGAGCCTTGTTCTATGCCTTTTCTGGCTCCCAGGGCTGGGTTCTCCGACTCCCCCAAGAATGAGCTCAGAAGACTAATTGCTGCTGAGGATGGAGGATCACCCTACCCTGGGGCTGCAACTCCAACACCACCTTTGTTTCTGAACAATGGGCTTCTAAGAGGCCACAGCCCAGGCCAGGCTCGGGCAGGAGAGGGGGCCTGGGGGATGCACTCAGCATGTCCAGCCTGAGCCCCAGGCCCTGGGCGGCTGATACAGAAGCAAATTACACAGTTGGGGTTTTGGCTCTGACTTCAAGGGCCAGGGGCCCATCCCCCCTGTAGCCTGGCTATAAAGGGCTGCCCAGGGTCTCTGTCCAGACCAGACACTGCTCCTGACCCGTGGATGCCATGGCTGCCACCACCAGTAGCTTCCGCCAGTTCTCAACCTCCGGCTCTCTCAAGGGCCTGTCTGTGCCCACCGGGGGATTCTCTCGGGTGTCCACGGTCCGTGTCGGGGGCACCTGCCGAGCCCCCAGCCTCCTGGGAGCTGGAAGCCTTGGCAACATGTCGGTCACCTCATCTCGCTTCACAGCGGGCTTGGGGGGTGGCTACAGCGGGGGCTACACCTGCAACCTGGGTGGGGGCTATGGCCCCAGCTATAATGTGTCAGACGCCCTGCTGGGGGGCGGTGAGAAGGAGACCATGCAGAACCTCAACGACCGCCTGGCCTCCTACCTGGACAAGGTGCGCGCCCTGGAGGAGGCCAACGCAGACCTGGAGGTGAAGATCCGAGACTGGTACAAGAAGCAGGGCCCAGAGCCTGCCCGGGACTATAGCCACTATTTCAAGACCATCGAGGACCTGAGGAACAAGGTGTGTGGACCAGGCAGCTCCCTGCCCTCTGCCCTCTGTCCTTAGTACCTGCTTCTGATTCATTCCATCCCAGCTGTGGACCGTTGTGAACATTTCTCTTCTATCTTAGGTCTCCACCATTCATTCACTCCCTGGTCTCAGGCCTGGAGGACATCCCATGCAAGGAGGTTGACTGGAGTTCTCTCTTTCTGGGTGGAGTGTATTTGGGGTGGGTGATGGAGGAGTAAGCTTCAGGACCTTGAAGGCAGCAGATGGCATTCCAGGTATAGAGGACAGCGTGGGCAAAGGCACAGAGGTGGGGAAGAGTGTGGTATTGGCTGCTGGGAGATGGAATGTGAGCAGGGAAGTCTGCAGACCATTCCTCTCTGGTTCTGCTTACCTGCCTCACCTCCTCCAGGCAGTTCTCCTGGATGGATGGCACTTGCCTCTTATCCCCAGATCTTGGAGTTCCTTCAACACTTTGAGGTTCAGTCTATGCCCTGTTCATTGTGCTGATTTCACTGAGTTTGGCCTGTACTTATGGCTGCTTTGGTTGTGGTCCTCCTCACTCTCTCATGATGGTCACTCTGGGGGCCCCTGAGGGCAAAGGCTGTGTCTCTACTTGCAGACTAGGGGGAGGGTCCCTGAAGGAAGGAGCTGTGTCTTTCCACTCAGGCTGGAAGCTCCCAAGGGAAGGAATTTCTCTTAGTTTGATGAAGGAGACAACCTTCTCTCTCTCTTTCTCATGTACTCACAACTTCTGAGAACATGGCCTTGGCATTCTGTGAATGTGGCACTTGGGTCTTCTGCACAGACCTGCCCCTGGAGGGTCCTAGAGTATTGCAACCCCCAGAGGCAGGTGAGAGGTCAAAGAGAAGCAGAGAGCCAGGCTTGAGGGAAGCAGGGGTGGAGCCTGGCTGGCCCCGATGGTAGGCCTGCTCAATTTCCTGGTGGAGAACCAGGCACTGTGTTGCCTTTCGAGGGGCTTTTCCTGTTCCTGCCCGGGACCTTGGCCAGGTGGGGAATTCCTGCAGTTATTCCCTGGCAGCAGAGCTACTGGGGGTGCCAGATCAGATACTGGCTTTGGTCTGGGCAGCGGGGAACCCAGGGGAGCCCTGGTGAGTCACTGTATTCTTGATTTTATTCGGAGTCGGTCAGCTCCTCACCAGCAACCCCAGTGCACCCCGCACTAGGCCTCCCCCTCTCTGAGTCACTGCACCCCTAGGGGTTTTAGCAAGGGCCCCTTGCTGGACCCAATTGGCATCCTGAGCAGAGAGGTGAGTGGGATGGACCCGCTTAGACCTGGGTTGGGTAACAAACTGGCCTTCGGGCTCAGTCTGGAAATGGGATTGGACCAGGTCACATTCCAGACCCAGGATGAACCTACTGGGGCTGCTTTTGCTTGCCAGGGCTCCCCTCTTACACCTCCTACACTTCAGCTCTTGGCTTTAAAAAATTCCAAATTCTACTTGGCTAATCGGCTCCCTCTGAGCCTCACTCTGCCCCCTCCCGACTCCATGGCCCTTGATTGGAGCTTCTCTGGGGCATTTCTCATAATAACAATGATGGCAGCAGTAATAATAACTAATCCTCTGCTCCTTTCAGAGTCTTCCATGTTCTCATTTAAACCTACCAATGACCCTGTGGGAAAAGACAACTTTGCCCTAGGTTTGCAGTGGGGCCAGTTGTAACCTCATTAATTAACTAATTAATCACTTAATTAAACTAGTGTTTCCTGGGGGCCAATTCTGGGCCAGGTACTGTGCCCAGGGCTGGGGATTCTGAAGGGAACAAGATGGACATGGCCTTGTCCCCTGGAACTCAGAGTTTATCAGAGGAGGAAATCACCAAAAAAAGTCATGGAAAAATCACACTTGAGAGAAGTGCCGTGAAAGAGAGATGGGCAGGGAGAAGATATGTCCAGAAGGAGGGACCTAGATGGGGAATTGATGAGGGCTTCTTGGAGGAGGTGGCAACTGAGTCTAGAGGGAAGGCTAGTTGGGAAAGAGGGAGTGAAGTCCAGGTGGCTTGGGCAGTGACCCCATGGTTGTTGAAGGGTATATATGGGTCTCTCTCCTGGCATCCTGGTTACCTATGCCTGGGCATCGTGGCCCCACCGCTCTGTGAGTCCCCCAGCCAGTCTCAGAGGAGGAGACCACACCATAGGGACCTTCCTTCACTCTGGCACACTCTCCAAAGGGCTGCAAGAGGGATGTTGCAGGGCCTTCCTGGGGCTGCTGAGGGTGCTTGCTCATGGCACCCATCACCTCCCTAGATCCTGGCGGCCACCATCGACAATGCGAGCTTGGTGCTGCAGATTGACAATGCCCGCCTGGCAGCCGACGACTTCCGCAGCAAGTGAGTCTGGGCCTCCAGGGCTGCTGGTGGTGGGTCCAGCTCTGCGCAGCGCAGAGCCCTCTGTGTGTGTGAGGGGGTGGCCTTGTGATCCTCCGTGGCTCATGCCTCCACCCCTCCCAGGTATGAGACGGAGCTGAACCTGCGCATGAGTGTGGAGGCCGACACCAACGGCCTGCGCCGGGTGCTGGACGAGCTGACCCTGGCCAGAGCTGACCTGGAGATGCAGATCGAGAACCTGAAGGAGGAGCTGGCCTACCTCCGGAAGAACCATGAGGAGGTGAGGCCAGCTTGGGAATGGATACAGGAGAAACTTGCTTGGGAACAAGCAAGGCTGAGGCCTCCGAATCTTCCTGGGCCAGGCCATGCTCTGCATCCAGTGCCCATCCAGGGCGTGTTCCTGGTCCTGACCTGGACGACCGTCAGGGGCCCACAAAGATACTTCCCATATCCTTTAAGGCATGGCTCACTGTGTGGTGGCAGTTAACTATCTAATGAGAAAATCTGTCTAAGAACATGCATGCTAATTATTGCAATTAATTATAATGATGATAGAACAAGGAACACCTGCCCAGCACATTACAAGTGATTCACAGCAATTATTTCAGCTGATATCGACACCTGTGCTGGGAGACGTGTGCTCGATTCTCCTTTTACCGGTGAAGAAACAGGCTCAGAGAGGTTAAGGCATTTACCCAAGGCTGCACAGGCGTCTTCCCTCTGATCTGTCTGACCCACATCCACATCCAGGTCCAACTCCACAACTCTGCCACCTCTCCACTTCCTTTTTCAGAAAAGTCTGGAACCCCGGGAACCCAAGGCTCAACTCAGGACCCTGCAGGGGGACCCATGAGCTTGTAGCTTCCTTCTTAGCTGACCTCTGGGCTGCCCTGAGCTAGGGGAGTCCAATTCCTTAGTGGCAGGAGCCCAGAAAGCGTCTTCAATAGGCTTTGAGGCTAGTTGTAGGGATTGCATTTTCTAATGAGGCCTGGTCTTCCAATTGACTTGGGGCTACTTTCCCCCTGCTGTGCTGTGTGGTTGGCAGTGGGTGACAAGGGTAGTGCCTGAGCTTGTCCTGGCTCATCCCCTGACAGAGAGTTGGGGATGGACACACAGTACACATTGGGGATGGACCCCGAGTGTGTGTTGGGTAAGATGTTTGATATCCACAGCCCTGCATGTTTGAGACATGGCACCTGCCTCCACCTTCAGGGTGAGGAGCTGTTGGCCTCTCTATGTCTGTCTGTCTGTCATCTACACCTGTCTCCCCAGGTGGAGAAGGCAGGCCCCAGGGTCTCTCCCCGGGTGGCCCTGGGTGAGCTCCTGCCCTCCTCTCTGCTCAGGAAATGAATGCTCTGCGAGGCCAGGTGGGTGGGGATGTCAGCGTGGAGATGGACGCTGCCCCTGGCGTGGACCTGAGCCGCATCCTGAACGAGATGCGTGACCAGTATGAGAAGATAGCAGAGAAGAACCGCAAGGACGCTGAGGACTGGTTCTTCACCAAGGTGGGTGGCCATGCGGGAGCAGGTGTGCTCACTCGTGTGCGTGCATGTGTTGTGTGCTGAGTGTGGGCTGGAAAACGTGGAGCTCCACACACTGTCCCATCTGGAAGGACCTTTGGAAACCAGTTGGACTAAACCTCATGTTTAGATGCAGATTGTGAGGCTCAGAGAGTCCTCAGGCTCACCCTCCCACCCCCCACGGCCTGGGGAACTGCTCCAGGTCTCCTCACCCCAGCGAGGGCTCCTCCTGCACAGGCTTTTGTAGGTATGTGTGTGTTTGGATGCATAACTCACACCCTTAGAAAACACACTGAGCAGCTACAATTCCCCTGGACAGTAACAGGCACAAAAAGACTAAAACCCAGGACCTGCCTTTGAGCAGTGCTCGCAGCTCAGGAGAAGTAACCAGTCCAGATGAGCACCAAGCAGGGTGAACTCCACGAAGTTCCCATGTGGGTACAGAGGGTGTCTGTGTGCAGGTGTGTTTGGGGCCCCACAGAGGCCAGTGAGGTGCTGGTGGAGCAAATCTGGGAGGTCAGGGCTCAGGGTGGCCCCTGTCCTCGGCTCCACCTCCACAAGCCTCCTCAAGCCCCTGTGCACCCCCCCCCCCGCCCCCTGCATCCAGACGGAGGAGCTGAACCGCGAGGTGGCCACCAACACCGAGGCCCTGCAGAGCCACAGGACCGAGATCACTGAGCTCCGCCGCTCAGTGCAGAACCTGGAGATTGAGCTGCAGTCCCAGCTCAGCATGGTAGGGCTTCTGTCCCCTCCCTGCCTTATCCCTGTTATCCCAGGGCTGGCCTAGCCTTGGAGTGAGAACCAGAGACTTCCACAGTGTCACTTCACACAGTGACATGGCCCCTCTCTGCCCTAGTTACCGCCCCACCGCACTGGCTGCACCCACAACTCCACATGGTGGGGTCCCCCTCTGGGTAGGGAAAGGCCTCATCTCTGTCTTACCCGGCCACCTACACCTTGGCCCACAGAAAGCGTCGTTGGAGGGCAGCCTTGCGGAGACCGAGGCGCGCTACGGGGCCCAGCTGGCCCAGCTGCAGGGGCTCATCGGCAGCATCGAGCAGCAGCTGGGTGAGCTCCGCTGTGACATGGAGCGTCAGAACCAGGAGTACCAGGTGCTGCTGGACGTGAAGACGCGGCTGGAGCAGGAGATCGCCACCTACCGCCGCCTGCTGGAGGGCGAGGATGCCCAGTGAGTGGGGGCACCCGGGCATCTGCTCAAGTGGGCTGGGGCCGCTTCACCCAGGGAGGGATGTCTGAGCTGCAGGGGTAGCACCAGCAAAGGCTAGGAGGAGGTGTGGAGGCTTGCAAGGGGTGAGACTGAGATTGCTGGCTGGGCCTTGGCTGTGAGGAGCACTGAAGGCCACGTTAAAGCATTGATTGGGGTGCTGCGAAGAGGTTGTGCACAGGATGGGGATCAGATGTCTCAGAACATTCACTCTGGCTACAGAGGGAGAACTGCATCAGCACAGCCGGGGGGGGGGGGGCATGGGGACCTGTCAGGAGGCCGGAGCAGGGAGGGTTAGGCAGGCCTGCTGTGAGGCAGGGGCAGGGGCAGGGAAAGGCCTGCACTCCGGCCGAGTGTGGCTCGCAGGGAGACTCAGTAAGTGCTGAGTGAGCACATGAAGGCCTGGGTAACAACGACCCTGGGCTTCTGGCTCCATGACTTGTGGTTGGTGATGCCATTACCCTGGATGGAGTGAGGATCAGGGAAGGGATCTGGTTTGGACTTGGGAGGGTGGATCAGGGCCCTACTGTAAAGGGGCTGAGAACATCCTGGAGTCTCCATGCTGAGTCATGTATTCCAGCTTTTTTGTTCCCTGAAGATGGTGAAGTGCATTTATAGGCTAACCACAGTCTTTCTTGCTTTAATTGAGTCTATTTGTTGGGCCCTTCTAGATATGGAAAAACCACTTGCCTAGCTTCTCCTTGTAAATCCCTGGTTAGCTGCAAAGTGCCTCTGGGCCTGTGTTGGGGCGTCCCCTTTCCTTACTCCTGTCCACTGGGTCCACTGGGCCTGTGCCCTTTGACCCTTGCAGTTGCCATTCTTTTCCGTGCACTCCCAGCTCTGATTTCTCCTTGATTTGCTGGGACCTCTCTCCCTTTGCCCCAGGCCTCCCCAGCTGCTTCTCCTACCAGGGGGTTGGGTTCCCAGCCAGCACCCCTGGCTTGACAGGTCTCCCTTTCCCTTCCTGCAGCCTGGCCACCCAGTACTCCTCATTTCTGGCCTCACAGCCCACTCGAGAAGGTAAGAGTCTGCCCCATCCTGCCCAGAGGAGGTGGGAGAGTCTGAGGACCCTTCTGTGTGGGAGACTGGGGGAGGGGCTCCGGCCTGAGGTTCCCTGCACCCCCTTCCTCTACCATCCGCAGCCTCTGTGACCAGCCGCCAGGTGCGCACCATTGTGGAGGAAGTCCAGGATGGCAAGGTGGTAGCCTCCCGGGAGCAGGTCCACCGCTCTACCCACTGAGGCCCCTTTCCACATGCAATAGCCCAGCCTTGAAGGTCATGGGGTGGCCATCGCCTCCAGATCCTAGCATGCTACTGCTGAGCCCCAAGTGCCCGTCGGGGCCTCTGCCCAAGAGCTGTTGCCTTTCTGTATCTGCTTCCTGCAGCCCCTTGAGGAGGGGCCTCCTGAGTTTGCCCCAGTGACCACTATTAAAGCTTTGCCTGAAGTTCAGTGCCTTGTGTGATCTGGCGTGGTCATTGGCTTGGGGCAGTGTGGGCTGAGGGACTAGGGGAGGAGGAGAGTTTGTTGAAGTTTTGGGTGGTGCTTCTCACCTGCCAACCTGTTTTACCCACCCCAGTCAGGCCTGGGGCTCCTGGGAGGAGGAGAGGGAAGGAGGCAGGAGGACTGGGTGCAGGGGTGGGACAGCCCAACAAGCTGGGAAAGTTCCTAAGGATCAGCCCCTGGGGTCTCCATGGCCTGCGCTGGTCCCTGGGAGGGCCCTTAGACGTTCCAAAGAGCTATGCTTAATATAGAAAACTCCCACCTTTGCCTCTGGCGGGTCTTGGGGAAGAGAGGCTGGGTAGGGGCTTTTCTGAAGGAGTGGTCCAGAGTATTGATGGGTGAGAGGGGGTGGCAGCAGCACAGACAGCCCAGGAAACCAGACGGGCTCTGCCCAACTCAGGGGTGTGTGTGGGACAGGGTGTGTGCATGTGAGCGTGGGGGGGCATCATGTTTGCTTTGGTGGCTTGGCAGCTGCCGGGCTATTGGAGAAACTCTCTCAGCTGCTGATGGGGGCTGTCTGGGCCTGTCTGGGAAGTGGAAGCCATCGGCAGTCTGAGACACGACCACATTCCGCCCAGCGTGCCTGCTGGGACCCTGGGACCCAGGCCGGGCCAGGCGTGGTGGGCAGGGCAGGGTAGAGCTGTAGGGTCTCAGGGTCCATGCTGAGGGGCCATGTCAGGGGACTGCGTGGGGCCTTTGGGGAAGACCCTGTGTAAGGGGGGACTGGCTGGGAGCTCAGGAAGACCCTCTTCTTGGGCACTGCCCTTAGACTGAAACCTAAGGTGTATGCCCCTCACCTTACCCTGAGGCCTCTTGGGGTGTAGAAGACTAGGGAGGGTGGAAGGGGGCATGGCCTTTAGTTCTCTCAGTTCCCTTTACCATGATGCTCCCTTCCCAGCTGTCGTTTCCCCATTCTGTAGCTAAGCTCCTCTTTGCCCACCCAAGCCCAGGACCCACCCACCTGTTAGGGGGAGGTGGGGAAAGGTTCAGCTGAGTCACCAGGGAGTCCGTGGGATGGGGCAGGTCAGAAAACTGGCCAGATAGAATCATAGCCCCTGGAGTACTTCCCTGGTGTCAGGGCTGTTCAGAGGGGGGCCAGTGTGCCTGGAGCCCTGGGGGAAGGGGGTCTGGTGCTGTGGGACGAAGGATGAAATCCTGCCAGACCAGTTCTGCAGGTCTGTGGGGCAATGGGACCCTATCCCTCAAGCCCCAGTTTCCTTATCTATAAAATGGGGTGATTATCTGAGACCTGACAGAGTTGCTGCGTTCTGTGCTGAGCCCAGGGGTTTACATCCAGGTTCCAAGGTGGGATGGGGGCTCGATCTTCGCTGTCTCCTTAGCTCCCAGCCCAGGGACAGGACCATGTGTAGTGTGTGTTGAAGGACAGTAATCTCAGGCTGGGGGCTGCCAGATTCCCAACCGTTTCCCTACCAGATACAAGGGCTGGGCAGGCAGGGCTGGGGTGGTAGCTGCCTGGGAGGGCCTGGTGACGGTGACATCCTGCCTCTCTTCTTCTCCGTATTAGGTCATGGGAAAGCGTAGCTTGAGGGCCTGCCTGAATCACAGGTGACAGGCTTAAAATCAGAGACACGCACACGCACATTCAGACACCCAGCATAGGGGTTCGGAGAAATGAGGCAAAGCCTCGGTGGTGGGAGGGGGTGCCCACAGCCACCTGGGAGCTGGCAAACCGCCAGGGGTGATGAAAGCCCAGGGGAATGGAAACAGAAGAGCAAGCCTGTTGAAATCCCTGCTCCCGCCCATTTGTTGGACTATAAAGGAGGCAAACGAGCCCCAGTAGCAACACGCACTTTAGGTTTCTCACCTCTTGAACCCACTCACTCTGTGCCTGCCTGCTGCCTGCTGCCACCACCATGACCACCACCATTCGCCAGTTCACCTCTTCCAGCTCCATCAAGGGCTCCTCCGGCCTGGGCGGCGGTGCATCCCGCACCTCCTGCCGGCTGTCTGGTAGCCTGGGTGCTGGATCCTGCAGGCTGGGGTCTGCCAGTGGCCTGGGCAGTGCCCTCGGGAGCAGCAGCTATTCCAGCTGCTACAGCTTCGGCTCTGGCGGTGGCTATGGCAGCAGCTTTGGGGCTGTTGACGGGCTGCTGGCAGGAGGTGAGAAGGCCACCATGCAGAACCTCAACGACCGCCTGGCCTCCTACCTGGACAAGGTGCGCGCCCTGGAGGAGGCCAACACTGAGCTGGAGGTGAAGATCCGAGACTGGTACCAGAAGCAGGCCCCGGGGCCCGCCCGTGACTACAGCCACTACTACCACACCATCGAGGACCTGAAGAGCAAGGTGGGCCCTTCTACAGGAGGGGGGTCTGTGAGGGCCATGACTTCTCCCCCTTCTCTTCCCCAAACCTGGAACCCTGCCTGAAGGCTGTCACAGGGCGTCAGGGAGCCAAGGACAGTTTGGTTCCAGCTTGGCCTCTGGGAGCCCACCTTGGGGCTGCTCTTTGGCTCATACTATTTTTTGGGGGGGTGGTAGGCTGGGCCAGGGACAAATGGGCCTCATGGAGCTCCTTTGAGGCTCAGTTTCCTCATCACAGAGCTTGCCACCTTGTGCAGTGGTATGATAAGGCAAATAGACACACGTGGAGGGCTGGGCAGGGCTCATGAAGCTGCCAGATATGTGGGCACCTCTCTCCTTGGAGCAATAGGGGGATTTTGGGCAATGTTGGGATGTGGGGTTCAAGTGAGCATCTGGTGGCACCTGCTGGAAGATGGAGACAGGAGAGAAGGGGCGGGGCCTCAGGAGGCCTCTTCTGAGCCTTATTTGGGGATATTTCTGGCTTTCCTATTCCTCCTGCTGCTCTCTCAAGAACAGGGGCTGAGCAAACCTGGGGGGTGGGCCTGCCTGCTGGAGCCCTAGGTCAAGGCTTAGCAGGGGTCCTGGCTTCTGATTTGAAAATACTCTTTAGTGAGGACTCTTTTAGCCTCCCTTTTTTGGGGAGACTCTCAGGGGCACCATCTCCCCAACTTAAAGTGTGGGGTTGCCCACGTCCCCTCTGCTTTCTGAGATCCTGGTTTAGCTTCTGCCCTGAGGCACCCTCCCATTCTCCAGCTCTCCTGCGGGAGTCTATGCTGGGGGAGGCAGGTCCTAGGGGATCAGGAGGCAAGTTTCAGCGCATCAGACTCTGGCTGGCCCAAACTATGTCAACAATTACACACAATAAAGGGGAGAGGCTGGGAGGTAAGGGAACCTTCCTGAAGGAGGCAGCCACTTCCTGGCCCCCAGGCAGGAAGACCCACCTCAGAACCCTGGTCTGGGCTGAACTACCCCACCCAGTGATGTGACTATTGTCCCATCTCTTCAGATCCTCACGGCCACCGTGGACAACGCCAGTATCTTGCTGCAGATTGACAACGCCCGTCTGGCTGCTGATGACTTCCGCACCAAGTAAGCCTTCACCAGTGAGCTGGGGAGGAACTGGGGGCACCCCTCCCCACCCTGGGGCTCCTCGGTTGCTTGTGGGATATAGGCCAAGAGCTGGGTATGGGGGAGTCTACCTCTTAGTTCAGGTTGCAGCAAATTTTGAAGATCGCTGGGCTTAGACGGGTGATGGAAGAGAGCAAGGGGAGGCAAGAGGCAGAGAGGAGAGGAACAAGAAGCCAGGTGGGGGTAGGGCCTTGCCCTACTTGTTCCCAGGGCCTCAGGGCTGGAATTTGCTTCCACTCCTCTCCATCATCATTTTTCATAAGCCCTTAGAGCCCTGGATAAGCAGGGTGCTGGCCAGGACCTGGACCTGCCAGTCCAAGTATCTAGATTGAAGTCTCTGGTTCCCTTTGCAGGTTTGAGACGGAGCAGGCCCTGCGTGTGAGCGTGGAGGCCGACATCAATGGCCTGCGCCGGGTGCTGGACGAGCTGACCTTGGCCAGAGCCGACCTGGAGATGCAGATCGAGAACCTGAAGGAGGAGCTGGCCTACCTGAGAAAGAACCATGAGGAGGTGAGGCGGATGGGGTGGCAGGGCTCTAGGGCTGGGCTGAGGGAAGAGTGGAGAGCAGGTGTTCCAGGGCTGCCCCATCTGTGGAGCCTTGACCCCTGGGGTTCCAGAGCCAGGGTGCAGGCCAGTCTCCTTCCTGCTTTCCTGCATCTGAGGAACCTTCCAGGGGCCCACAGAGGCCTCTTTTGCCTCCCTTCCCGCCCCCTAGCCTCCCTCAAATCTGAGCTCAAATCCTTGAAACTGGGCCTTATGTAGAAATTTGGAAGTTAGAGGGGATATTCTGGGGGCACATGCCTAAGAATGAGATTTTATCTTTGGAAAGCCCTCAGTCTAATGGGGGAGACACAGAACCTACATCCAGAGTGCCCCCAGTCTGATGGTGGAGGCAGAGTCCATTCAGAGCAGGTGCACAAAAGTCACTAGGAGGGTCAGAGGGTAGAGGGCAGACAGAACGAGGGAAGAGTCCTTGGGAGGGGTCTGGAGAGCTTGTTGGGAAGGGTTGGGAGTGAGAGATTGGGACAGGCCCGGATACCCACACCACACTCCCTGTCCGCCACAGGAGATGAACTCCCTGCGAGGCCAGGTGGGTGGCGAGATCAACGTGGAGATGGACGCTGCCCCTGGTGTGGACCTGAGTCGCATCTTGTCGGAGATGCGTGACCAGTACGAGAAGATGGCAGAGAAGAACCGCAAGGATGCTGAGGACTGGTTCTTCAGCAAGGTATGGGCTGCTGTGGGCCAGAGGCCTCTCTCAGCAGATGGGGTGCAAGAACTGAGTCCCCACAGCAAGCCCAGTGCCTGGCTTCTTGGGGGTACCCTCTCCTCAGTGAGCCAAGTGGACCCGAGGAGTCCAGGCTCACCCATTGCATCAATAGGCTTGGAACTTGGCTAAAGCTAGGGTCTGGGGGTGGGTGGGGAGCCCCACTCGGGAAAACAGCTAGAGGACAAAGAGAGCACCCACCTCTCCTGAAAGAGGTCAGGAACTAGCACCAGGGGCCTGGTTACTGTCCTGGAGGCTCCTCATGTTTCCTATTCTTGTGCCGACCACTTGTAGGGCTTAAAGATAAAACTTAAAGTCATTTCAAAGGTTCCTGGGCTTTGGAAAGTGGGAGGCTGATGAGAAGGCACTGCCCCCACAGTCAGGTTTGGGAGGAGGGCTGAGGGGCTCAGGGGAGGTCAGGAAGGTGAACAAGGTCAGGGATGTTATGGGGAGTGGGCGAGCTCCACTGCCTGTCTGGGCACAGAATGGGTCCCGGGCTGAGGATATGGAGGGCATGGGGATTGTCTGGCTTGGAGAAATGATCCCAGGCTCACTCTTCACTACCCTGTGTTGTGTCTGCAGACAGAAGAGCTGAACCGCGAGGTGGCCACCAACACTGAGCTGGTGCAGAGCAGCAAGAGTGAGATCTCCGAGCTCCGGCGCACGGTGCAGGCCTTGGAGATCGAGCTGCAATCTCAGCTCAGCATGGTAGGGGCGCTGTCAGGCCTGGGGTGGGCCTGGAGCCCTGGAGCCCCTGGGGGGGGCATGGATCACCCTCTCTGACCCTGTTCCTCCTGCCTTCCTGCAGAAAGCATCCCTGGAGGGCAGCCTGGCAGAGACCGAGAACCGCTACTGCGTGCAGCTGTCCCAGATCCAGGGGCTGATTGGCAGCGTGGAGGAGCAGCTGGCCCAGTTGCGCTGTGAGATGGAGCAGCAGAACCAGGAATACAAGGTCCTGCTGGATGTGAAGACCCGGTTGGAGCAGGAGATCACCACCTATCGCCGTCTGCTGGAGGGAGAGGACGCCCAGTGAGTGGGGGCCTAGGGCCAGGGCTGTGGGCCTGGGTGGAGGGTGGAGCTCTCGGACCCACATCTGATCTCCTCTCTCTGTTTTCTTTGCAGCCTGACTCAGTACAAGCCCAAAGAACGTAAGAATCTTGGTAACAGGGTGGGGCAGCATGGGGCAGGCACCTATCGGCACCTTGCTGAGGGAGGGTCTCCAGGAGCTCCAGGAAATGATGGCTGATCCTTAGCAGGGGTGGGGGAAGAGACCCATTAGGGTGCAGGGTTGATGCTCAGGGGAATCAGATGAGGGAGACACTGAGATGGTCCTTGTCCTGGAGTCCTAGTCTGATGGGGGAAACATCGTCCTTGCTCTGGAGACTGTTATCTGGTGGGAAGATAGGGACATTGTCTCATGATCTTTGCTGTGAGACCCTACAGATGAGCAAAAGCAGCCCTGACTCTGGTGGCAGAAAGGGAGTTGGTCTTTGTCCTCCAGATCCCTGTCTGGTGGGGAACATAAAATCCTAGCCCTGGGGTATCTAGTCTAATGGAGGTGATGGGGATCAGGTTCTTGTCTTGGAGAGCCCAGTCTGATGGGGGAGACAGGAGCATAGTCCCTGCCCTGGAGACTGCAGAGAAGTGGAGATAGACCCCGTTTTGTGGAGCACCCATCTGCAAGGTGCTGCTCTTGCAGAAGGACACATGGGTCAGAATCATACCACCCATTTGGGTAGCAGGGCTCACATAGGGGACCAGCAGAGGGACACTCTGGAAGGGAGGGATCAGTGTGGATGTGATGATGAGGAGCCAGTAGAGGTGTGGACACAGAGTGGCTCTGGGGGAAGAGCTGGGTCCTCTCAGGGGTGGGGGCTGAGCCAGGGTCTCTCGGCCTCTGCCCACCTCTGAGTGTGTGTCCCCTGCAGCCGTGACCACCCGTCAGGTGCGCACCATTGTGGAAGAGGTCCAGGACGGCAAGGTTATTTCCTCCCGCGAGCAGATCCACCAGACTACCCGCTGAGGACTCTGCTCCCCTGGCCCACCCCCCAGGGCCCCTCATCAGCCCTGTAGCCTCTGACCTCCCCAGCCTTAGCCCCTGTGGCTTCCTGTCTCTTTCCCACACCCCCTGCCCAACCAATAAAGCTTGTTGACTCAGACGTGGAATGTATCCTGGTGTGGCTGGCCGCTGAGGTGGGCCCTATGAGGGGTGGGCGAACAGGAGCGGGGGCGGGGCATGGGCAAGCGGGGAGTCTGTGGACACCCACTACTGTCAGACCGGGTGAAGGGTAGGTCTGGGCAGAGCTTGTGGGGAGGGGCTTTGCATCTCCCAAGGACCGGTGGTATGAGGGAGGGTGGTCCAGGCAGTGCCAGACCCAGGGTGGGGGTCAGTGTATGGGAGGGTCTCAGGTGGCCTCTTCTTGTCCTGTAAGTAGGTCTGTGAGCATGGGCAGTCGCTTCCCCTCGCTGAGCCTCATTGTCTCATCCATAAATGGACGAGAAGAATTCAGGTGGGAGCCAGAGTCCCATGGGTTGATGCATCCAGTCAATTGCTCCTCGAGATCCCTCCTCCGAGAGGGGGCAGGGGTGGGCAAGGACAGAAGTCTGGATTCTCTTGGGAGAGGCACAGGGGGAGGGGAGGTGGGGGAGGCAGGCTGGATGGGTAGGGCCCCCATTGCTTCTCCCTGGGAATATGAGCTGGAGCCCTTGCCTCTAGAGAAGGCTGTGACCCCAGGCAGCTGTGGGAGCATGGTGGAGTCTCCCTCAGGAATGTTTCCTTAAATGGTCAGCTGCTGCTCAGGATGGCGGTGCTGGGGTGGGTTGTACCTGGGGAGCAGCACCACCCTCCTGGAGATGGAGGTATGTGAGAAATGCATCCTGGGGAAGGGGCAGGGACAGCCCTGCCAAGCCACTCCCAGGACCCTCTGGGCCCCTGCCCCTTTCCTTCTGGAGGCAGGCGATGAGCAGCTGGGGAGGAGCCTGACTCCTGGAAGTCTGCCTTTGAGTAAATCCGGAAACCGCCGGGTGGGGCAAGCCTGCTTTCCTGGTTTTCTTCGAGAAGTGGGAGTGGGTGGGAGGGGTTAGTGAGAGGAGGGGTGCCCCCCGCCGCAATTCACTGACAGGCCTGGGACTGTCTACGGCTGCACAATCAGACCCGGGTGTCCCAACACCTGCTTTATCCCGGTGCCCGGAGACCGCGGGTGGGGCCTGGGCGGAGGGGGGCGGGAGCAGGTGGGGCCGTGGAACCAGTGCAGTGCAGTCTGCGAGGTGGGCAGCTGGGGCGGGGCTTTGGGCGGCTCCCCGGGCCCGTCTGGACCTCAGAAGCCACAGTAAGCGAGGGGGAAGATGAACCCCAGCTAACGGCCCTTTTGGCCCAGATACTGGGGACAGTGAGCTCCTTCCCATGGCGGGGACTACTAGCTGTCATCTGGAGCCCTCGCCTACGGAGGCAGCTGCAGGTGTCCAAGCAGCTGGGTGTGGGTTTCGCTCCATCAGAGGCTGGCGCCTCTCAGCTGCCTGAGCAACAGTCAGGACAAAGATGAAGGACAGGCAGGTGGCACTGTATCCCCCAGGCCCCCTCCGCACATCCGGCTATAACCAGCAGAACCAGCCCTGGCCTGAAGATGGCTCACCCCGGGGGTGATCTCATTTATTTGAACAACCTTCCTAGGAAGCAGGGAGGCTCTGGGAAAAGGAGCCCCATTGTGTGAATGGGGACATTGAGGCTCTGAGGAGCAGTGACTCAGCGCTTGCCTGGAGCCTGGCTTGTCAGGGATGGAGCAAGGTGCTGGAAAGAGACACTGTGCTGGGAAGAGGAACCAAGAGCCCCACCACCTGCTCAGCCTCGGGCTCTTAGGCAGTGTTTCTCTCTCTGAAGATTTTGGGGTCCACTCCCACTGATGCAATGGCTGAGGAGGGGTCAGAGTGTGGGGCTGGCTAGGCCGCCCGGACTTGACCCTCTGCTGGGAAAGAAGCCCCTGCCCACAGTGAGTGAGTGGGTGGCTCAGGAGGCCACAATGGAGGAGCAGCCAGGTGTGCTGAGAGCTGAGTTAGCAGAGGCAGTGGCTGCCGTCCTGGGGTTGGGGGTCCGCAGGAGAGAGTCCTGGGCCTAGCGAGGGAAAGCCTCATGTTTCCAGAAGTGCTCAGCCCAGGCCTGGGCAGATGGGGGCCACAGGGGAGACTGACTAGGTTTGGGGGCCTATGGTCCCTGGGGAATGGTGTGGGAAAATTAGGTGGCTTTGTTCAGGCACCTTAAGCTAACCCAAGTTGCTGGGGACATTGCCTATGGCTGGACTGGAGGACCTAGAAGTGAGACTACCGAGGGTCTCAGGGTTCATCCACACTCGCCCACTCACTGAACAAAATAAAACATGTCCCCTATCAGCGAACCGGTAGTAACTGCCCTCGGCGCCGCCTCACCCACTCTCACGGGATGGACACACATGCACCTGGTTCCCAGGCTCAGGCCCCAGCCACTGGTAGCCAGCCCCTGAGCCTTCCTCCACCACTCCCACACCCTGCATGGTGACCTGGCTGCGTGTCCTTGCAGGTAGATGGCTTGGCAATTACTCTGTCCATGGTACTGCACCGTGCTGTGCCTGGGTCTGCATGGGGCCCGGGGAAGCAAGGGACACAGGCCCTGGCCTGCAGGGACCCTGAGGGACCCCAGCCTAGGAGTGGTGAGCACGGCACAGTGGTGGGCTGACAATACGCCCTCAACCCTTGTGCAGTGTCAGTCTCCTGTGCCACCCCATGCTGTGGGTGGCTGAGAACAGAGGGACCAAGAACCAGGACAGCCCTGCCACCAGGCCCAGGGCTGAGGCTGTAGCTAAGCTTGACCCAGCCAGGGGATTCCCTGAGGGCGTCTTGGTTGTGTGGACCATTATGAGGGCTGCAACAGCCCTGCCCCCAGAAGGGAGGCATCCAACATGGGGGAGCTTGTTGTTCAGATACACCAGCTCCTGGGGCCAGAGCCTGGCTCAGGAACTTTTGTTCACTGCCAGAGAGCCTGCCCCACCCTCTGCAGGCCCTCATCCTATCTCAGCCTGAGCACACTGTACTGGGATTGTCTCTGCCCCCTCTCCTTCCACCAAATGGTATGCCCCCAAGGCTTTTTTGGGGGCATCTGAGTGCACATAGTAGGTGGTTTATAAATACCTGCAAATAAATGCAATATGGCCACCAGTCTGTGCCAGGTGCTTTATTTATTTCCCCTCTAACATGCCTGTGAAATAGTGCTGATCTTCCCATTTCCCAGAGGAGGAAACTGAGGCTCAGCGTGGCAGAAGGACTTGTCCAATATCTGGCCCCTGCTTGCCCCACTCCAAGCTGCTTTGTCCTGGCTGGTCCAGCCTCTTCTCTTTTCACCTTCCCTTGGAGCCTGTGGTTCTGGCTACCACCAGAGGCTGAGGGCCCTGCAGCCACCTCCTCTCTCCCCTCAGTCTCCCTGGGGCCTCCTTCCCTGGGGTGTGCCCTCCCTCCCCCAGGCCTGGCTGGTTACCAGAAAGAAAACCGTCCCCAGGATCAGCCTTGTCCCACAATGCTGATGCAGTGGGCCGGAGCAGGGCCCGGGGATCTGAATGGGGTGCTGGTGATCAGTCAGGTTTGGGAATCCGGCAAATTGAGGCGTGGCATTGGCCAATAATATTTCCTGCCCGGCCAACTCTGGAACGAGATGACCTCACACCTGAGATGGGATGGCCCGAGGACAGAGGAACAAGGTGAACCCACTGCCTAGAGCTGCTCTGTGCCCATCCGGCTTGGGGATTCTGGCGTTTGGCAACCTTGGGACAGGTGTAATGCAAGAAATGCTCCCCACTCCTTCCCTGCCAACTCAGATCTTCTGAGGCCCAGCTGGAGCCACCCCTGGTTCTACCATCTTCTGATGAAAACCTCAGAGGTAGCCCTCCTTCACTGCTGGGCTCAGAGGTAGTGACCTGTCCAGCTGCATCCTGAGGGCGGAGCACCCCAGTGTTTCCTACGCTCGGTGCTGTATTCCCGCCTTAGTGCTCTCTCCAGGTCACATGACAGGTTCCAAGGTCAGAGAATATGTCACACCTCCCCCACCGCCTACGCACCCAATCCTGGGCATGTAGAGGGTGCTGGGTCTGCTGTGTTGACTGAGTGGTTTGTTGGGTTGGTCAGCAACTTCCTTCTCGAAGCTTTTCAGCCCAGGCAGCTCCCTGGACCTTCAGTGCTGGGCCTGTGGGCAGCCCCCCTCTCCCCACCTCCAGGAATGGAGGAGGGGCAGCGATCCAATTAGAAAGGAGGCAGAGGCTGTGCTGGGGACAGAGAAGGAAAGCTCCCAGAGCTGGGTTCGAGTCTGCTTTGCCTCTATGCTGTGTAACCTGGGAAAAGTCTTTCACCCTCGTTGGTGGGAGCTTGGTGGACTTTGGTGACCTCAAAGGTTATTTTCAGTTCTGAAGGGGGTGAGTCTGCAGTTGGGCCTGAACTCCAGGCCCATCCTGACAAGTGAGATGGTAAGATTTTTGTGCAAAATTCCAGGGCCCCTTTGCCCATTTGGGGGCTGTAGTGAGGGGAGAATCTCGCAGGCTTGGTCCTAAAGGTGTGTATTGGGCACCAGCTCTGCTAATACCTTTGGGCCTTGTGCCCACAAGCCCAGTGACTGACGGAGCATGATGGGCAGTGACAAAGCCTGGTTATGCTGAGGCAGAGGATTTCAAGGTGGTATCGCCCAGCAGACTCAGGCTGAGGCAGGCCCTCTCTGCTCCTCACCTTGACAGAGGCACTTTCGAGTAAGAACAGTGGCCAGCTCTGTGGGTCACCCCTCAGAACAGACCCTCCCAATCCTGCCTCCATCCCTTGGCCCAAGGTCAAGCCCGCTATGGGCAGAGCTCCTTCCAGGCACCTTGGGGAGACAGGTGAGACTGGACAGGCCTAGACCCTGCCTGTAAGGCACCATGGGACAGTGGAGATGGCCCAAGTCCTGGACTAGTGACTTTAGGGGAATCACTGCTCTCTCTGGTTTTCCCTCTACTTCATAGGATGAATTCAGGACAATGATGTATGTTGGAGACACAGAGAGAGAGTGGTTCAGGATGGTGGAAAGGGCTCGAGCTGGACAAACAGGCAGACTGGGGTTCAAACCTCAGTTCCCCATTGACTAGGGTCTTGGGAAGCCACTTACACTTCTAGCTCCCTGTCTTCAAACTAGTGGTAGGAATAGGCCCCTCAAAGAACCATGTGGCACATGTAGGGCACTCTACACAATACCTGAGCATGGCACATGGCCAGAGAGCCTCCTTCCCACCTGTCTCAACTGAATGAGTGAAGTAGCCAAGCCCAGCCAGGAATCTGTGGACACTTGAGAGAAAACTGTTAGGAACTGAGCCCTGGGGACTCAGAAGCCCATGGTGGGGTCAGGGGTCACTCATGGCACTAGTGGAAGGACAGGTATTCCCTCCCATCCCTGTTTATAGTAGCGCTGGTGATTAGGTGGAGTGATGCATTGGGGGTGGGTTGCTCAAAGGGTGGGAGTGAGGGAGCCCAGAGGGGAGGGCAGGGGTGTGGGAGGGAGGTGCCAGAAGAGGTGGGCTTGAGGAGGTAGGTGAGGGGCAACTGTGCTGGAAAAAAAGGATGGGGGGCCTGGAGGGGCTGGTGAGGGTCAGAGTTGGCCATTGGGAAGGGGCCAGAGGGGTCCTTCATGCATGTTCCTCTGTGGCTGGTGGTGTGTTCTCCCTTTTTACAGATAAAAACACTGAGGCCCAGAGGGGCTAAAGGACTGCCTATGCCACTAGGCTTGTAAGGGGCAGAGCCAGGGTTCAAGCTGTCACCTGTCCAGCTCCACAGGGCATGCTGGTTCCATGGTGCACACCACTTCTGGGGGTCCTGTGGGCTCAAAGGCAGCCTCCAGGAAAGAGTGATAGAATTTTTAGAACTAGAAAGGACTCCAAGATCACCTAGTCCAGCCTTGTCACTTTTCTGAGGGGAAACAGGCCCAGAGAGGGTAGGTGAGGGACCTCAGGTCATACAGTGAGCAAAGCAGAGCGAGGCCATGAGCCCAGATCTCTGGTCAAGAGCCAGGCACGTAGAATCCTCCTGGCTGCATCCAGAGATGGCCCTGGGATGGCATCGCTGAGGCTGTCACCGTGGGGCAGGGAGTCTTTCTATGGGCTGACTCACTGCCTGGGGATGCAGGCGCCACAAAGCCGCCTGTGCCAAGGCCCTGCTGTCCCCTTGGGCTCCAGCAACGGGAGCAGATTCCTACCGCCCAGCCTGAGTCATGACTGGCTTTTGTGTGTTTTCTCCTGGCCCCACACCCGCCAAAGCTGGGTGGTAACTCCGAGCAGCACAGCGAAGTGAGCCGACCCCAGGCTGAGTAATCGGAGTGGGGAGTTGGACAAAACCTGAAGTGATGAAATCCGGAGGGGAGCCTGGAGTCAGCAGTTGGGAGGGCCCCACCTTCCCCAGGTGCATATAAAGGTGCCTGGGCATGGGGCAGCCCTAGCATCCTCCCAGACTTCCCGAGCAACTTTCTCTTCTCTCTGCTGACTCGCTCGCTCACTCACCTCCTTCTTTGGCACCATGACCACCTGCAGCCGCCAGTTCACCTCCAGCTCCATGAAGGGCTCCTGTGGCATCGGTGGTGGCTCCAGCCGCATGTCCTCCGTCCTGGCAGGAGGGTCCTGCCGGGCCCCCAGCGCCTTTGGGGGCATGTCAGTCTCCTCCTCCCGCTACTCCTCTGGGGGGGCCTGCGGGCTGGGAGGCGGCTATGGCGGTGGCTTCAGCAGCAGTAGCTTCAGTGGAGGCCTGGGAAGTGGTTTCGGTGGAGGATATGGTGGTGGCCTTGGTTCTGGCTTCGGTGGTGGTTTTGCTGGTGGCTTTGGTGCTTGCTTTGGTGGTGGCGATGGTGGCCTCCTCTCCGGCAATGAGAAGATCACCATGCAGAACCTCAATGACCGTCTGGCTTCCTACCTGGACAAGGTGCGCGCCCTGGAGGAGGCCAACACTGACCTGGAGGTGAAGATCCGAGACTGGTACCAGAGGCAGCGGCCCAGTGAGGTCAAGGACTACAGCCCCTACTTCAGGACCATTGAGGACCTGAGGAACAAGGTGTGTGGGCCTGGTGGGTGGCTCTGGTGGGTGGAGCATTGAGAGGGGTCATGGCTGCAGCGGCCCTTAGAAAACCACTTACTAGCATCTCTATTTTACAAACAGGGAGACTGAGGCTGGCCTTGGGGGAGTGGCCAAGGGCCACTCAGAGATTTGGTGGCAGAGGGTCCTTTTTCAGCATCTAGGTGTCTGAGGCAGGCCTGGAACCTTGACTCTTATTCCCTGTGAGACTTCTTTGCACTGCACCCTCAGCTTCTCTCAACCTTGGGGTGGTGGGAGAGGTGGGGTGCATCCCCTACACACCCTGAGCTGGGTGAAAAAGGCACCCCAGGCTGGCTAGCGGAGCATAGGGCCTGACCTGCCAGCCAGGTAACCCCTAAATGTGGGGAGACTCCTTTCTCCCCTGTGTACTTCACTTCTGAGCAGCAGGATCTTAGTTAACCCTTCTCCTATCCTTCACCCCCTCTGCAGATCATCGCAGCCACCATTGAGAATGCTCAGCCCATTCTGCAGATTGACAATGCCAGGCTGGCAGCTGATGACTTCAGGACCAAGTGAGCATCCCTGTGGCAGGGCTGAGGGTGGAGAGCAGAGGGCAGGGGGTGAAGAGTGGGGCTGTCTATCCAGGAGGACCAGCAGGCCTTGAGCCTCAGAAGCCTCATGGATGGAACCTGATGCCCTGACCTCTGTCTGCCAGGTATGAACATGAGCTGGCCCTGCGCCAGAGCGTGGAGGCCGACATCAATGGCCTGCGCCGGGTGCTGGACGAGCTGACACTGGCCAGAGCTGACCTGGAGATGCAGATTGAGAGCCTGAAGGAGGAGCTGGCCTACCTGAGGAAGAACCACGAGGAGGTGAGGATGCTGCTGGCATTGTTGATGGGAGGCTGGTTCAATGGGGTTGCAGATGCACTTGGGGTCAGGAAAGGGGTCAGCTAAGCTACTTCTTGCCATCCCTTCCTAGGAGATGCTTGCCCTGCGGGGTCAGACTGGTGGGGACGTCAACGTGGAGATGGACGCTGCCCCTGGTGTGGACCTGAGCCGCATCCTGAACGAGATGCGAGACCAGTATGAGCAGATGGCAGAGAAGAACCGCAGAGATGCTGAGGCCTGGTTCCTGAGCAAGGTGGGGCTTGGGTCCTTGGCCTTCCTGCAGGACCTTTGGGCCAGGGGAGCCTCTGGACTGTTTCACCCTTCACACCTTCTGCCCTTTTTTCCTGTCTCAGACTGATGAGCTGAACAAAGAAGTGGCCTCTAACAGCCAACTGGTCCAGAGTAACCGCAGTGAGGTGACCGAGCTCCGGAGAGTGCTCCAGGGCCTGGAGATTGAACTGCAGTCCCAGCTCAGCATGGTATGAAAAACCTGGCACAGCCCAGCCCCAAAGTCACCAGTAATGGCCACCAACCCCTCAACACTGCCACAATACAGTTCCACATCTGTTTCCCCAAGAGTGGGACTGAGGGGAACATTGTACCTATTATACAGATGGAGAAATTAAGGCCCAGAATGGTGGAATACTTTTCCTCCATGTTGTCTGGCCCATCAGTAGCCCAGCTGGGGTCAAAACCCATGAACTTCACAGAAAACATGCCCAGAGACCTGAAGGGACAGCAGTGACCACCTACAATGACTCTCTTTTTCTCTCTCTCCACTAACAGAAAGCATCCCTAGAGGGCAGCCTGGAGGAGACCAAAGGCCGCTACTGCATGCAGCTGTCCCAGATCCAGGGGCTGATCGGCAGCGTGGAGGAGCAGCTGGCTCAGCTGCGCTGTGAGATGGAGCAGCAGAGCCAAGAGTACCAGATCCTTCTGGATGTGAAGACAAGGCTGGAGCAGGAGATCGCCACCTACCGCCGCCTGCTGGAGGGAGAGGATGCCCAGTGAGTGCCTACCCCCACCGGTCCCCCAGTCCTGCTCCATAGACCCTTCAGCCCCCTGCTGTTCCCAGCACCTCTGACTGTTCTGCCTTTTCTCCCCACAGTCTCTCCTCCTCTCAGCACACGTCCAGCCAGTCCTATTCTTCCCGAGATGGTAAGGCTCCTTAGGGTCCCGGGCACTCCAGAGCCTCCAGCCCTCCCTGTTCCTTGTGTGGGACCAGCTGAGCTCCCAGAGTCCTCACCTTTTCTCTTCTCTCCCACAGTCTCCTCCTCTTCCTCCGGCCGCCAGACTCGGTCCATCCTCAAGGAGTAGGGTTCATCGAGCTTCAGCCAGGGCCAGAGCTCCAAACACTGAGCTGCCTCTCCTAGAGCTTCCTGCCCATCTGCCGGCCTCACCTCCTGAAGGCCTGGGTCAGGTTCCTGTTCTCCCAGTGCAGGTCCCAGCTGTCTCCCCTTCCTCTCCGTTGGTGATGGGCTAATAAAGCTGACTTTCTGGTTGATGCAAACCTGTGTGGTCTCTGTTCTTGAACTGATGAGAGGGGAGTTGAAGTTGCCTCTCAGGAACCTTCTGGGACCTCACAGTCTGAGGGATGCGGGAAAGAGCAAAGCTCAGAAGAGTTTGAAGGGTCTTCCCTGAAGACCTCCATGCTGTCGTGGGAGTGGGAGGTGAGATACAGGATGGGAGGGAGCTCACACATGTTGACAGACATCATGTGAAATATTTGACAGAGGTTCTTTCTTTAGACACTTCTAGCAACTCTGTGAACTGGGTGTGGTCAGCCCCATTTTGGAATAGAGACAACCCTAGGATTCAGAGAGGTTAAGTAACTTGCATAAAGTCACACAATAATAAATGGCACGATTGTGGTTTACACCCAGGGCTATCTGGCTAAAATGTCCATGCCTTTCTTTTATACCACCCTATCATATTAGGTATTTTAATGCCAAAGCTCTACCCCCTGGCTCCTCCCATTTGCACACAATGATTCTTCTGTTGGATGGTAGCAGGGTGAGCCTTCTGCCTTGGGGATGGTGCCCATAGTTAGAGCCTTTCTTCTCCCAACCTGCTCCTCCCTATCAACTCCTTCTTTTCCCCCATTCCCTTCAGCCCATAAATTTTGTGCTGACGAGCCCCCTAGGAAATATCTGTCACCCATGCTCTCCTCTTCATCCCTAAACCACCGCCACATTCAGACCTGCTTCCCCTCTCCCTAGAACTGGCCACAGCCTACTCACCAGGGCCCCTTGCTGTCTATCTCTCCCACTCCTATTTCTGCTCCATGACCTTCCTAATAAGAATGTGATCAAGATAAAAAACAAGGATGTTATCAGGATTCCTCTGCTTAGGGAACACTCGTGATGTTCCCTTTCCCCTTTGATGCTTGGCCTTTCTGTCTCTACCTGTTTGGGTTCCGTCCCACCCTTCCCTGCCCTGTACCCATGAGTCAACCATACCTGACTAATTGCAATGTCCCATGACTCTCACTGGCTGTGGATGTCTTCCATATTTTAAAATTTTTAATTAAAAAAATCAAAGTTACTTATGTATAACATAATAAAACCTTTTATAAAAAAGAGCCGTTTCCCAAAAAAGGGGGGGAAAAAAGAGCCATCCCAGTTCATGTGATATACCTCCATTCCCACCTCCCACTTTCTTAGTTGTTACTTTTGGCATTTGCCTCATATTATTTTATTATATTAATTTTTAATCCTCACCTGAGGACATACTTACAGAGAGGAAGGGAGAGAGAGGGAGAGAAACATTAATGTGAGAGAGAAACATTGATTGGTTGCTTTCTGTAAGTGCTTCAACCAGGGATCAAATCTGCAACCAAGGTATGTGCCCTGACCAGGAACTGAACTCACAACCATTCGGTGCACAGGACAGTGCTTAGCCAATGGAGCCACTCAGGCTGGGATGCCTCCTTATTTTTAAACAACAGGCTTATACTACCATTTCTTGATTTTTTTAAGTTTTAGTGTTTAATGCTTGGCTTTCTGCTGTGGATGGGAACTTACTTAGTGGGAACTTGCCCCGTCCCACTTCTTCCTCACTTTCTTTTTTCCCATCTTCTCAGTATATTTATATTTTCATTAGAAAAATGTTTAATGTTTACATTATTGTGACTATTTAAATGTTACTCATAGTCAAATAATATTTTATACTATACTAAATTTCCTTGGAATAAATATCTCTTTTTCAATTTGTTTAGGTTTTCTATGTACCTATCTCTAACTTATCCTCTCATTCATGGCTAGAAGTATAAATCTCCTCTTCATATGTTGAGCAATGCCTATTCCATCAATTTCATCATTTCAAAGAGGTTCCTCTTGGAGCCCTCTGTTATCCTGCTTCGGTCTGTCTGGATGCTCTCTAGGTCTGCTGTCACCCTGGAATTTCCCTTCACCATCATCTTGGGAATCCCTTTTTTCCATGTTGCATCCCTTGTTTCCTGGATCCCATGTCTCCCTTTTTTTTTTTTCTTTTCCCCCTTCATTTTAGTGAATCACATTCTCTACTACTTTCTGAGAAAGGATTCATAGACCTTTTATGTCTGAAAATATGGTTAATCTACCCTCACTACCCTCACTCTTGACTGATAGTTTGGCTGGGTATGGAATTCTAGTCTGGAAATAATGTTCCCTCAGCATTTGGAAGGTATTGTTACATTGTTTCTTGGCATCTCAATAGTGTTGCTGTTAAGTCTAATAAGTGCACTTTGCTCTTAGCTCGCATTTGCCACTACCTAAGATCCTGGTGCTGAGGTGAGGAGACTGAGTACTCTGGAATGTTCCTTTGCAACTTGTCTACTTTGAACACACCCTCAGATTCTTTATGCTTGACTTAGTGTCAAAGTTTGTGAAATATTGTTTCAGATAACTGCATAAAGTGCTAAAACAATGGCTAGAGTGAGAATTAATGATAGCCTATAAAGTGTATCTGCTGATGTAAATAAATTAGTGGTAAGCTCGTAAGGTTTTGTTTTCTTTGGGTCCATTGTTTCTGAGAGCTATAAAAGGCATAGCATCCTCCTTGTGTCTGAGATAAGAGATTTCTTGTTTGCTTTCCCACCACTGTAGCTTGTTTAAGACCTTCTGACGACTCCCTGAAACATAAACACGAATGAAGCTTTCTGCTTTGCTTGTCCCCACAACCCTTAGATAGCACCCAGCCCATAAGGGACACTCAGTAAAGGTTTGTGGAGTCAAACCATGGGTTTGGTGTAGAAGCCTCTGTTCTTTCTGGCCTCCACAAAACCTCAGAAGCAAATTTTTTGAGAGCAGGTTTCTTTGGATTCCATGTGCCTCTTGTCATGTTGGTACAAGGCAGCCACCATGGTTGGTATTGATGAGCTGCTGTGGAAGAGAAAGCAAGTATCTTTTGGAGCCATGAAGGGACAGATTCCGATCTGTGAGAGCTGAGACACTGAGCAACTGGAACTCTTTATTGGGCCTTCCAGATAGTGTGTGGTCAATGGCATGGGCTGATGTAGCCTTGTGTCCTCTCATCCTCAGTTGTCTAGGACTCTGGAAGGACTTTGAGCAGATTGAGGGCTGTTAAAGCAAAGATGACCACTTAGAAGAGTCCATTTCAGATTTGGGTCTCTGTTAACTCATTGCTGGGACCCGAACATCCCTGTCTTCCCTATGATCATAGCATTGTTACACATAAGACAGATATGTTCTGGTCCTTCCAGCTTTTATCTGCCATACAAATAGTGTGATAACATAAATGGAAATGTAAAACCCCCCCCAAAACATTCATTCATTGTTCTGTCCCCAGGATTCTTATTCTCCCAGGTTCTTTTCTGGCCTCATTATGTGTGAGTACATGGCAAAGATGATTTTCCAATACTTAAGGTCTTCATTATTAAAAGAATAAGTTCAAAGAAATAATAGACTAGTATAAAAGGACATAGATGCCGTTGTTTATATGTGACTAAAAATGGAAAACAAAGTGACTGCCCATCAGTAGTGCACAGTTGAGTAAACAGGGGTCCACTCATTTTATAAAGTATTCAGCAGCCACTACAATCTATAAATTGGAGCTATGTCGGATGGCAAGAACAGATTCCTCAAGGTACTGGGGAAAGGGAAACGCACGATGCAGAAGGGCACACATAGGATATTGATCTCACATGTGAATAAACTAAACCAGTCTCCCATTTATGTAAGTGCACATGTGTGTGTGTAGTTATATGAGCACCAAAAATGTGAAAGGGTGTGCATGAGGTTATTAGCACGGGTTACCTTGGGGGTAGGGTGGGAGGCTGATGTGAGTGAAGGAGGGAGTAGGGGGGAAGAGGTGCTCCAGAAAAAAAAAGGAAAGGAAAAAAAGAGTGCACACATGTTTATACATATACATACAATTGTGTGTATATGAACAAAGAAAATAAACAAAAAAAAAATTAAATCAAAGAATTAGTTAATTTGTTGAATATCACATTTACTTCCTAGTTAAAAACAGATCGTACACACTAATATCCTGGACTGTCAACTTCATAGTGCTATGTAATGGATTTTTATCATCTTAATAATTTCTAAGTGTACAGTTCAGCAGTGTTAACTACATGCACACTCTATACCCATTGAACACTAATTCCCTCTTCTCTTTCCCCCAGTCCTTGGTAACCGGCCTTCCACTTTCTGTTTCTATCGTTTTGACTGCTTTAGGTATTTCATGGGAGTGGAATCATACAGCATTTGTCCTTTTGGTAACTGGCTTATTTCACTTAGCACAATGTCCTCCAGGCTTATCCACATTGGTTAGCTTGTGGCAACCATAAAATAAATTTAATTTACCTTGTATTTAGATAATAATATGACTACACAAGTCAAAAGTGATAACGGGAAGAGCAGAACTAAAACTAAAGGAGGATCCCAGTCCCCTGCAGAAGGTGGTGTGGAATAGTGGAGGGAGGCAGGAGGCCACCCTGGGGCTGATTCCTTCCTCTCTGCGTCTCAGTTACCTCTTCTGTAAATTTAGGCTATTAGTGTCTACCTGAGAAGGTTTATGTGAGGACTGAAGGAGATAAAAGGTAGACAGTAGGCACCCGATAAATGTTTGCTCGCTCCTTCCCTCCCCTTTTGACAGTTTCCACAGCAGCCTGACCTGTTATTACCTACCTCGTTTGGTTCTTGCAGCGAGGCTGGGGACTGGCAGCTGTGATCTGCTTGACCGCGGAGCTGAGGCAAACCCCTCCTCCCCGCTGGCTCTTGGCCAAGACTCCTAACTCCTTGCACTTCATCATCCATTTTACAGGTGAGGAAACTTGGGGAGGTTGAGTGACTTGCCCAAGGGTGCATGACTGGCAGGTGAGGTGTCAGAACACTCCACCCCCATGCCACCTCCCTTCCAGAGGAGCAGACCCCTGGCCTGGTTTGACTTGCTCGGGGTTGCAGTGAAGGCGAGCTCTTCCAGGAGCCTAGAGGACTCAGCTGTGCCCACTTAGAGGCTGCTGTGGGCCAGGCGTGCTGGGGTGCTGGGCCGGGGGCGGGAGCAGGGGGAGGCTGCGGTGATCAATCAGGAGCTGCCCTGGCCTTAAGTGAGACATCGACTTCCAGCACCTAGGTAGGGAAGGGCACTCTCTGTTCTCCTTCTCCTAGAGGTGCCTGCAGTGAGTGCAGGGCGGGCTGTGCTTACCAAACCCGAGCTCCTTGGCAGCCCTGTCCATCTGGGCCCATGCCTCCCCTCTCCGCTTCCTCCTCTCCGAAGGGCAGTGGGTGGGGTGTTTGCATCATGGAAATGGTAAATGCTACAAATTGGGGCTCGGTTGATTGTCTAGACTTAAGAAAGTCTAGATCTCAACATTTTAAGGAAAAAAGTTCCAAATAATGCAGCTTAATCTTAAAAATGGGTCATGTCTGCACTCATTGCATTGCGCATAGCCAAACATGTAAGAAAATACTGCAGATCTCCTTTCAGGTTTTTAAAAAAATATATCTTCATTGATTTCAGAGCAAGGAAGGGAGAAGGAGAGAGAGAGAGACATCAATGATGAGAGAGTCGTCATTGATCGGCCGCCTCCTGCAAGCCCCCGACTGGGGATCGAGCCCACAACCCAGGCATGTGCCCTGACCGGGAATCGACTCGCGATCTCCTGGATCCCAGGTCGATGCTCAACTGCTGAGCCACGCCGGCAGGCTCCTTTCAGGTTTTGAAGTCTGCTACCTGATTCAGCACAGAAGCCACTCGCATCACCAATGAAGGACTGAACTTAGGGCAGGGTCTTTGTTGTTTCACTGTTATCTTACTCTTCAACATAAACACAAATTTCAACTAGCATTTATGTCAGAACTACACTCGTTTGCTAATTGCAACTATAGGTTGCAAGAGTTTGGCAAGGTCCAAAACACAGGTTTGGCAAAAATCAAAGAACTCGTCCTAGGAGAATCAATTGGCTACATGGCATTTACAATAAAGAGTGCTTCTTATTATTTGTAAACTGAGTGCCACCCATCTCTTATATTCGTAAAATGTATGATAAAATTGTATACATAATGTATATATATTCCCTCAGCCCTTTCTGTTAAATATTTACCAGTATACCACTGGCTTATATGGTTTCAACTAAAAAACTCAGGTGCTTTGGTGTGGGTTCCAGAAGCAGACTCTCAGACAGAAATTCAAGTGCAAGAAGAGTTTTGGGTGATGTCTCGAGAAACACCATGAGGGAGCAGGTAGGTGAGACAGGGGAGGGAAGGAAGTTAATAAGGGGTGTATTATCAAGCAAGTGAACACTGTGGACACCTGTAGCTTAAACCTTCTGGGGGACCCCAAGAAACAGTGAAGAATTCTTCCCAAAAGACAAGGGAGCTGGGGCCTTTGTCCTCTGATCCCATCAATCACAGGTTGAGGGTGCCTCTCAGGCGGGGGTGGCGTTAACTTCCTAGCACTCCAGCCTGCCTCCTGCACAGGCAGAATGCGCTCTGATGGCCAGAAGCCCTCAGACAGCAGTCTCTGGGGCTGCCAGTTTGAAGTCTGGCCAGTTAGCGCCCAGGAGAAGTGGCCAGAGCTTGGCGGTTAAAGGAGGCAGGCTGTGACTCTGCCAGGGGTAGGGGACTGAAGCCTCAGGACCTCATTGGACACAGGAGCTGCTGCTTGTCCATCCCCCTCATTCCCAGACCAGAATCGGCAATGCTGGGCCTCCGGTTCAGAGGGGGGTCCTGCCTGCAGCTCCCATGCCTTCTCTCTTCACACCCAGACTGTCCTGCTGACTTCCCCAGCCGGGCTTCTGGGCCTGCCTGTTCCCGCAGGCTCCACCCTGGCCAGGCCCTCACAGACTCGCCAGCTCATCACCTCGGCCCTGCTGGCCTCAGCAGCCTCTCCAGGCCTCCCTCCTCTTCTCGTCACTCCCACGCCCAGCTCCTCTTTCCCGGGCTCCTCTTTGCTCTTTGTGTCTGTCTGTGCCTGGCTTTTGATACCTGTTCCCCATTTGAGCTCACCCCAGCCCCCCATTAGACAAACTCTAGGGATTAATTAAAGGGAGATTTTTACCCAGTGTTTACTGTGCCCAGCACCAGGCTGGCCACTTGCCATGAATTATTTACTCCGGTCCATATCCTGTTAGGTAGAAACTGTTAGGCCCATTTGATAGGAAACAGGCTCGGAGGGCTGCAGTGAGTTGGCCACGGTCACATGGCTGCTGAGTCGGGGAGCCCAGACTGGAGCCCCCCTGCTGCTTCCTGGGTCCCAAGCACTGTCAGCCTGGGGAGGGGGTGGGCTGCTTGATGCCGAATCTGCTCCCCAACCTCTGATGGTGAGAATCACGCTTTTTCTTCCTGTAGCTCCCCAGGCCCCCTCTCCTGTCTTTTCTTTTCCCTCTGCCCTGCTGCGCTGGGACTCCTGACACAGCCATTCCGTCTCCCAGTTGCTGACTTTCCTCGAGTTCCCACAGCCACGCCCCTGCCTGGAAATACCCTCTCCCCACTCCACCCACCCAGGGCTCTTCCTTCTTTGAAAACCTGAGTCAAACGCAACATTTCCAAGAAGCCTTCCATGTGGTGCCCACTCCACCTGGTGGCTCCTCGGCTCCAGGCTCCCCTCGGCCTATGGAGCAGAGGAAGCTTTAGGCTCATTTGCCCTCCCCAATCAGACTGGACACCCCCAAGGGCAAGGGCTGTGTCTCCTCCATCAGACCAGAGTAATTACAGGAAATTAGCATGCTGAGCAGCTACTAAAGGAGAGACATTTTGTGGCCCCCAAAAGCGCTGTGGAAGCTATGGGGGGCGGGCACAGGCCATGGAGGCAGTGGTCGGATTGAGAAGCGGAAAGCCAGGCGATCTGAGGCGATGGGTGGGACTTGCAGGGTCAAACACACCTGGCAGTGCCACTCCCCTGCTTAGACCCCTTCAGTGCCCCCAGTATTGCCAAGATAAAGCCTGAATTCCTCAGCCCGACCTTTGTCACCTGGCTTCCGCTCCCAGTTCCATCAGGCAGATCCAGCCTTCAGCTGGGGGCTCAGCAATGCTTAAGCCCTGCAGTTGCCCTCAGACCAGTGTTTCCTGCCTCTGCATCCTTGCTCAGGTGCTCCCCTGAGCAAGTGGGATGTCCTTCCTCACTTTCTTTGCTTGCTTAGCATCTACTCAATTAAAAGCTCCTCTAAGATGCTTGCCCACCCTGGGATGGGTGGGGCGACTGCCCTTTCTCTGTGTTCTCTCCATCACTCACGCACCTGCCCACCCGCCTACCCACCCACCATCCATCACCCTTCATTTTTCCATCCATCCATCCATCCATCCATCCATCCATCCATCCATCCATCCATCCATCCATCCTTTCATAGTCCCTTACCATGGAAGCCCTTTTCGGCTCTGACTTTTGGGGACCCAATAGCAGGAGGGGACCTGGCACTGGAAAGTGAAGCAGAGCTGGGATTGAATCCTGGCTGAGCAGCTTTTTTACTGTGGACTTTGGGTGTTTCCTCTACCTCTGAACCTTCTGCATCTATAATGTGGGGTGGTCAGTCTCTGTTCTGCCAGCTCTCACAGCTGGCAGGTTCAGACAGGGTCAGGGACACTGAAACACTCGACTCAGCCCATCTGTTGTGTCAGCCCAGGCTCTCACAAGGACACTTGGCCCAGATGGGCTGGCCGGCCTGGGAAACCTGCGGGTGGCAGAGCTTTCTAGGGGAAAGGGGACCCAGGGCCTTGTGGAGGTGCTCCAGGCTCCTGATTGCCTCCTGTGCTTGCAATCCTGCCTGCCAGCCTGCTCCTGGCCCCTGTGCTAGTCCCACCTTTCTGGTGGGAGAGGCTGAGGTCCAGGTCAGCAAGGCCTCAGCCCATTGTCTCTACAAGTGACCGCTCCCAGCTGTAGGAGACATTACCCTGACTACACACAGGTGTCTAGGACTTGGTGGGGAGAGGGATGAACTAAGGAGGCTGGGAAGGGGACAGTGTAGAGGGACAGGGAAGGAAAGGCAGGGGATTCAGGACTCTGCCAGGAGGAGAGAGGAAGTCCAGCCTGGAGGTCTGAGAATCACAAGGAGGCCTCAGACTGGTCACTTGTCTATGAGCCTCTTCGGACTTTAGACTTCCTACTTGTGACCCTGACTGTCCCCTCTTTTAAAAAAGAAAAATAAGTTTATTGATTTTTAGAAAGAGAGGAAGGGAGAAGAGAAAAACACCAATGTGAGAGCATGATATCCATCTGCTGCTTCCTGCACGCTCCCTACCAGGAACGAGCCAGCAGCTCGGGGATGTGCCCTGACTGGGAATCGAACCAGCAACCTTTCCATGCAGGGGATGATCCCAATCAACTGAGCCACACCGGCCAGGGCTGTCCTCTCCTTTTCCCTGGGGCTCTGGGAGGCCTAGAAAAAGACTCTAGATATCAATGATCAGAGAAACATGATATTTCTACAAGGGAGGCCTGCATGGGGGCACAGAGAGGGTTTGAGGAGGCCCAGTCTGATTTTGGGGCTGGACGAGAGGGAAGAAAGAGTTCTTTCTTGAGCCTGGACACCCCTCCCCCAGATAAGTCTCTCCTAAGAGCCAGAGTCCCTCTAGGAGTCCAGGCAAATGAGGCTGGCCTTGCTCACCTCTCAGCACAACCGTCTCTTTACCATGTTTTTCATCACTGCCTCTGCATGTGGACAGCTGCCAGTCTGTTAGATGGGGTAGTGGGGTAGTGGGTTGTTCATGTCTTAAGTAATTTTGATGTGAATCCTCTTGTCCCTCTCAGGCAGGTGGCTTCCTAAGGGCAGGGACAGTCTCTTCCATTAGCTTGGGCTCCAGTGGCATTGGCTGTATCTCCCTCCTCAGACCTGGCTGTTCCGAGGTCCCATCTGCCTCAGGATCCATTGCCTGGCTCCCTGCCTGGTCCTCAGCACACAACGCAGCGGCTTTGTCTGTTTGGATTGGCGTGGGTCCCCCACCCCAGGCTGGTGCAGGGAGACTCACAGACCACAAGGGGCACCGCCCAGGCTCCTCCATTGCCCCTCCTTCCCAGGCGGCCACAGGAGTGCAGCAGTGTGTGTGTGTGTGTGTGTGTGTGTGTGTATGCGCCCTCGCTTGCTTCAGGCTCCCACAGACCATATCCCTCATTCTGTTAACCCCTGCTGTCCACAAAAGCTGCCCCTCCTCAAATTATCATGAGCACCAGGCTGGGCTACTGGTGCCTAGTTCCATGTCTGCAGGGTCTGAATTCTAATTCTGGGTTCTAATCCCGATGAGGGGAGATCAGACTTGTATTCCACGGTGGGGTTTCAGGGTCTGTGGGGGAGGGGAAGGCTGGCGAAGGTCTCTCCTTAGACTGTGTGCATGAGTTCATATATCATTGGTTCCCTACCCTGTTTATCTTTTGGATCCCCCTTAGAGGAGGGCAAGGACGGAGTCTATTTTGGGTTCCATGAATTAGGTGAGGAGTGAAGGAGACTTTTTCCTGTGTTCCGTGCTCTGGGGAGCCTGTCTGTGGCTGCCTGCAGTGGAGGGAGACAGGGTGGTGGGCTCTGCACCCATTTCTGCTCCCAAGGACCCTCTGGATGCTGCATTTTTCTCTGGTGAGCACCCTGTACCTGCAACCCGCAGCCAACAGCAACATTCTTCCTAATAAAAGCATCTGTCTCTCGGCCAAAGTCCCTGCTGCCTCTTACTGGGGAATTATAGGGCTGGGCTGGGGTGGGGGACCATCCTGTGGAAGGAGATTAGGAGTGTCTGTCAGGGGTGGGGCCCTGGCTTACTCACATCCTTATGAATACTTTGCGCGGCAGATTTGGGGAGCCCACAGCCTCCAGTGTTTGATCAGCATTGTCTTCTGAGCTCCTAAGCCAGGTGGGGGGTGAGGGAGCAGCTCCCTGACGGCTGCTTTGATGGCAGTGAGGTGGGGGGAGAGGGAGGCTCCGCTTCCCTTTTGGGAGCAGTTGATCCTCAGAAGAGCGTTGGAGCCTCCAGCGGGGGCTGTTGGGGCCTGTCTGGGGAGATGGGACGTGTCGGGCAGCCCCAGACACGACCACATTCCTCCCAACATGCCCGCCGGGGTTGTGGAGCTGAGGGGCTGGCAGGAAGGCAGGGTGCTGCCGGAGGGGTGCCTGAGGAGGTTGTCTGGGAGATGTGGGATGGCTGAGGTCCCCATGCACAAGCTTTTAAGGCAGAACAAAATGGGCCCCTGGAAATGTCCCCTAACCATCAGGGCCTCAGGAGTCAGGGACCCTCGAGTCCACTCCTAGGTACCCGCACTCCTTTCCTACTTCCCCCTCAAAAAACCCTTGAACCAGCTCCACAACGGTTTCAATAGGGGCACCTGAGCCAGCCCCTCCCACCAGGGCTACCCTAGGGGCCTGAGAAGACACCTGGGGATGGAGGGGAAAAGGTCCTGCCAGGTTGTTCCAGGGGTGCTTCTCCACCCCCCTGGAGCCCAGGCTGGGCTACAACAGTGCTAACAACTTTGTGCCACACTCGGCTTACAAAGCCCTTTCACATACATTGCTGTGTTGGATTCTGAGAGCTGAATCCACAATAGGTGGGGTGGATGGTGTTTGCTTCCACTTTACAGATGAGCAAACTGAGGCTCAGAGAAGTGTCAGATCTTGGGTCACACAGGAGCAAGTGGCAGGACCAGGACTCGTGCGTGCATGCTCTTTCCTGATGTGTCTGCCGTGCCTGTGGCCAGACTGAGCAGCTAGCACCGTGGGCCCACGCACAGGTGGGTGGAAGATTCGGGGTGTTTGCTCAGGGCTGGGGAGAGCTGCCTGGATTTCCCTTTAATGGGGGTGGCAGGGTGGAAGCCTGAGCCACCTGACTGGCCAAGCATGGTTCAGGGATGTGACAGGCTCCTTAGCACAGTCCAGCAGTCAGACCTGGGAGGGCCCCAGACTTTCTTGTTTCTTTTTATAGACAGTAATGCTGACGGGAACCTCTGTGCTTGATGTGACTTTGCTATGCTTGTGTCCCTCCATGCAGGTGCCCCCTTGAGTTGTGGGCTTCCCCTAAGAGGACTGTCTAAGTCTCACATAGTTAATGGGGAGCTAACAGGTCACCAGGTTCATGGTGCAGAGGCCCTGCTCCCTGCCACCCAACTGAGTCCAGCATGTGGGCTCCTGAGGGCCACAGCTCCCAGGGCCCGATAGGAAAGTGTAGCCTGCAGGCCCACACCTTCTCATGTGAATCATGCCTGGCGGGGCGAGAAACCCAAAACACCCCAAACAATGAGTTTCCAGTAAAATATGATAGACATGACAAGGCAGAGGAGAGGAGGGATCTGGCTGGGAGTTGGCGCTGGGAATACGTGATGAAAGCCAAGGGGAATGGAAAATGCCAGGCCCGCCCCCTCCTCAGGACTATAAAGCACCTGCTTCCTTTTCCCACTTACCTGAGTACCTTTCTCTTCTCTCTGCTGACTCGCTCGCTCACTCACCTCCTTCTTTGGCACCATGACCACCTGCAGCCGCCAGTTCACCTCCTCCAGCTCCATGAAGGGCTCCTGTGGCATCGGTGGTGGCTCCAGCCGCATGTCCTCTGTCCTGGCAGGAGGGTCCTGCCGGGCCCCCAGCGCCTTTGGGGGCATGTCAGTCTCCTCCTCCCGCTACTCCTCTGGGGGGGCCTGCGGGCTGGGAGGCAGCTTTGGCGGTATCTTCGGCGGTGGCTTCAGCAACAACAGCTATAGTGGATCCATGGGTATTGGCTTTGGTAGTAGCGTTGGTACCGGCCTCGGTGGTGGCTTTGGTGCTGGCTATGGTATTGGCCTTGGTGGTGGTGATGGACTCCTGGTGGGTAGTGAGAAGGTGACCATGCAGAACCTCAACGACCGCCTGGCCTCCTACCTGGACAAGGTGCGCGCCCTGGAGGAGGCCAACGCTGACCTGGAGGTGAAGATCCGAGACTGGTACCAGAGGCAGCGGCCCAGTGAGATCAAGGACTACAGCCCCTACTTCAAGACCATCGAGGACCTGAGGAACAAGGTGAGTGGACCAGGTAGCAGGAGGTGCCATTCCAGCTACCTGACTCTAGAGCAATATGTGCCTCAGGCCACTGGCACCTTTAGATTCCTAGGATAGGTTCCTAACCTTGGCCCTGGATGCCCCCAACTGAGCTGGTCAGTGGGAGGATGGTTTCCCTTCCCCTGCCTTGCTGACACCCTCCTGAGCTCCAGATCCTCAGACCATGTGGGACCAGGAATTCTTACCATTGCAGTTTACAGAGGGAGAAGTTGAAGCTTTGAGTGGTGCTGTGTCCCACCCAAGGGCACGCAGCAAATTAACGGCAGAGCCGAGGCTAGAACGCCTGTGCTCCACCTGCCAGTATAGGAGACAGTTACCTGTTCTCCTGCACAGGGGAGGAGCGAGGCTGTAACGGGACAGGGCTAGACACTCAAGCTGCTCATTAGCTCATTAGTCTGAGCTGTGGCGGCTGCCGCCCATGAGCCCTGGCACCAGCTGGTCCTTCCCCACAGCTAGGGGGGCACAGAGAACCCACAGAGGCCATCAGTGGCAGCCCACTTTATGTGACTGGCACAGGAAAGAACCTGGGGAGCTTTTGTCAGCTGACTCCGGGCCCCTGCTCCCTGCTCCCACACCACCCCAGGAGCCCTTCCTGCTGATCCTGCTTCCCTTGGTGTGTTGCTCTGATGTCTTTCGTGGATTAGGGAAATTAGATGACAGGGGAGGGAACTCCAGCCAATCCAGGGTTCAATCAGTCTTTTTCTTCTGCTTCCTCTTTTCTGATCCTCTGTGCCAAACGGGTCTTACCTTTTGTAAAAGTGCCATCTGAGGGCTCATGTTCTGTGGGCTTGAGAAAGAATGTATGTGCCTGCGGAGGACTGGCAGGGCTGGCTTGTGCAGAGAGAGAATTCAGATTGAGAACTGGGTCTCATCTGTACGCAGGGAACTGGGAGTCCTGAGAGCTGGTTCAGGTTTTGCAACAAGTCAGTGGTAAAACTCAAGAGCTTTTGCTTCTAAGGCCAGAGCACTTTCTATCCCCTCTGCTGACCACGAGTCAGCAAAGTCCTGAGCTAAAGCTGGGCTGCCAGAGGTTACCCTTTAGGCTGCTGCAAGGTGAAGGCTTATGGGAGGAGGTGGGGACTCAAGCAGGAGCATGAAAGCAAAGGCCTCATGCTGGCTGCAGTGAGGCCTGGCTAGTGAGGTCCATTTGACCAATGACCTGTGTCCTTTCCCTTGCAGATCCTCACGGCCACTGTGGACAATGCCAATGTCCTCCTGCAGATTGACAATGCCCGCCTGGCTGCGGATGACTTCCGCACCAAGTGAGTTTGTGGTGGTGGCCCAGAATATCCAGTCTCCCCAGGGTAGGGCACTGGAGCAGCGTTCCCTAAACAGAGCTGATGGCCAGGATGGCCATGTGAAACCCGTTAGGGTGCTTATAAAAATGGAAGATTTTTGGGCCCCACCCTTGGAGTTCTGATTCAGCTATTTTAACAGGCTACCTGGGTGATTCTGGTCCACAGCCAGGTTTGGGAGCCAGTTTTAGGGCGAGGCACTCCCCATTTGCCCATGTGCCCCTGAAGTTTACGAGGTAGTCATATTTGGAAGCCTTGTGTGCTATTTTCACTGAAGCTAGAAGCATCACCCTTCCCTGAATTCTGTAGCATGATAAACTGTTTTATTCCGTCACCCCTTCACACCCCAAAAATGTTCAGATTTGAGCAATCAATGGGTACTGTGTCCAACCATGCTATTTTCAAGATTGGCTCCCTAAACCACCCACAGGGTACCAACTATGGGAAGAAGCTGCAGGGGGCAGAGAACAAAGCCTTCAGTGTGGTCAGGATAGGTGTCTCATTCCCTTTCTCTTGGGTCATCCCAGGTACGAGACAGAGCTGAACCTGCGCATGAGCGTGGAGGCCGACACCAATGGCCTGCGCCGGGTGCTGGACGAGCTGACCCTGGCCAGAGCTGACCTGGAGATGCAGATCGAGAGCCTGAAGGAGGAGCTGGCCTACCTGAGGAAGAACCATGAGGAGGTGAGAGCTAAATGAAAAAGCCAGCTTAGAAGATTAGCTGGGAGGGATGAGATGCACTTGAGATGGTGGAAGGCAATGTTCAGGCCAGGACCACCTCTGACTGGGGAACCCCAATCGACTGCCATAGCGAGGCTCCCGATGAGAGCAGTGGACTGTTTTTTGGTTGTACAGGAGATGAACTCCATGAGAGGCCAGGTGGGTGGAGACGTCAATGTGGAGATGGACGCCGCCCCAGGTGTGGACCTGAGCCGCATCCTGAACGAGATGCGGGACCAGTACGAGAAGATAGCAGAGAAGAACCGCAAAGATGCCGAGGACTGGTTCTTCAGCAAGGTGGGTGCTGTTCGGGGTGGAAGGAACCCAGGAGGCCTGCTTCCCAGGAACTTTCAGGGTGAATGAGGTTTGTTTTTCCCCCCTGAAGACAGAGGAGCTGAACCGCGAGGTGGCCACCAACAGCGAGCTGGTGCAGAGCAGCAAGAGCGAGATCTCCGAGCTCCGGCGCACGGTGCAGAACCTGGAGATCGAGCTGCAGTCCCAGCTCAGCATGGTAGGGGCGCTGCCAGGCCTGGGGTGGGCCCCTATCTGGAGACTGACCAACTCAATGATCCCTGATCGCCTTTCCCTCCCTCACAGAAAGCGTCCCTGGAGAACAGTCTAGAGGAGACCAAAGGCCGCTACTGCATGCAGCTGGCCCAGATCCAGGAGATGGTGGTCAGCGTGGAGGAGCAGCTGGCCCAGTTGCGTTGCGAAATGGAACAACAGAACCAGGAATACAAGATCTTGCTGGATGTGAAGACCCGGTTGGAGCAGGAGATCGCCACCTACCGCCGCCTGCTGGAGGGGGAGGACGCCCAGTGAGTGCCCTGCCCCCCCTCCAGTGCATCCCTTCACTACTCACTCACTGCCCTCCATGTGTCTAATGATCTTGTTCCTTTCTGTCTTCACAGCCTCTCCTCCTCTCAGTTCTCTTCTGGCTCTCAGTCATCCAGAGACGGTAAGACCTTCCTCCTCATTAACCCTCAGGACCACCCCTGGTCTCCCAGCAGGTGTAGGGTGTTGGATAGGGGATTCTTGAAGGGTTGAGCTAGAGTTTTCTCACCCAGTATCCCTCATAAACCATCATCTAAACCCACCTTAGGGCTTGGAGCTGGCGGCTTTCGCTTTTTACTTATGTCACCCAGTGTCTGTGGCAGACCTCACGGTTCTGGTGGTCAGCACCATGGACAGGGCCCCACACAGCTCTGCCTGCCATGGGTCCAGTCTGGGTCTGTTTGGGTCAACGTGGACCGAAACAGGCCTGTCTGAGTTCCCAGGAGGCTCTGGTGTGAGAACACAGGCTCTGTCCCTGGCCTTCAGGAGCCCTAATCTGAAAGAAATGTGCGGATCAAATCAGTGTTAGTTCAAGAGCAGTGAACAAAGAGATAATCAGGAGAGAGGGCAGCAGGCTGAAAGTTCATTTAATTCCTCTCAACCCCTTGGCCTCCCCACTTCTGATTTCTTCACTGCCAATTCGCTGCTGCTGACACCTTCTCTCCCCCTTCCCCCAGTGTCCTCCAGTCGCCAGATTCGCACCAAGGTCGTGGATGTGCACGATGGCAAGGTGGTGTCCACCCACGAGCAGGTCCTTCGCACCAAGAACTAAGGCTGCTCAGCGTTGCTCAGGCCTAGGAAGCCTGCCACCCAACCCTGCGGTGTGGAAGCAGATCGCACTGGGGGACCCCCTCCCCTCCTACAAGCCCTTCACACCCGAGCCCTGCTTCACCCTTGTCCCCTGCTGGCATTCAATAAAGCTTTGTTATCTGGGTTGCACAACTCCCTCCTCTGCCGGGTCATTGTCAGTAGTGGAGGTGGGAGCAAGCGGGGGAAGCATCGCTTTGGAGCTCGTCATAGCACCTGGCTGTAGCCTCTGGGACTGGGGGAAAGGGCCTGGGAGAGGATCGGGCTCAGTTCCCAGGGCGGCTTTCACCACCTCTAAAGATGCAGATAGAAGTGCGTACAGGTCATGTGTGGTGTCTCCTAGGGCATGGAGGCCGTGCATTCATTCACCCACTCACTCATTTATTTATTCATTCATTCTCCAGATATTATTGAGTATCTCTTGTGTTCCAGGCACTGTGCTAGGGACTGCCGTTTGAGAATATATTGAAGCTATAGGTTTTTTTTCTTTTCAGCCCCCAATAAGCATACACACATTTGCATACAATTCATGAGGTTCATGGGTCCCTAAAGCTCTTCAGTGAAAATCTGTGAACCTAGTAAGAACTCATGCTTTTTACTGAGAATTTTGTTTCCCGTAATCTACCTGCTCTTGCCTCTTGAGCTGGGTTTGAATCCTGACTGGTCTCAGTTGACACAGAGCAAGTTCATTATCATCTTCAAGCCTCAGTTTCCACACCTGAAAAGTGAACATAATGGCAGTACCTTCCGTATGGGTTTGTGAGGATTTTCTGGAAGAATGCGTGTGAGGCCACTAGTAGTGCCTGGCACAGTGCAGGCTCAGGGCACCGCTGTGCGAGCAGTACTAGGTCAGCTCCCTCTTGTGCACGGTGACTCTCTGTCCATGATAAGGCCCTTTTCAGACGCTTTGGGAATGGACTAACTCGTTTCTAACCCTGGCTCTGTTCTGCATTAGCTCTGTGATCATGGAGATCACTTTCCCCTCAATTTCCCCACTTATCCAGTAAGCATGAACTCTGCTTCTTGGTGTTGATATGGGAATCCAAGGGGTGAATACACATTCAGAGCCAGGGTTGTAGAAGCCTCCTCTGGTGGGGAGTGTCTTTTCCTCTTTGGTGGGGGTCTGGAGGAGAAGGGGGAAGGGGAGGACGTTATCTGAGTGAGATTCCAGAGGTGGGTAGAGCTCACTGCCCCGAGCTAGGAAAGAGTTGTATGAATGAGGCTTCTAGGGAGAGCCAAGGGTGGGACTGGGATTAAAGAAAGGTGTAGTCTTCGAGCGAAAACGGGCCTGAGTTTTGGAGTCAGACAGCCTGGGTTGGAGTCCCGCTCCTACACTGACCAGCCTAGAAGAGTTTGGGCAAAATCCTCTTAAAAAATGGGGAATAAAACCCTTGGTACATAAGGCAGATGGAGGAGTTGATGATCTCATGCAGGCACTGAGTTTAGCCTTGTGGGTGGCACATAGTTGGTGCTCTATAAATGGTAACCCAAGAGGGTGAGTTATTAGGAAAAAGAATGAAGTGATATTGGTGACTTGTGACTCCATTTTCACTCCAGGGAAGAAAGGTCTGCTTTGTGTCCCTTTAACTCCTGGAAATCTTTTTACCTGCATTTTGGCATTAAGAAAGTTTGATCTGAGGTGATCTCTGGGCGAGGGTGGGCCATTCCAGGGTGAATGATTAGAGTTTTGGATGTATGGGGAGGCAACTCAAGGAGGAGAGAGGTTTAAAGGAGTTCTCTCACAGACTGGGAAGTGATGATTTTGTGACCCTAAAAGTGGTAGAATCCTGGAGGGGGGCTGTGTGACTCCCCAGGGGTGCTGGACCCTCGGGAACAGCATTCTTAGCTGGGCATTGAGCTCAGGTGCAGCATGGACTCTGGGGGTTGGTCCACATTTGGGAGGCCTCATGGGCCTGGACAGAGAGCAGAACATCGGCAGTCACAGTGAGGACTGAGCCTAGAGTGCTCTGCACCACATAACAATCCCTGCACATCCCTCAGCCTCGGAGGGAGAGCCGGGTTAAAGTTTCCACCCCAAAGATCTGCTTTAGGGGAATATAGCAACTTGAGATTTCTTAGACTTGAGTGTGGTAAGGTGAACTCCTCCTCTTGAAAGGCTGCCATCCTTATCTGGAGGGAATACAGAGGGCTTGGGTTTGCTTCATGGTAAAGATGGTGGCTGGAGGCCACCTGGCTAATAGCGGGCTCAGAAGAGGGAGACAAGGCAGTCAAGTGGGGCTTCAAGGTGGCCCCACCCTGTGTGGTTGACCTGCAGAGGAAAAGAGCAGGCCGGGCAGCTGTCCCAGAGTCTCATATGGAGCCCACTATCCCCGGGGCTCTCCAGCCCCCACCATGCCCCACTGCGAAAAGTGGAGCCAACTTTGGGTCTGCTGCTGACCCCTGCTGTCACCCACAGGACCTCGTGCCACCAGCCCCCAAATAAGACCTGGGCCAGCCACCCTGACAATGGCAAGACTGTCTCCCACTCTCACCCCAGACCTAAAAGCCAGGAAAGTGACTCCACATAGACTAGCGGAGGCTGGAGGAGTTGCCTCTCAGAGTCCCGGGTGGGCTGCGTGGCCCCTTGGCTCCACTTCCCCCAGTGCAACCTGGGAAGAGTGATATTCCCCCGGCCCTCTCAGAACAGAACAGCAGTGCTGGGAGTCTCCTCCATTCTCTTAATCTAAGGGGGACAGTGGCCTACCCAGCCCGGTTCTCAGGTCCTGGGTCCCTGAGCAGGCTTGTGCTTCATTCCCTGTTCTGTCCTATTAGCTATCCAGGCAGGTGTTTCAGGGCCCAGGAGCCTGCACCTGTCTGTCAACACTGGTTCTTTCCTCATACATTAGGATCCTGCCACCACCCCACCTAGCCAGGCTCCACCAGACCAAGGGGCATGGGCAAGGGTGAGGGGATTGGGTGGGCCCTCAGAAGGCTCTTTCACCTGAATCTGGACACCCCAGCCTTGTGTCTGTGAGGACACACTAAGCAGAGAGGTTTGGGGCACCCGCTTTGGAGCTAGTCAGGTCTGAGTGTAAAGCCAGGTTCTTCCACTTATTTAGGGAAAGTTGCTTCCCCGCTTTGGCCTGCAGTTTCCTCGCTGTAAGTTTGGATTCATCCTTTAGTGAGCACTTACTGTGTGCCAGGCATTGTACTGAGTGCTGGGGATAAAGTGATGAGCAGGCTAGACCATAGGCCCTACCTTCCTGGACAGTTATGGGATAAAACAGACCCTCAAAGATAAATGTATAATTCAAAACTGGGAGAATGCTATTGGAAGAAAGAGGGGGACCACATAATGAGGGTGTGGCTTGGTCTGAGAGATCGGGGAGGGTCTTCCTGAGAAAGAGACACTTGAGTAAGTATAAGTAGGAGAATGCCAGGAGAAGAGCACCCTGGGGAGGAACAGACAGGATAGCGTGTGCAAATGTCCTGAGGTGGGAAGGAGCAATGTTGACTGTGGGGGCAGAAGGTCAGTGTGGCTAAAGAGCAGAAGGTTGGGTAAAGCAAAGGATTTTGGCATCAAAAAAATAGTTTTGACCTCACAAGGTTGCTGTGAGGCTTAAAAGAGCTAATGTAAAGACATTGGCATGGACCCAGCACACAGTGGAACATTTTCCTGACTGTGGGTGGTATCGTGTTTGCCCTCTGACTTCCTTTGGACAACTTGGGTTTTCAGTCCTCTCACTTGTTATCAGTCCATCCTTCTAGTCTGTTGAGCCCACATTAAGATGGAGGACCTGTGCTGAATGGGGCTGGAGGAGGGCATACAGGTTGGAGAACCATGATTTCTTTCCTGCAGTGCTACAGGAAAGACCCCCATTGCTTTGCCTGCCCTGTCATTGACTCTAACAGTCATTTGATGACATTGGTACTAATTCTTAAGACATTTTACAGCTGAGCAAATTGAGGTTCAGAGAGGGTATCTTGGCCCCAGTCACAGAGCTAAACAAGCAGGAGTGGGGCGGAGTTTGCCGTGCAGTGAGTGGGAGCTAAAATGACCACAAGGCTCAGGCTCCCTCCTTCTACCCCCAGCCTCACATGCTTTCTAGGTGCCTCTCTGCCTTCCTCCTCACCTTGGCTCTCTCCTTGCTCAGTCTGCCTCAGTTCACCCCTATGTTCTTCCACACCTAAAACAGCGAGCTTCAAAAAATGGGTGAGCCCAGCCGGCCGTGGCTCAGAGGTTGAGCATTGACCTAGGACCCAGGAGATCGCAGTTCGAGTCCCGGCTGCGGGCTCCATCCCCAGTCGGGGGCCTGCAGGAGGCAGCTGGTCAATGACTCTCTCTCATCACTGATGTCTCTCTTTCTCTCTCCCTCTCCCTTCCCCTCTATGAAACCAATAAAGATATATTTTTTAAAAAATATGTGAGAGAATGAATGAATAAATGAGTGAATGACCCTCACGGCCTAGTCTTAGCCCAGGGCCTTTACTGTCTTATCTTTCCCTGACTGTCTCTTTCTCTGCCCCTCTCTGTGTGTCTCTGTCTCTGTCTCTCATATGCATTTCTGTTTGTGTGTGGGTCTTTTCACCATTTCTCCCATGCTGAGTCACCCCAGAGTTCAGCAGAGTACCTCAAAGGAAAAGCTTCCTTTCCCAGCTCCAGCCCTGCAGCTGATGGTGCTGCAGAGTGAAGCCCCATCAGGAAAGTGGTGGCCCAGCGAAGGGCAGCTCCCCTGAGCTGGTGCAGAGACACGGTGCTGGACCCCGGGGCCAGCAGAGGGTGAGCAGGCACAGGCGTCGAGGAGCTCCTGCTGTTGGCACGTGGGTATGGACAGAGATACAGTGAGGAAACTGTAGCAGAGCTAAGTGCAAAGCCAAAGGGAGAGATGCAGGATGGCTCATGGAGGAGGGGTGTACAGGTGAGTCGCCAAAGATGAGTAGGAGTTTTCTGGGTAGAAAAGACAGAGAGGGACATTTCAATCAGAGGGACCCAGAAGAGCATTATCTGAGGTATAAAGTGTGGGTGGGATAATTGTAAGATTTGGTTAGGGGGCCTGGGGAATAGTGGGAGCTAGGGCCAGATGGAAAGATCGAGATGGGCCCTGAGTACCAGGAATGTGGACCTTATCTTGGAGGTGGAGGGAACTCAGTGGAGTGATGTGGTCAGACATGGGTTGGAAAGGCCATTCTAGCTCCTGCATGGAGGAGTCAGAAGGACAGAGAGGCAGGGAGAACAGCTAAGAGCCGTTGGTCCAGGTGAAGGCAGGGTCCAGAGGGACTCAGGGTTGAGTGATCAGAGGCAGTCTAATGTTTCTAGAGTGCTACTCATGGGCCTCTTATTAAGAGATGGGCAAACTAGGAATATCATCATTTTGCAGAGGAGGGAATGGAGGCAGAGAGTAGCTAAGTAACATACCAAAGTCACAAAGCCAGTGAGCGTGGAGCCGGGGTCGAGCTCAGGTAGTCCGGCACCAGAGCCCACCACCCTCTTTACCTCTCTCTCTGGCCTGGCTCCCCACACTGTGCTCTGACTTTCTGCCAGGAGCGGGGGGGGGGGGGGGGGAGCAGGAACAGCCACACATCTCTGCATCCTTCCCAGGGCTCAGTAGGCGCTAAGCACTTAACCAAGGTCAGTTCCATACCCACCCCTGGGCCCTGTTGAAGGATGACAGTGGAGCCGCTTGCCTTCCTGCTTGAAGGTCAGCTAGTGTTAGCACCACTTTATTTACTCAGTCTGCTTTCTCCCTAAGTCCTCTGTGTGAACTCTGCTTGCTGGTTCTGAGTACTGCTGGGCACGTTTTGTGTGTGTGTGTGTGTGTTTTTTAAAAGAAGAGTCTGCACATCCTGGGAAAAAAATGTAGTGCTTTCTCTGTAGGTAAAAGCCAGCTTATCCTGGTACTCTTTGCTTATTGGGATAGAGAAAGAAAGAATTTTCCTGTTAGGCGCCAGGGACTATAGTGATCTGTCCAGGAGGAAGACCACATCTGGATCGGTGATTGTAATTAGAATAATCGTGTGATAAACTGGAAAAGAATCATTCCCTAACACTGTCCCTATGCTGCACAGGGAAAACGGCAGGTTAACTGAGAAGTGCTCAGTCACCAATCCTGAGTCTATCGGATCTTTCATGCGGCACTAATCTCTGTCATTCTCGCAGAGATGTAGTGTTGTGGGCTCCTTTTACCACACTAATCCTTACTCCATGGGCCAGGGAGCCCATTTCGGATGCTGGGGGAAAGCCACAGGATGGGCCCAGGGTACTAGTGGGTTCGTGAGAAGCAAAATAGGGTCAAACCTCCATTTGCCATCTGGTCCTCTGTATTGGTCAGACTCAATTGCAGCCAACTGAAGTTACTTGGCTATTTTAACAAGCAAGGGACCTATAAGAGCTCTAAATAACACAAAGAATCATTAGGAGGGCGGGAGAGACAGAATCTAGGCCGAATGTCTAAAATCTCCCAAAGTAACAGCCGAACGGGTCCGCCAAGGGAGCTGCAGCCTCTGCCCAGACTAGAAAGCTCCCAAGTCAGGATGTGGCTGCTGAACTGAGAAAGAGCTGCCACAGCTCGGGCTTCAGAACCACACTGTCTGCGGACCCAGCTCCTCACACATCTCTATTCTAAATTGTCTCGCCTGGGGCATCTGATTGGTCGAACATAAGTCACTTGGCTCATCTTAGTGGCAGAGAAGGCTGGCAGATGTGCAGGGCTGCCTTGCTCCTGTCGGTTCCCACATCCTTCTAGTAGGCTCCCCTGCACCCTAAAGGCCGATCGTCTCAAACTTGTCTTTTCCAGACTCCCTTACATCTGTGTCTCTAGGTGCAATTTAAGTTTTTCCAATTAGATGCGCTTCTGTGGGACATTAGTAGAGTGGGGAGAGATCTGGAGGGGGAAAACATTTTTTGTTGGTATAGATATACCAGGTGCTATATAGTCCTGGGGCCAACGGATCTGGTAGTGGTTTCCTGAGTCCTAAGCTTTCTCACTGTGGCAGGCCAATTCCCATGGGACTGGTTCTAGAGTGTTCCTCTGAGAGCCATTTCCAGAGGCTCAATCTAGAGTTTGCTCCTCTAGCCTTCTAATAATTTTATAAGCAGCTAATGGTCTGTATTAAATTCCCTTTTGTTAAAAAAGTGAGATTTGTTTCTGTTACTTAAAACTGAATCTTGACTGAATCAGGATCTTGGTGGTCCTATGACTGCCCATTGAATACATTCTTCTTTCTTTAAGCTCTCCGCTAGTTAGGAGAAACTAGTCGATCCCCATTTTATCACTGTGTGCCATGTGCTTCTAGAGTCCTATATTTTAATAATAGCTATACTTTTACTACTTCAGGCCCACCTAGGCCAGATAACCTTTCTGATGCTCATGTCATTCATTCAACAACTTTTATTGGATAAATATGTATTATGTTCCTTTTATGCCAAACACTATTTAATGAACAAAAGAGACAAAAATTCTTGCCTAGTTGGAGGTTACATTCTAGGTAGGGGGATGGGAAATCAAGAAAGGTAATAAATAAATAAATTAATATAATATATTTGAAGGCAATAAGTGCAAAGAGAAGAAGGGAAGGGTGAGGGGTCTCAGAGTGCTGTGATGTGGGGGGCGCGGAGAATTGCAACGTTAATAGAATGGCCAAGGTCAGGGCCATTGAGAAGGTGAAATTTAAGCAATGATTTGCCAGAGTGAGGGAGGTAGTCAGGCACAGGCTTGGTGGCACATTCCACTTGATGCTACTGCCAAGCCTCTAGCATTGCTGCTTCTAGAAGCTGGATGTCTCCCTTGGCCACTCCTGCCAGAATGGATCACATGGGGCACCTCCTTCAGGACAGCAGCTGCCAGCTTGAAGGCTTGTGCAATGTGTAACGGTTGTATAATAGTGGTTGGGAGAGCCTGGTCATGTGTCTGTGCTCCAGCTGCGGGGGGAGCTGGGAGGCTGATTCCTGGCTTGTATATTGGGGAGGCACAGCCATCAGATGGAGAATTCCTTTTTGAAGATCTGGGTGACCAAGAATAAGAACAATTGTCCACAAGAGGAAGGGACAGGAACATACACTTATTGAGGACTTACCACATGCCAGGCACTGTGTTGCTTTATATATATTACCTTATTTAGTCCTCATAGCAACCTCATGAGACTATTCATCCCCCCCCCCCCCCCCCCCCCCCCCGCGGCATGAGGAAACTTGATTAGTGGGATTAAACAACTTGCCAGTCCTGGCCGGTGTGGCTCCGTTGGTCGGGCCTTGTCCCCTGCAGCGCACTGAAAGGTTGCCGGTTTGATTCCCAGTCAGGGCACATGCCCGGGCTTTGGGCTGGATCCCTGGTAGGGGGCCTGCAGGAGGCAGCTGATCAGTGTTACCCTCTCACATTCATGTTTCTCTCTCTCCCTCCTCTCCCTTTCTCTAAAAATCAATAAACTATTCTATAAAAAAATGACTTGCCAAAAAGATCCCATACATAGCTTCTAAGGGATAGAACCAGGATTTGAACATCGGAAGTCTGATCCAGTGGAGCAGGGATTATCATGCCTGTCTTATAGATGAAGAAACTCTAGCTCAGAGAGGTTAAGTAGCTTGTCTGAGGTGACACAGCTTATCTGACCAAGCAAAGACTCAACTCCAGTTTGGCCTAGCTCCACAGCTGGTGTTCTTCCTGCCCTCTCTGGCTGTCAGTAATTATTAAGCCCCCACTGAATACAGAGAGGAGCAAGTCCTATAAACAGAGGCTCATCAGAAATGCCTTTTCTGGGAAGCAGTGACTATGCAAAGAACTGAGAAAAAGACAGGTGACTTCACACACGTAGATTCTTTCCTGGAACCTCGGTCTCCCACCCCACAAGGCCTTGGGTTTGTGCTTGCAAAGGGAGCAAGGAGTAAATGAGCAAATCATGGAGGAGTAAGGCTGACAGCCAGTGGCCTCTGGAAACCCTTTTGGCTCCAACAGCTTATTCCAACACCCGTCAGTCTCAGCACTTTGATCTCCCCGAGCTCCCCTCTCCGTGACTCTCCTGCACGGCAAGGACCCTCTTGGCCTCGGAACCCTGCTGCTCTCTCCCTGTCTTAGGCCCAAACAGGAACAAAGTCGGTTCCCTTCTCTGCTCCTCTTACTAGGCCGAGAACTACTTGGACTACCCAAGGGGATTCTCGTGATACCTAAAGGAAAGTTCGAGGAGATGAACCACCACCAGCCACAACAAATAAAACCCAGGGAAACAGTGCAGAGTGATGTTAAAGACACAGTGAGGAGAGGTAAGGCGAGGGTGGGCGTCTCAACACCGCCTCCTTATGAACATGCCCAACTGGGGTCTCCACCTATTTTAATCCCTTCTTTGGATCACTCATTTATCTATTCATCCATTCAACTAATATTTATTTATTGGTGCCTTTTCTGTGTCAGGGGTTGAAAATAAATAAAATTGTGAACAAAACAGATGAGGTCTCTTTCTCCATGGGGGCTCACAGTCTAGTCATGGAGGCAGGTAAGCAGACTGGTAATTGCTGAGGGGTGTGGTGAGTACAGTTGGTGACAGGAGGGGACAGGGTCTGTGGAGGCTGATGGGAGCTCCTGACACAATGACGGCGGTTGGAGAGGCTTCTATGACAGGTGTGGGACAGATTCCGTGTGTCATCTTGTTTTGTCTCACAACTGTGAGAAGTAGATGCTGTTGCTTTAATTTACAGATGAGGAAACTGAGGCTCAGAGAAGGGAAGTAACTTGCCCAAAGTTTGCCTGGCCCCAAATCTTGCCCTCCTAGCACCCTCTATCTGACCTCTAACAATTTTAACCTTTCTAAGGTCGGATGGGCTTCTGAAGAGCAGGGAAGAGCTGTTTTGAAACAACCTTGCAACAAACTAAGAGTGAGCTCGGCTGTCTCTGGCCTCGGTTTCCCCTGTGAAGGCGCTTTGTCTGAGCCTGTTGAAGGAATGAGTGGCTGAACAACTAAGGAAGGAATGAGGGTGTTGGCCAAGGCGGTCACTAAGAGCTCTCTGCCCCAGCGCTATCTGCTTCTGACACTCAGACATCTTCAGAAGGCTCAGATCTTCCTGAGCTTTTGGGAATCCTGCCCAGGAATCTCTCAATCCATCTTTGTTGCCACCAGCGCCCTGAGCCTCAGGGACATGCCATTTGCACCTTAGCTCAAGCCAAACCCAGTAAATCAGGATCCCTTTCATGGCTAGGACATGTTGGGAATTGTCAGAAGAAATTTTCATCAAGACAGAGGGAAATCTCCGGGAAGTGAATCAAGAAAATACAAAACCCACATGAAAGAGTCACGTTTGAGATCCAAAGGTGAGGTGGGGATGGAGAGAAAGGTTAACTCCTCTGAGCTCCCTACTCATTGGGGGTCCCAAGTGCAGCTCCTGTCTACCTTTACCAAGTCATTGACTCCTTCATTCAACACATACTCATTGAGGGCTGCTCCGTGCCTGCACACAGCTAGTTGCTGGGGCTACATCAGTGACCCAGGCAGGCACAGGCTCTGCCCTTCAGAGTCTCACGGGGGAGACCACCAGTGACAGCGACCACAACACCACGTGCTGACTTCCACCCTGGGGAAGCCTAGGGGTTTGGGGCACACAGCAGGAGTGTTTAATCCAGTCTTGGGGTTCAGGGATCATTCCATGGAGGAAGGGCTTGGACAAGACCTGACGATGGGTTGGATTTCTCCAGGTGATAGTTGATGGAGGTGGTATGTGTGTGTGTGTGTTGGGGGTGGTGGTGAGTGTTCTGGGCATGGGGAGCTGCATCTTTCATGGCTTGAATGTGGCATCAGTGAAGGACCTGGAACATGTCATAGTGCAGACTGAGAGGAGGGGCTGGTGAGGGTTGGTGGCGAGCAAGTCATGGAGGATTTGCTCAGTGAAAGCGAGAAAACTGAACTGTATCCTAAGGGCTGCAGATAAGCCTGTACCCCTTCCACTCTCACCTTTTCCTAGCCTCGTGGTGGGGAACAAGGCACTATTGGCCAAGATCTGCCTGCCATCTTTGTCCCAGGTAAACCCCTCCTAGGAGAGGGTGAGTCTGGCAAGAAGACAAGTGGCCTTCATTCTAGTTGAAAGCCGCATTGGAGTTGGGGAGCTTCACCCATCAAACTCCCCGCACCTGCTTCCTCCAAGTAACCACAAGGGCCAGCTTGTGTCACGGCTTCAGCAGCTCCCCATGTGTGCCCATCACACTCTGTCTCCAGTGAGGCTCCCCCACCCCCCGGCTGAGAGTGCTGTGCCTGAATGGGTCCCCTCTTCTCTCCAAGGGTGTGCTCCATTGGTAACAGCTGTAGTTCTCGTTGTCATTGCCATCCTCTGCCTCCACCCAGTCCTCGTCATTACTGCACCTGCACCTCTTCTGTGCTGAGACTGGCAGGCTTTACACAAGTCATCTGCTTGAAATTCCACAACCACTCAACTTCACAGATGGGAAACTGAGGCTGACAGATGCTAGACCTCAGCTGACAAAGGATCGGGATTGCTCTGGCTCTCAACCCACCCCTGACCGTCTCATGCCCACTGAAGTAATCACAAAGCACCAGATGAGTGCAGAGAGGAACACCACCCACGAGCAGGAAGGTTTGGAAACCCTTTTCTTAGGAAGCAAGGAGCCACAAGTGAACAATGAGTCCCTTTCCATTATTTCTTGTCTCTGAGCCTCGGTTTCCTCACTTGAGGTCCCCAGTGTGTGGAACAAATGGAGGGACAAGAAGGAATGAGGGCACTGGTGTAGACGGTGCCCACAGACTTTCTGAGCCATGGGAAACCATGATTCATAATCTCTCTGAATTTTCTCTGCCCCTGGGGACTCACGTCCAAACACTGACCCCTCTCCCAAAGCGCAGCCTCTCATCTGGTGATTCCGGGAGGAAACTGAAGCTCCGAGAGGCTCAGTGTCTGCTCTAAGGACCAACAGGGAGTTGGGGACTCCCTGCCCTCCTGGATTTGAGTCCATGTGCATGGGATCCCATGGCTGGTGGGATTTCCTTCCATTATCTTGCCTCAGACTCTTTCAAGGGATTTAGGGATGTTTCTTGGTCCCCCTTGGTATATGCTCTGAGTCTGAACAGCTTTTCATACCTTGATCCCCAGGGGTCCCATTAAATTCCACTTCCAATAGAACTGTGAATTGAGGAGACTGTTTTATTCTGGGAACTTTTTAGATATTTGGGTTACATTGCGATTCCAACGTGTCTGATACAGGGAGGAGGAAGGTTGGGCTGACCAACCTCAGGGGCGTGGTGAGGCAGGGAGTTCAGCCTGGAAGGTGTGGGCAGTTTGCATCAGCTCCAGCTTCCTTCACAGCTATGGCAGCAGGGCCCCCTTGTGGTCATTTTGCACACAAGGCAACTGAGTGTCAGATAATCTGCAATTTAGAGCTGGGAGAGGAGGTACCTTTCCTGAGAGAAATGTCCTCCTTCACTCCTTGTTGTCAGAGAGGGAAAGACACAAGCACAAGGTCACACAGCTAGAATCTAGGTCTTTGGACTTCTAGCCCTCTTGGGGTTCTTAAACTACTCTCAGCTGCTGCCTGTAGAAAGGCCAGGGAGCCCCGGCCGGTGTGGCTCAGTAGGTTGGGCGTTGTCCCATGCACCAAAAGGTTGCCAGTTCAATTCCCTGTCAGAGCACATGCCCGGATTGCCTGCATAGTCCCTGGTAGGGAGCATGCAGGAGGCAGCCAAACATGTTTCTCCCTCTCCCTTCCTTCCTCTCTCTTAAAAAATCGATTAAAAAATATTTAAAAAGAAAGGCCAGGGAATAGCTTGGATGGAGGGCCTGCCTTTGCGCAGACAGGCCCCCCTCTGACCTCCCTCTCCTCTCAGAATTGAGCAGGGTCAGGGGTGCAGAAAGAGGCAGGGGAGGTAGCGGGAAGTCCACCTGGTGGCAGGGCAGCGAGTCCCCACGTGGCCTCCAGGGGGCGCTGTGGTACCAAGTTGGCGGGGCCCTTGCCTGCTGCATAGGCGGAGCTAGCTTGGCACTGAGGACAAAGGTTGCTGCAGCAGCAGGGGAGCTTACAGAGGCGGGGCGAGGCCCGTAGCTTGCCGGGTAAGAAGCTGTGGCTGATCCGAAGTGGACACCACCACCTTTTTCATGGCTCCGATGCAGCTCTGATTCACCTCGCAGCCCCTTCTTTCTGAGCCTCTGAATGGCCCAGGAAGGTGGGCAGGTAGTAAGTATCATTGTCCCTGTCACTAGCCTGGAAAAGAGTTTTTCAGAGGCTGAGGGATTGTCCAAGGGCAGTTAGCTGTGAAGACAGCCTGACCGGTGTGGCTCGGCGATTGAGCATCGACCTATGATCCAGGAGATCGAGGTTCAATTCCTGGTCAGGGCACATGCCTGGGTTGCAGGCTCGATCCCCAGCAGGAGCGTGCAGGAGGCAGCCGATCAATGACTCTCATCATTGATGTCTCTCTCTCTCTCTCTCTCTCTCCCCCTCTCCCTTCCTCTCTCTGAAATCAATAAATAAAAATATTTTTTAAAAAAGGCAGAGCCTGGACTGGATCCAGGGCTTCGGACTCTCCATCTAGAGCCCTTAAACAAGGGGCATTCCCCAGAGTTGTGTCTCGTGGAAGGCAGCGGGGCTTTGGAGTCAGCTCCACGGCTACCTGCCCACGCGCCGTCAGCCAGTCACTTAACCTCTCTGTGCCTCAGTAGCCTCATCTGTAACCCAGGTGGTGGTCATCTTCCAGGAAGGTGGTTGTAAGAAATGGACAGGATGGATTTCTGTCCTGACACCTCATCTAGAGTAGCTAGTGTTGTAAATGTGGGAACATCAAAGCCCTGCTGTGCCTCCCTGGGGTGGGGTTAGCTGCACTGGACTGTGGGGTGCAGGGTGGGGCGGGCATTGCTCAGGCTGTTAGAGCCAGTGCAGAGATATAACTGAGAGGGGCTGGGTCTGGTGGGGTCACGGGCAGGGCAGGGTGCGAAGGAGGTGGGGTGAGTCACTCACCAGCTCAGATACTGTGGAGTGAGGGAAGGAGTGTGGGGGTGGCCAGGCCTGGAGGCACCAGGCACCAAGATAGCAGGCAGGGAGGCAACCCTGTGGAAGGACGGGAGGGCTTGGGGTTGGGCCAGCCACCCCAGGAGCTGGGGTGGAGCCAAAGGAGAAATGTGGCCTGAGACCTCTCAATGTGTGGGCCTGTGGGTGGGTGGGTGGGTACGGTTCAGAGAACCCATCAGGCTGCTTCCTGCCCCCTGCTCCCTGCCTTCTCCTGTTCTTCCCCCTTGTTAAGGCTTTTCTTCCCCACATGTATAGCTGGAGGTGGAGGAGAAGACTCTGTGGGCCTCTCTCAGCCCCTGTGAGGTCACCATCTAAGACAGACAGACGGAGGTAGTGTTCTCACGTGTACCGGGCCCATTGCAGCTGACCATCCACTCGGCCTTTAGCCACACTTGCATGGGTCAGGGTGCCCGCAGGATCTGATGGGCTCTCAGGGCAAAGTGAATAGATTTTAGAGAAGGGTGTTGGAGGTGTAGATAGAAGCAGGATGGGCCTGCACCAGGGGAGGCTGAAGGGACAGGAGAGGAAGGAACAGAGTGATGAGAGCTGGGGAGGGCTGCCCCACAGGACCAGTGACCACAGCTGGCCTGTGGGTAGAATAGTTACCCAGGCTCTCTCTTGCCATCCATCTCCCACAGCTGACTCCCACTGGCTGATCCACCAGGCAGCCAGAGACCAGCTTTCCTGGCAGAGAGCAGGGCAGAGAGGGGCAGGAATGGATCCAGAAGGACCCAGGAGGATTCTTAGGATCATGGGGTGCACCCAAATGAATAGCAGACCCTGCCGGCAAGATGGTCATCATCTACTAGAGGAGAGAAAAGCTTACTAATTCTCACTAGGTGGGGAGAGGACAGCCCAGGAGAGATTCAGAGAAAGCACCAGATTGGCTCGGAGGAGGGAAGGAGCTGGGGTGGGAAGGGTGCCAAGGATCATAGAGGAATTAAGGGAGAAGAGGTATATGAGCTCCCTATGTTGCTGTAACAAGTTACCACATATTCAGTGGCTTACAACGGAAATCTGAAATGGGTCTCATGGGCTAAAATCAAGGCGGCAGCCAAACTGTGTTACTTCTGGAAGTCCTAGGGAAGAATCTGTTTCTTCACTTTTTCCAGCTTCTAGAGGCTGCCTGCATTCCTTGGCTTGTGGCTCCTTCCTCCTTCGAAGTGTATCCCTCCAACCTCCATTTCCATAGTCACGGCTCCTCTCTCTGCCTTTGATGGTCCTGCCTCTCTCTCATAAGGACCCTTGTAGTTACATTCAACGCATTCAGAAAATCCAGGACATTCTCTCCATCTGCAAAGTCCTTTCCTGCCATGTAAGGTGCATAGTCACAGGTTGCAGGGATTAGGGCATGTATATCTCGGGAGGGCCATGCTCTGCCTGCCACAGAGGCACTAGAGATGGGGCAGGGTTTAGACATGTGAAGGCCAAGGGAAAGGACCCTGCAGGCGGAGGGGACAGCCCGAGCAGAGGAATGGGTGAGAGGACATGAGCAACACCTGCCAGCACCTGGCGTGTGGTTGCAGGAAGCCGTGGTTTGGGGGAAGAGGCCTGGAAAAGCTGAAAGCCCAGTGCCTGCTCCATTTCCAAATAAATGCATCTGGCCTCTGAGTTGAGGGGGCAAACACTGCCCTCTGAGGTATAGTGAGCCCCGCTGGGGGCCGGATCAGCATCACTGCTCAGTGTTTATCCCACTGCTTTATTCAGGCACTGATCCTGGCCAGTCTGACCCTGAAATTGTCCCCTCAGTGATGTTCTCCACTTAGTCCTGCCCCCACCATGTGGCCCTAGGCCAGCCAGTGTTCTTTATATACGATTTTCATTTATCCCCCACTAACCTTCGAGGCTCTGAGAGGTTAAGTAACTGGCCTTGGGTGACTCAGCTTTAAAATAAATAGTGGATCAGTGAATTAAAACCAGGCCTCATTTTATAGGGGAGGAAACTGAAGCTCGGGAGGTTAAATAACTGGGCCAGCTGATGAGTGGCTCTCAAACTGAGGCGTGGCTCGGGTTACACAGGCCAACCTTGTCACTGCCTCAAACACGGTCACTCATAAATCTTAACTGCGCCGCTACTACGCTGCACACTTAGCATCTGTTTTGCATTATTTGCAGGGATCTTCCTCTGCCCCACATCTACCTTGCCCACTATTCAGGGAGCTGGCAGGGGCTGGGCCTGGGTCTCTTTCATCTCTGTATCCTGCACCTGCTCTGGGCCTGGCTCAGAGCGCATGCCCTGGGGAGGAATGAATGAGGGAATGAATGATGCTTCCTGGGTGTGGCTCTGGGCAAAGCTGGAAACTGCACAAGGAGGCCACCTGCGGCCACCGAGATCCAGAGGGGCTGTTGGCTTGAGTCTCTGCTGGGCCCAGGCTTGGGGGTCTCAGCCCATCCAAATTTTTCGGCAGATCTGAATGCCCAAGTTTATTTTATTTTTAAACAAATGTATGTTATATTTAGTTTTTGGAAGACTATGGATGCATAATACAGTACAAACATTTTAAAGTACAAAGTATAACAGAATGTTAGCCTTTCTGCATCCTTTGAATCCAACCTCCCAGGTCCCCTCCCAAGAAGCATCCCATGCTACGACTTTTTGTGTATCTTTCTAAAGAGATCCTATGCGTTTGCAAACATAAGTGTGTGTCTATGTTCTTCCCTGGAGCACACGTGCAAAGGGTAGCTGTTTATGTATATGGCTTTGCAATCGTTTTCATTTAATAAAATATTTTGAAAAAAATTTTTAAAAATTTCTCACCCAAGGATATGTTTCCATTGTTTGTTTTTTAAAAAAATATCTTTATTGATTTCAGAGAGATGAAGGAAGAGGGAGAGAGAGAGATAGAAACATCAATGATGAGAGAGTCATTGATCGGCTGCCTCCTGCATGTCCCCGACTGGGGATCAAGCCCGCAACCTGGGCATGTGCCCTGACCGGGAATCGAACCCCGATCTCCTGGATCCTAGGCCGATGCTCAACCGCTGAGCCACACCTGGAGGGGCTCCACTGATTTTTAGAGAGAGCGGAAGGGAGAGAGAAACATTGACGTGAGAAAGAAACATCCGTCAGCTGCCTCCCGCATGTGCCTTGACTGGGGATTGGACCTGCAAACTTTTGGTGAACTGTGTCACTTGACCAGGACTTGACATTTTTTAAATCAGTTCCATGTAGCACTGCCTCTTTCTTTTAGATGGTGGCACTATATTCTGTTGTCTAGAGGTGTCATGTAATGGATATTTAGGTGGTCTCAGTATTTTGCCATTATAAATAAAGCTGCAATGAACATGCTAGTACATCATCTCATTTTGTACCTGTGCAAGAGTACACTTGAAAGATAAATACCTGTGGAGAAGTTGGTGGGTCAAAAATTATATTTAAAATTTTGATAGATGTTGGAAATCACTGTTCATAGCATGTGTACTGATTTTACTGCTACCAAGAATGTGTGGATAGTCCAGTTCCCCATATGCCTAACAAATAATAAATTATCAACCTTTTTTATCTTTACCAATCTGACATGTACAAAAAGAGATTTCTTGATAGTCTAAATTTGCATTTCTCTTACTGTGAGTGAGGCTGAACATTTTCCTATATCTAAATGCAATTTGCATATCTTTTCTGGGAACTGTCTGCTCATATTCTTTTTTGTTGTTAATCTTCACCTGAGGGTATTTTTTCCATTGATTCTTTAGAGAGAGTGGAAGGGAGGAGGAAGGGGGAGGGAGAGAGAGGGAAGAGAGAGAGAGAAACATCGATGTGAGAGAAACACATCAACTGGTTGCCTCCTGCAGGTGCCTCGACCGGGCCAGGGATGGAACCTGCAACACAGGTATGTGCCCTTGACCAGAAATAGAACCCGGGACCCTCCAGTGTGGGGGCTGACGCTCTAACCACTGAACCACGCTGGCCAGGGCCGTTTGCTCATATTCTTGCTCTTTGTTTCCTCCTGGGTTTTTGGTCTCTTAGTTATTTGTAGGAACTCTTTTTATGCTTAAGGATATTAGCCTTTGGCCCATTATATAAGTGGCCAATATTTTCCCCTACGTTCTATCATTAAAGGCTTCCTGCTTATCACTTTTCTTTTGCCTATTTATCTCCTCTGTAATTATCCCTCTTATTCTTGATAATTTTCATTCATGTGACCTGATTTAAAGCTTTAAAACTCCATCTCATTTAAAGCTTTTAAGACATGTATTGATATTCTCATTTGTGTTGGGAGATAATCCTCCATCGATCTCATGCATTTCTGCCCATCTGGCAACCAGAGACACTGACAGCTTTTGTTCTGGTCTGTCTTTTCAAGGATGTTTTAGTAGTGGATTATCTTGGAAGATAGAGATAGCATCTCCCTCTGGAGCAGAGGCAGGTTTTTTTGTTTTTTTTTCTACTGTTTTGTATAATAACAATGATGTTTCCTCCTGGAACAAAGATCAGACAGGTTTGCTTACAAACCAATTATAAGAGATTTGGCTTTCCAAAGCTTGGGGTTGCTCACCTGTGATGCAAAACTCATTGCATAATGTAGCACCCAGCTGGGTCGAGCTTTGCATTGTCCTCATAGCATGTGGGGAGCAGGGCAAGAGGAATCAATGCAAACATGAAGGTCCAGCTGCTTGCTGTGCTATAAGTAATGAGGTCCTTTGTCTCTGACCTAGGAATCTCAGGTCTTTTGCCAGGTTAGATGTGGCAGGCTAACTTGTTAGCTTGCAAAAAGAATAAATTGCAGACCCTTAGAGTTTTTGAGAATTTGGCAGCTGGGCAGAGTGAGACTTTGATCGCCTGAGCCCAGGGTCACTCAGACAGAAAGCAGCAAAACTGGGCCTGGAACTGATCTCTTACTTCATACCCCAAGTTTTGGCAACACCAGCATAGCCTTTCCCTGCTTGCCGGTAAGCTGCCTATGGCTAGGCTTCCCATGGCTGATTTATCTTTGTGTCTCTCCCACACATTCACGGTTTCACGCAGGAGTTTAATGGATATCCATCTTGGGCTAGTGGTTCTCAACCTTTGGGGAGCCCCAGAATCACCTGGGGAGCTCAGGGATAACACAGACTTATAAATATGTTGGCTCGCCCCCAGAGATTTGATTCAGCCACCCTGGGGTGGAACCCAGGAATCAGTGTTTTAAACAAACTTCCCAGGTGATGCTGTCCCAGAGGGTCTAAGGACCACACTGTGAGTCACTGCTGCGGAGAACTGGCTGCCGCTGAAGGCTTGTGAGCAGTGACTGATCAAAGCCGGCAGGGGCCCTGGGGGCCAGCTCCAGGGGAGGCGCCACAGTTGTTTGGTCTTGAAGCGATAAGGCTAGGCTTATGAGGGCGGCCCAGGGAAGGAATGAAGGGGGCCTGGGACGCCCAGCCCTGTGTTCCCAGCTTCAGGGCACCCTGCTGACTCATACGACACTTTGCATGTGTCAACTTCTGACTCAGAAAAATTCAAATCCAGTGACCTGACCTGCAGAGGCCCTTCCTTGTCTGAGTCCAGTCAGCTCTGCAGCTTCTACTGCCCAGGTTCTCCGCTGGCACAGGGGTTAGACCTGAGGCACGGGGCCAGGCCTCTCGGTGTAAATCCCAGCTCTGCCACTTGTTGAACTTCAGGCTTAAATAAGCTGTGCTCAGCTTCCTAGTCAGTAAAATGGGGAGATTACTATCTGCAACAGTATCTACAGCACAGGGGAGCTTGAGGATTTAAACAAGTTAGCGTATGCTGCACACTTGAACAGGGTCAGGATCCTTTGTTACTGGAACTTTCCACCCATCTGCCACCTGCTTGTCCTCACTCCCCTATTGCTGCTTCTCCTGGGCTCTGTTTAAGGCCCCCCTCCTCCAGGAGGCCCTCCCTGCTCACCCAAGGCCTCTCTGAGTGGTCTCCTTCCCTGAGCTCCAGCAGCCCTTGGTTGGGTCCCTCTCTGACCCTAGCCTGACACCTGCTCCTGCCAGGCGCCTGCATTGTTTACCTCTTTCTCTTCCCTGAGCTCAGAGCTTCCCCTGGGGGCAGACTGCCTGGGTCCGTGGCGCCTGCTTGCTGGTCTCAGTTCAAAAGGAACCGGGCTGCGTGATCTCAGGCAGGCTGAGTCCCTACTATCTCAGTGTTCAGATCTACAAACTGACAGAGCTGGGCTAAGGCATCAATTATTGAGTTTTAAAAGGGAGAACTTTCCGCTTCAGTAAAATCTTGCAGAAAGCTGGGGATATAAAACCAGAGAGCAGAGCTGCTTTGGTTGAAGGAGTGTGTGTGTGTGTGTGTGTGTGTGTGTGTATGTGAGCATGTGAGTGAGTTTGAGTCTGTGTATGTGTGAGTGTGTGACTATGAGTGTGGAGAGTATGTGAGCATGTGCGTATGTGTGAGTGGAATGAGTGAGGGTTGTGTGTATGTGGGTGGGTTTGAGTATATAGGTGTGAGTGTGTGGGTGTGTGAGTGTGTGGGTGTGTGAGTGTGTGTGGGTATGTGGGTGTGTGAGTGTGTGTGAATGTGTTTGTGAGTGTGGGGGGTCAGCAGCAGGTCTGCTGAGCACGCACCTCTCTGCTGAGGGCTGTGCAGGCCACACTTGAAACTCTCTGGGCTAGAAGGTTTGGGGTGTAGGAGTTTCGTCCAGCTCATCTTGCAGGCTTACAGTAGATGCTTAACACGTTACTCAGTGGTCAAGATGAGCATAAGAACAGGTAAAATAGGCCTGGCAGGAGTGGGAAGTTTTGGCTTCCTGAAACCTTCCCTCCCCCCACCTGGGCTCTACCCCAGACACAGATCTCTCTGTCTGAAGGTGTTTGTTTGGTTTCTGTGTGAGGCCCTAGCTGTGTGTTTACTGAGCAAGGACTGATGTCTTTGGTGGATGTTCTAGTTCCGCAGGCCCCAGCCCTAATCCCAGCCAAGGCCTATGGAGGAAGAACCCCAACCCCAGCACATTCCACTGGAGGGAGGCTGGGTCTCAGGGGGAGGCTGGGGCTGGCATTCTATAGGTCCTGCCTGGAATGTCAGTGAGGTCCCCGGTGAGGTGTTGTCCTCCCTTAGTGCTCTGTGTGTGGGGGTGGGGTGGGGGGTGTATTCCCTCCCAATCCACTGTCCACTGATCAAAATGCCTCTTGCATACCAGGCCCCTGGCAGAGGGTGGGGTCTCAGGGGCACCTTCTCTGGGCAAAGGGCTTCTCCCCCATCAGACCAGACCTGGGCTTTCCTGGTGTTCTCAGCTTCTGGCAGCCCACCTAGTTATGGGATTCTTTGCAGTTTCTGCCTAATGAATGTTTATCTTGTAGCCAGCTGAAGTCAGGAGGGACCAGAGGCAGCCAGGGCTCAGTATTCTGTCACCAAAGTGGTAATGAATTTCATCTGTTCTCAAGAATGTCCCCTCCCCACTCCCACCTCTCTGGCTGCTTTTCTCTCTGGGGAAGAAGCAGTTTTTCCAGAAACTTGGCTGATTCCCTTCCCCCAGGTCTGCTGGGCTTCTCTTGCCAGCTGGAAGCCAGTGGAATTTGGGACAAGTCGGAAATGAAAAAATATAAACACTCCCCCCCCCCCCCCCCCCCCCCCAGGCACAGAGGTGATACACATTCATTGTTGCTTGGTTGGAAATTCAGAAAGTGCAAGTCCTGGCTGTGGGCTCTGTGAGGGCAAGGCCGGGGATGACACAGCCTTTGTCTTTTCCCTTCCCTCAGAGGGCATTGGCCCTGGCAGATGAGGGCACAGTGAGGGCTTGGTGAGTAGAACCCAATGAGAACCTAATTTTGCCAAGACTTCTTCCAAAGTAGATCCAGGGAGACCTTGGGGGCGACCACTGTCCTTCTGGTGCGGGATCAGATAAGCCAAACGTGTCCCAGACAGTCCCCTGACTGCAGCAAATGCCAGGCTCAGGCCTCAAGCTAGGAGTCATCTTGAGTTCCTCTCCCTCCCTCATGCTCTGTGCGATTCCATCAGCTTAAACTGTGGGCTCTGCCTTCAGAATAAACACTCACATCAGGCAACTTTTCACGAATTCCTCTCATGTGTCTTGCCTGGACTTTCTATGAGCCTCCTGTCCGATTTCCAGCTCCCACCCTTGGCCCCCAGGCTATTCCCCAGAGGGCTCCCAGTGTTCCTCATCTCACAGCCCAGCTTCCTAATAAGACTGCAGACCCTCATACTGATGGGGCCACAACTGGGCCTCCTCCCCTGGGGAACCCCTCTCAACCAAGAGCTTCTGGGTGTTCTTCGGGGAGTTTGCCTCCGCTGTGTCCTCTGTCTGGGTCCCCCAGAATCTGAAAGCTCCTTGACTCATTCAGGTCTCTGTCCATGTGCCTTCTGCTCAGGGCCTCTTTCATAGGCCTCTCCCTGATGATTGCCCTTCACCCCTTCCCTGCTTTGCTCCTCCCCATGCACCCCTCATTCCTAGAATTGTTGCCGGTGGAAATGGGGTTCTTTCAGAGTGGCGAGAACAGCATTTCCGGAGACCCACACATGGGACGTTGAAGTGTGGTGGTAAGATTTATTGGGAGAGAAATAGAAGGCTGTCCTTAGGTTTCATCTCTGTCCATCCTGCTGTGGAAAGAGTCCAGCCTTGTCTTCATCAAGCCCAGATATAGGGCCAATGTCCAGAAATTCTGTGCCTTTGGTTTAGTCCACGACGGTCGCCATCCGGCTAGTGTAGCCTGTTCCTGCTGTGTCCTGGTGGGCGCTGTGTGGCCCCAGGCGGCTGCCAGGCCTGCATGGCTGCTATGGAGACAACACACAAACACACGGGTAAGCTAGTCTCACCGAGTGAGAGAGGGCTTTGTTAAGCTTGGATAATATTATCTCAGGCTTGGGAAGGACCAGGCACCCTTTCAAACTAACCAATCAATTTCCCAATCTTTCTTGGGCTTCTGATGGGTCCTCTCTTAACCCATCTCCTAGATCTTCCAGGGTTCTGTGTCCCTTAGCCAATACTGTAGGCCTTTTTCCCAGGCTGGGCCCCGCCCCTATCGTCACCATCTGAGTCCTTACTGCACAGACCTCAAAGTGGAGGGACCTCCACCTGTGCCATCTTGGCCTCTACTGGGGATGTGCCTAGCAGGGGCCTTTCTCCTGCTGTTTTATCTTTCCCTCGGTAATCCTGGCTAATGTCGGGTAACAATCCTTTCTGCCCCCCCTTCACGCATTAGGTTCCCTGGGGAGCGTGTGAAGCTGTAGCTTCCTAATGAAGCAGGCTTATTGTCTGATTCAGCACCCTAGTTTGTTTGTTTATTTATTTATTTATTTATTTATTTTTAAATATATCTTTATTGATTTCAGAGAGAGGAAAGGAGAGGGAGAGAGAGAGATAGAAACATCAATGATGAGAGAGTCATTGATCAAGCCCGCAACCAGGCATGTGCCCTGACAGGGAATCGAACCGCGATCGCCTGGATCCCAGGTCGACGCTCAACCGCTGAGCCACGCCCGGCCGGGCGGTGCCCTAGTTTATTAGGCTTGATGTCTGATGTCCTTTTTGCCTGTTATTAATTAATATCTAGCTACTTATGCTACCAGAATTGCATCATGTCTCCCCCACCCAGAATGAAAGTTCAGGAGGGCAGGGGCTTTTTGACTATTTTGTTCTAGAAGCTCAAAGTCTAGAATTGAAACTGAGGGTCCTTCTGACTTTGATTAAGTTCAGCTTTAAAATCATAGTTCTAAAAATCACCCCTCTCTCTCATCAGCAACCCTGAAGGCAGCAGAAGACAATAGGTGGGGCCTGCCCAATGATCACATGAGTGGGATCTCTGGCAGGCTAATGATAACAGCTTGTCCTAAATTATGTTTCAGCTCCTGAGCTCGAAGGTGGAATGACCCCTGGGCTACTGTGGGGGGCTAAACAAAATTAATACTTTTCCTCCCACCTCTGTCTGAATATCTTGGGCAGGAAAGAGGGGAGGGTCAAGGTTCTTTCTAAGTTTTTTGTTTCTTAATAAACAGCTTAAAACCAGTATCCCCAAAATGCTGCTTCAGGGTGCCAAAACTTTTGTTCTCCTCAGTTCCGCCTTTGAAACTTTAAATAAGTTTCACATACCAGCAGCTAAATTGGTAGGTTGCTCTGTATTTCACTGATCCAATAATTCAGTCCTGAGAATAAGTTAGTTCAGTTAGGTTGTTGAGTCTTATTTCAGGAGGCGGTGATGCAGATGGGCTCCCAAAGTGAAGCCTATATTGTGTGTAAGCAAGTAATGAAGTATTTAATAAGAGGTGTGTCTATAAAAACAAAAGAAAAAACCCCCAAAGATTGATAATCTAAAAACCAGTTTCTGCATCTGTCAGACTGTCAGTAGAGAAGATTTCTAAATATCTGGCTCAAAGCTGCTTTTTCTGGAATGAAGGCAGGCAGTGACAACTTGGTAGATTCTCCTGGGCAGCAGGTTGAATGTCTCTAATGATATCATCAGGTTCTCAGGTAAATGCTCTGTGTGCCTTCACAGAATTAGTAACTGAGATTGTTTCAGCATGAGCTGTTGTGGTGATTTCCCTGAAGTGTACGTCATGTCTTCTCAGACAAAAACAGACCAAATGGGAGAAGAACACACACATTAATTCAAAGGATTGTAGCTAAATAGTTAAGAAAACTAGAAAAATTCAGGATCCAGTTTACAGGTGAAAATAAAATTTTAATGACAACTGACTGAACTAGAATCTCATATCCACAACTGTGAGTTATAGTTTCCATTGAAACACAATTTATCTCCCTAAAATAATCCTCATTTTTATCAAAGATAGATAAATTTGATCAAAGATAGACAAATTAAGACTAATTTATTGCATAAGTCTAGTTTCAATAAATTTGGCTCCATTATTTGCATAAACACAAGAATAACAATTGATCATATAAGCTCTTTTTAAATCTGCTTTTCTGGAATTTCATACAGATCTCTAGATTGAACTTTAGCCTCTCAAGACTGAAAAGCCAAACCACATAGTTGCCACCAGCCTTTGCGGGCAATACCTATAGATTTGGGTAAGTTACCCAGGTTCAATGTTCCCCAAAATGTCTTGAGGTTCTTTCTTTGCCAAAGGGTCACGGGTTTGATTCCTGATTAAGGGCTCATACCTGGGTTGCAGATTTACAGGTGCATCAGGGAGGCAACCAATATATGTGTCTCTCTCACATCAGTGTTTCTCCCCCCCTTTCTAAAATTCAATGGGAAAAATAAATATCCTAGGGTAAGGATTAACAACAACAACAAAATCAACAAAACTGCCAATATTTCTCTGCTATAATTCTCGGTGTTTAGTGTTTGGCGTTGTTAGGGCTGGGTGGATGAACGCTTTCTGTTTGATGACAGAAGGTGCCTGGCGCATAGAGGGCCGTTCATCATTATTGGCTGAATTGTAAAAAGGGCTTTTCCCGTTTCTTCCTCTTTTCCAACAAATGATCATTAAACATTTTCTAGCTCTGAATCGGCCCTGGGGCTAGATGCAGCAATGAAGATGCAAGTCTAGTTGGGGAGACAGAGCTGTTGTATGTGATGGAGTGGCCCAGAGGGCTGTGTCTGTGGGGGTGGAATGGACCCAGCCTGAGTGGACGCCCCAGAGGAGGAGGCGCCCAAGCTGAGACCGAAAAACAGGAGTCGCTGGCATCCAGGTAGAGGGAGGAGGCAGGTGAGAAAGGAGGATGCTCCAGGCCTGAGGGATGTCACCCTCATGGCCATGTGTCAGCCTTTGGTGCACAGTAGGTGTTCAGTGAAACTGCTGGGGTCCAAGAACTACACCTGATTTCAAGAAAGACAATGTCAGGTCCCGGACAGGAGCCTTGCTAGGGTGAGGTCAGTAAGGGCTCTGTAGAGTTCACTGGGGATTCACAGGATCAGAGGGATGAGTTTTGAAAAGGAAAAAGTGCCAAGTCCTAGAGCCTTTGTCCCTGAGAGAGGCTGTTGCCCTCGAAGATCCTGGTGGGAGGGAAGATGCTAAAAAGGGAGCAGAGAACCAGGAAATCAGGGCAGGCACCAGGACGTTTTTCTTTCTCTCTGTCCTGCATCTGGCCCTCCCCATGCCCAGGTGGCATGAGCAGAGGTTTGGCACAGAGCTCCAAATGAGGCCCAAATAGCCCAGGGTTGGGGCAGGGGCAGAGAGTCCTCCCCTCCCCCACCAAGTGGCCAGCCAAAGCCCCTCCCAGTGTGGAGAGGAGCCTGATCTAGTAAACACTCATTCCCCTGGGGTGCGGGGTGGAGGGGGGTGGAGGGGGTGGAGGGGGGTGGGGGTGGCAGTCCTCATCTTCCCGGGGTGTGGAATGTGACACTTGGAGGGAAGGTGACCCTCTTCCTTCCCCCACTGGGTTGGACAAGGGGCCATTCCCTAGGACTCAGCGCTTTCTCCCCTCACCCATGACTGGCCCAGGTTCCAGTCAGGCTGGTTTTTCCTCCTATGGGGACTCCAAGAGGAAAGCCACAGGCCATCCTGACCCAGCCCGGCCTGCCTCATCTTTCCTGGGTTTCCACGTGTGGGATGTGACAGAGATGAGCTGCCACAGACCTGGGATGCTGACCTTGAGTCCTCATGACATCACCCACCTGGTATGAGTGAGGCCTTGAGCTGCCCATAGCGTGGCCAGTGTGGCCAGTATTTCTCATCTCTGTCCTTAACTCTCCATCCGCATTACTAGGAGAAGTTCAGGCCCCCTCTCTCTAACATGGACTATTTCAGCAGACCTTTAACTGGTTTCCCTGGCCCTGGCCATGCCTCCCTCCTGCCCACCAGCCCACTTACCACATGGAACCGCTGGCAATTTCTAAAATATAAACTTGACCACATCGCATCCCTGATTGACGTGACTTTCCATTGTCTTCTGCATAAAGTCTAACAACTCCTTGGGTGAGATACTGCCCCTCACCCCGCCTCCGCCTCTTCCTTAGTCCCTCCTCCCCACATCCCTCCAAACTGGGCCACTGGATGTTCCCCCCAGCTGGTATCAGCCACTCCACTCACTCTTCCAGGTCGCAGTTCTCTTCCACGCCTTCCCACCCCAAAACACTTATTTGTCTTTCAGTCTCTTGCTCAAGGGTCGTGCCCTCTATGAAACATCTCTCAATGCTCCTGGGCAGAAGTGAGTGCTCCCACCTTTTGCTCTGTCAACATAAGAAGCTTCCAAACCTGTAAGAAATTTTTATGAATTTGAGCCAAACTGACAACAATTGCTGGGAAGCAAAACCTCAATGCATTGAGAGAATGCTCTGGAAAATGGAAGTTTTGTTATTGGAGAAATTGGGGTATCTTTTTCGCCGCTGAGTCCTTACAATATCTTGAGAAAAATAATTTTCTGAGACTCGCACGGGAGGATGAGTGATTTTTATTTGCGTGGAATTTCATCCCTGGGTTTCCAAAGTCCCATTTCCCTTAGTCTAGTCATAGAAGATGTGTAGCTGAGGTTTCAGTAGAGCTAGAAGCAAGGCCAGTGTCCAGAATTTCTGTTGCATGTTGCAGCCGGGTCCAGTTCAGCATCAGGCTAGTTGCAGTCCATTAGTCTTTTGCGTGTGGGGTCCACATGGCTGTGGGCCATGTGGGCGAATGCAGGGGAACCAAGGGAGCCCGCCCCCTGCAACAAGAGTCCCAAGAGTGCAAAATCCTTTGTTTAAGGGATTAAATATCCCACATTTTGCCTCCTTGCAGTGGCCATGTCCATTCTGGCCAATGACTTGTTTCCAGGTGTGACTGACAGGCAAGTACCTTCTCAAGGACACCCCAACTTTACTGGGCATGCATCTATTCTCTCTTTCTGTCCCTTCCCCCAGGACCTTCAGGGAACAGACCTGTGGCTCCCTGGGGAGTGTGAAGCTGTAGCTTCCGGGCGAAGCTGCCCAACTGACAGGCCTATAATATTTGACCTTCCTTTTGTTCCTTTTCTGTTATGAATAACCAGGTTAACTACAACGGTATCAGTTTTACGACTTATTTTATACATCAGAATATAAAAGGGCGTTACATGAAATTCACTGGTGAAAGATTAGGGAGGTGGGGGGGTGGGAAAACAAAGCTGGGGGGTGGGGAATTTCTGGGATTGGATAAAAAGTAAAACAAATAGACTCATACAGTAAACCCTCCATTTTGGGAGCCTCGGTTTAATGGACTTAGGATTTAACAGACAAAATTTCCTGTTTGTATGTCATATGTGAAAATTAACACCCTGTTAATCTTTAAATGCTTTTAATCAAAATTTGCGTATAATTAAATTAACAGGTTATGTTTTTTGGTATTAATTCACCGTTATTTTTAAAAACATATATATCTTTATTGATTTCAGAGAGAAGGAGAGAGATAGAAACATCAATGATGAGAGAGTCATTGATCAGCTGCCTCCTGCACTCGCCTGACTGGGGATCGAGCCCTCAACCCGGGCATGTGCCCTGACGGGGAATTGAACCCCGATCTCCTGGATCCTAGGTTGATGCTCAACTGCTGAGCCACACCCGGCCAGGCTAATTCACTGTTATTTTAAATAAATGTTAGCAAATAAGCCATATGTTGGAAAAAACACTGTAGTGATTTCACCGACATAAGTAAATATTACATATCTACAACTATAGTCTACATATTTAAACCCAAGAGCCACCACTCAAACAATGTTCGGTGAATGATTAACCAGTGATCGCACCGCATCACCCTTGGAAATGGTAATTGGTTCTGTGGTCAAGTGACGTGACTTTCTGCAGCAGTTTTACTGACTGGCAATGGCAGATGTACAGATGTGCTCTAGGCCACACCCCGGCCATGTGCATTTGTTTACTCGAGGTGACAGGTGAATACACTGATTTACTAGACCTATTCATTATAAATTTAAAATTACTGTAATATATATATAGAAAACTTTTCTGTGAAATTAAACTTTTTATACATAGTTAATTTTAAGTACACAAGCATGTCTACATAAGTAAAAACAGGCAAACTAATCTGTCAATTTTTTAACAGACACATTCGGAAAACCCACTTTCTTATATAATGGACTTTCGGCTTTAACAGACACCCCTTGGCCCGAATTAGTCTGTTATATTGATGTTTTACAGTTTGTGCGTTGTATGTGAGAATTAACAGTCAACAATTAACAGGAGAACAATAGCGATGAGAAGATTTGTGGTCTCTGCTCTGGTGCTGTTGTGCCCTGAGGGGATCTGGGGGAAAAAAGGAAATTCCCCAGACATTCCAAAGATGTGTTATCCTAGAAGCAAAAAGACAGTAGACAGGCTCAGTTAAGATTGACCTTTGTTCAGGGAGATAACAGCCTAGGACGTTACTACCCTCGTTCTTAATTAGGAAGTTTTAATTTCAGACCATCCTGTGTGGTTACTTTTGGTCTCTGAGTTTGTAAGGCCACCATGCAGGCCTCCCTTGAGCTTGTCAGGTTTAATATGTGGCCCCTTTTTTGTCCACAGCTCTCACTTGCTGTGAAGACACAATTCCCAGCACCTATACTCTAGTATATAAAGTTTCTTTGAGGCCTAAATGCCTACTGGCTCAATAGTTCTAGAATGGTGGCCGACATAGTGGCTACTCGTTCCCGTCCCCCTAAAACCCCCCAGTTATTTTAGAAAGACCTCAGGGAACGTCTCCCATGTGCTGATGTGGTGGCTGTTGGCTCCAGGTTCCCGGGGTGCACTCGGTCCCTCCTGCTCCTGCCCACTGGCCCACGCGCAGTGCAGGGGCAGCCCGAGAATAATGTGGGTGCTCCCAAGGCTGACTCCGCGTGCTCCTAAAGCTTGTGATCCTCAAGGAGACAGGGAAAGAGGGGCTTCCCCCCAGGTCTGTCACTGGGTCAAAGGAGCCCTCCTTCACCCAGGCTCTTCCCAAGTCCCTCTTGAAAGGCTCTGCCGCCTTCTCCTCCCTCTTCACCGCCTTGCTTTATGAAGGGGAAACCAGTGCAAAGGAGCAGTGGGGGCAGGGACCTAGAAACCTTCTGGGGGGCTCTCTTCTCTCCACATCTGCTACTCCTCCTAACTCAAGACTAGTATCATAGGTATGAGTGGGGACAAAGGTGTCGATGTCTCACTGGTGGAAGTGGGGTCCTTTCACGGAATCACAAGGAAAGCCTTCCAGGGACCCACGTATGGGAGATTGTGGCATGGGAAGATTTATTTGGGTGGAAATAGAAGGCTGGCCCCAGGTGCCCAATGTCTCATCTTCATCCGTCCCGTGTGGAAAAAGACCAGCTTTGTCTTCATCAGGGCCAGAGATAGGGCCACTGTCCAGAGATTCTGCGCCATGCCATAGTTTAGTCCATATCAAAGCTTAGCCCAGTTCCTGGCTGTGCTCTGCCAGGCTGGCACTGCTGTATTTGGTACCCAGGCTCTGCCTGGAGCCTGCTTGAAGGCCCACGGTGGCCACCTTGCTGCTAGGGCCACGTGGTTGCTATGGAGCGAGAATGTGCCAATGGACAGTGCCAATGCGTGTTACCCAGCGAGAGAGCCAGAGCCCTCTGTTAGCTGGGTGCCGCGGTCCAGCCGCAGCGGGAGTCAGGGGGCCGAAGGTGGGCAAGGCGTCGGTGCTGGGAGACGGCAGACTACACGGCTCGGAGGTGGTGTGACACTGTTCCACTTTATTGAGAATCAACATAATCTTTTATACTATCTTTTTTGGCTATGATTACATTTTTTTTCGGTTAGCAAGCAAGAAATATTATTCACAGGTTAAACACTACAAGTTTTGATTTCATCAGAACGGAACAATTTTGACTTTTATTTTTTAGAATAGAGGAGAAAGGAAAAATCAGTGACCTATAGAGTGATAGATGTGGCTTTGTTTGCTGCAGTAATATATTAGTTTGTGAGACAGAAATTTTATATAATATTTGCCTGTGGTTACTACTTCTTCTGGTTATATTTTAACTATGAACCTATTCTTAAGCTATTATATTCTTCTTGCCATTTTCTTCTAAGAAAAGAGTGCCTTTTGCCATAGCTATGGATTAACTGCTTAAGAATGCTTTTCTTTTGTTTCTTTGGGAGCAAGCACCGGCGTGGCCACTGCCTTGCCAAGCGGTTCATGAAGGGCAAGTTCTCATACTGAACATGCCTTCCATTTACATTAACTATTTTGATACCGTTCTCATTGGAAGCACCTGTATAAGGCTGAGGAGGGTCTGGTAGCCTTTTTATACTGTTAGCCCCTTTTAGGGGGATGCCACCATCTGCCATTTATTCTATGTGCTACCCAGGGTGGTCCTTGTACAGTAGGCAAGGGGCGATGGCCTTTTTCCTGTCCTCGACTAATCTTGCAATCATAGGCGGAGGCACTTGAATATAGGCGGCTGCGTGAGCTCAGCTTTCTCTAGTTCCTCCATAAATTCCTTTTTGGGGGCGCCAGGGGGAGTTTTCCTAGCTACTTCTAATAACAATTTGTTAAAGCATCTGGCACATGTGATAGTGACTGGACTTGGGGAAATCGGGATTTCTTCAGAAGTGAGAACATTGTTTACCATTCCCAGGTTAGTTATTGATTTATGGCCCAAAATCCCCCTCCAAGGAGGAGAAGAGCTATTCCCATTAAGCCAATTACTCCCACCCACATGCCACATCCTCTCCTCAGAAGACGCCTTCCTTGAAGCTTCCTCTCCACGTCCGGATTTTGTCAGACGACATGGTTGGGAGAGGACACGGCAGCTTGGATTATATTATCTCGGGTTTGGGATGGACTAGGTATTTCTTTAAACTAACCAATCAACTTCCCAAGCTTTCCCAGGGTTCTGATGGGTCCAGCCCCTCACCGATCTACTTCCTAGGTCTTCCCTGGGGTGGGGGTGGGGAGGGCAGGTTGTGTCCCTTACCCAATCCAATCCTTTTCCCAGGCTAGACTGACAGACCTCTAGGGTCACCATCTTGCACGTTGCTCCCCCCCCCCCCATAGTCTGGGTGAGGGGACTAGGAAGATGGAAAAGCCTATGGGGGAGGGAGGGGTGTTAATACTCTGCAGGGCAATGCTGCGATCCCCTGGGGAGTGTGTAAAGCTGGAGCTTCCCAGTAGGCTAGGCTTTTTCATACCCGATTCCCTTTGCTTCCTTTCTTTATTAATATCTAGCCCTCTATGCTGACAGATGTGTGCAGGGAGGGGAAGAGGTGTTTACTATAGGAAAGAGAGCCAGTTCTAAATGTCCATCGTATAGCATTTTAAAAAAATAAAAACAAAATTTTCACCCCCGGCCCGGTGGCTCAGTTGATTGAAGTATCACCCCATACACCAAAAGTTTGCGGGTTTAATGCCTGGTCAAGACACATTCCTAGGTTTTGGATCTGATCCCCAGTTGGGGTATGTGGGGGCAGCAACCCATCCATGTTTCTCTCTCTCCCTCTCTTTCCCCCCCTTCCTCTCTCTAAAATCAATAAAAACATATCCTTGAGTGAGGATTAAAATTTTTTTCAATTACAGTTTACATTACAATGTTAAATTAGTTTCAGGCGTATGGCATAGTGATTAGACATGTATATACCTTATGAAGTGATCAGCTCGGTAAGTCTAGTACCCATCTGACACCGGTACACAGTTATTACAATATTATTGACTATAATCCCTGTGCTGTACTTTATATCCTTGTGACTATTTTGTGTTTCTTAAGAAATTACTTATTTTTTAGTCAACAAGTAACACATAAATACATTCTTGTTGTAAAAATTAGAACAGCAGAGATGAGCTTGGGTTCCCCTTGACTACTGTCCTTGGCCCAGCTTCTCTCCAAGGAAACCCCGGCTGCGAGTCTGGTGTTTCCTCCCTTCTTTGTGTTTCTGCGCATATTCATGGGTACCTGTAGAAAGAAGTCATCTTTTTAAGTGTATGTTAGCGTTCATTTATCTTATTATATGCACTGCTCTCCTGCTGCTTTCATTTTACCCAGCAACTGGTTCTCTGGGGTTTTCATGTCACTATATATTGACATTACTCATCCTATTTATTTTCTTCTTGCATAATGTGGATGTTACACAGTTTACTCAACTGTCCCTCAACCAGTGGTTGCTTCTGCCTTTCTACTATTACAAACAATGCTTCTGAGAGCTTTCTTTTCTATACCTCCTTGAATACGTAGGCAAGGGGTTCTTCGGGAGTAAATATGAAAGAGTGGAACTGGGGCTTGTAGGGTGTGTGAATTGTTTTATTGAAGAAACTGACCAATTGCTCTGCCAAGTGGCTGCCACAACCCACTTCCCATCAATGTGTTTGAAGGAGTTAATTTGCCCAGCTTTCCCAACACTTGATATGATCAGACTTTGTAATTTTGCCAGTCTAATGGGGAAGAAGGAATCTCCCAGCTTTTCCTGGCTGCCTGGGTTGGGTCCAGGGTCTGGGAGTGAGCCTGGTGTTGTTTATGGAAACTTCCAACCAGCCCTGTTCACAGTCCCATCGTCCAGTTCTCCTTATCAGATCCCTGGTGCCCCAATTCCTGAACTTCTGGAGTCTGTGTGGACAATGTGCTTGTTTCTGGTGGGCTTCCTGCCCTCCCCTCCTCTGCTGCTTCCTAAACTCCCAAGCCCTAGGTCTCAGCTTCTTCTCTTCTCCTGTTACTTATATTTTTGAGCTTTAAGGTTTATTTTGTACATATCTTCTGTTGTGCCTCCCCCAAATGTTTTTATTGATTTTAGAGAGAGAGGAGGGGAGAGGGAGAGAGAGAACATCAATGTGAGGGAGAAACATTGATCAGTTGCCTCCTGTACATACTTGGATGGAGACTGAACCTGCAACATGGGCATGTGTCCTGATGGGGAATTGAACCTTCGATCTTTGGGTTCACGGATGACACTCAATCAACTGAGTCATACTGGCCAGGGCTGTTGTCTCTTTTTAAAATTCCCTTTAAATATTCCTTAACTGTGAGCTTAACAGGGTTTTAGGAAAGAGACAAAATTAATATGGCTATTCAATATACTACATTTCATCAAAACTAATATGTCTCTACACTCTCCTGCCAGACCCTCAGCTTCTTAGATGCAGGAAAAGCTTGGGACTCCCTTGGAAGGGAGAGCAGAGCCTCTGTCACACTCAGGAACCCAGGCCAGGGGGCTGAGGGTCAAAAGACTGGAAGCCAGAACCTGACACTCCTGGCTGTAGGCCTCTGGCAAGTCACTGCCCCCCTTAGAGCCTCTGTTTCCTTATCTGTAAAATGGGGATAAGTATACCCTTCCCACTGGGCTGCTGTGAGGATCCAATGAGATTTGAAAAAGCTTTGTAAAATGTACTATACTGCTTGGTTGGGCGTGGCTCAGCGGTTGAGCATCGACCTAGGATCCAGGAGACTGGGGTTCGATTCCAGGTCAAGGCACATGCCCGGGTTGCCGGCTCGATCTCCAGTGGGGGGGGTGGTGCAGGAGGCAGCCGATCAATGACTCTCTCATCACTGATGTTTCTCTCTTCCTCTCCCTTCCTCTCTCTGAAATCAATAAAGATATATATATATTATTTTTATTTATGTTTTAAACATATCTTTATTGATTTCAAAGAGAGGAAAGAAAGGGGGTGAGAGAGAGAGAAACATCAATGATGAGAGAGTCATTGATCGGCTGCCTAGCCCGCAACCCAGGCATGTGCCCTGACCGGGAATCGAACCCCAACCTCTTAGATCCTAGGTCGATGCTCAACCGATGAGCCACGCCCGGCCGGGCAGATAATTTATTTTTTAAAAAGGTACTATACTAAGGTCAATTGTTCTAATGATTATGGTCTTTGGGTAGGGGGCTGGGACTCCAAGCTCCCCTGAAGTTTAGGGAGCTCATAATCCTTTTATCTTTGGGGGAGAACTGCTGGTTCTATTCTGTTTCTTAATATACAAAGTTCCTTTCCAGACCCTCTTATCAGGCTAGAAAAACAGACATTCCAGCTGGGGCTTAGTGTACATAGCAACGATCTGGCCCATCTCCTCTTCCCCCACAAGGAGCTGGCCTCTTCCTCAGGGCCAAATAAAGAGAGTGACTCATGTCAGACCAGCCCTGGTGGCTACAGGCTACAACCTTTGTGAAGGTCCAGCCACACCCTGCTTTCATGATGGTTCCCCTTTTCCCCACTGGGGATTTACCGGCTTGCAGGCTTGGTTTACTAGTTTAAACAGCCTGAGGCTGGTCTTCCTAGTGGCTTGGGGCTGCTCATGGGTGTGGGAGGTAGAAATGGGTGTGGGGTTTCCAGTCCCTGTTCCTGGATAAGTTGGTATATAGAAGATAGTTTATTAGGGACTGCTTTCAGAGTCTGGGGACAAGTTTTTTTTTTAGCCACTGGTGACCCAGATGATAATATGCAGAGAGGAGGGCTGATATTTCATGGGGGAAACTGAGGCCTGGAGATAGGGAGTGACTGGTCCATCTCCCTAACACCCAGTCAAAAAGTCATAGGGCCTCTGTCCTGAGACTGGGTGACTGCCTAGACGTAAGGACAGAAGGAATCATGGGGACAATTCGGTGGAGGGATGAGGTCCCTGGGGACAGTAAATGGACTAGGTGTTGGCAGTGACCTGCAGTGTCTGGCAGGGGGCCTGGCCCTCCATAGTGTAAAAAAGGTGGGTGGAATTGAGCGGGATGTAGAGCAGGGCTAGGGCTGTGAGTGGAGAGGAGGGGCTCGGATCCTTCCTCTAGTATCAAAACTTCACTTTGGGGGCATCTTTGCAGAGCCCTCCCATCCATCCATCCATCCATCCACCCACCCACTAGGATGCGGTTGTTAGGTACAAGGACTCAGCCTCCGACACCCTCCTTCAGATGCTCACAAGGAGAGAGGGATTCCATCCTATTTTTTTTCTCTGGGTGACAGTTGCTAAATGTCTCATGGGCAAGTTACTTGCCTCCCTCAGGCTCAAATTCCCCATCATGGATCACTGAATGAATGCATGCTTTTGGGTCTGGAGGGTAGGAGGTTGTCCTGGTGGGGGGTGGGGTAGACTGGTAAGAGTCCAGGAGTGAGGGATCACCTCCCAGGTGTGAATGTGCCCTTTACAGTCCAGCTGCAGAACTGCTCCCAGCAGCTGTTCCCAGGAACCTATTGTAACCTGGTGGCTTTGTAGGGACACAGCAGGGTGGGGCAGCTTTGTCTCCGGAGGCATACAAGGGGGCCGCTCCGAGCACTCTCATCTGGGGGGCTGAGGGGGAGTCAAGGTGTGGGTGATCCCCAAGGGGTGGGCTTTGAAAGCCTTAGTTCCGAATGGGGTGTAGGAACCTGGTAAATGTAATTTGAGGGTTAATTATGATCACAAATGATGATCACAAGCAGGGGCTCAGTACAGGATTCTAGAGGGGAACTCTGAACGAGGGGTCCCTGGGAGAGGGGTGGAGTGTATACTCTCAGAGGGACCCTAATTCCTGGGGGGTGTCAAACTCAGGGTGATCTTATGAGGGAGGGTCAGAAGGCAAACTGGGAGAGGGTGTCTAAGTATGCGTGTGATGGGGGTGAAGGTGGGAACCAGAGGGCGTGAGATCGGGGCCTGTGGTCAGGGCTCCGGAGTCGGCTGCGTGGGGGCCGGGTGGGGCAGCTCCCCTCAGCGCAGGAGCCTCGGGCCCCTGGGGGAGGGAGTCGGAGGCAGAGCCACGGGGCCTGACCAATGGGGAGAGTGCCCGTGTTTGCACTCGGGAGCCTGCAGATTCCTCGGGGCTCGGATATCCGCCCCGACCTCTCCGCCTTCCCCCGCCCCCTCGGGCATAAAGCGCTCCAGGTGAGAGCCCGGCCACTCCTCCCGCAGACCACAGCTCCGCCGGCTCCTCCGCCCAGTGTCGCGGGCCCCTTTCGCTATGACTTCCTACAGCTATCGCCAGTCGTCCGCCGCCTCGTCCTTCGGCGGCCTGGGCGGCGGCTCCATGCGCTTCGGCGTCTACCGCGCGCCCAGCATCCACGGGGGCTCGGGCGGCCGCGGCGTGTCGGTGTCCTCCGCGCGGTTCGTGTCCTCCTCCTCCTCTGGGGGCTATGGGGGCTACGGCAGCGGCTATGCCGGGGCCCTGGCCGCGTCCGACGGGCTCCTGATGGGCAACGAGAAGGTGACCATGCAGAACCTCAACGACCGCCTGGCCTCCTACCTGGAGAAGGTGCGCGCCCTGGAGGCGGCCAACGGCGACCTGGAGGTCAAGATCCGAGACTGGTACCAGAAGCAGGGCCCCGGGCCCGCCCGCGAGTACAGCCACTACTATAAGACCATCGAGGAGCTGCGGGACAAGGTGGGCGGCGGCCGGCGCGGGGGCGCACCTGCCGCGCGGCGCAGCGCCGCGGGCGGGGGAGGCGGGGCCGCGAGCCCGTTAGGACGCGGGCGGGCGGCAGGGTGGGGCCGGGGGCAGGACTGTGGCGCAGGAAGTGGGGGCCCGGGTGGCGGGACCAGGGTGTGGAAAGGGGGGGGCGCGGTGGGCAGTAAGTGGTTGGGGTATGAATGGGGGGGCTGGGTTGGAGGGGGGAGGCCAGGGAAAAGGGGTCCGGAGAAGTGGAAGGACGTGGGCCACGCCCGGAGGTCTAGGCCAGGGGCCACGGTTTGGCCTGGGAGGAATCTGGTCCGCCCGGGCCAGCCTGCCCCTGCTGCCCCGTGGGGGGGCCCTCTGCTTTCCTTTTTTCGGGCTCCCCACGTCTGGTTTCCTTTACGCTCAGGCCCCTCCTCCCGGGCCTAGGGACCACCTGGCACTTGAGAGAAACTCTAGGAAGCATGGGAGAGGCCACCTGTGGCCCTGGCAGGTTAAGGGGGACATGTGCTGTGACCCCTGGACAGGGTAAAGGAGGGGCAGATGCAGAGGCCCTGGGGTTCTTTGCTTGTGGAGACCTCTGTCCGAGGACCCGGTGCAGCAGCACTTCTCTGTGTCCTGGGCTGGAGACCTGGGAGCCTGCAGGGTGGGGCTCGGTCTCCACCCACAGGGAAGAGCTTGGAGCTCTGTCCTGAAGACATGTATGGGAAGCCAGTGGGACATTTTAGTGACCCCACGTTCTGGGTCTCCCCATAGCACTGCCCAGTGTCTGCCCTGTGCCTGGCATGGTGCTGGGTGACAGGGACATAGATCAGACTGTAGACAAAGAGGGGGAGCTAGAGGTACACAGCCCACCTTTCAAATCGTGACCTATGATAAGAAATGCATTTTAAGATGTGTCCTCATATTCTCTCATACACACCACAATGGAGACAAAAGCTTCTTGAAACCATCCTTATCCTACTGTGAGCAGTCCCTTCTGATATGTTTATAATCTATTGTTTCATTTAAAAACTATGCAAATCACCATGCATTACAATGGCTAATGCGCCATGATCCGAATGCAAGTAGCTAAATGGTGTGACCATGCCCCTCAGGTCAGAGGGACCTGAGATTGGGGGTGACAAGGAGTTCTGAACTTCGCTTTCCACCTCAACTTCACTTCCCATCCCCATGACATAGTTGTACCCACTGACCTGACATGAAAGAAATGTAAGGTTAAGGTGCCTGGCATATAATAGATGCATGTGCTCAACAGATTTCCTTACTTGAGGCAGACTGCTTTGAGTGAGGAGTATAGATTGGGGGGAGGGGGGTAACCCCCGCCACTTCCCTGCTTTTGGCTTTCATATCATAGAGGCTGCCTTCCTTGACACCATTTAGAGTTTCCCTGGGCACAGCCTCTCCAAGCTTACCTGCCTGCCCTCCCCTGCTCATCACCTACCCCCTGGCTCAGCGGCCTGGGCAGTGGTGAGAAACCACTGCTGCCCTGCCTAGCGTGGCTCAGCGGTTGAGCGTCGACCTGGGATCCAGACGATCGGGGTTCGATTCCCGGTCAGGGCACATGCCCAGTTGCGGGCTTGATCAATGATTCTCTCATCATTGATGTTTCTATCTCTCTCTCCCTCTCCTTTCCTCTCTCTGAAATCAATAAAGATATATTAAAAAAAAAATAAAAAAGAAACCACTGCTTCAGCTCCGGGTCAGGGACTGATTCCAAGGCCTACCAGACAGTAGGCTTGTGGGCAGTGAGGAGTGGTTGGGGCTTGTCTCCAGGGAGTGAGAGCATACTCATTTGCTCCCATCTCTTTGAAAGGAAAGTGGTGGGCAGTGCCAGTGTGCTGAACTGCCAACCTTCTGCCTTCCAGATTCTTGGTGCCACCATTGAGAACTCCAAGGTTGTCCTGCAGATCGACAATGCCCGTCTGGCTGCGGATGACTTCCGAACCAAGTGAGCACCTCTGCCCCGGGGTGGGGCAGGGGAGGCAATACCAGGCCCTTTTAAGGCTCAGTGCAGTGGGGGCACTGGTCCGAAGCACACCCCTCACAGACTCTGGACCCTGGGGAAGTGGGGGAGTCTTCAGAGGTACAGAGGAAATGCTGGTCTGACTGCAGCTATTTCCTCTGAAAGGTACGAGACGGAGCTGGCCCTGCGCATGAGCGTGGAGGCCGACATCAATGGCCTGCGCAAGGTGCTGGATGAGCTGACCCTGGCCAGAGCCGACCTGGAGATGCAGATTGAAGGCCTGAAGGAGGAGCTCGCCTACCTGAAGAAGAACCATGAGGAGGTGGGTTTCCCGCTGGGCCACCCCAGCTTCCCAGGGCTGAGGACACTTTTGTATTCTGTATACTCTGATCATGGCCATACTTGCTGCACTCTCAGCGTGGCCCTACGTGTGGAGCATAGCTTCCAGGGTTCCAGCAGGGGATGGTGGAAACCCAGTCTGTCCGCCAGTGCCAGCTCCTAGGTCTGCACCTGAAAACCAACCCCCTTTGGCCTGAGGGGTTGGGAAGTGACCTGGCTCAGGCCCAGCAGGCTCTGGGCCCTGACATGTCCATCTCTGCCCTGTCTTTCCAGGAAATTAGTGCTCTGAGGGGCCAGGTGGGTGGCCAGGTCAGTGTGGAGGTGGATTCCGCTCCTGGCATTGACCTAGCCAAGATCCTGAGTGACATGAGAAGCCAATATGAGGTCATGGCTGAGAAGAACCGGAAGGATGCTGAAACCTGGTTCATCAGCCAGGTATGAAGGGGGAAGAAGGTGCCCTTTGGGGATGTGGCAAGGAGAGAGGGCTTGAAGCTCTGAGGCAAAGTTCTGCCTCAGTGCTCATTCCCTCCGCTTCCTTTCATTGCAGACTGAGGAGCTGAACCGGGAGGTCGCTGGCCACACGGAGCAACTGCAGATGAGCAAGACGGAGGTCACTGACCTGCGTCGCACCCTCCAGGGTCTGGAGATCGAGCTGCAGTCTCAGCTCAGCATGGTATGTGCCCCCCTCCCTGTGGGATGCACACTCAGGTCCTTGCAGACTTGGGCCGTCTGGGCCGTGGCTGTGCCCCTGCCCTCTCTGGGAACCAGGCCCCGCTGAGTCACCTTTTCTCTCCCTGCCCTCAGAAAGCTGCCCTGGAAGGCACGCTGGCGGAAACAGAGGCTCGCTATGGAGCCCAGCTGGCACAGATCCAGGCGCTGATCAGCAGTATCGAAGCCCAGCTGAGTGATGTCCGTGCTGACACCGAGCGGCAGAACCTGGAGTACAGGCAGCTCATGGACATCAAGACGCGGCTGGAGCAGGAGATCGCCACCTACCGCAGCCTGCTTGAGGGCCAGGACGCCTACTACAACAACCTCACCACCAAGACTGCCTGAGTCCAGCAGCCTCCTGGGCTTCCTGCTTTCAGCAGAGGGAGGAATGCTCCTGGTAGGGGGCGGGGGAGGGGAGGGACCCTTACCTCTGGCTCTTCCTCTAACCTGTCAATAAAATATTATGGCCCAAGGGAGGAAGGACATCGGGTTTGTTATTTCAGCCCATGGAAATGAGCCAGGGCTTGGCCCTGTTTAGGTTTTATTTGGATCAGAGTCCCAGGAAAGGGAAGGGAGGGTGCTCACAAACTCAGACTGTTACGGTAATTCCTTTTTGAAGAAGTCTTCATTAATCTGTTTCTTAAAACAAACATGAAATAGGCATTGCTCCCATTTTACAGAGGGGTAAACTAAGGCTCAGAAAGGTGAATCGGTTTGTTATATATGTAACTATTCTAACACGTGGCAGGGTGGGATTTTTTGCTTCCAGATTAGTTTTCTTTCAACTGTATTCCTCCAAGGGTTGGTGTTTTTGTGTATGAAGTTAATGTTTACTGAGCACCTACTATGTGCCATTTAATCAAAACAACCCTAAAAGGTAGTAAGTATGAGTTGATCTTATAGAGCAGGAATCAGGCTCAGAGGTTAACTAACTTGTCCAAGGCCACACGGCAATTACGGGGCAGAGTTAAGAACCTAGAATCTAGGTTTCCTGATTCTTAACTCAGTGCTAATCCTGTACCACATCTCCTAGGATCCGTACCACTTGTGCCAGGTCCTCAGTACATTTCAGTCTTGCTCCACATGAAGGCCTAGGACAGGGATCCCCTGGGGCAGTTCCTGCTGAAACATTTTTACACTGGACAGGAGAAACTGGCACCTTGGGGTGAGAGCCGGAGTAATGGGGGCCGGCATCCCACTCAGCAAGACTGGAGAGTGCCTGCTGGTGAGTGTCTGTGTGCAGGCACTAACACATCCATCCGTTCCTAGGCAGTCCCACATAAGCCCCTTTGCCCACCATCCCATACCTGGGCCCAGAGCCTGGAATGGGACCCAGATGTGACCCAGACCTCCCACACCGGCCCCCCAACCTGGCTCCCCCAACTTGGCTCGCCTGGGGCTGGGCCAGCCAGAACGCAAGTCTCAGCTCCCTGGTACAACTCTGCCCTTGGGTGGGTATGGTCCTGCCCCTGTGGTTTATAGCTTTGTTGCCAAAAACTGAGGCCAATTAAAGGTAAATAAGTCCCACTTGGCCCTGGCTGAGTGGTTCAGGCTGAGTGGATCTGTTCAGGTCCTACGGGTCTGTGACAGCAGGCCTACCCTGTAAGGGAGAGGGGCCAGCGAGGAACTCTCTACCCCGTCCCCCCAGGGTCTGTAGGGGAATGGAATGCTTGTTACTGGGAGCCCAGCACTGTGCTAAGGAGGCCTGTGGCCCTGTCATTCCCATGTTAATCCTGCCATTTGCCTGGGGCCTTGGAGAGATTTATTAGCTCGCTCCAAACCACATGGTTGGTGACTCCAGAGCCCAGCTCTTCCCTCACCTGCTGCAGCCCTGGACCAGAAGCCTCTTCTGGCACCTCCCTAGCTGTTCTGCTCTGGCCTGCAGCACCACAGCCCCCCTCTCCCACTTAACTTCTCAGGAGGCCTTGGAGCTAATGGCCAGAGACCTGGCCACACCCCAGGCTGGGATTTCTCAGAGATATTTGTCCCCAGTTCATGAAAGCCTCTGTTGTCACAGCTGAAACCCTCCCCCATGCCCCAGAGGCCCCTGGAATGTGGCTGAGGGGCGGGGTCTGGGTCCACACAGGTGGGGCACAGGTCTGGGTGTTGGGAATGAAGCTGTCCTTTGTGTGTGTGAGTGGTGGAGAGAAGGCAAGGGCGGGAACACTTTTCTGTCTTGGTCTGGGAGCTGAAACTAGGGGTACTTTGTTGACACAAGCAGCTGCCATAGAGAAGTGGGAGAGAGGGAGAGAAACGGGGAGGGATTTGGGGGGTGAGGTCTTTCCATTCCTGCTGGCCATATGGCCGCTTCAGTTTGCAAAGCACTTCCTGTCAAGCCCGTCGCTCCATCCCTGTGAGACTGGGCAGGAGTTGTTTCTCTTTTCCAGATTGGTAGACTGAGGCTCAGACAGAGGAGGCATGGTTACCCAAAGCCACACACTTAATGAATGAGAAAGAAAGAATTCAAAGATAGGTCTCCAGGCCCCAGGTACTCTGTCCCTAGCATCTCTCCTGGGGTGGGAGGTAGGGGCTATCAAATGCTCTCTGTGGCACTGTAGCTGGTGTCCGTGTTAAGGCCTAATTTTTTCCTTTAAATTCTAAAATAAATAACATGTTTATCATCTTAGCCAATTTAAAAAAAAATATACCTTTATTGATTTCAGGGAGAGGAAAGGAGAGGGAGGGAGAGAGAGAGAAATATCAATGATGAGAGGGTCATTGATCGGCTGCCTCCTGCACGCCCCTGGTTGGGGATCGAACCCGCAACCTGGGCATGTGCCCTGACCGGGAGTCAAACCCTGATCGCCTGGATCCTAGGTTGAAGCTCAGCCGCTGAGCCACACCTGGCTGGGCCATCTTAACCATTTTTAAGTGTGCAGTTAAGTGGTATTAAGTACATTCAAATTGTTGTGTAACCACCACCACCACCCATCCTCATCACTCTTTCCTCCTAACTCTTGTAAAACGAAACTCTATACCTATTAAACAATAACTCCCCATTCTCCCCCTGCCCCTGGCAACCACAATTCCACTTTCTGTTTTCATGGTTTTGACTACTTTAAGTACCTCATGTAAGTGGAAAAATGACCGAATTTTAAGTCGGGAACCTGACTCGGAGAAGTTTAATCACACCCAGAGGTGGAATCCAACTGAGCTCTTTCCACTGGGCTGCATCACCCCATCCCAAGGAGGAGAGGCCAGCTCCAGGGACAGCCTGTCTGCCGTGGACAAAGTTCTGAAACTGGCACCACATCCTGGGCAGGCTGCAGCCTGGGGTGGGCCAAACAGAGCCTGATCTCTGGCCTGGCCAGCCATCGCCCATCCGGACCTTGAGCTCACAGGAGCTATTGGTACCGAACCAGGGATTTGCAACTGGGGCAGCTGTTGCCCTGCATGGACCTGAGAGTAGAGGGAAAGTCGCCCGAAGGGGCTAAAGGGGAGTCGGGTGCTGAAGAGGGGCTGGCTAAGATCCAGCCTTCCCTTGCCCGGGGGTGATGGCATGTAATTGTTCCTGTCTTAATTGCTGGGGCCGTAATGTCTGCAGAGGCTTTAATGAGCTATGGCTGGTCTGACTTTGGTTATTTTCTTTTGGAGGAAGAAAATATTCCCCCACCCATGAGACAATACTGCACTGTCTGGGCCCAGCACTCGGAGGCCCTGCTCGCTGTGATGCTGGGCGAGGAGGAGCCCAAGCCCACCCACCCAGGCCTGTGGTCCCCCTCCCACCACTTCAACTCACATGCAGGAATCTGGGGTCAGTGGGAGGGACCCTCTTGTCCTGTCCTCTGTTTGAGTGAGGGTCAGAGGGCCATTTGAGTCCTGGAGATGCCCCTTACTAGCTGTGCCACCTTGTCCAAATCGCTTCCCCTCTCTGAGCTGCAAAGTCATTCCTCCTGAAGCAAGACCAGGGGTCATCTGTGAACGAGGTTTAGAGGAGATGTTGGATGCAGAAGCACTTTGTACACCGTAAAATGCAGTGGGAGTAATGGATTACTGTTATTATGGCAATAATAACGATCTGCATTGTCCAACACGCACTGGCTATGGAAGAATGTGGAAGAGTGATGCTGCTCACAGGGCACGAGGACAAAAGTCCCTCCTGGCGAGGGTACTCAGGGGTCCCAGGTGATGGACACTTACCCCACCACCTGGCCCCTTAGAAGGTGGGGCACTAGGAGGAGACAGGAGGGGAATCTTGGGCCTCAGGGCTTCCCTGAAGGTGGGAACTGAAAGTGCCCATTTGCCAAAAGAAACTGAGACTTAAAGGTTTCACAGACAGCAACTAATAGAGGTAGGATTTGAACCTTGGACTGAGGGTACCCAGAGCCCTGCCCACTGCACTGCGGTGCAGCCCTGGGCCAGGAACCATCCTCCTGACTGTCCAGTTCAGTCTTGCTGACTTCCCCAACCCCTTTTCTTCCTAAGTCCTGGAGCCAAAGCCACACCTCCAAGTGGCACTGCCCACAGGTATCAGGTATCCACGGAAAGCCAGGCCCTGAGCTGGTGGCAGAGAAAAGGGCTCCCCTCTGTGGCCTCAGCATCCTGCCTTTAAGATCTCCATCTGCCTGCCAGGCCTTCCTATCGTCTCCATCCCCACAGCTCAGGCACACAGAGCCTTCTGGATAGGGTCCCTCCCCAGCCTTGCAGCTTCGCAGGAGAAACAGAGGCAGCAGCTTTAATCTGGCCCTGCTGTGCCGTGACATGTCTCTCCCCAAAGGTAGGGGCTTCCTGAAACTTGTCCCAGTCTTATCTGCAGAGGTTTGCCCCAACGTGTCCCAGGAGTAAGCAAAGTTTCAGTGACATGTGTAGTTGGCAGGTGGCGGGATTATCAATCAGCCCCTTGTCAGCCCGGAGCCTGCTGGCCTTTGTGAGGGTGCCAGTGCAGTGGGGCTGGGGCTGGGGGAGGAGTGGAGAAGGAGAGTCCATTTGCATCACCAGGGTAGTGACAGGTGCTGTCCCTTCTGGTCACCTCAGCCGCAACTTGACTCAACACCGCTGCCCCTATCCTCAGCCTGTCCCCATGGGCCCTCCATGTGCCTCTGCCCACCGATCCCCTGAAGGCCATGGTTCTCTCAGGGTCCTGTAGGCACACACAGGGGGTCTGTGAGCTGGAGACCACAGAGCAGGGATGGGAACTGAGAGCAGGTAGCTGGCCACCTAGGGGCGAGGGTCTCAGGCTGTGGGCAGTAGAGAGTCCAGCTGAGGGCAGAGCTGGCCTGAGCTGCTCTGTGCTGTGGCTTGATGTGACTTTGCTCCCTGCTACTCTACTTACTCAACACAGAGTGTAAAAATGAACCTGAAATCCAAGTGTTAAAACCATGGCCTGGGGCAACAACACCATCCATTCTGAATCACCTCTTTTGTTGCACTGAAAAAAAAAGAAAGCAAAGCAAAACTCCACACCAGCCACATGGAGGTGTGCAGGCAGCTGTGTTTGTCAGGAATGCAGAAGGAGTTGGCTTCCCTTTGGGGGAGGAGACGTGAACCCACAACACCCTCCAGGGGGTATATAAGGAGCCTCAGGACTGGGGGGGTGACAGGCATAGCACTCCGGTTTCAGGGCAGCCTGTGCCTTCCACCAGCATCCTCTGTGCTTGCTGAGAGCTCACCAGCTGCTGCCTGGCCATGAGCACCACGTTTCTGCAGACTTCTTCCTCCACCTTTGGAGGTGGCTCTACCCGGGGGGGTGCCCTCCGGGTTGGAGGAGGTGGCTTTGGTGGGGGGAGTCTCTATGGGGGAGGTGGAAGCCGAAGTATCACAGCTTCTTCTGCAAGGTTTGTCTCCTCGGGGTCAGGAGGGGGCTACGGGGGTGGCATGAGCTGCGGCTTTGGTGGAGGGGCTGGTAGTGGTTATGGTGGAGGTTTTGCAGGTGGTCTTGGAAGTAGCTTTGGTGGGGGTTTTGGTGGTGGCTTCGGTGGTGGTGATGGCGGCCTCCTCTCTGGCAATGAGAAGATCACCATGCAGAACCTCAATGACCGCCTGGCCTCCTACCTGGACAAGGTGAGGGCCCTGGAGGAGGCCAACACCGACCTGGAGGTGAAGATCCGAGACTGGTACCAGAGACAGAGCCCGGCCAGCCCGGAGCGCGACTACAGCCACTACTTTAAGACCATCGAGGAGCTCCGGGACAAGGTGAGTCCTCACGGGTCAGAGAGAGGGGGCAGATGGCTGGTGCCCTGTCCACATCTCTAACATCAGTGTTCCTGCTGCCTTGGGGAAATCCTTTCCTGCCCAGGCAGTGACTGCCAGTGTGTAAACTTGGCAAACGTGGAGCCCAGGGAATGATTTCTAGGTGTGGATGCCGGTGCCCATCTGCTCAGCTTGGCAGTGCCGGGCCGATCCTGGGAGTCTGGTCAGGACCCATAGGTGCCAAGCTGGGCACAATTACAGAAAGCAACTGCTCTCCTTGAACCACACACCCTGCAGGGCTCTGCAGAAGTGTCCTTTGCTTCTTTTGCGAGACTGATGAGTGTAGCTTCAGGAGCCCTGAGTGACAGGGCTTCCTGCCACACCCACTGGGGATGCCCTTGGTGCCAAAAGCACTATCGGGACTTCGAAGACCTGAAACTCATTATGGGCTCTGCTACCCACTCACTCACCCTGTCACTCACCTGGACTGGTTTTCTCAGCTGTAAGATGCCTTCCTCAGCTGCCCTCTAGGTCCCTCCTACCGGCTGGGACGGTCTGTAGATCCTTGGCTGTGTCAAGGTGTGCAGGGGAGGACCAGCAGCTGCGAGCTGTCCAAGGGGAGGTTGGTGGAATATTCCTGAGAGGGCTGTTGTTAGAGCCCCCGCACTCCCCACACACTCCAGTCCTGGCCACGCTATTCCCACAGGGGTTGCTAGGCAATCCTGGTTCCTTGGTCTTCCATGCCCCTGAGATGGGCAGACCAAGTAGTGGGCATCTGAGACAAGGTTGGATTCAGATTTCTGTCGGTGGTGGCAGAGGAGAGATTGTCAGTGTGGGAGGGGATGGTGACCTGGGGCACAGGGTAGGGGAAGAACAGCAGGGAAGAGAAAGGGATCCTCTTGGCACCCAACTCTCTGTCTCCTGCAGATCCTGGCAGCCACCATTGACAACTCCCGGGTCATCCTGGAGATTGACAACGCCAGGTTGGCTGCGGATGACTTCAGACTCAAGTGCGTTCCTGCCCCCCTCTCCCTTTCTGCATTCCCTCCTTTTCTTGGCCTCTCTCCTTCCTCTAGCTCAAGCAGCCCAGACCCCTCACCCTTACTTATGTTGCGTTCCCTCTCTCTTCCCAGGTATGAAAACGAGCTGGCCCTGCGCCAGAGCGTGGACGCTGACATCAATGGTCTGCGCAGGGTGCTGGATGAGCTGACCCTGGCCAAGGCTGACCTGGAGATGCAGATCGAGAGCCTGAATGAGGAGCTGGCCTACCTGAGGAAGAACCATGAGGAGGTGGGGCTGGGAGACCAGAGTGGGGCTGCTGGTGCCTCCTCATAGTTGTCTGCAGGGTTTAGTGGTTCAGAAACACACCCCCCCACACCAAAACAGGGGTCTCCATGGAGAGGACAGAACACTGTTCTCTGGTGACCGAGACCCTTTTCCTTCTCTGGTCCAGTGGGATCTGCTGTCCTGATCTGCTTCATGAGCTTATGCGAAGGCCCTGCTGTTTTGAGATCCTTCCTTGGTAGTGCCTAGAGAGGAAGAGAGGCCCTGAGAGCTGAGGGGCCCATGCGATCACACCTCTTCCTGGGCAGTGGGAAACAGAGGCTGGGTGGGTACAGGGGAGAGCCAAGGTCATGTAGTGAATTAGGGACAGATCGGGATTGGCACGTGGGACCCCAGACTCTCTGCTCTCCTACCCTCTGTCACCACCCTGCAGGAGATGAAGGAGTTCGGCAGCCAGCTGGCTGGCCAGGTCAACGTGGAGATGGACGCAGCCCCGGGCGTGGACCTGACCCGCGTGCTGGCGGAGATGAGGGAGCAGTACGAGGCCATAGCTGAGAAGAACCGCCGAGATGCCGAGGCCTGGTTCTTCAGCAAGGTGAGCCTGACCTCCCAGCCTGCCCCAGCTCCCCAAGTCTCCCAGGAAGCAAGCCCATGCCATGGGGCTCACTTCTATGTGTGCGACCTACAGACCGAGGAGCTGAACAAGGAGGTGGCCTCCAACACAGAGATGATCCAGACCACCAAGACAGAGATCACAGACCTGAGACGCACCATGCAGGGGCTGGAGATCGAGCTGCAGTCCCAGCTCAGCATGGTATGGCCGCCCTACCCCACCCCACCCTGGTCTATCCCACCCTCTGTGGTTGATTAAACCTTGGCCTTCCCAACCCCCACAGAGGGGGTTCTCTGCGTTCATTCAGTGCCTCTCCCGATGCCCCTGGTGCTTCCTTCTAGCCTGACACAGTGTCCATTGATCTGTTGCCCCACTAGAAAGCCGGGCTGGAGAGCTCGCTGGCGGAGACAGAGTGCCGCTACGCCACGCAGCTGCAGCAGATCCAGGGGCTGGTCAGCGGCCTGGAGGCCCAGCTGGGTGAGCTCCGCTGCGAGATGGAGGCTCAGAACCAGGAGTACAAGATCCTGCTGGACATCAAGACGCGGCTGGAGCAGGAGATCACCACCTACCGGAACCTGCTGGAGGGCCAGGATGCCAGGCAGGGCCAGGGTGCCAAGGGAGGAATGAGGAAGAGGCCAGTTGTCGGGGTGGAGAGTCATCTGTGGGGCCGATAGTGCTGCGGTGAAAGAAAACTAGGCGAGGAGGAAGGGCTCTGCGTTCTGCACTCTGGTCTCTGGCTGTTACCTTGGGCAGGTCACGTCACTTCCCTGAACCTATGTGTCTTCGGTAAATGACAGCAGTTGGGCTAATGCTGATTCCATCCCATGCATGAAACAGATGGGTGTTATTGTAGGTCAGAATCTGTCTGTATGTGTGGGTGGCACGTCAGGAGAAGCTCTCAGCCTCTAGAGAAGTCAGGTGTCGGGGTGGTAGGTGTAGGGGGCTGGGGACGACTGCTGAGCTGGCCACAGGGACCTCCCTTAGGGAGACCTGAGCTTCTGCCTTTGCTTACATCTGCTCCCCCCTCTTTCAGGATGCCTGGCGTTGGCACCAGAGAAGGTAAGAAGTGGGGAGGGGTGGTAAAAGCCACCCTTCCCCTTGGAATGGGGAGGCCAATTATTTCAGTAGGGTGGGACACACCCATTCCAGTTGACACCTCTTCCACTCTGGGACCCTCTATCAGCCCCCAGTAGAGTTGGGGTTGAAGATTTATGGAGTCCCTTCCAGGTTGAGCAGGCTCTGTCTAGGGCATAGCCCCTCAGGCCCCACCTTCATGCACTTATGCTAAGATGCCTAGGATGACTCCCTGTTCACGTGCAGTTAAAAACCCTGACATTGTTGCTCACTGCGGGGCATACCAGCCGCGGCCACCACCCTCCCCTGCGATGAGTGATTCAATACCAGCCCTCTGGCAGCTCTGGAAGGATCAGGGGTGCTGTCCGGTTCTCCCGGAGCTCAGCCAAGGTCCTGCCCCCTTGAGAGTGGAGGAGAACAGGGAGGCTCCCCCACTCTGAAGCTTGTTCCTCTTTTCTAGTGTCCCTGGGAGGTGGCCGTGGCGGCAAACTTCACATCAACGTTGAGGAGTCAGTGGATGGGAAGGTGGTTTCTTCCCGCAAGACAGAAATCTGAGTGCCCAGTGCAGAAAAGATGCCCCTCACACGCCCGTCCTCCCCAGGCTGAGCAGGGGACTGGCCGGAGGGGCTGGAAAAGCAAATTCCTTTCTGCCTTCTGAGGGTCCAGCTCAAGAGGGCTCCCTGTCTCCTAGTTCGGAGCTTTGCTAGCTCTCCCTCCCTCTGCCCTCCAGCTCTCCCCGCCTCATTTGTGTAACAGGTTCTTTCGTACCTTTTCTGTCCATGCAATAAAAAAAATTGATTTCCCTTTTTCAAATATCTCTTGGTAGTGTGTCAGTTTTTTGTGTTAGGGCCTCTGAGGAGGCCCAGGGCCCACATCCTGACATCTCCCCCTACCTTGGCTTCTTCCCGGCGTGGTGATAATTCATTCCTTGGGGTACCCAGGGTTCCAGGGACAAACCCACGCTGCTCAGGTGACTTGCTGCCTGACTTACTCCATTTGGTGATCATGGGAGCAGGAGATGGGAGTGGGTGGGTGGGTGGGTGAGGAGGTGGTTCCTCAAAGCAATTTTGCAGACTTGGCACAGAACTTGACATATTAACTAATTATTATTTTTTAATATAAATTATTTTTATTTCTATAGCATGCAAAAGGAATAAATATGATAACTGCTGACTATTTACCGATTGACAGCATGGATTGTATGGGTTCATCACTGTGTGACTGGCACTCTGCTAGGCACACCCACCCATGGGTCTCATTCAATACTCATGACTATGGGTGGTCAGGGTTGATTACTCTCATCTTAGAGATGAGGAAACTTAGAGATGAGGAAGTTGGGGAGATGCAGGGCTTGCCCAGTGGCCTCATGGTTGAATAGGAAGCATGAGGGCTGGGACTGAGCCCCATGTTTGTATAACTCCAAGACCAGGGTTTCTTCTGGGACCTCAGGCCCCAGCCCTTCCCAGTTGTCAGGACCCTCCTCCTTGCTTCTGGCCTTCAGCACATGTGCTATTTGAAATTCTCTCCTTACTAGCCAGGCACACCAGACCTCTAGGGTGGCAGAGTCGGTTCCCATCTCTGCCCCCGTGCAAAGCTGGCCCCCATGCCCCTGAAGCCCCCATCTCCTCTGCACGAAGCACTTAAAGTGCTCAGGAGGAAAAAAACCCTCAGCTCCAGGAAGCCCTCCCTGATTTCCCCAAGCTTAAATCCAAAGCAACACCAACCCCTATTGCCCTCCTCTCTCAAAATCTGGCGGCTCTCCTGACCCCATTGTCTCTGCTCTCAGGCCCATGAAAGCAGCGACATCCATGCACACCTGGTTTGTTGCCTCTGGTCTGGGGCTGGTTCCTCTGGGGTCCTTAGCCCTGGAGAGAGGGCAGGGAACGAGGAAGTGAAAAACTCTGGGTGCTGTGGCTGGGCTGGGTCAGTGGGGAGAGGAAGTACTGGTTTCCTAGCCCTGCTGGAAAGAGCAGATTGAGGGTACCTCTGTTATCCTGAGAATCAGATCATTTTGGGGGAGAGCCAAGCCTTCTGAGAGGGGCCCCTGGGTCTCATTGCGTAAAACTCCTTGCCCAGCCACCCTGGTTGGAGAGAAGCTGGCGCCTGTGCTTTCTGGGGGAGATTTAATCTAGAACTTGTCTCCTGAGTACATACTTTGAGACCAGGTTTCCCTGGGGCTGGAGGAAGGAAATAGAATTTATTAAGTGTCTACACTGTGCCAGGCTCTGGGCAGGGCACTCAACGAATGGCATCTCATTTACTGTCTCCACAGCTTTGCAAAAGCTGGTCAGCCTTTAGGGTCAGTTTTCAGAAGAGGAAACTGAGGCCCAGGGGAGTTAAATAACTTGAACAAAAGCACGAGCTGGGAAACAGTGAAACGAGCCTGGGACCTGTCTCTTTGATTCTAGACCCTGGCTTTTCTCTTGACGTCACGAGGGTGACAGAAGATGGACACACCTTTCTTACCAGGAGGTACTCATCTGAAACCCACTTCTTAGCCTCTCTGAGCAGCCTGTTCAGGTGTCATTCAGCTATTGTACTCAGAAAGATTGTCCTCGAATCTAAGCTCGGTCTCTCACGCTGTGGTTTAAGCTGACACTGAAGCCCAAAGCACCAGATGCCATGCCCCCAACATCCTGGGAACAGCCGGACTCCTTCCTTAGACTCTCAGATCCAATGGCCTGGCTGCTGCTCCTTCTCACCCACCTCCAGGCCTCTGTGGAAAAGTCTTGGGCCTTCTAAATAGCCGGCAAAGGGTTTTCTCAGCTTTTAGTTTGCAAGAATAATAACCTCTGCAAAGGTGCAGAGAGGCGATGTGGGGCGTGGCCTTCACCCCACCGCCCTCTCTCAGGGCTGGACCCTGAGCTGTGGGAGAACAAGGCTGTTTCTCCCTGGAGCGCCCGTCCCTGCTCTCCTGGGACTCCAGGAGCGGCTGTCAGAGAGGTCCTCGGACTTGCCAAGTCCTGACCCCCACCTGACCCTGGAGTGAGATGCCCACACCCAGGGGGAGCTCATGCCAGGCAGAGCCCTTAAATAGTCTGCGGCAGGGATGGCCCGCCTTCTGCCTGCACCTGGCTGCCGGCCTTGGATTCCAGCCAAGCTGAGAAGCAGGCATTGAGCCTCCCTGGGATTAAGGATTAAGGCCGTAGGCGTGTCTTTTGCTAAGGCTGGGCTTCCTAGAGCAAGCACGTGACATGCCCGCCACTTTCCCCCTGAGAAATTTGGCTGGTCCTTGTCCCTCTCTGGGTCTCAGTCTCCCCGTCTTGAAATAAAGGAGTCTGGTCCTTTGGTCTGGAAGGTCTCTGTGAGCTGATCTGTGTCCTGGGAACTCAGAGGGGAACCCTTGGATACCCGTGACAGTGGGGCTGTGTCTACACTGGGCACTGCTGTCTCCTCAGGGTGGGTGCTAAATAAACACTTGAACTAATGCATGCCCTTGCTTCTCTTTGGCTTTTCTGCGTTAGACATGGCTCTGGATGTTCACTAATATCTTGGGTATATGCCCATCTGGTGCTCACCTGTCCCTCCGTGGGCAGCTGGCGGCACAGGGGAAATCAGAAGCTGGCAGCTTTTCCCATTACATTTGGAGCTGGGGTGACCCCATTGGATTCCACTCCTGTTTGCCAATCTCCCTCACTCAAATCAGCAGACAGTGTACCCCTGGGACAGCTTCTCGGGCCTTTGTGGAAGCTTTCCTGTGCCAGGAGCAGTAAGCAGAGGTTTATCAGAGAAAGATCTTCTCCTCAGGGAATGGAAGGCTGAGTGGGGAAATACGGTAGGAATGCCACAGACTATCACTTGTCTGCTTGTGGTGGGTGCCGTGCTGGTTGCAGGGACCAGAGAGGGAGTCAGAGCAATGTGTTGGCACAGGATGGAGGCCCAGAAGAAGTCTCGGCCTGATCATCTAGCAACTATGAGCTGGCATTTCCTCATTTGTAAAGGGAAGTAAGAGCAGCCTTCCACCTGCCCAGCATCCCATGTCAGGTGTTTCTCAAATGTGAACTTGTCTAATGCCTGTTTTTCAGTAGCAGCCATTGAAGCATCGAAAGGTTGAGCAACTTTCCCAAGGTCACACAGCTTGTCAATGGCAGACATAGGGTTGAAACTCAGGCCCACTTAATTCAAAGCCTTCGCTGACCTTGTTGGGTTTCTGGGAAGCCCTGGAGGCATAAAAAGGATTTTAGAAAGCTGAGTACTGTGGAAATGCAAGGGTCTGAGGCATTGAGGCCAGTCTGGAGAAGGCTCCTTGGTACTTTTGTGTTAAGCAGGTGTTTTCGAGGGCAGAGAGTTGCCCAGAGGGCCAGGTCTGTTGTCTGGGAAGGGTCTGTCTTTCAGGAGAAGCCCCTTCCCTGTGGGATCTTGAGACCCTTTGGGAGGTGGGTCAGCCGTCCTGGGCTCCGGGCCCCTGGTGGTCCAGGGAGAGAGGAGCCTGATCTAAGATCCAAGCAAGGTACCGTGGATCCAGAGCTTGGGGACAGGGTGTAAGCCTGGGCTCTGCAGATGAACAATCTGGTGACCATGGACAAACCTTTGAGAACCAGAGACTCAGTAAGGAACTCATTGAAGGAAGCTTGGAGGTCATTTCAATGGGAGGCCCACAATAAGTTGGTGGTTAAGCTGTAAATCCAGGCATTTCTTCTTGTGTCCCACTGTCCTGGGCCTTGGCATTCTGGGCCTCAGTTTCTTCTCATGTGAAATGAGAGGGTTGAGTGGGAAAGTTCCTATGACAATTCTGCCTCTGACATTGTACGTTATGAGCGCCCTCGCAAGCCCCGAGCTTTGAAGCTCACACCGGTGACATACATTAGATAGGCTGACCTGTCAGCTGCATAGGCTTTGCCACCATGGGAAGCAGGACCATCCACCCGCTAGGCCTGGGGCAACGAGGGTCCTGAGAAGGGAGAGGTCAACAGAGATACCCCAGTTTGGATAGGATGGCACTAACACTGGCCTGAAAGGGATCTACCAGGCAGTGGTTAAGGGCATAGATTCTGGAATCAGAGGTTTAAATCTTGGCTCTGAGTTTGGGCAATGTATTTAAACTCTCGGCCTCAGTTTCCTCATCTGAAAAAGGGTATGCTAAAAATAGTCAAGTTGTTTTGAGGACCAAATGAAGTCATGTATATAGAGTGTTTAACACAATGTTCAAGAAATGTTAGCTGGTGTTATTTTATTATCTTTTAACACATAGAATGGAACACCCAGAGATCATACATGGAGTTCATAGCAAGTCTTTAAGACAACACCAAGTGGGGTCAAGAGAGCCACATGCCAAGTTTAAATCTTGACCTTGGCCAAGTGGCTTGGTCTCCCTGGACCTCAGCTGCCTCATGTATAAAATGGGGCCAATAAGCAGCCTCTCTGGTTGTGGTATGGACTCGATGACAATGTGTTAAGTGCAGCCTCATTGACAGGGGTTCTCATGAACACAGCTTTCCCTCTTCTTCCCTGGAAACTTACTGGAGAGGGGATTGAATTTGGTGTGATTTCACCAGGAAGCAAAGCAGAAAGCTCAAGACAAGCGAGCAGTGCCTCAGCCCAGCATTCTGCTGTCCCATTAGAACCGGGACCTCTGCCCAGCTTCCCCCACGAGGGCCTGGCTGTGTCCCCCAGCCCCGCGGGCCCTGGGGTTCACCATGGGTCACAGGCCACATTCCTGTGTTGAGGCACCGAAAGTCCATGCTGGGGACGGGAGGGGATGGGCCGTGCCTTGACCCCGTGAGGGGAGGCATGTTTGTGCTGCTAGGGCTTTGCAGGATCTGTGGTATTGTTCCTCTGAGAGGCGTTGGCCAGAACCTGCTCAGCAGCCCTGGGAAGATCATCAGTCCAGGCCTGGCAGGTTCCATTAATCACCTTTTTGTCAGTTTTGATCCTATACTGAGAGAGCAAGAGCTCCTCTTTGGGCTGAATCAAACCTTCTCAGAGGGAGAGCTGAGCCATCAGTTTGGGGCAGAAGGGCTGGGCCAGGTCAGGGGTCAGCCCGAATCTCTGGGTTCAGGAGGTCTTGGAGCACCCGCAGTACTCCCTGGCTCTCTCCCTGGTGCTGACACCCGCTGGGTGAAACACAGGCTGGCTTCCCTATCTGCAGAAAACAAAGGGCAAGAAAGCCCTGACTCAGAGCCCTCTTTTCTGGTCTTGTTTGCTGAATCAGCCAAGGATAACCTCAAACCTGTGCCAGCCTACCCCAGCCCCTGGCCCAGTCCCATCCAGACCCTCTGGCTGGTGTGGGCTAGAAGGCTGCTCTGGAGAGGTCATTCACGACAACCCTGGCCCCCCTGGTGAGTGGAGCTGGGAGCCAAGCCCAGGGTCCTTCATTCTTAGACCTGGAACCTTCTCCTTCTATCCCGAGCTCTGAGTGGTCACCTTAAGGCCCTTTTCTTCCAGTCTGGGTGGTGAGGGCCCCCTGGCAGGGTTACTGAGCAGCAGCTGAGTTTCAGCCACTTGTCTGGCCTCAGGCCCTGGGTCACATCCTCCAATGTGGCCTCTTGGTCAAATACTCACAAGCTGAGACAGGTGTCATGAGGTTGGGGGGCTGGAGATGGCCCCGCTCAGGTACTGCGAGGCCCTCTTTCCAGGCCTGGCTGTGCAGCTAAGGCAGCTGGTATAAAGGAATCATGAAACACGCGGGCCAGGCTGATCCAGGGCTTCTCAACCTCAACAGCACTGACCTTGTGGGTGAGAGAATTCTTGGTCGTGGAGGCTGCCCTGTGCACAGTAGGATGTTTAACATCATCCCTGCCTTTATTGTCCAGACACCAGGAGCATCCCCCTGTTGTGACAACCAAATGTTTCTAGACCGCGTCAAATGTCTCCTGGGAGCAAAGTAGCCCTGGGGCTGAGGACCTCTGACTTGACCTATGGTGACAGAAGTTGGATTGTGGTTGTCTTCAGGTTGTGGGGTGTGGGTAATTGGGAAAAGGCTCCAGTTGTTTGATGGAGTGCTGGGCATGTTCTGGGTGGTTGTTGCACAGGTGAACACATGCTTACAACTTCATATATAGGTAAAAATGCATTAAGCTGGACACATGATTTGTACATTTTATTATATGAAAGCTATACCTAAGAGATGAGCCTTAGTGTCAGACAGAACCAGACTTGGGTTTCAGTCCTGACTCTGCCCTTTAGACTCAGTTTCCTCATGTGTAAAATGGCGTAAGAGTAGGACCCACCTCACTGGGCTGCTGCAAAGATTAAACTTTATAGTCACCAGTATTAAGTTCTTAGCCCAGTGCCTGCATGTGGCGAGGGGTCTGAGACTATGATCTATTATAATGTACAGGGTCGCTACCTCTTTCTGTGCCTCAATTTCCCCAGCTCTGTTGGATGGTCCCTAAGGTTCCTTGTCACTGTGTCTTTATCTGATGGTCTTGGAGTCATTTTCTTCTCAACCTGAACACTTTCAAGGTAGTTGATTCTACAGGACCAAGCAAAGTCTGTCCTTTGAGTCGCTGGGAGCACTGGGGTAGATGAAATGCTAAGAAGGATGCAGAACATTTGGATCAGAAGTTTTAGGAATAGAAAGAAGGGAGGCCAGGGGCTGCAGTGACCTCTCAAAGCACTGGGCCACCTTGCTGCCACCTCTCCCTTCACAGAGGCTCCCTGAGAAGGCTTTGCAGCTCAGTCCCCATTACAATATCGGGTGGGGCCGAGAGCCTCTGGGAGCAAGTTCCTCAAGTGGAGAGGAAAGCAAATTCAGTTGTCAGAGGGCAGTCTCAAGCAGAACACCGTTCCCTCTGAATCATCCCTTTTGTCAAGGGATGGTTGACAGAAAAAAAAAGCCAGCACCCCCCGCCCCCAAGGCACAACCCACCCTGGAGAGCAGAGGTAACTGGGCTTGTGGGAAACAAAGACGCCCAGCTGGCACGAGTCAGAGGGTGGGGAAGGGAGGAGGAAAGATGGGGTCATTGTCCCACCTCTGTGGAGGGTGTATAAAAGGCATCCACTGCGGGAAGAGCCACAGTCCGGTCCCAGGCCAAGTCAAGCTTCTGCCCACACCCGCTCTCCATCTTCTCTCATCATGAGCTGTCGCCTGCAGAACTCCTCTGCCAGCTATGGAGGTGGTTTCCAGCTGGGAGGGGGCCGTGGCATCTCTACCTGCTCAAGCCGATTTGTCTCTGGGGGATCAGCTGGGGGCTATGGGGGTGGCATGAGCTGCGGCTTCGGTGGAGGAGCTGGTAGTGGTTTTGGAGGTGGCTTCGGAGGTGGCTTCGGAGGTGGCGTTGGAGGTGCCTTCTGTGGGGGTTTCGGTGGTGGCTTCGGTGACTTTGGTGGTGGCGATGGCGGCCTCCTCTCTGGCAATGAGAAGATCACCATGCAGAACCTCAACGACCGCCTGGCCTCCTACCTGGACAAGGTGAGGGCCCTGGAGGAGGCCAACGCTGACCTGGAGGTGAAGATCCGTGACTGGCACCTGAAGCAGAGCCCGGCCAGCCCGGAGCGCGACTACAGCAACTACTATAAGACCATCGAGGAGCTCCGGGAAAAGGTGAGCCCTTGAATGTCAAGGAGGTTCCTCTGTGCAGGGCAGAGTCAAAAAGGCCAGGAAATGTAGTATCCCAGGGGACCAGAAGATGCGGTGTGGATGGAACTCTCACCCTTTCTGCAGGGGAAAATTCTAGTATTTTACTACCAAGCGTCTCTACTCCTGATAGGCTTTCTCAGGCCATAACTCCCCAAATGCATTTTCTCCTAGTCTTCTTTTATTGTTGTTGGTACTCATGGCAATGTTTTTATTGCTTTCCAAACAGTTATGTTATTAGTGACTCAGTCTCTATAGCCCTAACCCATTGTGCTATTTGGAAACCATGACAGTTTTAAAAGCCACTAGGAATGACTAAAATCAATAGAGAAAGGGATACAAGTTCATTCACTGATCTGGAAATACTACTTTGCTTTGTAGGGGCCCCATTTTAAGTTTATTCTCAATTGGTTGCAACCAGGTGGGGAGATGGAGGCAGAGGCTTGGCAGCGCTAAGCCAAGTTCCCGCCAAGCCTGTCCATCACGCTGTGGTGCCAGCCTGTTGGAACATATATCCACCTGCCTGGGCTGAGTCCCAGCTATGTGGGGTGGATTTTAAGTGCTTTGGAATAGAAAAGTTTAGCCAAGGAATTAAAATAGATGGGTATATCTGTTAGATTTCCCCATTGCTCAGCTGGCAGGCCAGCTCCGGTGCAGTTATGAACTGCGTGCAGCCAGGTTGACTCCCTCCTGACCCAGAGGACAGGGTTCTCAAGACAGAGGCCTAGAGAGGTTGCTAGTCCTGACCATCCAAAGATATTTTTGGAGGGGGTGGTTCCCCTGAAGTGCACCTCCTGATTTTCCCCATCGTGACCAGAAAGCAGGACACAAAATGCTAATAAACTGAAGGGACCCGGCCGGCCCTTTATAGAAAAGGAACTGAGGCCAAACTCACATGGAAAAGTCTGATGACAGCTAGTCCTGCCCATGTTTTCTCAGCCCACCTCCCCAAGCTCCTGGAACCTCCAGTGGTTACCTTCTGTGTTTTGCAGATCCTGGCGGCCACCATTGACAACAACCGGGTCATCCTGGAGATTGACAATTCCAGGCTGGCTGCGGATGACTTCAGGCTCAAGTGAGTTTGTTTTTCTCACTCACCCCTCCTAGTGGTCTCTTGTTTTAGAAAATGCTCCTCTAAACAATGAAATTGGAGCCTGCCAGGAGCGAATGTCTTAGAGAAGTAGCAGGGTCCAGTGCAGAGGCTGGGGGAGTGCCTAGTATCACTTATGTGTTGCTTTTTAAATTCAAAAAATCCTTTAGGTATGAAAATGAGCTGACCCTGCGCCAGAGCGTGGAGGCCGACATCAACGGCCTGCGCCGGGTGCTGGACGAGCTGACCCTGGCCAAGACCGACCTGGAGATGCAGATCGAGAGCCTGAATGAGGAGCTGGCCTACATGAAGAAGAACCACGAGGAGGTGAGACGGGGCACGGACCTGCCATGGCTGCAGCACTTCCAGTGAGAAGGGGGAGCCCAATGCTGTGGCCAGACTCAGGCCTCCATTGCGGGACCTGGAAGGACTTTCCAGAACATTCCAGCAGCATCCAGAGCCAAGGAGAGGAAAGATGAGGAGCTTCACACCTCTTCCTTTCCCATCCCCACAGGAGATGAAGGAGTTCAGCAGCCAGGTGGTAGGCCAGGTCAATGTGGAGATGGACGCCACCCCGGGCATTGACCTGACCCGTGTGCTGGTGGAGATGAGGGAGCAGTACGAGGCCATGGCCGAGAAGAACCGCCGAGATGCCGAGGCCTGGTTCAACAGCAAGGTGCCCGGCCCTCTCACCCCATGGGGCCAGGGGGTGCCAAGCTTTCCATCTGGGCTTCCCCATGACCTTCTTCCTGCTTGGATTTCAGAGCGCAGAGCTGAACAAGGAGGTGTCTTCCAACACTGCCATGATTCAGACCAGCAAGACAGAGATCACAGAGCTCAGGCAGACTCTCCAGGGCCTGGAGATCGAGCTGCAGTCCCAGCTTGGCATGGTACGCCTGCTGTCCCCTGCCCAGTGGCCACCGCCTCCAGGCCTCCCCTGGGCCTGGCTCCCCTCATGACTTCTCCGTTGCCTCACCAGAAAGCCGGGCTGGAGAGCACGGTGGCAGAGACGGAGTGCCGCTACGCCACGCAGCTGGTGCAGATCCAGGACCTGATCAGCAGCATGGAGGCCCAGCTGAGCGAGGTGCGCGCTGACACCGAGCGGCAGAACCTGGAGTACGGGCAGCTCATGGACATCAAGACGCGGCTGGAGCAGGAGATCGCCACCTACCGCAGCCTGCTTGAGGGCCAGGACGCCAAGTAGGTCCTCGCCAGCCTCTCCCTTGGGAAAGTGACAGCAGGCCCTCAGGTGTCAGGGCAGGCGGTGTCTTAGGGATCAGGCCCTCATGTCCTGGACAGGAGGGGACCTGACTGAGCTTAAACAGCCTGGACGACGTCCCAGGATCAGAGCTCCTCTATCCTCTTGAATTAGACTGTGGGGGCGTTTCCTCAGCAGGCTGCAGAATAAATACCTTTGGACGTTGTAATTCAGGCCTCTGAATTGGATTGGCAGGAATAGGGACCATGGAGAGACCATCTCATATTGGAAAAATATGCCCAACAAAGCTATTACAATGGTGATTTAACTGCCTTCAGACCATTTGCAGAGACCAGGCCATCCTTGTGGGCTCAGGGTGGGGTGGGGGTGGGACTGAGTGAACCAGAGGGGGCATAAAACTTCCAGCAAATACCCTGCATTTAGGGGCCAATAATATCTTCTCTGGAGACCTGAGACAGACAGACAGACCTGGCAGGCACCTGCTGCCCCTGGGCTGAGGGCACAATTAGATAAAATAGCCCAACTCAGGGGCTCCAAACAATGGTGTGAGTTGTCCCACCTGAGGATAGGTACGCAGCTGTCCCCAGTTGTCTTTCTGCTCACGGCTGCCTCTCTCCTCTCTTCTAGGATGACTGGCTTCCCCTCCTCAGGAGGTAAGGACATCCTGGCGGGAGGGGCTCCTGTTCTCTGCCCCAGGGGGTGGGGAGGGAGGCAGCTGGGCTCCCTGTGTAGGGAGGGAAGGGGCTGAGGCGAACGTGGACATTTGCTCATCAGTTTTCCCTTCAACATAGATGGCTCTGCCCCACAGAGCCACTGGGCTGTCTTGGAGGGAGCCAGCTTTGGGGACAATCATACAGAGTCCCCATTAACTATCCCCTCACCTGGCCAATGGGGAGGGTTGGGGGTCCTCCTAACCTGGCCTAAGGCGAGTCTTCTCCGACCTGAGCATCTCCTGTCTCCTTGTTTCCCAGGAACCACCAGCACCAGCAGCCCCACTACCACTGGCTCAGCGTCCAGTCGCCGTACTTCTGACGCCCGTAGGCCTTAAGTCTGCCTGGCATCCCCTCCCTCTGTCTTCAGCATCCAGAGGAGGAGAGAGCTGACGGTTCCTGCAGGAGAGAGGGAGGGGCTTCGGGAAGCTGTCACTCGGCTCCGAGGCCCCAGCCCCCACGTTCCCTAGGGTGGGCCCTTGGCTCCTTGCTCTTCTCTCTGGGTCAGCTTCCTTTTCTTCCTGACCTGGTTGCTCTGATTCTCAGCTTCTCTGCTAAAAAGAAAAGATAATCCAATAAAATTTCCTGTCTTTTTGCAAACGTATTTTTGACTCTGGCTTGGTTTCTGTGGGTGGCAGCTGCCAAGACCCTGGTTTGGGGCTATGGGTGAGCAGGTCACCCTGACAAGCTCAGCCAAGGGAGCTCCCAGTGGGGAAGGACATAGGCACCTGGGTATGCCAACAGCACACAGGTGCAATGATGACAAACACAGGGGCCACAGGGGGCTCATGGATGACAGCACCCTGCAAACACGGACAACTGGGTCAAACTGAAGACATGTGGGGGCAGTCAGAGCATTCTCCTGGCCTCATTCCCAGTGCCTTGGAGCTCCAGAGTGAAGCACCTCCATCCGGCAGGTGCTGCACAGAGGTGGCTAATTGCTGTGCTGCCTGTGACTCCTGACTGCTCTGTCACCCTCCTTCTCACCCTCAGCAAAAGGCTCCTTCCTCTCCCTGAGGCTCCTCCTGGCTGGACAGGCCAGGGCACTTCTGCACTCCCCATGGGGTTGCTTGTCCTGCCTGGGTCCTGCAGGGGGCAGGCTCACTCCAGAAAGCAAGTCAGTGCCTCTAAGGCCACCTGCTGGGACACAGAGTGAAGGGATAGGGCTCTAGGCCTGGTCTACCCTGGCCTGGTCCCAACATGGCCTCATGTTGGGCAGCTGGGCACTGGGGCTAGCAGGACATGGCTGAGGAGAGAGCTGCAGCCCAGGGACCCTCTTGGGTCCCTGTTGTCCCTCTGTTTTGGGTGATAGTCTTGAGGGTCCACAGAAGACAGAGTATGAGATAAAGGTGTCCAGGTTTGCCAGGCAAGAGGAATCTTGCTGTCCCCCTCCCCCCTCTCCCTACACCCAAGGGAAGCCTGGGAAAGAGAAGAAAGAGATGTCACAGGGGGACTATGGTCGATAACACTCCTCCAACCTCCCCACTGGGCCTTTGTCACCCCCCTTCCCCCCCGCCACCTGGGTTAGTGCATCTCTGGAGCTACTAGGGACTTGCTCCCTGGTGGATGATGTTCCTGAGTCTTTTGGTGGCCGGAGGGGGGCAGGGTATGTGGATTGCTTCCCTTTGAGCAGCTCCTTTGGAAGCCACAGAGTTTGGGAGGAATCAGGTGGGTAGGTGGGTGCTGCTCTCGGGGGTGGAGATTTGGGGGAGTTGGCCAAGAGTTGGTGTTCACTCTTCTGGCCCATTTTTATAGACAGCCATAATAACTGTGTGGCTTCTTTCATCCAAGGATCTCAGGCCAGGTTGAAAGTGGAATCCACAGTATAAAGCATGGCTAATTACAGCCTGGAGCCCACAGTCTGGTTTGCAGACATGCTGTGAGAGCTACCACACACCAGCCCCTGTAAATGCAGATGATGGGACCCAATCAAATGGAGAGATTTGCTTTGTGGTTCAGTTAAGTGGTATCTGAATCAAGGGGACGCGGTACCAGCTTCTTTCTCCCCGTGGGCCTGGCCATGCGTCTCCCACAAACCACAGGTCCTCTAAGCACATCAGGGAGAGCAGTGACAGCTCTGGAATTCTCCATAAAAGCTGGGTGGGGGGAGTTAGGGACTGAATGGATCTGAGCAGGAGGCCCTGGACTCTTCCAGATGGGAGCTGTCAGCTAGCACAGCTGTGCAGGAAGAGCTCCCTGTGGGTGAGAAGGCAGAGCTTGGCGTGAGAAAACCAGAGAGGTACGACTTAAGATTGGGGTCAGGGTGGCTCTCTAGGCCTCCCCCACGGCAAGAGCAGTATGGAGGAGAATCCTGAAGCCCTGGGCACTTGCCAAAGCAATACCCTGGGGGAGAGAAAAATACCTTTGTATTTTGGGGGAGATGAGAGTTTCAGGGCAATTCTGGCCTGGCAAAGGGGGAGTTTTGAGGCCTAATCAGGGTATGGCCAAGGCCCTGTGGGAACTCAGGACCATGCACAGAGCAGCATGTGGGAAGCTGGGTGTCTGGGAGCCCTGCAGATCCTAGAGCCTTGGGAGAAAACATTGTTCAGGGCCGAGGCCTCTCCTGAGGCCCCTGAGCAGGGGCTCTGTGCTCTGTAGAGGGAGTTGTGGAAAGACCTCCTTGGCCACCTAGTGTGTGTCCAGAGTGTCCTGAGCTTGGTGAGGCCTGGGGACAGCAGGGGCAGGCAGAGGTTTGGAGGATAGGCTGGGGGAGTAAGAAATGGAGCAAAGAAGGACTTGCCTAATCTTGCCTAGGAAGCTCTGAGTCACTCTGCTCAAGGCAGCTGCCATCAGGGTGGAATGTCACTGAGGTGGCCAGGACAAGAGTGAGGACAACACAGCACTGTACATCTGAGTCCTGCTCACTGGGCCTGTGATGGCAAAAAAGGGCAGCCACTGAGAATAGGGTACAGATAAGAGAAAGGCACAATTTTCCATGGGAAGCCAGATATGCATGTCCCCAAGACCAGCCAGTCATGGTGATAGGAGGGGAGGAACAGCTGTGCCTTTTTGGGCCAAGGCTCTGAGCTGATGATGCTTCCTTACTTAGGATTGCCAAATAAAATGCAGGATGCCTAGTGAAATTGGAATTGCAGGTAAACAATGAATAACTTTTTAGTATAAGTATGTCCCAAACATTGCCTGGATTTTCATTTGCTAAATCTGGGAATCCTATCCTCAGCAGGTATGTGAATAGCCCTGAGTTTTCAGCCGTCGAAACTAAGTAAGAGAGAACTTTTTCCAGATCTCTGGACAAAGTAAATTGGTGGCTTAAAATGTCCTCATTGAAGTCTTTTCCCCTCCCATAATGCTTCCTTCAACTTTGTGTACCTGTCAATACATGCCTGTACTAGAACCTAACACCAGCTGGTGGTAGCTTTGGCACAAGCTTTTGATGTGGTTATTTGACACAGAACATATAGTAACCATGCTTGTCTGGTAGGGGCCGGGAATCACAGGTGCATTGTCACTTGAACAAATTCTTTGTTATGAAGAAAAAGCAGTTGTGTGTAGGTGAGGGAAAGAGGTCAGTGTGGGTCTCCCCATTTCTAGGTGACTGCTGGGAAGGTTCTAGAGGGGTTAAGACACAGGTCCTGGCTGGGTAGCTTGGTTGGTTAGAGCATCGTCTCCATATGCCAAGGTTGGGGGTTCGATCCTGGATCAGGGCACATACAAGAGTCAACCAATGAATGCATGAATGAGTAGAACAGCAAGTCGACATTTCTCTCTTTCTCTCTCTGTCTCCCCCTTTCTCTCTCTCTCAAATCAATAAAAAATTAATTAAAAAAAATAAAGGGGTTAAGACACGGGATCAGCATTTCTTAGATGCCTGTTATGGTGGGAAATTCTGCAGGATCTGTATGTGTGGGCATCAAAGGTGGAACAGGTGGCAGGAGACAACCAGAAAGATGAAGCCTAAGCCAGCAGGACACTGAGAGAGGCAGCCACGGACTTCTTGAATGATCTTAGTCCCCTTGGTGCCCAGTTCTAGGGGTCTTGGCTGCTCCATGGTCCACTGTCTGCTTCCTCCAATGCCTCTGGGGCACTATGGTGTGGTGGTGGCTGGCGCACTCTGACCACAGCCCAGAGAAGCAGGGAAAGAGGGACCCTGCTCAGAGAACCCATTTCCCCCTTGGGCACACCGTGACAGGCTGTTCCGGGATGCACTGGGATGCCCGCTCCATGTCCTGATGACACTGCACCTTCGAATGGGGCCTTTTGGGGAACAGCCTTGGGAGGTGGTTAATGTCACTTCTGCCTAAGGAGGACAGCCAGGAGGAAGCCCAGGCCATTGCTTTTGCCTGATGTGCAGGCCTGGAGGCCAAGGGAGATCTGAGGTCCATGGTGGTTTACAAAAGAAAAGAAGACTCCATCGTGTCATGGGAAAGAACCTTCGTGTTTCCTCTTTATTTTCTAGGTCAGCGACTGAGATGGTACAGGAACCGTGGGCAATGGTGAATGAGTCACAGACACATCCAGGTGACTCCTGGCTGTCTCCACAGGAAACACTTGGGCCTCCAGTCCTATAATGTCTGAGACGTAATGGCCTGAAGTGCGCCTGTCCAGGCCCTTCCTGTTCAGATCAGGACTCTGGGGCCCAGAGTGGATGGGGCTCACACAGGGAGCTTGGGCAGAGCTCCGCCTGGAGGCCGGGTTTCCTGACTCTCAGCCCAGTGTATTTCTGAATAATGTTAGAAGGAATGGTCTCAGAATAAGTCCTTATTTTGATATAAAACCTCATAAATAGGCAGCCCTGATTTACTAAACATTGAACAGGCGGGTTTTCTCCAGGGTGGGCGGCCACCTGGTGCTATCCTGGGAGACGAGCAGCTCTGCGAGTCCGGGTTCTCTCCTCTGATGCAGGCAGAGCGTCTGTCCCACTTGGGCCTCCCCATTCCACTGTGGTCCAGGCTGCTGGGTAGGAGAGAAAGAGGAATTCTTCCCAAGCGGCTCCCTCCACTCTTGCCTCCAAGAGGTGGCCTTGAAGTCTACAGCATGGGGGAAGGCAGGGGACTGAGGGCGCCTGAAAGACCTTCTCTGGCCTGCTTGTCACCTGCTCCTGGAAAGGTAAGTGACTCTCCCCAGCCCTGGAGACCCCTGCATGGACTCTGGCCCACAGTGGCTCTCCTGATCACAGGCTGAGAGTGGGAACAGCCAGAGCCGCAGACCCTACTTACTGCGGTCCTGAGAGAAACCTAGAATCAGTTAGCTTCAAGTATGGATTTCGCAGTGGAAGGATTAAAAAAAAAAAATTAGGAGATCAGCTTCAGCCGGAGACTCCAAACAGAGAAGAGCCGCCGTGCCAGAGGATTGGTAAGAGCTGCCTGCACAACAAGCACGCCGTGTCACAAATGAGGTAATTTGAGGCATGGGTGCATTGAGGACTTGCCTGAGAGGGCCCCACTGTGACCTCCAGACTCTGCACTAGTTGTCCTAGAAAGCAGAGGGGGTGTTTATCGGAGGCCTGGGCAGAGCCCCAGTCCCTGTACAGATAGTCCAATGGATCTCAACTGGGGGCAATTTTGCTTCCTAGGGGATATTTGGCAATGTCTAGTGACATCTTTGGTTGTCGCATCTGGGGGAGGGGACTGTTACTAGCGCCTGGTCATAGAGTCCAAGGATGCTGCCAACATTTTACAATGCACGAGAAGCCCCCACGACAGAGAACTATGTAGTCTGCAATGCCAGCAGCACCGAGGTAGAGAAACCCTGAGCTGGCCCGGTCCTAGGCCCCCCGGCAGCTCAGGGAGGAGGGCAGCTGTGAGGAAGCGGGGCTGAGGCGGCCGGGGCTCTGGAGGCTGCTGCCCCGCTCTCACCTCCAGCAGGAGCCCACCGGGCTGCTCTGGGGCATCCTGTGAGGGTGCCCACTGCACTGGGCGAGGTGCTGTGCACCACAGCCAACCCACCTGAGTAATTTCAGAGAGAAGCTTATAAAGCGTTTTAAGAGGTTGGTAAATTACAACTCCAGAAGCACATAAATGCTCCATAAATGCCAGCCTTGCGAAGCCCGTCTGTGTGGGAGAGGAGTGAGCAGATGGCCCACGCCTCGGGACAGCCCGCGTGGCGAGGCAGAGGCCGCGTTCACCTTTGCTCCTGAGTTCTCGGGTTCCCCTCCGGGCCTGCTCACTGACCTGGCAGGATTTTGTTTCTCTTGTTCCTCCCCTGTCCAGAGAGTCTGCGTTGAGCATCTTTGTGCCCAGTTCAGGGACTGGGGAGTCAGAGCAGGTTATCTTGGGGTCTTGATTCTACTCTCCTCGGTTTAGAGAACTGGGGGCCACAAAGGGAACTGCCCTCCAAAGCAGCCCCATTTGTAGTCTCACTCCCATGATCCTTTGCTGGCCCCAGCCATACACAACCACCAAAGACTGTTCTCTTAGCCTAACCAACATCTCTACAGCTCCTGATGGTTTTCAAAACACTTTTACTTCTGACTTTTGATGCAGGGTAGGCTGGTGATCTCTCCTGTCATAATGGAGACACCGAGGAGGCCAGAGAGGGGGTGACATGCTCAGCAGATTATCAGCAGAGCCTGGATTTGAACCTAGGTCCCCGGTCCCTAAATTCTGGGTAGTGGCACTTGACCTTGGTTGTGTGGGGAACAAGGGTGTGGGATTTAGGGCCTGAGAACCCTGGTTTCAGATCTAGGTTCTTTATTCACTGTCTGTTTACCTCAAGCAGGCCTTTATTTATTTTCTAACCATACTGAGCCTCAGTTTCCACATTGGTAAAATGGAGACAATATTGGCCATTTCCCAGGACTGTTGTCAGGTGTAGATGAAATAACTGTAGCCTGGCACATAATAGATGCTCCATGAATTTTACTTTGCTTCTTTTTCAGCAGCCCAGTGGCCCAGGCCCAGGTCAGCAGCTATGAGGGGTGGGGTAGTAGATGATGGTGACAAATGGACAGATTGGGCTCCTCAGGGGAAGGCACACAGACAGGGCAGGAACCAAATGTCATTCGTGAGGCCACTCCCGATTTATGGGATCTGGTGCAAAGTCTTTGAAGAGGCAATAAAATTCATATTCTGCTCCAAAGTGACAACAGCTGAGAGTCCTGACTTAGCCAACCAAATTGAACAATTTTTTTTTTTTTTTTTTACAAGGCAGGGAATTCTGGATGGGTGGCAAAAATCACGTTTTAATGAGATTAGCTTTCTGGAATAGGAATAGGCTTTCCCAAGAGTAACACACCAACACCCCACGAAGAGGGTATATAAACGCCCCAGAGAGGCCTTGAGAACCAGAACCCAGCTCCTTGCTAAGCGGGATCTTTCTTTTCCAGCATCATGGCCACGCAGATCTGTTCCTCGATCTTCTCTTCTGGGTCCATCAAGGGCCTCTGTGGCACAACAAGTGGCATGTGTCGGGTGTCCCCTGTTCGCTCTGTGGGCTCCTGCAGGGTCCCCAGTCTTGCTGGTGCTGTGGGCTCTGCCTCCTCCTGCAGGATGGGCCTCTCTGGCCTTGGGAGCTGCTTGCCTGGCTCCTACCTGTCCTCTGGGTGCCACTCCTCTGGCTTTGCTGGCAGTGGGGGCTGGTTCTGCGAGGGCTCCTTCAATGGCAGCGAGAAGGAGACTATGCAGTTCCTGAATGACCGCCTGGCCAACTACCTGGAGAAGGTGCGGCAGCTGGAGCGGGAGAATGCGGAGCTGGAGACAAAGATCCGAGAGTGGTGCGAGTGTCAGATCCCATACATCTGCCCGGACTACCAGTCCTACTTCAAGACCATCGAGGATCTCCAGCAGAAGGTAATGGGGACCTGGCCCCTCTCTAGCCTGGCAGCCCCGCTCCTGGAGGGGGTCTGTCTCATACCAAGGGACTATAGATGGGACTATGGCTCTTAGGGAATTCTCCTATCAAGGCAAGCTTTTCTCTTTGGGGCCTTGATTTCCTGGGGCCCAGACCTCTCTGCTGCTTGTAACCAGTTGCCAGCCATTCCTGCCCTTCCCTCGCTGTCTTGGCTGTAGAAAGGGCAAAAATATGCACCAAGCCCCTACTGGGCGCAGGCACTGTGCCTAACATGCTCCTTTCCATGGCTTATTTATTCCTCACTTGGAGAGATGGGCATTACTGGATCCTATGAACAGATGTGGCAGTTGAAATTAAGGAGGTTCAGCAATTGGCCCAAGATCACAAAGCCTGTCAGTGTTGGATACAGAACTGGACTCCAGCTCAGCCTGGTTATCTCCATTCACCCTAGTGTTGCCCACTGTGCCCCTGTGGGGGTTACAGATGTCAGGACTGATGGCCACTGACATCCCTCCTAGGACTGACACTCCGTTTATACCTGGGCTCAGGGCTGGGGATGCTGAAGGTGCTATCCCTTCCCACCTGCCCCCACCCTGCTGGCCTTCTCCAGCTCATGGGATGCCCCTTGTTCCCCAGATCCTGCTGACCAAGGCTGAGAATACCAGGCTGCTCCTGCAAATTGACAACGCCAAGCTGGCTGCTGACGACTTCCGGACCAAGTGAGTAGGCCTGATCCTGGAGGTCTCTGAGCTGCTCCTTTGCCTCCATCCCCTGCCCTTGGGAGCCAGTGAGGTGGGAGTGAGGCCTGCAGCATTGGCTCTGGATCCCTTCTGGGTCAAGGGAAAGGACCACGTGCTGCTGACCCCAAATCAGCTACTGCAGCTGGATAGCAGGGCAGGGGGCCTTCCCTGTGCGTGGCTCCTTTGCTGCAGACTTGCAGGGTTCTGTGTGTTGCAGGTACGAGACGGAGCTGGGCCTGCGGCAGCTGGTGGAGTCGGACATGAATGGCCTACGCAGGATCTTGGACGAGCTGACCCTGTGCAAGGCCGACCTAGAGGCCCAGCTGGAGTCTCTGAGGGAGGAGCTGCTCTGCCTCAAGAAGAACCACGAGGAGGTGAGGCTGGTGCCACATGACCTCCCAATATTTCCCATCCAGTGGGAAGTCTTGGGCTTAACAATTGTGACAACCACCTCCATGGTAACTCCAGCTGACCTTTATTTATGACTTAGTGTGCCAGGAACTGTGCAAAGCACTTTGTGTTTCATTTTCATTTCGTTTCATCCTCATAACAATCCCAGGAGGATACACTATTACAAGCTCCATTCTACAGATGAGAAAACCGAGGTACAGAGAGGTTAAATCGCTTGCCTAAGGCCACACAGATCCCACACTCCTGCCCATGACACTAAATCTCCATTTGGACTGTAGTGCCTGCTAATGATTCTATTTGCCTGGTCCTTGCATCATCTCACTTCACTCTCCTGAACCCCCTGAGGAGGTAGGCACAAGTCCTTGAGGAGGTGGAGGCTTGGAGAGGTCCAGTATCCTGTTTAATGCCACATAGCTGGCGACCAAGTGAGGAAGGTCTGAATGCAGCTCAGTCGATCCCCCCATCCAGCATCCTTCTCATCATCTTATGCCACCTTGTCTGCTCCCTGCAGGAAGTCAACGCACTCCGTTGCCAACTCGGGGACCGACTGAATGTGGAAGTAGATGCCGCCCCCCCAGTGGATCTCAACAAGATCCTGGATGATATGAGATGCCAGTATGAGGCCCTGGTGGAGAGTAACCGCAGAGACGTGGAGGCCTGGTTCAACACGCAGGTGGGGCTGGGGCAGCCAGGGCAACTAGCTCCTGGGGTGGGGTTACCCTTGACAGCAGCTTCCCTTGGTCTGACCACGCGTTGGGCCCTCTCATGTTTCTCAGACTGAGGAGCTGAACCAGCAGGTGGTGTCCAGCTCAGAGCAGCTTCAGTGCTGCCAGACGGAGATCATTGAGCTGAGACGCACTGTCAACGCCCTGGAGATTGAGCTGCAGGCCCAGCACAGTATGGTGAGTGCCCCCTGCCCGAGTGGCTGGCCACTGCTTGTGGCAAGTGGGCTCCCTGACCCTCCAGCCTCAGCACTTAGATGATCATGGGGCGTGATCACAGTGGCACGCAGAATCCCAGGGCTGTGGGTGTCTGGGTGGGATTCCCTCTGGTTGGCAGCTCTTCTTTCCCACTGCAGCGGAACTCCCTGGAATGTACCCTGGCGGAGACCGAGGCCCGCTACAGCTCCCAGCTGGCCCAGATGCAGTGCCTGATCAGCAACGTGGAGTCCCAGCTGGCCGAGATCCGCTGCGACCTGGAGCGGCAGAACCAGGAGTACCAGGTCCTCCTGGACGTCAAGGCCCGGCTGGAGTCGGAGATCGCCACCTACCGCTGCCTCCTGGAGGGAGAAGACTGCAAGTGAGTGGCCATGGATGGGCCCTGGGGAGTCAGGCTTGGGGAGAGGGTGCACCTAGGCCCACCTTTAGTGCCTCACTGGCAGTAGCAGCCCAGAAGTGGCTAGCACACAGATGAAGGGGGACTGATCCAAAGCCTCTTAATAGAGATTCCTTCCTGTCCTGGACTTTGGTGATTCACAGGGGTCCAACCATTGTCCCTGCAGCCCTCTCACTGTCTGAGGCCGTTGGTTGTTGTCACCCACCTGTCTCACTTGATCCCCTAAATCTGTTTAACATGACGTCAGTGCCATGCCCCAATGCCACACACGATCTGATAGGATTTCATTTTCCCAGGCTGCCTGCCCACCCTTGTGCCACAGAATGCCGTTAGAATTCCCTACAGCTCCAGCGTGTCCTGCTCCCCGGCTTCCCATGTCTGCACCTAGATTCGCACCATCGCCGAGGAGATCAGAGATGGGAAAGTCCTTTCCTCCAGGGAGCACATGTAGTCCTGCCCTGTAACCAGCCACCCAGCCCACCAGGGCAGGCCTGGCCCACAGGAAGGGGGACACCCCTGTGGCTCCCGTTTCCAAATGACCCCCCTTCCCTCTAGGAGCTCCCCGCTCAGCAGGTTTTTCTACCAAAATACTTCTTATATTGTGCTTCTGGACTTCACTGCTTCTATGCATGCAAAACTAGGTTTCCCTGGAAGTTAACTCAATAAAGTGTGTTCTCTTGGCATAGCAAACTCGGCTCTGTTTATTTTCACCTGGTTAGTTAGTGGGGGTGTTTGATCAGGGGTTGCACTAATGTGGGTTTTGGTTTCAGGTCTGTCTTCTCTGGCTTTGAGTGATAAGAAGTGATGGGGTAATAAAATTATTCAATAACACCGATAACTCAGGCCCCAGTCTGTGAGATCAGATACTGACCCAATCAGGGTGGGCGCTGGCCATAATCCACTGGCTTGTGGGCCCTGCCTATGGGTACCCACATGAGTTGACCACAGAAGAGGAAAAGGCTCCCAGGCGAATCTTCTTTAGTAGCCCTACCTGAATCTGGTGGTTATCTCTCCCTTCCCTTTAGCTTCTCCCTTTTCAACTCCCTTTACCCTGCTCACCTACCCTCAGGCCTGACACTGGGGACAGATCAGGAGAGGGGGTTCTAGGACCAACCAGAGAGAGGCAAACTCTAGGCTGCCAGCCTGGGCCAACCACCTCAGGGAGGGGAGCTGGAGTGACCTGGGGTGTGAAGGTGGGAGGTGAATTAATATCTGCCACACTGGCTACAGAGCTGAAGTGAAAGGTGGTGGGGATATTGAAGTGGAGGTGGGGGGGGTTGGACATGGAGCAGGGGGAGGGAAGCTCACAATGGGACAGAGTTCAGAGTGCCCAGATTCTGTTGTTTGAGCCCTGCACAACTGGGCATTGAGCTTAACCATGCCAAGCCCTGCATCCCTCTGATCAGAGGAGCATGGCCTGTGAGAAGCCTGAGGCCCTTATGCTTACTTTGTCTCCTGCCTCATTCTTTTTTTTTTTTTTTTTAATATATCTTTATTGATTTCAGAGAGAGGAAAGGAGAGGGAGAGAGAGAGATAGAAACATCAATGATGATAAAGTCATTGATTGAGCCTGCAACCTGGGCATGTGCCCTGACCGGGAATCGAACCCCGATAGCCTGGATCCTAGGTCGACTCTCAACCGCTGAGCCATGCCCGGCCGGGCTCATTCTTTAGTTGAGAACACAGGCCCAGAGAGGGCAGTGACTTGCCCCAGGCCACACAGTGGTGAGAGAGAAGGCCATTGCTTAGCCTTTCCGACTCTAACTCTGGTGCTCTCCCCAGCACACAGGTTCTCACCCTCTCTCCGTGTCTGTCTCTGAGTCTGTCTCTTCTTTTCTGCATCTGGGTTCTACCTTGAGCCCAAGACCTCCATGGGAAAGACATGGCCTTGAGTGATGTCACCAGGAATTTGGTGCTCAACCAGGGGTGCAGCAAACACATCTCAGACCTTAGGGGAAGATGCACAGGGGCAGGTTGGAGCATCCCGTATTGAACTTAGCTCTGTGTTTGGCAGTGGGTGTCTAGTCATGTCATGTGACCTCTTTAGTATCGGCTGGTTCATCTGTGAAATGGGGCTGCAGGAGGCTCAATGTATGTACAGCACCCGGGAAGTGCTAGCTGTGAGCATTAGTGTTAAATGAAGAGCCCCTGAGCTGAGTGTGGAGAATGGGAATTCCCCCAGGTGGGCCCAAGGTTTTAGCTTGGTTACATGGCAGGACTCTGGTGGAGCCTGCTCTGTTGGCCAGCAGCACCCTTGGAGCTGGACAGTGAACCGAAGGCCTTGGACTCAGAGGACCCACTTGGCATTGCCGCAGGGGGCCCTTCCACATGGTCTCGCTCTCCTCCTGCCCTGCAGCTCTCTGTGCCTCGCACTCCTGCTCTGGGGCCTGTGGTCTGCAATTCCTGGCTCATGCCTGAGGTGCAGGAGATGAGAGGTGGGCAGCCAGGCATGCAGAGCGCGCCGCTCCTGTTTGTTGCTACGTGGAAACAGCCAGGGATGGGACTGAGCTTCCTGTTCTGGCTACAGCTTGAGCTGTCTGGCTACCATGTTGGAGCGGACAGACAGACTGCACAGGGTTGTGACCTGACAATCACATGTCAACTCCTTGCACTGTGCAGTGCATTCCCTTTCTACACACACTCTACAGTTTGCAGAGAACATTCACAGCCTCATCTTCTGCACTCAAACAGGCCCGTGTGTCATGGGCAATTTATTTATGTAGCTTTGTCTAGCTTTTTATTAAATTGTTTAAAGTGTGTTGGTTAAGGAGCTCCCTCCTACTCTCAACTTCACATACTGAGTTACAGTGTAAATCATGAACCAGTGTGCACACCAGAATTCAACACTCTTGTGGACTGGACGTTGACACAGCAAGTGGCAGACTTCAGTCAACAGACAGGCACTGAGCACCTGGTGCATGGAAAACCCAGTGCTGATGCAGGGGCTCATTACGGAGAAGCAGGCTTGGAGGACAATTGACCAAACAGTGGAGAACAGGCACAGTTCCCAAGGGGCCAACGGTCCAGGTTAGGAGACCACCCAAGTACCACCCCAGGGCACCAGGGATGGCAGGTGTGGGTGTGGGCAGGCTGTCAGGTCCCCAAGAGGGGCACAGATCTCTAAGAGCTGGGACAACCAGGAAAGGCTGAGGGGATATTTAGTACTGATGGAAACCTTGATGGATGGGCAGAAGAGGGAGGAAGGAAGGCAAAGGGAATTTGAGAGCATGGCCAAGTATATTCGTGGCATGTTCTGGGGACAGTGCAGGCCCCAACTGAGCAGAGTGCGAAGGTCCTGTAGGGAAAGTTATTAGGATACTTGCCAATGACTTTAGTTCTTGCTGGTAATGGGTTCTAGGCATTTATTTTGTTCTATTAAAAAGAATGTTAAGAAAGAATGGAAAGGGACCAGATCAGTTTACAGGATAACCCATAGCTTTAAAAATATTACTTACATGTTTTATAAAATTATCTAAAAAAACTTATCAAAAATTTTTAGCCACACTTTTTCACACTGAATTGGCTTATGATCTTGTCTCCCTTTGGGCAGAATGGCTTTTGGCCCAGAGAACATGTTTTTCTCTGCCAAAGAGGCTAGTTGGTCTGAGCAGGTGCTGCTCACCTACACGGAGAAGCCTTATCTCCTTTATCACTCAGCCTCAGCTCCCTCATCTATAAGAGTAAGGACAGTAAGGCTGGCTTTGGAAGTACCGTGTCTTTCTCTCTCAGTTCTCTACCCACTTTCTCTCCTTCTTTCCTCATTCCCATCATTTCTATGCTCCCTTCCTCTCAAAATCTTTTCTTTGCTTCTGTACTTAGCACAACTCACCATGGGCAAAGCATTCATTCATTCATTCATTCATTCATTCAATTCATTCATTCATTCATTCATGTGAGACATTTAGAAGCCCAACACTGTGCTTGACACTGCAGAGGTTTCAAAAGAAGTACCAGGTGAGTCCTTGCCCCCAAGAACTTACAGTCTCCATGGGAAGATAGGGCTGAAACACAAGACAATTTGAGGATATCAGTGAATGGGGGGCCAACAGATCAACCACCAGTCACTGCCATGAGTGTTTGGAGCTGGTAGGGCACAGCAGGGCTGGAGCAGGGGGCAGGCTCCTGAAACACCCCAAGCCTCAGTTTATTAATCTATTAAATGAGGATACTGGCAATGCCAGTCTCATGAGGTTGTTGTAAGGAGTGAATGGGAGAATGCCTGGAGAGAGCTCAGCATGGAGCCCAGCAGGTGCTAAGTGCTCAGTGAATGATGGCCGTACCATTAACCTTGTTATTAATAGGTCTGTGTGGGGGAGAGAAATCGCTTGCAGGTAGCACAGGTTCGGAGCCCTGCCTGGGAAACCATGTGACCCCCAGGGCTGTATAAACAGCATGTGGCTTCCTGGCCTCTACTGGTGTATCTTCTCTGGGCTCCTGGGTGGTTCCAGGAGGCTTCGGCTTAGCAGGGCTTGGGTGGAGCTCTGTACCCACCTGGGTGGGAAGCACAAACACCTAAGGAGGTACAGCCAGGTTCTCAGCTCAGCTGAATCCTTGCACTGGGGCGTGGATTTCCAGGGAGGAGAGGCTGAGGCAGCCAATGGGGGCCTGGGCTGGCGCTGGGTGGGTGCTGGTCACACAGTCCCCCAGGTGTGGGAAGGGCACGGTGACTCATGGAAACTGTGTATCTGAGGGCCCCAAACACATGCACCTGGCCCGTGGGATGGTGGCCTGTGTGCTCAGAGACTGTCCACACTCCCTAGTGACAGCTGTTTAGTATCGACGGTGTGACTACAACAAGACTCCACAAGCGTGGGGACCAGCGATCTTAGCGGCTGCCCTTACTGAGCACGTACCATGAGCAGGTGCTGTTCTAGAGACTTCACACTCATGGAATCCTCAAAGCAGCCTTAGGAAGCAGGGGCTATTACCTTCTCTCCAGTTTACAGAGGAGGGAATAGAGAGAGATGGAGAGAAGTTTAGCCACACAATTGGTACGTGGCGGGGCTGGAATTCGAACCCACGGAATCCACAGGTAACCATGATGCTGTGCTGCTTCTCCTGAGACACCAGAGGCTGCCGGCCATCCCTTTGTGGAGTCCACTCTATTCCGTCCTTTCAGTTGTCCCAGAGCCCGACCACATCCAGCAGCCTGGGGCTGGATTCTGCAGCCGCAGTGGAGGCTGGTGGTGTGGTGGAGAGAGCCAGGCCAGTCTCAGGTTGGCATATTGGTTGTACCTGTCACTAGCTGGTGGCACTTTAGCAAGCTTTGATCATCCCTGAGTCTTGGTTTCCTCAGCTTTGAGATGGGAATAACGAGCTCGGGCTCACAGGGCAACATGTGGATTAAGTGAGACTACGCAAGAGAAAGCACTGAGCACCCCGCCTGCAAGGCTGCTGGTGCTCAGCTCACGGTCATTCTCCTGATGGGAAAGAGAATGCATCTTCCTAGAAGAGTAAGCAGGACCCCAGGCCACAGGGCAGAGCAGAAGGCAAGTCCCACCTGCCTCTCATTCAGCTCCCAGCCCCTCTTCCAGGTCCCACTTGCTTGACAGATTGGATTTTCTGAGCAAATAACCCACCCTTGTCAAGCTTTCTGGGCATTAGTCCAGAGAACTCCTGTAGCAGAGATAAAACTCCGAAGGCCAGGCTCTTTGTGTCTTCTGAGGAGGCCTGTTAGTCATGACCACTCTGCCTGGCCCCAGGCAACCAGAGGCTTCTCCATTTTACAACCAGGGCCTAGGAAGACACCTTCCTACACATGAGGTGTCACCACAGGCAGGTGCCCAGTTAGCCGACCTCTAGTCATTTTGGCTGGAGCTGAGGCTCACAACCAGAACGGACTTCCTGGCATGGGTGGGAGTGGGGCTGTGTCCACCAAGGCTCTGCTGTGTCCAGGGTGACCAACTGAACCATTTGCCCAGGACTAAGGGGTTTCCAAGGATCTGAGGCTTTCAGCACCAAAACCAGAACAATCCTAGGGAAACTGTAATAGAGGTTATCATAGTCATATTTCCTGAGCCGCTCTTGAGCCTGTCTGTCTCCTTGGGCTTGAGGCCGTACCTTCATGCAACAACCAGACTTGCCCTTCCAAAGCCCAGGAGCCAGCCCAGAGGCCTCCTCTACTCCCCCGGGCCCATAAAAGAAGACAATACTGGAGAAAGTCAAGGCTGCACTGGACTCCCACACCTCTTAATGAGGAGGCTGAGGTCTGGGCTCTGATGACAGGCCCCTTTGAAGAACTGATGGAGACTTGGTCTTCCCAGCAACACTGGGTGGTGGAGATGAGTCTCAACGTGGCCGCCAGTCCAACGGGGCTCCTTTTTTACGAGGCCAAGAAATGTTCACAGGAAACTGAATAGCAGGTTAATGAGGGGTTCGGATAGAAAGTGGTATGAACTTTACAAGGAGAAAACACTTTGTAAGGGCCGACGCCCACTGGGGCCCAGATATAAACCCAGGAGAGGAGCTGCATCTCCGCAGCAGGGGGTGTCCAGCCACAAAGATCTGTCACTTGTGTCCCGGCTGCTGAGGCCATGGCTTCCAAATGTCTCAAGGCCAGCTTTTCTTCAGGGTCTCTCAAGGGCCTTGGAGGTGCCCATGGGGGCTTGCCTCGCATGTCCACCGTGTACTCCAGCAGCTCTTGCAAGCTCCCGAGCCTCTCCCGGGGGGCCCGGAGTTTCTCTACGAGCTCAGTTGGGCTGGGCAGGAGCAGCTGCAGGGCTGCCAGCTGCCTCCCTGCTCTCTGCCTCCCATCTGGAGGCTTTGCCACCAGCTACAGCGTGGGTGGGGGCTGGTTTGGGGAGGGCATCCTCACTGGCAGCGAGAAGGAGACCATGCAGTTCCTAAACGACCGCCTGGCCAGCTACCTGGAGAAGGTGCGCCAGCTGGAGCAGGAGAACGCCAGCCTGGAGAGCCGCATCCGCGAGTGGTGTGAACAGCAGGTGCCCTACATGTGCCCTGACTACCAGTCCCACTTCCGGACCATCGAGGAGCTCCAGAAGAAGGTAAGGGGTTTAGAGTGGTGTTGGCTGCTCAGGAGGCTGGTGTCACCAGCACTGGACTGGAAGCCAGAACATCTGTGGTGGTGGCCCTGCTCCCGTGGGGCACTTCAGAGGTCACAGAGCATATGGCCTCATTTGCTTCTCCCAGTAATCTATGAGGGAGGTATCATCAGCTCATTTAACAGACGAGAACACTGAGGCTCAGGCTGGTTAAGTGACTTATTCAAAGTGGTCCAGCTGGCAGTTAGTAGAGCCAGAGCTTGAACATGGCTCTGTGAACTAATTGGTTGTGTGACTTGTGGTGCCATAGGCCCACTCTTCCCCCTACCCCTTCAAGGGAAGGGGATTGAATTCATGTGTTTGTGCAGGTCAGGTTTCCTAGAACTAATTCAGGAAAGGAAAAGCCTGTTGGAAGTTTCATTCTTGCCCAGCCCACATCCTCTGAAAGTCACAGCTGGCTCCTGAGAAGGCCCATTTATGACCAAGGAATCACAGAGTATGCTGTTGGTAATAACCTGCCCAGAGACCCCAGTGCCTGGATGATAGGAAGGCAAGAGGAAGCCACCTGTAGCATTTCCACACCTCCCTTTCTCTATTCCAGGTTACAGGTCACACATGCACTGTACTGGAAAGGACCTTAGTGGTCTCCTACTCTGATCCATGCAGCATGCCCATGAGCCTCCATGGAGCCTCAGCTGCCAAGAGTCCAGGGATTCTCCAAAGGCAGCTCATGCCAGCTTTGGGGCACTCCAGCCGGCAGACTGTCCTTTCTTTCACTGAAGTAACTATTTTCCCCCAGACCCTGTGCACCAAGGCAGAGAACGCCAGGCTGGTGGTTCAGATCGACAATGCCAAGCTGGCGGCGGATGATTTCAGGACCAAGTGAGTTGTCTTGTTTACCCCTTGGTTGGAGGCTGGTAGAACTGGATGCTGGAGATGCCCAGACTTAGGGTTCTGGCCGCACTAAGTCACTGAGACATTAAGATGGACATTCAGTACCAGGCCAGTCTGGGTGGGATCTGACTTAGATATAAAAAGGAAATGCAGCTTCAGGTGCCCTGTTATGTGCCTTCCAGGTATGAGATGGAGGTGTCCATGAGGCAGCTGGTGGAATCAGACATGAACGGCTTGCGCAGGATCCTGGATGATCTGACTCTGTGCAAGGCCGACCTGGAGGCCCAGGTGGAGTCCCTGAAGGAGGAGCTGCTCTGCCTCAAGAAGAACCATGAGGAGGTAAGTATGGGGAGGTGAGCATGGGGGTGAATATAGGTGAGCATGGGGGTGAATATAGGAGTGAGCATGGGGGAGGTGAGCATGGGGGTGAGTGTAGGGGAGTAGGTGAGCATGGGGAGCAGGTGAGCATGGGGGAGTAGGTGAGCATGGGGAGCAGGTGAGCATGGGGAGTAGGTGAGCATGGGGAGCAGGTGAGCATGGGGAGCAGGTGAGCATGGGGAGCAGGTGAGCATGGGGGAGTAGGTGAGCATGGGGAGCAGGTGAGCATGGGGAGCAGGTGAGCATGGGGAGCAGGTGAGCATGGGGAGCAGGTGAGCATGGGGGAGTAGGTGAGCATGGGGAGCAGGTGAGCATGGGGGAGCAGGTGAGCATGGGGAGCAGGTAGGTGTGAGGGAGGAGGGTGAGTGAGGCAGCCAGCTGGGAAAGTTAGTGCTGACCCTGGTCTATGCCACAGGAAGTAAACTCACTGCGCTGCCAGCTTGGTGACCGGCTCAACGTCGAGGTGGACGCTGCCCCACCTGTTGACCTGAACCGCGTTCTGGATGAGATGAGGTGCCAGTATGAGACCCTGGTAGAGAATAACCGCCGGGATGCTGAAGACTGGTTCAACACCCAGGTAGGTACCTGGAAATAGTCAATAGAGACACACCGTGGGTCACACAGAAGTGACCTTGGGGCTTCCAATCAAGAAACCCGAGTTTGAATCCCAGTGCGTCCCCAGTGATCCTGACCGGGTCCCGTGTGTGAATGTTTCAGACCGAGGAGCTGAACCAGCAGGTGGTGTCCAGCTCAGAGCAGCTGCAGACCTGCCAGGCAGAGATCATCGAGCTGAGACGCACAGTCAATTCCCTGGAGATCGAGCTGCAGGCCCAACAGAGCATGGTGAGTCCTGAGGCTGCTGGGGAACAAGCCTAGCTGCGCATGAGCCCCCAACTTCCATGCTTTGACCACACAGGCAGGCTCTAGTGGTTCAAGTTCTTGAGCATCAGAGATTTTCTGTGCAGAGAAGAGGGAACGAGGGCCCAGCCCCATTCACAAATGTCCCAGTGGTAAAAGACAGGAGGCCTGTAGCGACTGACATGTCCAGGCAGCAGCTCCTGTATTTGTGTAGGCAGAATCATTCTGCGTAATTATCAGTTACTCAGAAATACTATATTTAGGGTTAGACTCTCTAGACCGAGATGGCTACAGGAGCTAATTGGCTCATCTCAAATGAGATGTCTGGTTGTGGTTCATTCTGGCTCAAAGTGATTCTCTGAGCTCTGTTCTCAGAGGATTCTGAGACCTCAGTGAGACCCAGATGGATTAGCTGCATCTTCTTTGCTCCTTCTCTGATCTCGAACCTTCTTCCTCCCTACACAATCCTTGCCCTCATAGAGAGATGCTTTGGAATCGACCCTGGCGGAAACCGAGGCCCGCTACAGTTCCCAGCTGGCCCAGATGCAGTGCATGATCACCAACGTGGAGGCCCAGCTGGCCGAGATCCGGGGTGACCTGGAGCGGCAGAACCAGGAGTACCAGGTGCTGCTGGACGTCCGGGCCCGGCTGGAGTGTGAGATCAACACGTACCGGGGCCTGCTGGAGAGCGAGGACTGCAAGTGAGTGTCACTGCGTGCTCTTCTCTTCTGAATGCAATCTACAAAGTTCTGGGGGGACAGCATGCTGCCTGGGAAGAGCCCAGCTAGGAGCCCTGGGTTTTCATTCTGGTCTTGTTTCAAATTCATCACATGACCCTGGCAAATCTCTTTTCTCCCTGGGCCTCTGTTGTTTCCCTTTTGGTAAAACAATGGGGGCAGGACTAGGTGATTTTTAAGGTGCTCTGAGTTATTGCAAACAGCAACTGGAAAATCATACTAATCTGATTTTTTTCTTTCTTCTAGGCTGCCCTGTAACCCATGTGCTCCTGAACCCTCGCCCTCGAAGTCATGCGTCCCCTGTCTTCCAATGGCCTCCTGTGGTCCTGGCGCAGCCCGGACAACCTGCAGCCCCCGCCCCATTTGTGTGCCCTGCCCGGGAGGCAGGTTCTGAGATGGCCTGGTCCAGAAAGTCAAGGCCATTGTCTCTAGGGCTTGGAGTTGGCCTCTACTTAACCCTAACCCTAAAGCCCAGTCCCTTCACTTCATGCAGAGCCCAGGGCCTGGGCCTGAGAGGCCTCACTGCAGATACATGCCATAAAGTTTCTCAAAGCCTGTCACTAAGGCTGGCTGCTCCTGAAGGCCTCAACTCCTCATCATTTCAAAGGGCGCCAGGGTCTCTGCTCTCAGGCTGCCTCTTGGGTCACGGCTTTCTTCTGAGTGCTGTTTCAGTGGGTTCTGAAATGTGACAGAGGGCTTCTATTAGCAGAACAATAAAGCGCATTTGCTCTGGCTCTTGATGCCTAAGTAGTCCCTTCTGGATTGTTGGTCTGTATCTCTGCTATGTGAAGAGGGGTGACCCAGATGAATGGGGGATGTTTGACCACATATGATGCCGGGGATGACAGGGTCCCTGTGCTCCTTTTTGGGGTGGGTAGAGGTCTACAGTGGGGCTTTTCTGCTCAGCTTTTCTGATGAAGACCTTTCTCTGAGAGTCCAGTGTAGTGACAGATGTTACCAGACCCCTTCTACTATTTAGTGCACATGGTCACCCCGGGATCCCAGAGAGGGATGAATAAATCTGGGGCCAGTACAGTGGGAAGCATCTTAGGCTTCTTTATTAGCTCATGTCTGTGGTTCTCATAAGAGCAGCCACAGGAAGTTCCACACCAGGGAACCTTTAAGAGTGTGTTTACATCAACCCCACTCTTCCACTGCAGCCCTCTCACACAGGCCTCCCCGTTCAGCAGCCCTCCTGAAAACCCACACTCCGTCAAAAGCAGGAGATCGGAGAGTGAGCCGGCCACCGTGGCTTCTACTCACAATTCAGAGATTCTTGTCCTTAAGAGGCTCACATCATGTTCTCGTGTGCCCTTGACATCCGATAGGGCACACAGTGACTTTGGGTAACAAAGCACTTCCACATGAAAGTGGGAGCTCCCGGCATCTTGACCCAAAGGCTCTCATTCGTGTCCAGAATGTCCTCCCCCAACAGACCAGGCACATACTGAGCTCCATCAATCCCATTAGGAAGGGGGGAAGGAAGGAGGAAGACTTTCTAGGTGGGAAAGAAGGTGGGTTGTCCCCAGATGACCACGTGCTCTTTATAAGATGCCAAGAGCTCGTGCTAAGGAGCTTCAGTGGCAGTAAGAGAGTTATAACAACAGTCAAGGTAGAAAACAGATTGGGGAAGATGCTGACTAAGGTAACCCCAAGACTCCCACCTCTTAAGGGTGCCCAGTGTAGTTCACCCTGATTCGATGTTAGAATCCCCCCTTTCCAATCCCCTATAAAGGAGGGCCTGGGGCTTTGGTTTCTCCCAGCCCCTCCACTCTTGGCACTCCGTACCACCTCAGCTTTGGGCTTCTTGGAACCCCTGGGCTGGTTTAGTTGAGGCTCAGCCACCCAAGGAGGAAGATGGTCTCAGGGTCATTCGGTTCATTCAACAAACCCTCACTGAGCACCTTCCTGGGCCAGGCAGTGTGTTAGGTGCCAGGGAGGCCTTGGGCTGGGACAGGAAGAAGCCCACTCTCTGCCTCTTTTCCTTACTAACTCAGTGGTAGGAGGAGGCCAGCTAAAGGGGGCCATGGTGTTAGAATGGTGAACGTGGGCTCCAAACATGAGTCAGATTGACCTGTCAAACAAGGGTGGCTGGGCCCACCCTCAGAGTTTCAGATGGTCTGGCATGGACCTGAGAAACTGCATTTCTAACACATTTCTGAGTGATGTCGATGCTGCTGGTCTGGAGACCACACTTTGAGAACCACTGCCACACCTTATTACAATACTAATTATCTTATAGTTTTTTAATGTGAGGATTAAATAGGCAAATTAATGCCAAGCACCCAGCATAGTGCCTAGTACTTGTATACTTTCAATATCTGTTGGTTATGATTTTGAAGCCTGGTCTAATGAGACTCAGTCCATGGAGCTGGGCTTGTCATCACACCTCTTCCTATCTGATTTCACCGTCTTCTCTAAATAGTCAATCCAGTCAATCCAGACTGGAAATCAACTGTGAGATGATCTAATCTAACCTTTTCAATCTGCATGAGGAAATGAAGGGCCAGAGAGGTAAAGCGACTTTCCCAAGGTCACACAGCAAGTTAGAAAATAATAGCTCTATCTTGACTTTTCTTAAGCAATGAATTTCTGGGAATAGGGCTGGGTGAAGTTTTCTCTTCGCTGCCTCTTCACCAACACTTCTAGAAGTATGTGAGAAACAAGACAAGTGCTTATACTCCAATATTATGTTGAGAAGATTAATAAATAAGACGCGGCTATATAACACACACATTAACATGAAGTGTGTGAGCTGGCCGGTATTGCAGTCAAGGACTGAAAACCACCGGTCTCGCCTGCTGCTTTCTTAAGGAATTCCCAAGGCTCCTACAACTGGAGATACCCGCTCCCCATCTCCTGGCTTAGCTTGTCCAGGGCTGCCAAGGGAGCTGATTCACACTGCTCCCTGCCTCTGAGGTCCCAAAGTGAGCCCTCCCTGTCCACCCTTGCAGAAAATGAAAGTAGAGTCTATTCCAGCCTGTCCAACCTTGGTCTCAACAAACAATAGTTGAACTTGACTACTCTGTATGTGGAGCAGTGAGACATGAAGGGAGGATCCAGACAAGGCCAAGACAGAGCATCTGCCTCATGGAGATGTTCATGACATTGAACATTTTTTCCAGCGGTGGGGGTCTCTCATATTTCTTTCTCGATAGTATGTGGTTGAAAAGATGTCCCTGGTTTGTAGGCTTTCTGTCTGTGTCTTGAGTTTGTTCTCTTTTCCCAGGTATGACTTCTTCCCCTGGGTAGGAAGATGATTCATGCTCAGAAGCCTCAGAGGTTCTCTTTCCTATCTCCCTGGATTTCTACCACTGCCAGTATCGATGCAGCTTCTGTCACCCACACACTTCCTCCTTAAGGGGCCAGGCCCCTTCCCATAGGGAATGCTCTCATTAAAAGGAGCGGCTGCTGCCCCACAGGCGGGGGCACAGTGGGCAAGGCTGTTGGCAGCACAGGGCCAGGCCACCATGGTCTCCTGGTACTCCGCCCTGTTAATGAGGGCCCAGGCATGGAGTTGATTCTTTGAAGATGTGTCTGGAAGCTCTCCCCTGGTGATCAATGACAGGAGCCCAGAGTCCTGCTTTAGCCAAATGACAAGGTTGGTCTCTTTTATGAGGAAAGGAACTCCTTATTGGAAACTAAATTACAAATTAATTAGCAGCTTCCTCTGAGGCTGAGTATAAACATCAACACCAGCCCACAATGACTTTCTAGTGTGAGCCCCCTCACTCCAAGGGTATAAAAAGGCCTGAGCAGGATGGGGGCTGTAGTTGTTGGCAATCCAGGTAGCTGCAGGTGGGGAGAAAGGGCCTCCCCAAAATGACATCCAACTGCTCTCCCGGCTCCACCAAGAGCTGCCCCCGGCCCTCCTCTGTCTGCTCCAGCAGCATGAGCTGCCGGCCTGAGCTGTGCCTGGGTTATGTCTGCCAGCCCATGACCTGCGTGCCTTCTGTCTGCATGCCCAACACCTACCGGCCGGGCAGCTGCGTCTCCAAGACCTACCTATCCAGCTCCTGCCGACCCAGCAGCTGCCGGCCAACCAGTGGCATCTCCAGCTCCCTGGGTACCTGCAACTGGTACTGTGAAGGGACCTTCAATGGCAATGAGAAGGAGACCATGCAATTCCTAAATGACCGGCTGGCCAACTACCTGGAGAAGGTGCGCCAGCTGGAGCAGGAGAATGCCAACCTGGAAAGCAAGATTCAAGAGGCCTGCCAGACTCAAGTGCCCACCCTGTGTCCTGACTACCAGTCTTATTTCAGGACCATTGAGGAGCTCCAGCAGAAGGTGAGGGCAAGCAGTGAACAGTCTCACTGGGAAGGCAACTGGAATGGCTGGCATTCTAGATTTGAATTTCATAATTTACTAAGCTATGTTTAGGGAAAAGAGACTTCCCTAGGGCATAGAATTATCTCATAATTGGAGCACTCAGCTGGAGCCCTTAATGTGGAAAGAGGCCTGGGATATAGTCTTCATTGCATGACTTTGGGAGGCCTCTTCCCTTCCCTAGGTCTCAGTTTCCTTATCTGTAGAATGGGGGTAATAAGAGTCCTTACCTAATGGGGCTGCCAAAAGGATTCCATGAGTTGATGCAGGTAAAGTGGTTAGCGCAGCCTCTGGAAAGTGGTGCGTTTCCAGTAAATGTTAGCGCTTATTAAGGACCCTTCTAACTGTTACGTGAATGACTCCAGGCTTGATGAGATTCTCTTCTTCCATGCTGTTCATTGTATCCAAAATGGGGCATTTGGATTTATGAAGACCCAGGTGCTTACAAAATAAATATGTCTCCGAGGTCTAGCAGTTCACTCTGTATCCCCAGAGTTCCAGGGAGGAAGGGTTTTGCAGCGATGGCTGCATGGCTGCTGAGCCCCACCAGTACTGTCTTCTCCTCACTTGGGTTCTTTACCTTTCATCTTATCCTGGCCTGACCCCCTCTGCGCGCTCTGGCCACCAGGTTCTGTGCACCAAGGCAGAGAACGCCAGGATGGTCGTGCACATTGATAATGCCAAACTGGCTGCCGACGACTTCAGGACCAAGTGAGTTTGGCCAGGGGATGGGGCGCCTTCTCTCCTTGCACGTGCTTGGGGCGGCTTTCTCTGAATTTCATAGCTGGAAAAGTGCCAGCAGGTCAAAGTCTCCCCTAAGTTCTGTATTCAGCCTCACCCCTCACTGCTCACCCTGTCCTTGTGCAGGTACGAGACGGAGCTGGGCCTGCGGCAGCTGGTGGAGGCCGACACCAACAGCCTGCGCAGGGTCCTGGACGAGCTGACCCTGTGCAAGGCCAACCTGGAGGCCCAGGTGGAGTCCCTGAAGGAGGAGCTGCTCTGCCTCAAGAAGAACCACGAGGAGGTGAGCCCTGAAGTCAGGCTGAGGAGGCCCCGGAAGGCAGAACATGGGAAGAATGTGGGGTTTTGGGTTGGGTAGACGTGGGTTGGAATTCCCAGGCCTGCCACATATTGTTTCTGTGACTGTGCCCAATTTATTTGACCTCACTGAGCCTCCTTATCTGTAAAATGGGAACAATACTATCAGGCAGGGTTGCTTTGAGAATTAAATGAGGCCTGGGGTTTGAAACACCTGTCCCTTGGTCAGTGCTCAGAAATGCTAGCCATCCTCTCTCTGTATTTCTTGGACTTGCATGGCTGCCAAATGCTTTCCCACTGCATTTGTTTTTCTCATGAGAGCCGAGTTCCAGGGGGAGGGCGGTGCACTAGAGCCACAGGGGTTGTGCTCTGGAACTCACGCCTCCAAGAACTCTGGAACTCTGGAACTCTGCCAGGTGAGACTGCTGGGGGGCCCTGGTCACCTAAGGGAAAGTTGAACTGCAGTGGTTTCCTTCTTTTTTCTGTACCCATCCTTGTCTCTTTTGCTTGCATATAATATACTTAATCCAAAAGACAAAGGTCAACCCTTTACTTCCTCACTTTTCTGCCCTCCTGCAGGTCCCTGGAGGGAAACACCTCCCCCGGGCACCTGTGGGCTGCACCGCCCACCTGAGCTCTGGTGTTTTTCCCCTCCTTCCCTGGGTTGACTCTCAACCTCTTGATTTGGCATTTGAAAGAACAAGTGTCTCTGAATCCTGGCTGGGCTTCCTTGGGCTAACGTGTTAAGTAACAATCAATCAGTCACCACCTGTTTGCCAAGTGCCCTAAGGTGCCTGACTCATCCCACCTAATCAGAGAAATGGGACCTGAACAGAGAAACCACTAATGAGGTGTTATCGCACACTCCAGGGCCTCGGTGACAACTTTCTCTTTGGCAGCCAAGACTGTGGAGGTGCCTGCTCTGACTTGGCCCTGAACCCAGTGGAGCCAGGCTTCTGCTCCCTTCCTTCCCAGATGGACACAGGCAGGGAGGGTGGCCGGGGAGACAGGGGCCCAGGTTTCCCATCTTAGCTTAAATGGATGAAGCAAACCCTGACACTGCCTTTGGACTCTGCCAAAGTGATAGGAAGTGTTTAGCTGGAGTGCCTCTCCCATCGTGAGGGTGTCCAGTTGGGGCTGGAAGACCACTGGGATACAACAGAGCAGATGCAGCCCTCAAAGGGCCCTTTTAATGGAGAGATCTTGAGCATCTTTGTTCCATCTTTTCACATTGCCTGGGGAGGTGAACCCCGAATTGTGCAACTTCATACTTGCCTGGGGGCCTTGTTCCTTTTCAGGAAGTCAGTGCCCTGCGCTGCCAGCTTGGGGACCGCCTTAACATTGAGGTGGACGCTGCGCCCCCCGTGGACCTGAACAGGATGCTGGAAGAGATGCGGTGTCAGTACGAGACGGTGGTGGAGACCAACCGCAGGGACGTGGAGGAGTGGTTCAACACGCAGGTGGGCCTCTCGAAGGTGGGCCAGCCTCCCCATGTCCCTGAGAAGGCGCTCCCAGCCTCTCCTGTCTCCCCCCCACCCCGCAGATGGAGGAGCTTAACCAGCAGGTGGCCACGAGCTCTGAGCAACTGCAGACCTACCAGTCGGACATCATTGATCTGAGGCGAACAGTCAACACGCTGGAGATCGAGCTGCAGGCCCAGCACAGCCTGGTGAGTGCCATGGGGTGGGCACCTCTTCCGCAGCTCTGGCTCCCAGGGGGCATTGAGGGTAGGTGCAGGCATCCTAGAAGGAGGAGGGGGCCCAGATTCAGCCATCATGGATGCTCACCCAGCTGACCTCTCTTGGGGGAGGTTTCTTTGAAGACCCAGCTCAGAGATAGAACAGATTTCAGATGGCGTGGGTTAGGTGGCCACTGTCAAACATCACTCCACTCCCAAGAATGCCTGTTCTCTGCTTAGCCTGCCCTTCCAAACCCATGCTTTTCCATCCTACCTGTAGAGATTTAAAAGACCTCTTGTACAGATTCCTCCCAGAAGAATGAAATCAGAGTCTTTGGAGGTAGGGCATAGGCCCCGGGTGGTTTTTAAAGGCACCCACATGACTCTAACATGCAGCCGGGGTTAAAGACCACTGTTCCCAATAGGGAAGGAGCTGTAGGGAAGGAGCCTCATGAAGCTCAGATCCAAAACTCGAAGCCAGACGAAGGTTGGAGAAGGAATAGAAATTTAGGATCACACGGCCTGTGTTCAAACCCCGGTCTGTTGCTTACCAGCTGCTTAACCTTCAATAAGTTACTTGACTTTTCTGGGCTTTGTTTCCATAGTGACTTAGGCAGAGAGGGGTCATTTTCAACCCCAAAGAGAGACTTGGCACTTTCTGGTTCTTTGTGAATCAGGCCATGGAAAATAGAGCTGTTCCTCATAGTTACATTGTCTTTTCCTTTTGCCTTAGAGGGATTCACTGGAGAACATGCTGACGGAGACGGAGGCCCGCTACAGCTCCCAGCTGGCCCAGATACAGTGCATGATCACCAACGTGGAGGCCCAGCTCGCTGAGATCAGGGGCGACCTGGCGCGGCAGAACCAGGAGTACCAGGTGCTGCTGGACGTCCGGGCCCGGCTGGAGTGTGAGATCAACACGTACCGGGGCCTGCTGGAGAGCGAGGACTGCAAGTATGTGGGCGCAGCTGAGGCTGATGCAGGGAGATGTGTGGGAGGGTTGGGGAAGCCACATGAAGCAACTGGATCTACTTATAAGGTAGAACCCTGGCGTAATTAAGAAGGGATTAGGAAGCTGATAGAATCTGAAGAAAGTCAGGCAGGTATCCATGCTGCCATCCCTAAACATGGCCCATTGAAGATAATTCTGTTCCATCCCAAGCCAACAAACTCCTTCCAGGTGCCCAGCATGTGCCAGGCGCCGGGGGGGAAGGCCAATGATGAGGCATCTGCTCTCAGGTTGTTCCCATCTGTTTAGAGAGGCAGGCGGACAGGCAACTGGAGATGGTGCCGGGGGAAATGTTTGCAGCGTTGGGAGGACACTAAGCAGCTTCATGTGCTAATCGGGGGTGGGGAGGAAGACAGGAAGGTCAGCTGGGGCCCATTCATGGAGACCCACAATGACTGTGCTGGAGAGGGAGGGCTTTATTTTACAGGCAATTGGGAGGCCTTGCCTTTTTTTTGGGGGGGGAGGGATGATAGGATTTGCTTAACTGTCAATCTCCCCCACTAGAGGGTAAATAAATACCTGGAGCTCAGAGACAATAGAAAATATTTTTATCCCTTGCACCTGGCACATAGTAGATGCTCAGTAAACATCTTTTGATTGAGTCAGTGAGAGCTCAAAGCTGCTCCTCAGGGAGATGACACAGATGCCAGTAAGAAGGGCTGAGTAGAGGGAGGAGGGACCGGGCAGGAACACTGTTCAGGAGGCCCTGGCCATGGTCTAGGTTATAAGCAACAGGGAGGGTCTGAATCAGGTCAGTGGAGGCATCAGCCCCCAGCCTCAGTGCAGGTAGAATCAGCAGGATTTGGTGGTGGCCGTGTGCAGGACACCTCTGGGCTGGGGGCTCCTGGGGGCTGATTACTGCTCTGGGTAGTTCCTTACTCTACACCCAGCCTTGCTTCTCTGTCAGTTAGAATCTCGCCTTCCAGGGCAAGAGTTGCAAAGTCAAATGTTTTTTAAGGACCAGGCTGTTAGCATACATGAGGGATGCGGCTCATGTAGGACTGTGGAGAACCAGGAGGTAGACCTTGTCCAGTGAGGGTGTCGCGGGCTCCTCAGGGCCGTTTCTATCACATGAGAGCGACAGCATTGCTGGATCTTTTGATTGTTAGAGGGAAGCCGGGAGTCTGGATTTCATTTTAAAATCCTCACTCAAGGATATGTTTTTATTGATTTTAGAGAGAAAGGAATGGGGAGAGAGAGATCAATGTGAGAGAGAAACAACGATTAATTGTCTCCTGTATGCACCCCGACTGGGGATGGAAGCTGCAACCTTTTGGTGTATGGGGAGACGCTCCAGTGAACTGAGCCACCAGGCCAGGGCAGGATTTCTTTTAAATGTTAAATTCTTTGGAATTTTAAATATTTTCAACAAATTAAAAAAACAATACAGTGCCAGCCAAATGAAACACATTTCAAGCTGGATGTGGTCTTGGGGCTGCCTGTCTAGTGTCTGGGTTACTTGATGTCCATCTGACATCTAGCGTGTCATTTCTGGTTTTGAGCCCACACCTGTCAGTCTCTGAGACCATCCTTTCCCCTTTTCCCATGTGCATCGTCTATATTAATTGATTAATTCATCTTTTTTCATACACTCTCTTTAAGAGTCTGCCCTAGGCCAGGTGTGCGGGTGGGCATGTATCCATGGCTGCCGCTCTCACCTCCCAGTGGGGAGAGAGGTCGTAGTGGAATAACCACAAGTCCCTCTGGAAGGAGGTACATGGTACCATAGGGCAATTTGACACAGAGAGATTCAGGGGGGCTTCCAGGGGGATGTGACAGTTGAGTTGGAGGAAGCTGCTCTTTATCCTGAGTACGAATGGGGGCCACGAAGGTCTTAGGCAGGGCAGGGAGATGATTAGATATGTTTGTAGAAGATCACTCTGGCCACCAAGTTGACGAAGGTTAGGAGGGGCAAGAGCAGAGTTGGGAGACCAGTTAGGAGGTTATTGGGGTCACACGGGCGATGGATGTTGGGACTAGGGAAGTAAGTGGAGAAGGTGAGCAGTGGGTGAATTTGGGAGGCATTGGAGGCAGAACTGGCTGACCTTGTTGCCCACTCCGGCTTCTTTAATCCCTTCATGTGTCTTTCTTCTGCAGGTTGCCCTGTAACCCATGTTCCACTCCTTTGTGTCCCCCCTGTGTGCCTTCCCCCGGTGTGCCCCGCACTGTCTGTGTGCCCCACACTGTCTGTGTGCCTTGCGTGCCCTGTCCCCCAGGCCGCTTCTGAAGTCCCTCAGTGCTGATGGATGGATCCTGGAGGCACCAGAGCTGGGCAGCTGGTGCCTCCTCAGGTCGAGCCTGACCTTGGTTCAGTGGCCACCAACAGAGCAGGGCCAGCAAGGAAGACTGTGAGCAGTGCCAGGTGGGCGGTCTGTCCACAAGCCCCTCTGACACTGTGGGGGTCACCCTGGGCCCCATCTCTTAGAAATGGCTTCTCATTTCCATGGGTTAATTGTCTTTGCCAGTGTTTCTAATTGTCTTTGCTGTCTCAAGAGCATGTGTTCTTAGCCAACTGGCAAATAAAGCCTCGTTCAGTGGCCCTGCAAACATGTTTTTCTCTCTTTGTCACTTGTGATACTGTAACCACCAGCCAATACCACTACTCAGTTTGCATAAAGAGAATTCTAGATTTGTTTTGTGCCCCTCTGCTTCCATAGAGGCTCGAGAGGCATTTGCCACATGCCAGAAACCAGTTAAAACCAGAGTCAAGTAATGAAAACATAAAAAGAGGAGGGAGATAATTATGCCAGAAACCTAGGCCAAACATCTATAAATGAGAATATTACTGTGATAATCCCACCCCTAAACTTCATTGCAGCTGGTACAAAGAAGTCATTCATTCATAATATCCTGATTGCCTAGGAGATGTAGGTTCTACATCATGGGCTGGTTAACCCAGGAGATATGTCCCCAGACACCTTGGTATTGCCCCATTAAATCCTTGTAACAATCTATTAAAAAGGGACCATTATTTTCTCCACTTTACATATAAAGAAACTGAGGCCCAGAGAGGTTAAGAAACTTGCTCAAGATCACAGTTAGTAAGTGGTGGGCCCAGGACTCAAATATAGGCCTTTAGGCTCCAGAGATGCTCAACCAATTCATATTCTGAATGCTCACTATTTGCAAACTACAGCTGGTTGCAAGGGAGTAGCAAAAATGCAAGTAACCTCACCATCCAGACACTTCTAAGTAGAGAGGGGGCTAGGACCAGTGTGTCTAAGGCCTCATTTCTGCCTCAACAAGGGCCTAATAATAAAACAATAATAATAACAACTTCTGCCACTTACTGAGCACTTGTGATGCACCTGGTATTGTGTTGAGCCCATTTCATAAATTAACTTACGCAGTTTTCATGACCACCTTGTAAGGTAGGAGGTGTGCCCATCTTAGAGGTGCAGAGAATGGTTTAGTTGGTTGCCCAAAGTTATACGCAAGGACAAAGATTTGGACCCAGGTCTAGCTGCTTCCACTGTAGCATTATTCTAACCACTTTGTGACACTGCCAAATTCCAGAGAGTACACAAACTGACAAAGACTGGGAGAAAGTGCTGACTTGGGGAGAACAGCGACAGCTTCATGGAGCTGGTGGCATCTGAGACTGACCTGGAAGGTTAAATAGGATGTCTACAGAGCAAAAGAGGGGAATAGGTGTGGGGGGTCTGCAGGAAAGCAGAGGTCCTGCCTGGGGGGCCTTGAGTGGCCCTGCAGGAGGGAGCAGCACATTCCTGGGACAGACTGGTGGAAATAAAGCTGAAGTGGTAAGTAGGTGTCAGGCCGAGGGGGGCCTTGGTTACCCCACAAAGAGCCTGGACTCCATCCTGAAGGAAGTGAGAGGGCAGCTACAGGACCTGAGCCCAAGGATGACATGACTGGCGGGGGATTTTAGAAAGTTTCACAGAGGAGCGTGCACAGGGTGGCTGAGAGGCAGGGAGAAAGCTGGTGAACAGCGTGGAAGGAGATGACAGGGTCTCAACTAAGGCAGTGACAGTGGGCATGGGAAATAAGGCATCAATCTGAGGGACTCAGTGAAGGCCCGCCTTGGCCATGGCACATAAAGAGGAGAAAGCCGGGAGCAGGAACCTTGAACACCTTTTGCAGCTCACCCTCCGAATGCGTAATTCTTCCTTAATGAGCTGAGGTGCTGTTTCTGTTAAGGAGCTGCCCTCTGGACCTGCCAAGAAATGATGAGAAGTGGACTGGATCCTGGAGCTGCCTGCGGCTGTTCAGACGTGATTCCACACGCCTGGCAGACAGGGTCATGAGCCTGACTGGAGACACAAACACACTGCTTATGTGTGTGTGTGTGTGTGTGTGTGTGTAAAATTTCAATGAGCTGAAATGCCATGGGGGAGGAGGGCTTCTGGCTAACTAGGTGTTCTAATAACTGACTGCAAACCAGCAGTCCTTAATTTCAGTCCCTGTGCAAAATTTGTCTAGAATGTGCTCAGCTTGATAAACACAATAGACTAAACAGAAACAAAATCTTTGGTTCTAGAAACCTAGGCCCATTCTGTCCAATATGGCAGTCACTACTACATAGGGCTATTTAATTTTTAATTAAATATAATTAAGTAAAATTGAAAATTTTGGTTCCTCGGTTGCACTAGCCATGTTTCAAGTGCTCAAGGCCTTTGTGTGGCTAGTGGTACCACCTGGGACAGTGTAGATAGGGAACATTTCCATTACTGTAGAAAGTTCATTGCATGGTGCTGTCCTAAGCTGTCAGAATCAAAAGGAGCCCTACAGAAAGTCTGGCCCAGCCTCTCTATTTACAGACGAGGAGTCTCAGGCCCAGGCTAATGGAAAGATGTGCTCACAGACACACAACCAACAGGTGGGAATTGGAGCCAAGTGTCCTGACGCCAAGCCTAGCGGGTCTCCAAGCATGTTATGCTTTCTCCAAGCACCAAGGGTTGTTACTCTTTCAGGCTAATAAATATTTCCCCTTTCCTTTCTTTTGTGTCCCTAAGAATAGAGACGAGACGTTTTCTCTGCGATGCTGAAACTCTTTCCTGGGAAGATAGCTTCCCTTTAAATAACAATTAGCAACCTCCAAACTCAGAATCTCCTCATCTTTCGAGCATTTGGCTCAGTAAGAGCACAGACCTCAGGCTGTGGCCAGAGCTTGCGGGCCAGGCGTCCCAGCCCCTGGATCTTATGCAGACTTCCATGGGCTCCTTTTCCTCCAGCACATATTGTCCAGTCCAACCTGGCCCTTGTTCCCACACCTGTGTGTCACTCCGACTTGCCAAGACCTGTCTGACCACCCAAATGCCCGTTAAAGCTTTTTATGTGAAACCAAGCCGCACAGCCCAGCCCCAGGAGTGTCGCCCCCTGCTGGGCACAGGTGGCCACCTTCTATGGTGTTCCACACTAGAGGCCTCTTCAGCTATCCTCCTGCCCAGCCCATCTCTCTTATTTGGTAGATGAGGAAGCCGTGGGCATAGCCTTTGGGAAATATGTCCACCAGCACAAGGACCTCCTGGAAACTGGACCCAGTGCTACACACAAGGGGGATTCTCAAAGGAACCGTTTCCTTATATCAAAGCATTTGGCTTTAATTAACTCCGGTTTATAGGAAGACTTAGGCAGGGCCACGGTAAAGTAATAAAACCTCTGGCATATTTGATGTTTGGGAGAAACGCCCACAGATAGCAGGATTCTCTCCAAGTGGGACTGGGAAAGAAAGAACCTGGGCTTCAAAGGCGCAACTTTCCCTGAGGCCATGAAAGAGTCTGGGACTCGTGCCTGCCCCTCACGGTCCAGGAGAGAGGCCCCCTTCTGAGACAGGAGTGAGGATCCGCTGGGCAGAGCTGCCTCCTGGAAGCCTGGCCAAAGGGCGACGATGCCCAGAGAGAAAGGCCCAGGAGTAGGACACAGTGACTGGGAAACGGGGTGAACTGTGGGCTGAAATGCACTGAATGAATTAGCACCCCCCCCTCCCCACTGGTAACACTTTTACAGCATGTCCACAAAAGGATATGCCAGGAGGTAACTGGGAAAATCATCAACAATGAAATAATTCTCTTTTCAGGTTTCATAAGCTTTAGCACATGAATACAATAATCTCGATTTTGCTGAACAGAAGGTTCCTAGGATCCTTTGATGACTTTATCTTTTTGAACCATTGGTTGAGATAAGTTTATTTCCAAATAGTCCTCTCCTTCAGCCGTAAGCAACCAAGCACACTGAAGAACATCCTGCCTTAATGGGAACCATTGGTGCTGTTGGCTTCAGAAACCCTGGGCTGGAACCCCAGCTCTCCTGCGAACATGCTGTGTGGTTTGGGCATCCCCTAACCTCTGTGCATCTCACTCTCCCTCTCCCCTTTGGGAATGGGGATATTTCTACCTCCCTCCCAGAGTCGCTGGACAGGATGCCTCTGAAATGCCTACCATGATGCCAGTAAATGCTCGATATAAGGTTGGTTAAGGAGAATCTGCTTTGGCAACAAGTGCCTCCATCTTCTGAGTTTCCCCAATGACTGTGGCAGCTGGGTCACTTTTCTGAGACATCTGAAACTTAAGTTTCAGAAATAACAGCGGTGGCAACAACCACCCAACAAAACACAGGCAGCTCTGCTTTGCTCCAAGGTTCTAGAACATCTGGATAGACTAGCGGTCTCAGCCTAAATGCCTCGGTAAAGTGGGGGTCCAGGATCAGAGGCCCAGAGGCCAGGACTGGAGCCCACCTGGGTGCTGCCCTCCCCTCCCTCTGGCTCCAGAGCAGACTAAAGCTCTCCCCGTGTGCTCTGAGGGATCCAGTTTTCAGGCCTTGTTTATTGTGCTGTGCAGAGTGGTGGTCAGCACAGCACCGCTCACAGGTCAAACCAGCGGCTGCCTGTTTTGGTAAATAAAGTTTCCTGGGGCCCAGCCACACCCATCGCTTCCATACTGTCTACGCCTGCTCTGTGCCACGGGCAGAGGGGAGCAGCTGTAGGGCAAAGAGACTGTCTGGCCCGCAAAGCCTAAAATATTGACCGTTTGGTGTTTTAATAGAAAATGTTGGATGCAGAGGAGAGAGGGTGTGCTGCAGTTAGGAGCCCCGGGCCCCAGTCCTGGCCTTGGGGCTGACTTGCTCTGTGCCCCGAGGAGTTCACAGCCCTCTCCTCTCCAGCTGAAGCAGGATGGGGTGGAATGAGCTCTCGGAGTTCAGTTCTAACGCCTTAGCACCTTTTCACTATGTCCAGTCTCTCTGGGGCTCCTGCCCTGAGACTAGAGGACCGCACGCTCAGTGAACTCTACCTCTTCGAGAGGACCACTGTTTCTTTAAGGCCATGCCACCCCAGAGAGACACCAGATGAAGAGAACTTCTCAATGGGGTATCTTTAAAGAGATAAAACATCCCTTTTAGCAACAGAGGGCAGCGACAAGGAGTCCAAAGGCAGTTACCTCTCTCTTATGAGGCAGGGAGCTGCTTATGGAGACCGAATAACTGACTAATGGCTGTTCTGATGGCAGTGGACATGAGGACATCATGGGAGAAACCTGCAGATTGCACCCGCACCCACAGTGGGTGGATAAAAGGCCTGGCAAGGAAGCACTCTCACGCTTGGGTGCTTGGTCCTGGTAACCAACCTGCAACTCAGCTTTCCAGGGCCATGGCTTCTAGTGGTAGCAAAAACTGCTGCTCTTCAAGTGCTGTGAAGTCTGTCTGAAGGCTCCTAGCTCCAGGCAGGCTGTGGCAAGCAGCTGCCACAGGGACTCTGTGCCCAGGGGCTGCCCAGCCTCCAGCCCCGCACGGGGGCCCACCCGAAAGAGAGCAGCCAATCTAGCAGCCGTCTTCCCAGAGCCTGTGGCTCACAGGTAGGCCAGCCTGGCCCTTCCAGCGGCTGGTCCTCAGCTTGTCATCTGCTAGGGACCAACAGCTTCCCCACCAGCATAGACACCTGTAGCTGGTTTGGCCAAAGTTCCTCACTGGCAGCAAGAAAGAAACCAGGCAGCTCCTAAATGATCGCCTGGCCGCCTACCTGCGGAAGGGGCAGCAGGCGGAGCAGGGGAATGAGGAGCTGGGGGGCGGGGACCCAGCAGGGCAGCAAATGGCAAGTCCCCAACATGTGCTCAAATCACTGCCTACAACTTTGAGGCCATTAAAGAGCTGCCACAAAAGGTAAGGTGAGGCCAGGGGCTCTGGCATCAATGGCAGGGAAAGAAGGGTGAGTGTTGGTGCATCTTTTGTTCCAATTTTTGGTCTCTAACCCTGGTTCCTGACTCAGAGCTCCTAAATTCCTTGGCATTTCCTCAGTGACAGGAGTGTCTTTTGTTCAAAGTAGGCCACTCTTGGTGGGCTTCTAGATGGGAGCTGGCCACCAGAAAGACCAGGCTATAATTAGAAGTTTGGAACTTTCCATTTCTCCCCCAACCCTGACCCCCGTCCTCCAGGAATGGGAGAGGGACCAGAGGCTGAGTTAATGATCGATCCTGCCTATGTGATGAAGCCTCCATAAAAATCCCAGTACCTTCCCACATATCTTGCCCTATGTGGCTCTTTATCTGGCTGTTCTTTTATTATATCATTTTTAATAAACCAGTAAATGTAAGTAAGTGATTCCTTGAGTTGTGTGAGCCCTTCTCCCAAATTATCAGTTTCAAGGGGGGGATTGTGGAACCCTAATTTATAGCCAGTCAGTCAGAAGTACAGGTAGCAATCTGGGCATTGCAATAGGTGTCTGAAGTGGGGACAGTTTTGTGGGACTTAGCCCTTAACTTGTGGGATCTGACACTGACTCCAGGAAGATGGTGTCACAGAGAATTGCTTGGTGTGCCGAAAGCTCATACATCTGGCATCTGAAGTACTGTGGGTGTAAGAGTAAAGAAAAAAACAGGACTACTTTTTCTAGACAGTTGCAAAGGAAAACTAATTTCAACTATGATCACGCTTGGGCCACCAACCGGGTAATGGGAAGGAAGATGGTGACAAGTCTAAAGACCTCAGAGTGAGTGTGGCACCCTCCTCACAGGTCCAGTGTGGAGCTTTGTCACAAAAGTCTCCCCCACTCTAAGGCAGGGACTGTGTCTTTTCTAGATGTACCCCTAATGTCTAGAGTATGTCATGGAAGGTAGAAAAATAACACTGATACTGAATGAACTTTATGGATTGTGAGGCTGGATCTAAGAAATCAGATGGTAAAATCCTATCTAATTTGAAAGAAAAGGTGCCTTTTCCATTCATCACAGCTTCAAGAGTTGCATACCTAGAATAATAAATTGATATGCTCAGTCTCTTCTCTTAAGAGCCTTTATGGTTTTCCAGGCCTAGCTTTTCTTTGGCACCATTTCCTAACACCTAAGACATGGCAGCAGGAGGCTCCATACACAGGAGTGCTTTCAATCTTTGCATCCACTGCAATGGGTGATGGGTGATGCCCACACACAGGGCACAAACCCCCAGATGCTCCCATGCATCGTCCCGCAGCACAGAAAAGGTAGGCTGTGGGTTAGGCACGATTTTCAGGTGCTAACCTGCAACCCCACACCCTTCTCTCCCACTGATTGAAAGACGCTCATAGTTAAAACACCATGCTCGAAAATAGCATCCCAAGACCACCACTCCCTGCTTCCATTTGCAGTAGGCTTCCCGCTTCTGGAGACCCGTGTTTCTAAAGTCAGAATCAGCCCAGAGAACTTTGTGCATACCATCAAATCAAGGAGGGCTAAAGGGTCCCATCCATCCCTCACCCTGTCCTCACCACTTCTTGTCGCAGAACCTGGCTTATATTCGTTCACTAAGAGCCACAGGAGCTCTTTAAAGAGTTAGGAAAGACGGCAGTCTTAAGTATGTGGGTGAGGATCTCCACCCTGCACTCACCTGCTTTGAGAAAAATGCAAATCAGTAGAAACAAGCGACCTTACAAAGGGACAGGCAACATCAGTGTCATTATGCAAAACAGCATGCTCAGGAGAAGCCCAAGCCAGGACCATAATCGAGCTTAAGTGGACAGGAGCATCACCCAAACATATAAAGCTTCCTCAGTGATGTTATAAAGTAACAAGTGTTATTTATGGTGAGATGGAAGAAATCATGGCCTTTAGCCAATGAATGAATCCTGCCAGAGAAATAAGGTCAGAAGATGAGTTCTATTTAGCAAGTCAAAAGAAACGACTTCAGAAGTCAAGTTCTCTAGCTCACAGAGAAGCTCGCTGCTATTGCACCCAGAAGCCTCTGAAGGATGGGATGGCCTAGCCTGGTAATGACTTCTAATTATGGTGTCTGTAAAGGGCTGTTCATTGGTGAGCTCTGAGTAACCCTAGGCCTTTCCTTGAAAAGCCCAATTGAATAGAATTCTCAAATTCTGTATTTCTTCTGTTAGAACTCCAAAGCCTGTGTTTCACATACACATAGCTGGTCCCTATTGAGATGTCTATTCAGCGTTTGCTCAATGCTCAAAGCACTGGCAAATGTTCGTTGTTTTTTTCAAAGATCTTGTTATAACCACTTTGTATGTGAGAGGGTCTTACTGCACATTAGGTGTTGTTCAGCCTTAGGGGCCTATCTACCTCCTGCCATACATTTTGAGAGAAGACTTTCAGGACCAGTCAGCTGTCTCGGTTCCCTGGTATCAAGAGCTAGTAGGGTGTGGGATGTAGTATAACATTTTTGGAACTAGAACTTCCTCCTGGGCATCTTCCTGCTGGTTCTTGGAGAAACCCCGCCCTATTGCTTTGGTACCCTTTACATCTGTATTTTCTGAGTCACAAAGAGCAATAATGTAGAATGTCAGATTCTTGTTTTATCTCTTAATTTCAACTCCTCGCTCAGTCTGTAGGCATTTAGTCATTCTGAGTTCTGGTGATGACATGGCTGTTCTCTCGTTGGGGGGCGGGGGGTGGGGGATGGGCTGGTGGTGCAGTTGAAGAAAGAGAACAGGAATTGGCTCTGGAATGGAAAGAAACTGAAGATGAGATCAGGCGTTGCCAGTTCATAATGGGGTTCCTCTTAGAAAAATGACTTCACTTCTCTGGTTCTCAGTGCCTATTTCTTTCTTTTATAAAATTAAGATAAGAATACACACCCCGCAGGATGGTAAGAAGGCTTAAACAATATTATTGATCAATTCCCTAACACATACTGTAGGTGCTTGATAACAGAGTTTAGAATCAAGGAGATAAGGCAGGAAGAGGACCCATCGTGGCTCTGATAACTCAGTGTCCTTTGAATTGCACGGCCAAGTTCTTATTTGAGATTAAAAAGATTATTGTTCATTTTTATTTGGTTTTGGCTTCTTGAGCTCACCTTTCTTGGTCCAGATCAACACGGCTTTCAGGGTCACTCTCATACTGATGAGCCTCTCAGACACCCACGGTTACCCAGTTGTGGCTGTTTCCTGATGGACTTTACCTCCGGTGTGCGGCACAGTGCCAAGCATGTAGGACAGGCCAGGAGATGCATGTTGAATGAGTGGACTTCCTGAAGTCTTACTGTCTCTCAAGTGAGTCTGAAAGGCAAACAACTGAAGAAAGAAGAAATGTAGGACTTATTACTAACCAAAATCAAAACATCTACTAAACAAGAGTCAGTACAGGGAAGGCTGGTTGAGTCTTAACCCAGCGAGTGCCACCATAGACATAGGGGTTTGTCTCTCCTGCTACTCTAGTGACCAACAGGAACAGTCATGCCTTAGAGTGGGCAAAACAACAGGGAGGCCAGCCCTGGTCAAGGTATACATATCCGATGGCTAAGAGGACTTCTGTTTTTTGAAATATACTAAAAACTTCTGACCTTCCACCAACAGACAACCTGATATCAAAGAGCCAAGAGGCACCTCAGATCATCAACATTCCTTTAATGAGGTGAGGAACTCTTAATGGTAAACTCAACAGCTGAGTAACAGGACGGTGGTACAACAGGTCGGGAACCAAGGCAGTGAGGTCAAAGCCCTGAGCCAACACCCACCTGCGAAGGGGTATAAAAGGCCTAGGAGGGAAGGGGGTGCTCAGACTCAGTGTCTTGGCCTTCCCAGCTGCTCTGAACCTCCTGTGTAGCCTCAGCCCACACCATGACTTCCTTCTACATCAGCCCATGCCAGTCTCTGGGCAGCGCCCAGGCTCCTGGAGAAAGAAATGTCTGCGTGTCCTCCCTTGACCTTGGGGGCCAGCCTGCGATAGAGGAAAAGGCTGCCTGTATGGGCCTCTTGGCCAACCTGGCACACGCCAACCGAGTTCGTGTGGGGTCGACCCCTCTGGGCAGACCCAACCTCTGCCTACCCCACAGCTGCCACACTGCTTGCCCCTTGCCAGGGACGCGCAACATTCCTGGCAACATTGGAAGCTGTGGGGCCTATGGGGAAGGCACCCTGAATGGCCATGAGAAGGTGACCATGCAGTTCCTGAACGACCGCTTGGCCAACTACCTGGAGAAGGTGCGGCAGCTGGAGCGGGAGAATGCGGAGCTGGAGACCGGCATCCGAGAGTTGAGCAAATGCCATGAGACCACCGTGTGCCCCAACTACCAGTGCTACTTCAAAACCATTGAGGAGCTCCAGCAGAAGGTGAGGCCTGGAGTAGCCTGGGGTGTGCTGGGTCTGAGGGAGGCAGAGGGCACGTCAGACCAAACCACTGAAGGCTCAGAGCTTTGGGTTCTTGAGCTTTCTTGAGCAGGAGTGTAGACACCACATGTTGGGTTGGAGCCCAGTGTGGTTTGTGTGTGAACAGTCATCCTGGTTTTTCTCAGATCCTGTGCAGCAAGGCTGAGAATGCCAGGCTGGTTAGCCAAATCGACAACGCCAAGCTGGCTGCCGATGACTTTAGGATCAAGTAAGTAAGGGCAGAAGAGGGCCGAGAGTGACTCCTTCCTCCACCTAAGTCCCAATGTTCAAATGTTTATTGAATGAGTGAATTACTGTTCTGGTTCTTCCTTCCTAAATTCCCAAATTAAAAACAACTAATAGAAGGTAGAGGAGAAAAAATAGCATTAAGTCAAGCATGTATGGCATAGCCTTGTATTAGTCCTACATCATTTATTTCCATAAAATGTAAGATAAGGTTGCCTGAGCTCATTACCCAAGAGCAAAATAAGGTGATTTCAGGAATTAACTGAGTAAGGATAGCTATTGAATTTCATATAACAGTTGGAAGAGCCACTTACAGATGGGTCAGGGTGCAGATTTACCTATGAAGCATTCAGGTACCAGGCATTTCCACTAAATAAAGGTGAGGGATGAACAAATAGCATGACACAAAGATTAAGAGAACAAATCAAGGGCCAGGCCCCTGGCTGTCGCTTATCCCATTTAACACAATAGCCCAACGCAGCCGTGTGAGCCTTGTATTGGGTCCTAAGATACATGTTCTTAGGCAAGTCAATGACTCTTTCTGAACAAGAGTTGCTTCAATGCACAAAGATAAAAATATAACTGCAGTGACTGCCTCACTAGACCACGAGCCCTTTGAGAGGAGGGGCCGTGCCTATTCATCTCTGAGGCCAGAGGCTGGGCACAGTGAACAAATGAGGATCCGAGGTGGTGAGGTGGTGGGCCCGGGGTCAGCCGAGAGGGGCTCTCCTTGGCATCTTGCTGACCTGGCATCTCCTGTGATGGAAGGCACGAGAGCGAGCACTCCCTGCGCCTGCTGGTGGAGGCGGACATGTGTGGGATGCACAAGCTCCTGGACGACCTGAGCCTGGCCAAGGCTGACCTGGAGGCCCAGCAGGAGTCCCTGAAGGAGGAGCAGCTCTCCCTCAAGAGCAACCATGAGCAGGTCTGGCCCTGTAGCTGCAAACTCGTGGGGGAGGGAGTGTTGGGCAGAGAAGGGAGCACCTCCCACCCTGTGGCTCTAGGATTGGAACCTGGGCTCAGTTGGCATCAGGATAATGGGTTGACCTGAGTCTGAGACAGGTTGATTCTGTGGGATGTGGCAGAGTGGAAATTTCTTCTCTAAAGGTTTGCCTTGTGAGTTTAGGAAAGTCTCCAGATGGGCTCTTCCTATTGGCCCCAGAAACAAGACCTTTCACATCAGTGTGTATGTGGGGTTTCCCCTCGCACTGCTTGTCAGGAGAGGGGTTCAGGTGCCGTCTGCTCTGTCAGAAGGCCCTTTCTCACTTGGGGTTTTGGTTCTTCTGTCCCTGCAGGAAGTGAACATTCTGAAGGGCCAGCTGGGAGACAGGCTCCGCATTGAGCTGGACACTGAGCCCACCGTGGACCTGAGCAGGGTGCTGGAGGAGATGCGGTGCCAGTACGAGGCCATGGTGGAGACCAACCGCCGTGATGTGGAGCAGTGGTTTGAAGCTCAGGTGAGGCGGTGCTGCAGAGCAGGGGCAGGGGGAGCCTGGCCCCCATGTGGGCAGGGAGGCGATTACATCTCTGTGCCCTGTGCTTCAGTCTGAAGGCATCAGCCTGCAGGCCATGTCCTGCTCTGAGGAGCTGCAGTGCTGCCAGTCGGAGATCCTGGAGCTGAGATGCACGGTGAACGCCCTGGAGGTGGAGCGCCAAGCCCAGCACCAGCTGGTATGGGTCCCCCTTCACCCTCACCGCACTGCAAATGCCACAGCCATGGGCTGGTAGCACCCAATGTGGAGGTCTCACTACTCAGGTCCTTTCACCTGCATACCCATTACCATCATTTCTTCTTTTTTAATATTTATTGTCAAGGTCAGCTCAAACTCAGGAACATACCTTAAAAAGTCAACGTCTCCCTTAAAAAAAGAAACTTGGGCATTCATTGCACAAAATTTATTAATTTCCAACTTTGTCAGTTACTGGAGATCTAGGGATGAACAACATGCAGCAGTTAAGCTCTGGGCCAGCGCTATTTTGGCAAAAGTCTTGCTCACGATTTGATTTTTGAGAGCTCTGGGGTGTGAGTTTCTGAAATTTTTCTTGTGCCTGGTTTGTGCCCATATTGGGGCAGTGCTGGCCATAGTTGCTCTGCTAAGATTTGGTGCTTGTACAGTTTCCCTGGTGCCTTACTGACCCTGTCATTTCCCATGACAGAAAGACTGTCTGCAGAACTCGCTGTGTGAGTCTGAGGCCCGCTTCGGCACCGAGCTGGCCCAGATGCAGAGCCTGATCAGCACCGTGGAGGCCCAGCTGGCCGAGATCCGGGCCGACCTGGAGCGGCAGAACCAGGAGTATCAGGTGCTGCTGGACACGAAGGCCCGGCTGGAGTGTGAGATCAACACGTACCGGAGCCTGCTGGAGAGCGAGGACTGCAAGTACGTGTCATCTAAGCAATTCCTGGCCAGATCGTGTAGCCATTTCTCATAAGCTCCTCCGGGTAGCAGAACTGCTGTCTTCACAGCACAAGGCTCTCCATGCTCCTGCTGAGTGACAGGTTGCCTGTCCCCCACACACTCTCTCACAGATTGAGTGTGCAGGGCATGACCATCCATGCAGAGGTGGCTGTCAGCTACCAGGTCTTCACTGGGGCTTCCTGGCATAGATTTGATCCAACAGCTTTCTGAACTTGATTTTTCTTTTCAAAATCTTTCCTAGTATTTTACATCCTGTAGGATAGAACCTGACTCTCGTGTACAAAACCCGAATTCTGGCAGGCATTTGAGAGAACACCCAGTCGAACCCTAGGGGTGCACAGTACGGGTCAATGGCCAGAGGGCTTCGGTGGCACCCATGCCCTGTGGCTTTGGAGCAAGGACTCCTTCCTCATGCTCCACATAGACATCAGCGAGCCCTCTACTCGTTTCCTTTCCCTAACTGCTCACCTTTTCCATCTCTCTGCAGACTCCCCTGCAATCCGTGCGCCACGCCCGCCTCCTGTGTGCCTCCCCCCTGTGCTCCTCGTCCGAGCTGTGTCCCTTGTACCCCTCGCGGGACTGGTTCCGCCTGTGCAGCCAGCACTGGGAGCCGGTACTGAATGCCTGTGGACCAGCAGAGGCGGTTAAGGCGAGGGGATACCCATATAGAAATGCTCACTAGACGTTTGGGAAATCTGGCTTCTAGCTATCACTGACTCTCCGCGTGCATAGGCCTGTTCAAAGATACCAGGACAAGTGGAATCTGGATGGGGACCCTTCCATCCCAGCTCCTGATTTTCCCAGATGAGCTCCACACCTTGCTGGCTGGATCCCAATGACCAGAAGTGGCTCAGAATATCTCCACTGGGGACACTCAGGGATGGGATCTGGGTGAAGGAGTATGTCAGGGTGAGTCTAGGGCATGACTTGAAGTTGCATTTGTGTTTCAAGGGCACCAATTTTAACTTGAAAAATTTACCAACTAAAATGATTTTGTTTGTGACTAAGGAAGTGAAGAACAAATTTCACTATTTAAGATTCCCCCCAACTTACTGTTTCTAACATCTCCAGCTCCGGATAATGGCCCCGGAGGGAAATAAGGACCTAGAGGCTGCATATTTGACCAGTTCCTCTTAGCGTCCTTTCTCCTGCCCGTTGCCGAGGAAGCTGGCCCCATTTCCTCACTAAGTTAGGTGGGAATGTCCTTGCATTAAATCTGAGTTCTCGCCACTCAGGATTCCTGCCTTTGACAAAGGACCAGGATTGCCTCTTGATATGTAAAGGGAGCATTCACATGAAGAGATCTCTCTTCTCTCGCTATAAATACTGACTCTCACAACTATTGTGTGACTATACCCCTCTCTTCATCTAATTTTACAGTAAAATTTCAACAATGACTTTATTTTTTCTAGCACATCCCCCTGAAGTACAGCAGTACCTCGGTTTTCCAATGTAATCCATTCCGGAAAACCGTTCGAGTTCTGAGACATTCAAAAACCGAGGTACCACTGTATTAAAACCTAGTGATCCAACCAGGAGAGGGCTCCTGGCCATAATGGCTTAAGGGCAGTGGAAAATATCTCTCTACAATATTTTCAAAATGTTTATGTTTGCTTACCTTCTGTGCTTCCACTCGTGGCTCCCACTCTTCCCTGTCCTTACCACGATCCAGCCACAGTGGCCTTTCTGTTCGGGACATGCCAGGAGACCTGTCCCTGCTCTTCCTGCCCCAGGAATGCTGTCCCCTCTTTCTGGTTTTCAGGTGTCAGCTGAAACATCACTGCCTCCAAAAGCTCCTGCCTGATCGTCAATCTTCAGTACTCTCAACCCCGTCACTCTGTGTTTTCATCATAGTATCTCAGCAGCTGACATTGCTCTCTTACCTATTATTTTCTCATTAAAATGCTCACTTGAGATCAGCATTTGTCTACTGCTTCCCCAGGGCCTAGCCCACTGTCCCGCACAGAGGAGATGCTCAATAAACATATGTTGAAAGAGTGAATGCTCTAGGCCTGACTTTGTCATTGACTTGGGACTGGGCTGGAGAATCATCGCTTAACACATCTGAGCCTCAGTGTTTTTTTCCCCCTGCTATAAAATAGGGCTAAAGTTATCTTTGCTGCTTACATCCTAGATCTGTCATGGGTTCTAAGTGAGATGCCAGAATTACAACACTCGGAAAGGGAGGAAGCACCATACAAACCTCCTCCAGGGCTAATATCCTACAATGACTAGGCATGTGGGTACTGAGACAGACTGGTCGGGTTCAAAGCTCACCCATGGCCTCAGGCAGCAAACATTAATTTCCTTTAGCAGCTAAATTCAACCAGAAACAAAATGATACACTTAATAACTTGCTTTCCAGAGCACTTAAAATATGAAGCGGTGGGGCTCACAGGGTTACACGGCGCCACGAAGGCTGAGCCAGGACCTGCACGCAGGCTGCTCTGGCTGCAGAGCAGTTGTGTCATGGTGCTGTGTATTTATTCTCTGTTCCTTCTGGTGATTCTGCCTTTTAAAAGGACACCCTGTGACATAAGCCGTGGGTGCCCGTTTCCCACACTCAGGGTCACCGACACAGTGTCATTTGGAACGTGGCTAGACCTTGATTTACTGAGCACAAATCTCACAGGACAGTGGATTAGTCAGTTCCCTGAACCAGCTGGTCTGCACCCAGCTCACCGCTGTCTACAGCCTTTTAAATGCCTTGTCCATGTGGAACATTTCATGGGTCGGTATCAGTATCTGACAAGGGGTAGAGGGTGACTCTTGAGGAGAGAGTATGTCATTGGCAGAAGAGGGCTAGTCCCAGGGATGTAAACCCAAACCAGTTATTTTCCATTAAATAATTACATTCTTTTCACAAAAGAACATGGGTTAAATGCATAATTCAATCCTCTATAGGACTTTTCATATAAATATGATCCTAAATAAAGACAAATCTTATCCTGATTTGATCTGAGTTAGGACCACAGGGTTTAGAAGTCCAGGATTTTCTTTCCTCGGCATAACATGCTATCATTTGGCCTTATGCTATGTCTCTTCATTCATTCATTCATTCATTCATTCATTCATTCATTCAGTGCACATTTACTGAGCATCACCACACACCAGGCACCGTGGAAGGTAATACTGAATACAATTTGCTTCAGGGTTGAGCTCATTTGGTCATTTCTTTAATCTTTTCACTGATTGAGTTTCCTATATGTCAGGTCTACGCTGGGAATTATACAGATGAGCAAGACAACAGTAGTAAGATGAAAACCCCCCTTCCAAGGGCCTTCCAAGGGAACTGACAGCAGAGTGTGCCAGGAGGGCTGCACTCAAGGAAACCTGGGACTCAGTGGCAGTGGGGGAGGGGAACTGACCGAGCGCCAGGCGAGGCTGGGGAAGCTCCCACCTGAAGGCAACTCTTGAGCTGAGAAATATGAACTCTTAGGGACAGACCTGACCTCCAGAAATCAGGGTATTTAATGAGAGGTTGCTAATGTGCAAAACGAAGTGGAGTTGTCAATCTTTCCCTCTTTCTACCGCAAAAAAATTGTGAAGTGGACCAAAGAGATAGTTCTGCAATGACTTACTCAGTTCATATTTTCCTAAATCATTCTAAACTTCCTAAATCGTTCACTCTCTAAGTTCCCACAATTTTTCTTTTTTCCATTAATGCATCTTTGCCCCAGGACTATCTCCAACCAGGTCGGTGAGTTTTATTAGCTTAACACGCATAGGAAATGGTCCCTGAGAAACCCAGAGTAATGGACCGATAACATCCAGAGGCTTATGGGGACACGAGACAGCAGAGGTGGTTCCTGGTCCAGTGCCCCAGGGACCACATCAGCCAGGATCGTCTCTCAAAGATGAGGGTGTGGAGGGCAAAGGGGTTCTGAATGCCGGGAAGGGCAGCACTTTAACTCAACTGATTCAGCACAAAATCGGACTCATGAAATGGGAAATGGAGCCCAAGGGTGTCCAGACGCTAACAAAATACCAAGCATTTTTTTGTTTGTATGAGGGCCTCTTAAAAAAACCCAAAAAACCTTACAAAAAAACGATACAAGTAGAAATACTCTAAAAACTTGAAGCATAACAAAAGGCTACTGCATGCAAATAATCCTCCTCTTCAAGTTAGTTTCTATACATATGCTGGTGGGGTGGGGTATTTGATGTACTGATAGATGCGGCCCATTGCGTTCCCTTGTCCCACAGGGCCCTTCTAATGAAAGCTGTCACCTGGGCAGCATTCAGTGCTTCGGGGAAAGCATGGCACAGCAGACCGAAGGGAATAGGCTTTTGAGGTTCAAAGACCAAGCCCTGAGTGGACAAGAGCATGGATTTGCCTGGCACGAGTAAAGGCGAGTGGCCTGCTCTCCAGTTAGACGAAGGCATGTTGGGAGCCGGGCATGAAGAGGAGGGGAAGGGAAGAGAACTGACATGCTGGTAGGTCCCCTGCTTGTCCGGCCCCTTCTCCCAGACAGGGAGGTAGTCAAGGTCTGGTGGATCAAAGAAACCCCAAATGGATCTGGGGATTTAGGAGCAGGGGAGATCTGTTCCCCTTTCCCCAGGTGGAACCTGGAGAGGCACCAAGACCCCAGAGGAGGGAGGTTCAGGGGAGCCTGGGAAGAACCTTCACAGAGAAGCCTGAGGCTGAGGGTGGCCCAGCAGCTGAAAAGTGATCCTGTGTATCAGAGAGTTGCGTGGATGTAACAAAGGGAGCCCTGAGAGCTCATGGGGCTGTGGATGAGATGACCTGGCAAACCTGGGTGTCCTGAGGGCCAAGAGCTAGGCGGGGGGACCCACGTGGGCCGCCTTCGCTGCAGTGCGGATGAATGAAAACACCGAAGACACATCCCTGCCTTCCTCCTTGCCCCCAACGCCCTGGAAAACAGGCCTCCGGAACTTGGGGCAGCCCCTTGAAAAGGGGTCCTTAGGATAACTGAGATGGAGGTTCTGCCCTTTGGTGTAGCGGGGAATGAAGGTTAAAAGTGGAATTTAGTTAAAGTATCAGAAAAGCTATATATTTTTCACACCCAACTTCACGGTCTGAGAGTTAGTCTCGCTATAAATTTTAAGTCTACATAGATGTCCCTTTTGGTAATTATAAAAAGTAGCACACTGGGTATCTTGTGTACTTGGATTTTTTCCCCCTTAAACTTGCATTGTAGGGGCTATTTCTGTGTTAACATATGCAGATCTGCCTCATTATTTGTGATAGCTGCAAGCTTTTTGCTACATGGGTAACAACTCATTTAACCAGGCTTCTGTTGGGTGCATTTGGTTTCTTCCTGGTGTGTTATGACTCCCAAGCTGTTGCTGTGAATGTCCTTGTTACCCTTGCGCACGTGTCTATGTAAGTGTGTCTGTGGCATAAATTCCTGGAGGTGGAATCATGGGGTCATAGGATATGTGCAGCTGTACTTTTAATAGATGTTGCTGAACGGCCTCCCAAAGAGGTTGCGTAACTTACTCTCCCCTCCAGTGTGTGACAGTGCCGAGATTGTGACATTAACCTTTTGATCTTTGCTAACTTAAATAGCTACAAAATGGTGATTTAATAGGCATTTTTGAATTATAAATGATGCGAACATCTTAACTATGATTAAAAGCCATCTGAAAAAAATAATAGCTCACACTTTTTAGTGCTTCCTGTGCCTTGTGCCAGACATTACTTTAAATGATTTATAGATATCAACTTCTTTAATGCTTAAATCTATGACCTGGGTGCTATTGCTGCTTCCATTTCTCGTATGCAGAAACCACGGCATAGACAGGTCAAGTCACCAGGCCAAGTTGATGCAGCTGGTTAATGGTAGGACCAGAATCTGAACCCAAGCAGGCTGGCCCCAGAGTCCTTGGCCTTAACCACTCTACTATGCCGCCTTAAAACACTTTGTAATGGGCCCTAGTTGAAGATAAATGTTAAAGCGAAAGGTCTGCGCTAGAATGTAGATAAAGGAACCCTGGGACCAAGGGGGAAAAGGGGAAGCAAAGAGAATTATTTTCGTAAGAATTAGTCTCTGATGAACTGAAGATCTGGGACAATAATAAAGCAGAATAATAATTTTGAAAACCCTTAAAAGTCAAACTAAAGGTTCCCAAGTAACACAGTATAAAATCTCATGTAAGAGAAAAGAAAATGGCAACATTCTCTCTGTTTCAAAGCCTCTCAAGATGGACTTTTGAAATCCAGAAGATCTCTCAGGTGTCTCCCTCAAACGCTGACCTTGACCAGCATGCCTGAGAGCACTGCAGGCACAGCTGTGTCCGAATGCACCGCTTGTGGTGTTTCTCAGACTTCTTTCCAGTGTAACACACAGTGGGTGCCGCCTGTGGACAGCACGTGTCTCCTTAAGTATCCCCGGAATCCACCCCCAGCAACCGACAAGGTAGCTGCAGGTGAGACCCAGGCCCTGTGGGCTGCTCCAACTCCACTGCTTTCTCTCCCTCAGCGATGCGCTGGTATCGTCCTACCACCGCTGCACTGAAGGATGCTGTTCTGGACCCACTGTCCCACCTCCCCCGGAAGATATATGGTAGCTCAAAAAATTTTACCCTTGAAAGAGAAGAGGTGGCCCCTGTGGATGAAGGAGGGCTGCAGGACTACCCCTCTCTTCACTCTTCATTGCCAGCACTTCCTTTCCTGTAACCCTGCTCATATGTTGTTCTTAGGGGCCGGGGGCTGTTTTTACAGGGGAATGGAAGGGGTAGTCTGTGGTGTCCGGGGTGGGATCTTCCTCTCCTACACTGCTGAGTGCAACTCAAACACTTCCACTGCGTCACACCTTCCACTCATGGCCAGTTCCTTTGAGACAAAAGCAAAGCAGCAGAATCCACTGCTCTACAGAGGACGCCACTGTGCAACACTGACCACGCAGAGCCCACACCGGGGGCACAGGTTGAGCTTTAGAGAGGGGAGTCGGCCAGGGGTGCAAAACTTCAGCTGTGAGGCCTAGGAGTAGCAAGCGGCGTGTGTTCTGAGATGGAAGGAACCATGATGTTTGTCAATGGTACGAATCCTGTCTGGGGACAGGGTCAAAAGATGGAGCCTATTTAGCAAATCAAAGGAAACAATTGTAAAGGTCCAATTCTCTGGATTATAGTGATGCTACACGATGAGACGGAAGAAACAAAAAGGTGTTTGAAGATGGAACATATGCAGATTGAGCTCAGAGGCCTCTGAAGGGCAACCTGGCTGGGGGAGTTCTTCTAAGGATTGCCTCAGTAAAGAGTTATTCATTGATGACCTCAGGGTAACCGGGAGAGGCACAGCTGACCCACAGCAGTCTTCCTTTTGGGGAGAATTCCAGTTCTCTTTATTTTATTTCTTCTTGAGAGAATTCTAAGAGCTCAGATTTCACCAATACTCACACCCACTGCCTCCCATTTGGTTTCCATGGAGATGCTTGCTCCTGAACTTTGCTCAGAGAAGAGACAGATTTATACTCTTTTAGGGTCTTATCTCATTGGATCTTCCTCAGTCCTTAGGTCCTTCTACTTTCCCTTGTCCACTTTGGAGGGGCAACTCCTGGCCCTACAGCAGTTGGTTGCATTGGCTCCTCGGCTCTGATGAAACTCTTCGGGATCTGAGATATGTTACAGACTCTTATTTTTAAGTATAACTTTTCTATGTGCATGGTCTTGAATGCCCTGCCTCAGTATCTACACATCTTCCTGTGCTGGAACACAAGGACACTCAATAATTTTATTTCTTTGCACTCCAACTTCCTGCCCAATAACTAAGCCCAATACTTTCCCGAGCCATGACATGGGCAATGGCACAGGTTGTTCCCCTGGGGGGCTGTGGTGAGGTGGAGAGAGAATGAGCTCTACAGACATGAGACTGAATTGAGCCCCTGTCCGATTGTCAACTCTGTGAATCAGAAAATGAACTTTATTCCACTTTTCTCTTTTGCATGTCGAGGCTGAGAACAACCACCTCACAGGTTAGGACTCAATAGGAAGGAATACAGTAGAACAGCTAGCCCACCAGGGTCCTCTATAAATGATAGTTCTTGAACTTCTGTCTCATCAGCCCTTGAACTCTGTGCTCAATTTCCCTCTTCTGGATTAAATAAGGTTGTTGTTGTTTTTTGTTAGTAGCTTCTCTCTAGATACATCGTTGGACAGAACCATGAATTCTCTGTCTTTCACTAACTCTCATTGATGTATGGTTCTCATTCACGTTTGTTTAAGACATCCTATGACTTCTGTGACACTGTGTTCTCCTGAAGAACAGGGACCACTGTGTGTCCAGGAACCAGCACACTGCCTGAGTTACGGGGAGTGTTCAGGAAAGATGCTGAACAAGGGAATGAATGAGCGCTGATGCTGACTGGTCAACCAAGACTAAAGTAGCACCAGTGTTTCTGGGTGCACTGATGTTTTGTTGCTCCTCAAAGGCAGTGTGTAATGTAAAAGAGAAAAGAAAAAAGAAGAAATGGGAGCCTCTCAACATTCAAATATCAGTAGACTTGCTAGTTTTATAAAATGGCCTTTCTCTTGAAAGGAAAGCTTGGCTGAGTCCAGCCACAGGTGGGAGAGCCACTGGATCTTACAGATGTGCTGTTTCTCCTGCCGAGCAAATCCCTTACTGAAAGATTTGATTCTGCAGTGTGGCCGCACCCACAGGGAGACCAGTACAGCCCTGGGAGAGGACATCTGGGGCTGCCTTAACTGTTGGTGGTGGTTGAATAGGAATATAAGTCTCCCATCAACAGACAACCTGATATCAAAGAGCCAAGAGGCACCTCAGATCATCAACATTCCTTTAATGAGGTGAGGAACTCTTAATGGTAAACTCAACAGCTGAGTAACAGGACGGCGGTACAACAGGTCGGGAATCAAGGCAGTGAGGTCAAAGCCCTGAGCCAACACCCACCTGCGAAGGGGTATAAAAGGCCTAGGAGGGAAGGGGGTGCTCAGACTCAGTGTCTTGGCCTTCCCAGCTGCTCTGAACCTCCTGTGTAGCCTCAGCCCACACCATGACTTCCTTCTACATCAGCCCATGCCAGTCTCTGGGCAGCGCTCAGGCTCCTGGAGAAAGAAATGTCTGCGTGTCCTCCCTTGACCTTGGGGGCCAGCCTGCGATAGAGGAAAAGGCTGCCTGTATGGGCCTCTTGGCCAACCTGGCACACGCCAACCGAGTTCGTGTGGGGTCGACCCCTCTGGGCAGACCCAACCTCTGCCTACCCCACAGCTGCCACACTGCTTGCCCCTTGCCAGGGACGCGCAACATTCCTGGCAACATTGGAAGCTGTGGGGCCTATGGGGAAGGCACCCTGAATGGCCACGAGAAGGTGACCATGCAGTTCCTGAACGACCGCCTGGCCAACTACCTGGAGAAGGTGCGGCAGCTGGAGCGGGAGAATGCGGAGCTGGAGACCGGCATCCGAGAGTTGAGCAAATGCCATGAGACCACCGTGTGCCCCAACTACCAGTGCTACTTCAAAACCATTGAGGAGCTCCAGCAGAAGGTGAGGCCTGGAGTAGCCTGGGGTGTGCTGGGTCTGAGGGAGGCAGAGGGCACGTCAGACCAAACCACTGAAGGCTCAGAGCTTTGGGTTCTTGAGTTTTCTTGAGCAGGAGTGTAGACACCACATGTAGGGTTGGAGCCCAGTGTGATGTTAGTGCGTGAACAGTCCTCTTGGTTTTTCTCAGATCCTGTGCAGCAAGGCTGAGAATGCCAGGCTGGTTAGCCAAATCGACAACGCCAAGCTGGCTGCCGATGACTTCAGGATCAAGTAAGTAAGGCCAGAAGAGGGCCGAGAGTGACTCCTCTCTTCTGTTCTATTTCTAAGTGCCCGTCAGAGTCTTTGCTCAAAGTAGGTGTTCAAAACTAGTTATTGACTAGGAGAATGAATGAATCAATGAATAAGTGTCCCCTTTCTTCCTCTCCAAACCATAATTTAACCTGTTACTAGAAATGGTCATTATACAGGGTGGGAGAGAAACAAATGCAAAAAAAAAAAAAAGAAGGTAGGGTTTAGATTGGTTAGATCCTGTCATCTTCTTCCCATATCTAGAAAACAAGAGGGTTTTGTGTTATAACCGGAAGCAAAATCTAGCCATTCCAAGAACAGACTTTCAATGCATAGGTTGTTGATAGACTCACTGACCCTTGGCCTAATCCATCAGTGGGAAGAATTGTCATTGTAGCCTCTTGTGTCAAGAATTGCAGTTGAATGAATGATAAAAACAATGCAAAACAATTAATCCAAAGGATGACGCAGTGAACTGTAGGCCCAGAAGGCTTATTTTTAAGCCACTCTTTTTCCTGACTCAATGACTCCTTTATGGCAGAATGGATGCTGCATTTCATCTGAACACTTAGGCTGAGTCCAGTATTTGCAATTAACCAAGGTATATAATCCTAGACATCTAGTTATTCTTTCCGAGACTCAGTTTCCATCTAGTCAATGGGCATAATGATACATGTCCTGACCATGATCTCTGTAGCTACAGAGACCAACACAGTCATTGCAGATCAGGTGAGCAAATGAGGATCTGAGGTGGTGAGGAGGTGGGCCCGGGGTCAGCCGAGAGGGGCTCTCCTTGGCATCTTGCTGACCTGGCATCTCCTGTGATGGAAGGCACGAGAGCGAGCACTCCCTGCGCCTGCTGGTGGAGGCGGACATGTGTGGGATGCACAAGCTCCTGGACGACCTGAGCCTGGCCAAGGCTGACCTGGAGGCCCAGCAGGAGTCCCTGAAGGAGGAGCAGCTCTCCCTCAAGAGCAACCATGAGCAGGTCTGGCCCTGTAGCTGCAGACTCGTGGGGGAGGGAGTGTTGGGCAGAGAAGGGAGCACCTCCCACCCTGTGGCTCTAGGATTGGAACATGGGCTCAGTTGGCATCAGGATAATGGGTTGACCTGAGTCTGAGACAGGTTGATTCTGTGGGATGTGGCAGAGTGGAAATTTCTTCTCTAAAGATTTGCCTTGTGAGTTTAGGAAAGTCTCCAGATGGGCTCTTCCTATTGGCCCCAGAAACAAGACCTTTCACATCAGTGTGTATGTGGGGGTTTCCCCTCGCACTGCTTGTCAGGAGAGGGGTTCAGGTGCCGTCTGCTCTGTCAGAAGGCCCTTTCTCACTTGGGGTTTTGGTTCTTCTGTCCCTGCAGGAAGTGAACATTCTGAAGGGCCAGCTGGGAGACAGGCTCCGCATTGAGCTGGACACTGAGCCCACCGTGGACCTGAGCAGGGTGCTGGAGGAGATGCGGTGCCAGTACGAGACCATGGTGGAGACCAACCGCCGTGATGTGGAGCAGTGGTTTGAAGCTCAGGTGAGGCGGTGCTGCAGAGCAGGGGCAGGGGGAGCCTGGCCCCCATGTGGGCAGGGAGGCGATTACATCTCTGTGCCCTGTGCTTCAGTCTGAAGGCATCAGCCTGCAGGCCATGTCCTGCTCTGAGGAGCTGCAGTGCTGCCAGTCGGAGATCCTGGAGCTGAGATGCACGGTGAACGCCCTGGAGGTGGAGCGCCAAGCCCAGCACCAGCTGGTATGGGTCCCCCTTCACCCTCACCGCACTGCGAATGCCACAGCCATGGCCTGATAGCAACATCTCTGAGAAGTCTTCCTACACAGTTCCGTTAACATTAAGTTAGAATGCAATCTGGATACCTCTCTTCCCGGTGGAGATGACTTGCTTTTAAGGCTAGTTTGACCCAGAAAAATGGTTCTTATTAAAAGTCAACTCTACTTCTTTCAGAATGAGGTGTGGAGGTTCATGCACTCATTTCACAAGATTTTATTGGGTGTCTACTTCATGTCAGGTATTGGAGATATTAGGGGGAAATGAGTTTAAGTTAGATGTTTTTTGTGTTTGTAAAGACATGGTCACATTGACTGTGATTTCTTCAGAGCTCTGGGGATGCCCTATGACTTCCTGGAATTTGCGCCCTGCCTGGTGAGTTCAACCATGACCTTCACTGCTGAATTTTGCGTCCCCTGGGACTCTTTCCCTATTATTTCCCATTATAGAAAGACTGTCTGCAGAACTCCCTGTGTGAGTCTGAGGCCCGCTTCGGCACCGAGCTGGCCCAGATGCAGAGCCTGATCAGCACCGTGGAGGCCCAGCTGGCCGAGATCCGGGCCGACCTGGAGCGGCAGAACCAGGAGTACCAGGTGCTGCTGGACGTCCGGGCCCGGCTGGAGTGTGAGATCAACACATACCGGAACCTTCTGGAGAGTGAAGACTGCAAGTACGTGTCATCTAAGCAATTCCTGGCCAGGCCACATGCCTGACCATCAGATTCCTCAGAGATAACTATGTGCTTGTGGAAGGTTGCATCCTAAAGAACATGCCTCGCAGTGCCTTAGTGCCTCATTCACCATTGCTGGTGTGTGCAGACTGTGCGGTTGAAAGAATGGATCACAAATGGTAGCCAGGTCCCTAAGCCAAGCCCCCCTCAGAGGACGCCTGGATATGGAACAGCACAGCTGAGTGTGGACGTGGGTCTGACGGAGGAGGTTCTGTTGGGCCGTGTGATTTGTCTATGGCAGACCTTCCCTACATGGTTTTGGTCTGACCTCCTCTGTCTCCATCACTGAGACCCTTCTATTTCCCATGTCTGACTCTTCCTTCCCTCTCCCTGCAGACTGCCCTGCAATCCCTGCTCTACACCTGCCTCCTGTACCCTTCGTCCGAGCTGTGCCCCGCCGGCCTGTGTGTCTTCATGAGAGCCGATTCTGAAGGTCTGAGTCCAATGCCGGAGGTCAGGGCCGTTTGCACTGAGGCTGGGATTGCCCTCGCCTTGCCAACTCTTCCTCTAGAAACACCAAACCCACTGGAGGCCTTTTCATCGAATCAAAGGGCAGCAGACACTTCTAAATATCGGCTTCCTGTTTGTGCCTCAGGCTGATTTTTAAAAATGTTGTATTGTCTTCCACTGAAACTATTGTTTTTCTCCCCGGCTCTCTTCTGGGATTTTGGTTCTACTCCATTGCTTCAGAATCTTCTAAAATGTAATTGGGCTCCTGTATTAAACGGTCAATAAACCTCCTTCCTGCATCAAGCGCTCTCCTTCCTGTGTTTGGCAGTATTTGTGGTGTGATAAGGAGTTCTGGCCCTCAGGCCCTTGGGTGGTCACTGGCCCTAATGTGTTGCTACCAGGATCCCTCTGGGGCACTGGGGTCTGAGCCCCTGGATGAAGGTCGTTTGTTGACATTGGACATGTCTTCACCTTGCCCGGCGATCCCTACAGATTGGTGAAAGGAAGCGGTGTTGGTTGCCAAGTTTGAATTCCTTCAGAACAGCTCAGAACTAACATGTCCTTACTGTGCTTTTGGCATCTGCAGCTTTCTGGTGTTTTGTTCAAGAGCAAAACCACACAAATTAGAGTTCCAATCCAGTCAAAGGGAGGTCAGGCTGAGAACTCCCTTGCCCAGGTTGCCAAGTTTTTTCTCTCATTCAAACTGGCCCCTTCATGGAGGCAATGGAATTACCTTCTTCTTTTAGACATGGAGGCTCAGCTTGGGCCCTGGGGACAATTGTCTCAGTCCTGGCCCACTTCTGGGATGTGGTTTTCTTTAGAGAGACGCTGCCACTGACATGCATGCTTGTCTCCTCTACTGCCACTTTCCAAATGCTGGTGTGGGGACAGCAGTTGCCACGAGTGCTCTGAATGCCTGCCAGCCTCTTGGATGTGGCTCTGACACTGTTCAAGGTGGTTCACAGCCAGACTCGGTGGAAGAGCATTTGGGAGCTGCACCGGAGAGGCTGTGCTCCTTCCATGCTGAGCTAGTCAATTTTGCTTTCTGTAAGTGCTGAGTGTGTCCAGAAGAATGGAGCTCTCAGATCTCAGCTAGCCCATGTGCCCTGGTCCAAAGACCAATGCAAAGCTGGTCCTTCTTCATGGTAGCCTAGTATGGTGGCAAGAACACGGGCTCCAGAGTTGGGCAGACCTGGACTCAAGTCCAACCTCTGCATCGCCAGCTGAGTGGAGCTGACCAGGTCACTAGGCTCTCTTAAGACCTATTTGTAAAATTAGAATAATTGTACTTCCCCTCATTGTTGTTGAGGGAGAATCCACATAATGTTCCCAGCATACAGAAGGCGCTCAATGAATATTGGTTTATGGGCTCCCTGGGAACCAGCAGGGACAGTCTTTTCTTCCCTGAGGGAAAGAGGTGGTAGCAGAACCCATTAGCAGCACCAGAAACCACATATTCCCACGTTGGTGGCCTGGAGGTTTGTCCATACTCCCTTCCACTTATAAACAATGATGAAAATGCCCTAACCAGTTTGGCTCAGTGGTTCGGGTGTCAGTCCATGGACTGAAGGGTCCCAGGTTCAGTTCCGGCCAAGGGCACGTACCTGGGTTGCAGGCTCGATCCTGGGCTCTGGTCGGGGCGTGTGCAGGAGGCAACCAATCGACGTGTCTCTCTCACATCGATGTTTCTCTCTCTCCCCCTCCCTCTTACACTCTCTCTGCAAAGCAATGGAAAAAATATCCTCGGGTGAGGGTTAAAAAAAAAATCATGAAAACCATCCACTGTTGTAATTGGAGCTCAATTTCTCATTCCTAGTGGCCTAACTGAAATTTTTTAAAAAGCATTCTTTGGGCTGTCAGAGGGCAAGGATGTCCATTGGGCTCTTTTGGGCTTCCTTCTATCAAGTAACCCCCAAGAGTTATGTGTTTTAAACAGTGGCCATGACCCCTTCTTGTGCCAGAGCCATGCAAACCTGGTCTGTCCCTCATTCCCTGGCCAGGACATACTCTGAATGAACTCTAACTGGGGTGCCCTCATGACTAGTAGGCATGCGGGAAAGGCTACTCGGATCCAGGAGGGACTGCAGATTAGGGAGGCCGGCAGGTAACTGGCCCAGGGCACTTGGACATGAGATTTTGCTCACAGCCATTATTATAGCCTAAGGGCTCGGGACTCCCTCTGGTACCAACTCCAAGCACCCCTCTTCCTCAGGGTGATTGTCCCATCTGCATGTCATGTTCCCCTCTGTGGCCTGGCTGCATTGTGACACCCTCACAAATTGGCCTTATATGTGGTGTCTCATTTTGCTTTGGTCACAATAATTTCAGCCAGATTAATATTTTCCTCCTCTGAGACTTGGCTGCCTTGGGTTGAGACCAGAGCCAGTTTGGAGCCACCTAGCACTCATTCATGGCTTTTCATTTAATGAATATTTTAAAAACTCTCATCTTCTCATTTAATGTTTTAACTTTCGAAAATATAAGTATCAAACTCGTTTTATGACTAAAAGGCAGCTCATTTAGAACCCAGCTTGTGCTTATTTTCAAATAACACTCCCTCTACCCAAAATACCTTCCCTGCCACCTGCTTTGGAGATTCCAAATGCCATTCCCCTCTAGTATCATGCTCCCATTGAAAACAAGGGCTCCTGTTCAGATGCAAGGCCCTGGGCTAGCTCGACCTCTCTACCTTAGCAGCTCAGGAGGGTTTCTCAGAGCTACCCAGGCTGCTCTCTCCTGGCTCCAGGCATTTATCTCGGACCCCCTGGTGGACAGTCCCCGTCACTTTCACACTCTCCAAACTCGAATTCTGCTCTTCTCCCTTTAGCCAGCCCTTTGCCTTGATTTCCCAGCTTCCCTTCCCATCTCATTATTGTCCCAGGAACCCAGGGGTGACCTCAAGGACATTTTGGTGTTCCTTCCTCTTTCCACCTCCCATACACAGCAAATCACTCAGTCTTACAGAGTCCTTTTGTAACACCTCTGTCCCCACCCCTTCCTTCCTGCTGGCACTGCTGGTGGCTGGATTTGGTTTCCATTACATGCTTCCCGGGTCCTTGGTAAGAGCCTCCTCCTGCCTATCTTTCAAGTTCCAGATCAAGTCTCTTTGATACCCTACGTCTCTAACGCTCTGCGACCTCTCCTTCCTCTGAGTTACATGGTCTATATCGACTGCTCTCAGCTTTTCGAGAAGTGGGAATTCTCTGATTCACCTCTGCACCCCCCATGGTGCCTCGAGAGGGCGTTGCTGGGGCAGGAGCTCTTGAATATTGGATCGCTTGGAGTAGGTCACTGGGACATGGTCGCTGATGGTGGTAAACCCTGAGTTTGAATATTACCCACATCTGCACACATCTGTACACATCTATTGGCAGCCTCTTAATCCAAACTCATTAGAAATTCTATTCCAAGACCCCCATTTAAGGTGATAGGAACTATGGGGAATGCATTCAGAGGAATATACTCAGGAGAGGACTTAGAATGACTGGACTTATCCTCTCTGGGACCCCGTGGGGACAAGAAAAGAAATTAGCTGAAGAGCCAACTCTCTGACTTACTTGCTAATGTATCCCCAGCGTCCAGCACCGGTGCCTGCTTGGCTCAGGTAGGTATTCAAGGACTATTTGCTGAATGAATGACTATAAGAACAAATGAAAACAACAGGTAGAAATAGCAGGGAGGTAGATTTGTCTCTGCATAAAGAACTTTCTAATAATCCTGATGTGATAAGTCTTTTAAGGCAAAGCTAGCTGTTATTTATCTCCTGATTCCACTGTCTTGTACCCAGTCTGGGATACTGGGAGCCACGGGGGCCAAGCTGTCCAATGGTGGGATGAGTCACCCTGGGAAATGGTGGTCCGGGCAACTAGGTAGAAGGAGGTTATCAGAAGGGATCTAATGCCCAAGGATCCTACACTAGAGGACTTTGAGATCCTCTTTGGCCTGGATATTTTACATTTTTGAGCCAGCTATAACATGCACTGCTGCCTCAAGGGCCCTCCTGGTGAATTCATTCATCTTAAGAATGGGGTCAAAGTAGCGTCTTCGTTAGCATAGTCTGGAAGCTGGCTGCCCGGCCCTTTCCAGGGCTTATTAAACAGCTGCCCACTGGCTTGCTTGCTTTAGGAATAGACGAGGCCATAAAACTTCTGATGTGCTGAGTGTGTCTGAGGATTAAGGAAATTTAAATTTTGTTCTAGAGTCTCCCAAGTAATGGACAATCAAGGTAGGTGCATTTCAAAGAAATGCAAAAAGTTTCAAAAGGCGAAAGATCAAAGTTCCTGAGTGTGTATCTTTTAAAATAAGGTGGGGACCACTCAGTGGGTGAGAGGATCAGTGTCTGACAAGGAGAAATGCCCTGAAAGGATGGGGAGGTGCCTGAGACCAAACACTCTAAAGTATAAGTCATGCCCGCCTTAATTACACTGCAGACTCAAACACACAGCAACGTAATTTCATTTCTTGGGAATCACAAATTACCCAGTTTCATCCCCAAGTTTTTCCCCCACTTTCAAAACTGCTCATTGGCTTCACACTTGCTCAGGGAAAGTCTTAATTGCCCCAAATCAGTTCGACATGCTGTACTGTCATTTAAATTCAGTTCAAAATACTTTAATTTCTCGTTTGATTTCTCCTTTGACCCATGGGTTATTGAAGTATGTTATTTAGTTTTCCAATGCCAAAATTGATTTAGAATTTACATTTCTCTTTCATTGTTTGGGCCTAGTGTTTTCCCCTTATATTTATACAGGAAGCTTCCTTCTCTTTTCTCTTACTTCCTTCAAAAGGAACCTAGTGATTTCCCCTCACATTTGAGATAAGTCAGCTACAAGGGGTAGATCTTATCTTTGACTTGCCTTTACCTGAAGACTATATATGGGATGGTCCTGGCATTCAAGGTTCCCACAATCTGGACTAAACCCAACTTTCCAGGGCTGGCTTATATGTCTTCATTGTAAGCGCCAACACAAGTAGACTTTTCCGTTTTCCCAACATGTTTGGTTCTGTTCATTTTGTTCTTTGTGAGAGTTACTCTCCCCCAATCCCTCATGGAAACCACCAATCAAAACATGTTTTAAATGCTCCCTATTCTGTGAAGTTTTTTCTGGTCTCACTATGCTCTCTTCTTAAAATCTTCACAGCTCTCTTCTATTTAAAAAATATTTTTAGCACTCCTCTTAGTGCCTTTATCGTATCAAGGCCATTCACTTTCTTCTCTCTATTAAAATTAACCACTGCTCCCTCCAAGCAGCCGAGCAGTGTCCACCCTGGGCACTCCATACATATCTGCTGAAACAAGCTAATGGAGATTTTTCTTTCTTCAGTGTGCTTGACTAATATGTTAGGCTTTGCCATGATGCAAACATTCCACGGTAGGAAAAGACTACAGGAGTGACAGATTTTGAGGACATTTTAGGAGTCTCTGGGTCTTGATTATTTCACAGATACAAGATGACAGCAGGGAAAGAATTCTTAGCCCCATGAAGAGGCCTTTCCCCTGTTTTCTAGGACTCTGCACTGATGAGAAGCACCCTGTGTGGGTTAGGCCTCTTTCATGAACTCATTAACTCTTTATAGGAGACAAAATCACTGACTAACTGAGTGATCGTATAACATTTGACATAAATATTAATGAGCAAAATGCCAGTTTTCTTGCACCAACTCCCACTACGGGCTTATATAAGATCTAGAGAAGGAAGGTTTTAGGTTCAAACAAATGCAACCGTGGACAAAGCAGGAGTCTAGCCTTTGAGCACCATGACTTCCGACCACTGTGGTTCTCCCCTCAGTGGGCAGGTTTCAGAGGCCAAGGCTGCCTCCCTGGGCCTCTCAGCCACCTTGGCACATGCCAACCGAGTTCGTGTCGGGTCGACCCCTCTGGGCCGACCCAACCTCTGCCTACCCCACAGCTGCCACACTGCTTGCCCCTTGCCAGGGACCCGCAACATTCCTGGCAACATTGGCAGCTGTGGGGCCTATGGGGAAGGCACCCTGAATGGCCATGAGAAGGAGACCATGCAGTTCCTGAACGACCGCCTGGCCAACTACCTGGAGAAGGTGCGGCAGCTGGAGCGGGAGAATGCGGAGCTGGAGACCAAGATCCGAGAGTGGAGCAAATGCCGTGACACCACCATGTGCCTCAACTACCAGTGCCACTTCCCGACCATTGAGGAGCTCCAGCAGAAGGTGAGGTCTGTGGTGCTCCAGAACATGGGTTGGCAAACTGCAGCCTTCAGGCCAAATGCAGCCTGCTGCCTGATTTTTGTAAATAAAGTTTTATTGGTACAGCTGTGCTCTTTCACTGATGCATGGTCTTTGGCTGCCTTTGTGCTACAATGGCAGGGTTGAGTAGTCATGACAGAGACTCATGGTCTGCAAAGCCTAAAATATTTATTATCTGGCCCTTTACAGAAAAAGATGATTGATCCTTGCACTAAATGTCCATGACCTGGACGGGGAGTGGAAGCAGCAACAGCTGACATGTTTTTTAGATGTGGGAAGAGAATCTCTTCAGTGGAGGTGAACAGGGATGTGTAAAAGATGAGATGTAGAATCTTACTCTCCAAGATTCTGAGTTTATGCCTACTTAGGCTCAGTACTTACAATTCCTGAATTGTAGTTGCAAAAACAGTGTGACCTAACTTCTGGTGCAGTGAAAGGGGTCAGAGGAATGTGTTTTAATGTCCGGCATGAGCCAGTGTATATCCTGTTCAGTAGCACTGGCCTCTTATGCACATCTGCTGTCTCCTTTGATGACCAAGTCAATGCTGCCTAAGAGCCTACATCTTAGTTGTGGAGATAGGAAGACAAAGAATGTCAGGATGGGTGCCACAGAAATGGGGCCAGATTCAAAGAAGACCTCTGGGGAGGTTGACCCAACTGGCGCAAAGAACTTATTAGAAATGCACCCCACCTTATCTAAAACTTTCGTAACCAGCCGTTCTCTGGTCTAGACTCTAGATCTTGTTTATATGTGGCTAAGTATCAACCTGGCAAAATAAAATTGTCTTTGATATATGTTTAGTTTGCTACCACTACCTTCCATCTCTCGGTTCCTCAGCCAAGCATCCTCTTGCACCCCCCTTCCCCACCCCGCACCACACAAGCATCTCTTACATGTTTGGGAATTTGTGTTGTCCAAGGGGATGTTTCAGTTCAAACCCTGGCCCACAGGACTTCCTTTGACCCGAGGCCACCAATGGTCTAAGAACAGTGACTCACTGAGCCTACTTCCTTTCCCCAGATTCTGTGCATCAAATCTGAGAACAACAGGCTGGTCATTCAGCTCGACAATGCCAAGCTGGCTGCAGATGACTTCAGGACCAAGTGAGCTGGGGTCGGGCGGGGAGGAGGAGGGGCCAGGTGCCTCTCCTGGCTGCTTCTCTCTTGTGATACAGTTGACATTAGAGAGGTAACCGACCAGGACCCAAGCCAACAGTTGCAGCAAGAGAAGACAAAGGGCATTAAGCCCGAGATCTTGGAAGAACCACCCCTCACCCCCATTATTATTTAGCTTTTATAGTTTACAATGTGATTTAGAATCATCAGCCACTTGACTCAGTTGTAGGAAGAACCTTGTGAGGCAGGCAGGGCAGTGATGACTTCTCCTTCCTGAGGACACGGAGGCTCACAGAGTTGAAGTGACTTGACAGAAGTCACTGAGAGGCAGAGCCAGAACTTGGCCCCAATTTCCTATCCTGAGGTCATTTCCTATGAAGCTCTGCTGCCTCGGTGAGGATAGGATTCCACACTGCAGCTGGACCAACTTGTGAGCACGAATCACTCATGGTGCCTGGAAACATGTGAGGGTCAAAGGGTTTACACCACCTGAGAAGGTCCCATCTGGGAGCAGGAAGGGGCATTGGGCTTTGCAGTCTTTCTTCAGGAACCGGGGAAGCTTCACTCCTCTGGAGCTAAAGAAAGCTACTTCCTTCCTCCCGTTCTGTCAGTTGGCTTTTAATCCGAGAGATCCAGGGTCCATCTCAGTAGGGAAAATGGAAGAGGGGGGGCTGCAGTGATCACACTGCATTATAATCGCTGAGTACTCAGCTGCCTCCCCTCTGACCATCAGCCACCATCCATCCCAGCATCCTCAGGACTGGCCACTCTGCTTGGCTCATCTTAGGCGCTTAGTGTTGAATAAGGGGGAGCACCCTGTTGCTTTCTGGCTATGAGCACACTACATAGGAAATGCCAACTCACAATTAGGCTGCAGAGAGAAGCCAGTGAGGTTATGGCTGTAAGTTGGGTCCTGGGGCCCCTTCTGCTCTTGAACCTTGACTCTTGTACCTGGCCTGGTAAAGGTACCAGATGGAGCACTCACTCCACCAGCTGGTGGAAGCTGACGTCTGTGGCCTGCGCAGGGCACTGGATAACCTCACACTCGCCAAGTGTGACCTGGAGGCCCAGGTGGAGTCCCTGAAGGAGGAGCTGCTCTGCCTCAAGAAGAACCATGAGCAGGTGGGTGGCCCTTTGTGTGAACTGTGTAGACTTCTGGGGGTGAATTCAGGCTCATTTGGGGGAAGAAATGAGGCTCTTCCTCTGGCTCAGGATGGAAGCTCTGTAGGCCATGTTTTGTGGTTAAGCCTCAGAAGCTCTGAAGGGGAGCTCTGGCTTTCAGTGGCAACATGTTCCTCACCCACAGAGGAACACACTGGGGATAATGGACTGTGGGAGATCATTGAGGCTTTGGGTGGAGGGCAGCAGGGGCCCCATGAATGGGACATCCTCCTGTGCCCACAGGAAGTCCACACTCTGACATGCCAGTTGGGGGACAGGCTCCGCATTGAGCTGGACACTGAGCCCACCGTGGACCTGAGCAGGGTGCTGGAGGAGATGCGGTGCCAGTACGAGGCCATGGTGGAGACCAACCGCCGTGATGTGGAGCAGTGGTTTGAAGCTCAGGTGAGGCGGTGCTGCAGAGCAGCGGGGAGGGGGAGCCTGGCTTCCATATGGGCCAGTGAGCTGACCTGTGTTGTTTGACCCACTGTATTTCAGTCTGAAGGCATCAGCCTGCAAGCCACATCCTGCTCTGAGGAGCTGCAGTGCTGCCAGTCGGAGATCCTGGAGCTGAGACGCACGGTGAATGCCCTGGAGGTGGAGCTTCAGGCTCAGCACAACCTGGTGAGCTCCTTTGCATGCATGGAAGACTCGGCTTGGCTCCCACCCCCATGAACAGTTCCTGTTTCAGTACATGCCTCCCTTAAGTAGAGACCAGGACACAGCTGAAACCCTGACCTCATCTCCCTTGCATCAAACATTCTCATAGAAGTGAATGCTGAGGGAATGAGCATTTACCCAGATGAGGGAGGTTCTGCAAACCCATCCTAAGGTCTAGGATGAAGAGTCATAGCACATTGTCAGTTCCTCCAGCTGGATACTGCCAACGGAGCCCGACTGTTCTCAGGGCCTGGATCCATCTAGGGGTATAATGGTCTGGCTGCAGAGCCTGAGGGCAGGGATCCATGATTTTTAACCTGCTTCTCATTTTCTTTGGCATCACAGAGAGACTGTCTGCAGAACTCCCTGTGTGAGTCCGAGGCCCGCTTCGGCACCGAGCTGGCCCAGATGCAGAGCCTGATCAGCACCGTGGAGGCCCAGCTGGCCGAGATCCGGGCCGACCTGGAGCGGCAGAACCAGGAGTACCAGGTGCTGCTGGACATCCGGGCCCGGCTGGAGGGCGAGATCAACACATACCGGAACCTTCTGGAGAGCGAGGACTGCAAGTATGTCCTCTAATGTCTGTGTCAATGTCATGTGTAAGAGAGAGATCTCTTATTGGCAATGACCTAAAAGGAAGGTGGCATTGCAGATGGAATCTTTGAAGACAAACTTGCTACCCAGTAAGCCTGGTGAGCTGCCTGGATGTAGAGGAGAGTGTGCAGGAATTTTCCAGCTCATGCTGTCCACTGCGTTGACCAGGTTACCCTCCTAGATGCTAGTCACTGGCAGAGGGGCTACAGTACAGAGAGCTCCGTGCACTTAGGTTTACTAACGTGTCTCTGGAAGAAATACTCCAGGATCAGGGATCTTCACACTCAGTGTTAAAAGTACTCACAGGGCATCTGCACCTATCTCTCACTTAGCTCCTCACAGTGTTGCAGGGAAGGTAAGATGACTACTACACCCCTTTCCGCAGCAAGGGACAAGATTAGAAGCTGTGTTTGAGAGCATGGCCTACGTCTGGCCTGCTCCCGTTCATCAGCCTTTCTGCCTTGCACGTGGCAGGTAACCCTCGTTTTACACATGGGTGCTCTGAGCTCAGGCCGCAGTCCCTCTGTGGACTCTGGGCAAGTCACTCCCCTTTCTAAAGGGACCTGGAAGGTCTACTATCCTGTTTGCGCCTCCGATTCTAAAGTGCCTGTGTACTTTTGTCTTTTGTGAACTTCTGATGCCAATGGTACAAACAGCTTTTTTTCTCCCTGCAGGCTTCCCTGCAACCCATGCACAACCCCGGCCTCCAGCACCCCCTGCCCAGCCCCTGCAGCCTGTACGCCCTGCCCTCCCTGCCCTTCCCGGCCTCTTCGGGCCTCCTGTGGGCCCTGCTCATCGCCTCAGTGCTGACATATTCCTCAGTCTGAGGTACTAGACAATGGAAAACATTCCTTGGCTCCACCGGGCCTGCCCTCTGAGCCTTACTCCCTCAGCCAGCCTGGAGCCTGGAGCCTGGAGCCTGGAGCCTGGAGCCTGGAGCCTGGAGCAGGGCGGGAGGTACTTCTCTGCTGGTGGACTTTCCAGTTCAGCAGCTCAGCTCCGGCCCCTGGACTTGTGCTTCCTTTTCTCCCCTCCACTGCCTCCCGGTTTCTCTGAGATGTGGCAGGTAACCTTGTTTTCATTTTACTAATAAACTTCGCTTCTGCAGCATAAGGAGCCCAGGGCCTGCTGGTCTCTGTTTCTCCATCCCATGCTGAGAGTGTCGCTGGGAGCTCCTTGAGCCAACTGGTCCCATGGAAGCAGGGCGTGTGGCTCACTCACCAGAATGGTTCTAGGAGATGGCACAGCCTGTGATGACCGGGGTGAAGCTGGGATGGCAGCAAAATGGCAGATGAGAGATACCTGGCTCTGGACCCCACCGAAACTATTTAGAGCCAGATTCACAGAGCTTTTAAGATACAGACACTAAATAAGAGCCCCCTTTTATCTGGATGAAGAAACACGGTTCTGTGCAAAGGAAAAGGTCCATCCAGAGGTTCTGCCAGGTCTCTGCATAGAGTTAGCTTTTGTCACCTCATGTTCATGACGAGGAAGGCCCTGTGCTGGGCTTCACAGGCACTGTGAACAGGACCCCCCAGAAGCCCTGCAAGCAGGGAGCAGCTGTTGCTATTCTCAGCTGGTGGCTGAGTCAAGACTTGAACCTCAATCTCTTTAAACTGGGTCCAAAGCCCATACTCTGGAAGCTTTGAAGGGAAGAAGTATCAAACATGAGAAGGGTGAGGGCGGTGGTTCCTAAAGCGTGGTCCTCCAACCGGCAGCACGAGCATTACCTGGAAACTTGTTGAAAATTCGAATTCTTGAGCCCCACCCCAGACTTTCTGAATCAGTAGTCTGGTTTACCAAGACTTCCCGATGATTCTATGCACTCTCATGTTTGAGAACCACTGGGTTAGGGGCTTTACTTGGGGAATGAGCCCCTGCCTGGCCAGACACTGCAGAGGGGATTGGCTTTGCTCTTCTGACAAGCCCCATGGGTGAGGAATCCCCCAGACCATTGAGATAGCGCATGTCCTCTGCACATTATGAAACTCTGGACATATTAAATGATGGTGATTGCTGAGCCATCAGACTATCAGTCCAGAAAGGGTCAAACTGACCCACCCAAGCTCCTCAACAGGATCCACTGCCAAGTCCTTCTGGAAGCTTGAAAGTTGCAGGCAGGAGACATATGGACCAGGGGATCTGTATTTAGGCAGCCATGGCGAGAACAGCATGTCTCCACACAGCAACATTGCAACTGGCCAAGATGGGAAGCAGTGAGTTCCTCATCACTGGAGACATTTAAACAGGGCCTTTGCAACCACCTGGTGGAGATGTTGAGGTGGGGACTTAGGTGTCTGATGGGGCTGGATGAGATGACTGTAGAGGGCCATCTAGTCCTCAAATTCTATGACTCCTTGCTTTCTAGGTCTTATTTGTCAGTGAAACCACAAGTGTTAAAGTGGAGCCAACAAACCGACTCCCTCTCTGCTCTGTGAACTCTCTGAATTGAAGTCACTTGCTGAGACATTTACAAAATCCAGCTGATGATTGCTGAATCTAGCCCCTCCTGGTGCAGGAGTGACCACAGTCCCAAGCTCTAGCGGTAGAGAGAGCTAAGCCAGGACCTGGTTGCTCTGCATTCAACTGCTCTCAAAACCAGAATCTTACCTGTTGGCTACTGTCCATGTAGACAGGACTGATCTGCTTGGGAGGCGTCAGGACTCCCATCACAGGAAGCTTCAGAAGGGTCAGGGGCTGTCACGCCCTCCTCTCCCCTCCACTGTGCCTCTGCTTTTCCCCCAAGTGGTGGTGTTTGGGTCCAGGTGACACACCCCTGAGGCACTTACCCAAGAGTGGGTCCCAATAAGAAAGAGCAATTTTGATTAGTCTTAGTTTGGCACCTGGCCCAAACACCTTTACCTCCTCTTTTGTACTTAAATAGCTCCTTTCATCCAATAAGTTCAAAGCTGTCTAACAAAATAAACCTACTTATTCCTGCACATGACAGAGTAGGCAAGCATTGTCCTTCCCACTTAAGGAGAGGGAGAGAAGGTGAGTCACTCGGTGGTTGAGGGATTCTTCTGGTGACATGAAATGAGTCAATGGGGCCCCAGGGTGATTGACCTGTATTTCTTAAGTTCACATCCAATGCCCTGTCATTTATAATTATAACATTAGCTTTGATGAGACATTGTTTGTGTACGTGTGCATGTGTGAAATGGTTTGGGTTCCTGGGAAGAAATGCTGGGTAGAAGGGCTTATTATACTTGGGGGGGGGGGTGTGAAGAGCTTCCCTGGAAACCAAAGAGCCCTTCATTACCATCATCACTATCATCACCACCACCACAATCATCGTTTTCTTTATCATCATCTTCATCATCACATTGTAATCAAAGCTCGCCATTGAGCTCGTACTATAAACCAGGCACTAAGTTACAGATAAGTTTATATACATAAACTCATTTAATCCTTACAGCAATCCTATGAAGCCAATGCTTTTGCTATCCCCATTTTGCAGATGAGGAACTGAGGCTCAGAGAGGTTAAGTAACACAGCCAAGATCACACAGCTGCCAGGTAGTGAAGCCAGGATTCAGATCCAGGCAGTCTGCCTCCAGCAACTGCTCTTAACCCGTGTGCTTTACAGAGGCTGAGTCTCAGCTTGTGCCAGCGGAACCTTAATTACCCCCAATGCTTTTCCTCGAAGGAAATGAGATAGTGTTTATGCAACAGGAACCATTTCTGAAGATTTATGTCACAAAAGGTGGTGCAAAGAATGAAATTCCCATAGCACCTCAAAACAGCTTGAGGACCCCAGCTATTTTAATGTCTGGGAATCACCAAAGAAGGTCGGTCCAACCCCCTGCAATTAATAAAACCACTTGGTCCATTGAGGAAGGGGAGGAGATGAAAAATAGATTCCCATACATATGTTCATCATTTCACCATTTACAAGGTACTTTCATATGTGCCAAACCCTGAGAGAGACAGAACAGGCGTCACCATCCCCATTTTGCAGTGGGAGGTCAGGGCTGGGGAGGTGTAATGACCCCCCCGAGTTCTCACAGCTGGTCTCACTCAAGCCCAAGTCTTCTCAGACCCAGCCCATTGCCCTTTCCCTGCACTGGACCACGAAGGGCTTTGCTTAGCGGTCTGGATAACACTTCGCTTTCAGACCCACAGAGATAAATTTACATGCAAAGGTATTGTGGGCCCTGGGAGTCTCCCCAGGGTAATCTTCCCCCTGCTTTCTCCCACCCTGCAAAGCCCTCCTCACCCAACCACTGCAGACTGAGCCTCCAGCCTCTGGCCGCCTCCTGGCCTCCCTCAGCGGCGGTTCCCCCTTTATGTGGGTTTTGCACTCCATCTCCCGTGGCTCCCTCCTCCCTCCCGCCCTGGTTGTCGGCATCCTCAACGTGAGCCTGGGTCATTCCCGCAGGCCCCCAAGGCCCTTCTCTGCGCCTCCACCCTGCAGGAGGGCTCTGATCCCGAGGGTGGCAGAGCTGTGTCTGCTCGCCAGCAGGTGTCACTGCCTTTTCTCTCCACGGATCGCACCCCCCTTTCTGTTTCCTCTTTCACTTGCTCGGGTGGCCGCTCTGGTTCACCGCCCAGCCTGAAAGTGCTGGGTGAGCGTTGCCGCTTTTCCTCCTTCTGCCCCATTCCTGCTTCTTTCACCTGCTTTGAAACTCATCCCGGTACCTACGGGGATGCTGCAGGGCTGAGGGGATGGGCAGCTGCCACCACCGCCCTGCGGTCTCCAAAACAGCAAGAACCAAATATCAAAATAACAAGTTACCAGGCCTGGTTGAAGCAAAGATTCTAAAAGGGATATGGATTCTGAGATCAGTTGCTTGGATCCTACCTGAGTCACCTAGAGAGTGGGGCCGCCTATACACCCTCGGGATACAAGTAAATCGTCTGAAATGGCCTCATCCCTCTACCCCTGGCTGAGAATCACAACTGCGCTGAAAAGCCCTGACTGGGGTTTGGGGCAGGAATCGGTATGGGAAGAAGTGGGAAGGGGGCAGGAAGAAACTTTTGGGAGGTGAGGGGCTCAATTATCTTATATCAGAGTTAGCTGTGGACCTGTCTGTCTGCTCAACAGGACTGAGAGCTCACGGAGGACAGCGACCTGTCATCTCCCTACCGTCCCCCTGTCCTCCTGTCCCCAGCCCTGGGACTATGCCAGGTGCTTGATAGATGTTCGACAGGTGCCTGCTTTCCTTGATGTCATACATACAGCCTTCTAATTTCATCAAACACAAACTGATTTCCAAATGTCCATCTCACACCTTTTAAATATCTCACCTCCTTATGTTTTTATTATTTCTCAAATATTTTTGGGACCCATATTAACCCGAATTGCTCATAAAAAGATAATCCTCTACTGGAACCATGATTCCTCTGCATCACTTTAGTCCCATGCCCAGCACCAAGAAGCTGCTCAATAAGTGCATTTCGAATAAAATTGAACTAAAGAAAGAAAGTGGGTCTGATAGTCCATTGACTGCTCAACTTCCCTCTGAGTGAACAAAATTTGCAGCTATTTCAATTAGGGAATCGAGAGTACACAAAGTCTGATCCTAACCTCTGGGACGTCGTGGAGACCTTTTAACGCCCGAGTCCCAGTTTCCCTATTAATCCAAGCAACAAATTCACGCAAGCCTGTTGATATTTTGAAAACACCGCAAGAAAGAGGCTAGGTGTCTAAGGGGTAGCAGCAGCATTTCACTCACCAGCCAGCCCATCTGCCGTGTCCATCCTGGGTTCTTGTGCCATTTCCCCTCCTGCAGGGAAGAAGGCATCTCCAGGGAACAGGGATAACCTGTTCTTTCCCGCATCTTCCGTGTGGCTGTTGATTAGCTGTGAACTGAAGCCCATGCAGGCCTCACTCCCTCTGCTCCTTCCTTCCTTCCTCCTCTCCACACTCCTTACTCATTCAGGAACCGGTAGCCTTGTCCCCCTTTTGACTTACGCTGCCTGTGTGTAGACAGCGATGTATTTCTCAGCCACAGACAAATCTCAGGCTGGAGCAGAAGGGCGATGCTCTGGCCGGGACACCTTGGAAGAAGGTCACTTCTTTCAGAGGCCTCAGGAGCTGTGGTCTGCGGTCTCGTGTCTGTAGATCTTTTCCGAGTCATCGCCACTTACATCCCACAGGACACTCAGCAGGGTGGGCCACTCTTCCGTCCACCAGTTCGGGTTGTCTTGGCTACTTCTCGGGGTTGAGCCATCCAGGTTCACTCTTGTGAAGACGGGGTAGCTTTGTCTGATACGCGTGGCCCCACGTGGTTCTGGGGATTCCTTCTAGGTTTCCTCCTTCCCTCTTCTTTATGTTCTTTCCTCTCTTATTAAACACACCTCTCCCTGCTTCCATCTCTCTCCACTTCGCTGGTCTCGGTCTTGGCTTACTGGTCAACCCAGGCCTCGACTCCTCTCATACTCAGCACCTGAACATTTTCCTTTGACTGCAGCCTCCACAAGGCTGTGCCAGCAGTCGGTAGAGACCAAAGAGCTTGGAGGATGCTGCTGGCATTGAGTCTGCTCAGGGGAAAACCTCCCTGGGTGGCGACGAAGGCACCATTGAGGAAACAGCTCCTTGCTGGGGAGCCAGTGCTGTGGAGCAGGCTGACAGGGGTCGGGAAGCAGGAGGCCCGCGCTGTTCCCTGCCAGCAAATGCTCATCAGGCTGATTCACAGGCCTTCCCACTTGTCCCGAGCCCAGACGGAGTGGGGCAGGAGCGTCCTACTGGCTGCGCTGCCCAGCCTCGCGCCTTCCTCTGGGGAGCCTCAGCGAGGCTGCCTCGGGACCCATCTAATACTCCCCCTTTAATTGCTGTGGAGAAAAACAAAGAAACTGATTTTATTATAAGCCTGGGGCTTCTTTGTAGTGCTGTGGGGCATCTTAATGGCATTATAATAAGTGGCGATAATGGCCTTGGAGAGGTAGATGAAGGAACTTTTATCTGAGGCTCAAGCGGAGAGTCGCAAGAATATTATCATGAAAGCTGGATGGGGAGGACTCCAATAAGTTGTCAATAAAACTGCCGCTCTGGCTGGCAGCCAAAGCCACAGTGGGGTTGGGGTGTTGCTACCCAAGATGCAAGGGGTACCCGGTGATGCCTATAATTATGCCATATGTATATATATTCAGAACTTGGGCCACCTCTTCCTTAGACCTTCCGATGCTTTCCTTCACCCTCAAATCCTCCAGGCTGCTTTGCTAAGTCCCCTGCTTATGCTGTCTCTCAGCATTTTCTCTCCAGGTGACCGGGTCTTTGGATTCAGTTACACGACCACAGAGCCGTCCTTGGTACCTTTTAGCCTTCTGTTCTTAAACCAGGCTACGTGTAACCCAGTAAGGCTGGGGATGGGAAGCCCAGGACAAGATCAGTCCATCTCCCTGGTGCATCAATTTCACCTAGCGAACTGGGCAAAACGTTAGACAGTTTAACTAGAACTTTTGGAACCATTTTTTATGTTAAAGTCAACAAGGGACTATTATGGAATATAAAGTCAATTCACATGATGCTTGAAGATCAATTTCAAAGGTTTTCATGCTAGTGGAGGCCCTTTTGGGCTGTCCCCCAGCTATTCCAGCTGCCTGCTCACCCTGTCCCCAGGTATGGACACCCTCTGGAGAAGTCCACAGGTACTGCTTGTTCCTTCCGCACCTGCCCCCACACACTATTCCTGGGTAACTGAAATGCATCTGTATGGATCTCTCAGCTTGCTTTTTCCCCCAACTCTTTTTAGAAATGATCTCTTCCTCCAGAACCTTCCCTGATCTCAAGCTATCAAAGTCCCCACCTTTAAAATTCATCTACACTCCTTTTAAGTGACATACAGGAGGTGTCACACAAACAGCTGTCCACCTTCTCGGCCAGCCTCATCCACCTCGAGGCTTCCACAGCCTGGGGTGCAACAGCGTTAAAGGATTCTTCTCTTAAAGCAGATGGAAAGGGTGCCCATTGCTGTCACTTCATATGACTTCCTGACTCAATCCCAGTCCCTCCCTAGAGATGCCAGGTGGGCCATGAGATGGGGCTGATTATGGGTTTACAGGATCACGTGACACAATAGAGTGTCATTGGATGGACCAACTCCCAGTTAACAAGGGCAGTTACTTGGGCTGGACTGTGTGGCCTCTTTGAAGGTCTACCACAAAGTCTGATTTCATGGGTGTACTGCCCGAAGAGGAGTCCTGACTTAGCAAGAAGCCCAAGTAAAGAATTTTATGGGACAAGGGACTCTTATGAAGAAGGCAAATAACAGACTGAAGGGAAGGGCATCTGAAAAGTAGTGAAGATGTAAAAGTAAAAAGACTTTACATGCTATGTCCACACCCTCTGTGGAGAGGGTATAAATGCTCCCGGGGGTGGGAGACCCACACGCTCCTTGGAGAACTGGAACTCTGTCTTCAGCTGGGTGACTAGCTCCCCCCAGCACCATGCCTTACAACTGCTGCCTGCCCAGCCTCAGCTGCCGCTCCGGCTGCCCCTCCCGGCCCTGCGTGGCCCCCAGCTGCCACAACATCCCCCTGCCCGGGGCCTGCAACATCCCCGCCAACGTGGGCAACTGCGGCTGGTTCTGCGAGGGCTCCTTCAATGGCAGCGAGAAGGAGACCATGCAGTTCCTCAACGACCGCCTGGCCAGCTACCTGGAGAAGGTGCGGCAGCTGGAGCGGGAGAATGCGGAGCTGGAGAGCCTCATCCAGGAGCGGTGCCAGCCCCAGGAGCCCCTGATGTGCCCCAGCTACCAGTCCTACTTCCGGACCATTGAGGAGCTGCAGCAGAAGGTGAGGGGCCTTGCTGTCTTCGCTAAGCAAGGGGAGTTTGCCATGCTTCTCACTCTGTGGTAGTGTGTTTCTTGCTTCTGTGTCACCATGACTCTCGCTTCCCCTTTTCCCAGTCTTCACTAAGCAACCTCTCATTCTCCAGATCCTGTGCAGCAAGTCTGAGAACGCCAGGCTGGTGGTGCAGATTGACAACGCCAAGCTGGCCGCGGATGACTTCAGGACCAAGTGAGTTCGCTCAGAATGTGCACTGGGGTCCACTTCTTTTGTTTAATCTCCAGTTAAAGAAAAGGGATTCCTATAGCTTTACTGAACAATAGTTTGATCCATTGGTTCAAATCTATTGCTTTTTGGATCAATATTGGGTCTTGATAGCCTCCAAAACCCTCTGTCTCCTGGTTTCACTCACTGCAGAAAGTGGGAAGACAAGATGAAAGGGGTTATCAAAGATTATCCCTGAGAGTCTTGCAGGTCTGCCAGTTACTGCTCCGATCCTGTCTTTGTGCAGGTACGAGACGGAGCTGGGCCTGCGGCAGCTGGTGGAGTCGGACATGAATGGCCTGCGCAGGATCCTGGACGAGCTGACCCTGTGCAAGGCCGACCTGGAGGCCCAGGTGGAGTCCCTGAAGGAGGAGCTGCTCTGTCTCAAGAGGAACCACGAGGAGGTGAGACCGGAAATGAGAAGTGGAGAAACCTGATTTAGTCTCAGGGTGAGGTGGCTTTCGTGATTTTCTTTAAAAACACCAATACTTCATAATAATAGAAAAAATGAAGAGATGAGGCCTATCCAAGTTCCCAGATCTCTCTTTCACTCGTAACTGGATTTCCCAGAGCACCCCACCCGCTTGTGGTTGGTTCCTGAGCTGTGGACCAGCTCCCTACGTTGCTGTATGCATGCTGTGCAAAGTCATTTCTCACCCCCAAGGGCCAAAAGATCAAGTCTGGCAAATCTGAGTCTCTATTCTTGGTGAAGACTAATCTGGGGCTCCGTCTTCTCTCTCCTGGGTAAAATGATTTCTTACTTGATGGCAAGCATTATTTGATATACAATCTGAAATTGTACAGCCGAGTCTTTGTACTATAAGGTCATCTGCAGCCAATCTGCAAACTATTAAGTGGAGCATTAGTCTGTCCTTCATGGCATCCAAGCAAGTCCTTGGGAATTTTTCTTTTTTTTAAATGTTGACACTATTACAGATGTCCCCATTTCTCCTCTTTGTCCCCTCCACCCAGCCCCCCTCCCACTTCACCCTCGGCCTTCACTACATTGTTGTCTGTGTCCACGGGCTATATACATACATGCATACATGTTCTTTGGCTAATCTCTTCCAGTTCCCCCGACCCCCCTCACCTCTGAGATCTGTCAGTCTGTTCCATGTTTCCATGCCTCTGGTCATATTTTTTTCTTTGAATCCAAGTGTGAATGGCTCAGTCATGGTGAGGAGAGGGCTGAGCCACATGGAGCACAGATCACCTTGCCTTGAACTGCCATAGATTGTTCCACTGTTTTTTTCTTGAGGAAATAGACTAACAGGGCTTCAACAAGCAATGCCATTTCTTCAGCCTATTGTTCATTGAGGATAGTCACTTTTGCTTTTTTTGCATCCACAGGAAGTCAACACCCTGCGCTGCCAGATTGGAGACCGCCTCAACGTGGAGGTGGACGCCGCCCCCACCGTGGACCTGAACCGCGTGCTCAACGAGACCAGGTGCCAGTACGAGGCCCTGGTGGAGACCAACCGCAGGGACGTGGAGGAATGGTACACCAACCAGGTGGGCACCTCGGCACCGGGCCGCCCAGGAGCGTGGGACCCCTAGGGCAGGGCCTGATCCTGTGTCTCACCTTGTGTTTCAGACCCAGGAGCTGAACAAGCAGGTGGTGTCCAGCTCAGAGCAGCTGCAGACCTGCCAGGCGGAGATCATCGAGCTGAGACGCACAGTCAACGCCCTGGAGATCGAGCTGCAGGCCCAGCACAACCTGGTAGGTAGTGTTCAGACACCTGGGGAGAAAGCGAGGCTGCAGAATCAGTCACAGGGCTGCCCTTTGGGTCCCAGTCTCTTTAACTCTTGGAGCTTGTGACTTCTCCGGGAGCCTATGGAGGGACGTGTTAAAGGAGCAGCTCTGTGACATTCCTCACCTTCCCCACACAGAGAGACTCCCTGGAGAACACGCTGACGGAGACAGAGGCCCGCTACAGCTCCCAGCTGTCCCAGGTGCAGTGCATGATCACCAACGTGGAGTCCCAGCTGGCCGAGATCCGGGGCGACTTGGAGCGGCAGAACCAGGAGTACCAGGTGCTGCTGGACGTCCGGGCCCGGCTGGAGGGCGAGATCAACACGTACCGGGGCCTGCTGGAGAGCGAGGACTGCAAGTGAGTAGCTGGCTGGGAGTGTTTGATGAAGCCGTGCACAGGCACAAGCATACTTCTCGGTCAGACTCCAGGAAAAGATTGCAGACCCTGGAAAAGAAATTATGCCTTCCCACCAGACATCCTCAAATAGAACTCAGAAAACACAATATGCCCATCATTAAAAACATACAATGGCAAGAATTGTTTGATGTACAAACTGAAAATGTACAGCCAATTCTTTGCATTCTAATGTAATAATATTGATGTAAGATCAATGCTATTTCTTACATTTTATAATACTGTATTTTGTGGAGGGTACATGTCCACTCACCACCTCACCTGCCCTTAGATACAGTTAAGACCAGGCAGGCTGGGTCAGTATTCTCCCCATTTGTAGGTGAAGAAACTGGGGCTTGGAGAAGTTAAGGGACTTCCCCAAGGTCACTAGCCAGAATTAGACAGTGTTGGGAGTCTAAGCCAGAGCTTCAGTTTCTGTCTGGAATTTTGGCACTATGTGATAGGGAGAAGATGAGAAATTTGTACGTGAGATTTGCAGCAGTTGAGCCTGTGGCCTGTGTGTTACAGGTCAGGCCAAATCCTGATAGGCATTCCATTCTTGAAGGGGAGGGGGTGTTTCTGGAATATATTATAAGCCTCCCTCGATTCACCTTTCTACATCATTCATTTTCTCCAGCCTGCCTTGCAACCCCTGCGCCACAACCAACGCATGCAGCAAGCCCATTGGGCCCTGTGTCTCCAATCCCTGTGCCCCCTGCACGCCTTGCATCCCCCGTCCTCGCTGTGGACCCTGCAGCTCCTTTGTACGCTAGAGCCCTGGGGCTGCCAGAGGAGCCAGGAGGCAGGGCCCAGGGCTCCAGAGCTTTGACCCGGCTCTGGTTCATTCGATACAAGGGCCTGAAGACACAGTTTGCGTGGCTGGAGCCACCCTAGCGGGTCAGCCAAGAAATTCACCCAACCTACTCCAGATCATTCCCTGCCCACCCTTTCCTGCACCAGGGCCAGTTCCTTCTTTGCTTGTCCAGAGAACCCTCCCAAGCGCCAGCAGCCTTCCCTTGGAGGCTCCTAATAAACTTGATTTCCCTGGCAGAGCAGATGCCTTTCTCATTGGTATTCATTTGTTTCGCCACACCCATCACTGGAGCACTTTTAAAAAAGCCACTTGAAAGTCAGGCCATATAATGACCTGACTCTTGGCTACAGAGCCGTTCTATGCCTGGCGGGCAGAGGGCTGGCCTGGCACCCACGGGTGAGGCAGGGTGGCAGGAGGGGGGGCAGGGCAGCTGCAGGGCTATGGCCTCTCTCTCCCCTTGACTATTCCTGGATTCCCACCCCCCATCCCCCCTCCTCTTGACCTGGGCATCTCCTAGAGCTGATTGTATCCAAATCTGAAGTGAGGAGGCATGAGCTGGGGGCCAGGAAGAGGCTCCGCTTTCTAGCTTTTGCATACGTACCTAGAAGTGGAGTTGCCAGATCACATGGTAATTATACATTTAACTTTTTGAGGAGTCACTATACTGTTTTCCACAGTGCCTGCACCATTTAACATTTCTCCTGGGAAGGCACAAGTCTTCCAACTTCTCCATCTCCTTGCCACCAACATTTGGTTTCATGTCCAACAGTAGAATTTATATACCATCCTGTTGTCCTTCATACCATCGCTTCTCTCTTCTCTAAATCTCCACTCAGCTCCACACCAGGAGTATATCTTCTCCTTAGTTCTGTTTGATACGTTTTGGCCCCAGGCCCATCTTCTGATGGGGACCCCAGGTCCCTTCTCAATTAGCATGTCCAGTGCTTGTGGGTGATCTGTTTTATCAGCTCCCAAGCTTTCTTGGTCTGAACTCTTAGCTCATTGCGCATATCACTCTCAGATGTTTGACTTTCCCCTAGGCTTACATCCTAAATTATTTTCCTTTCTGTTTCCCTGAAAATTTTATATTTGCTATGGGATAGAGCTAAGGAACTTTTATTCATCCTTGTATCTGGGGTCAAGGTCATTGCTTGAGTTCTTTGAGTCCGGAGGCTGCTGTCAGTGTCTACAGGAAGATCAGTGCTGCCCAGGAGTCCTCTGCATTTCTTTACTTCCAGGAGTCACACCTCATCACAAGCTTGTGCGATATATCACTTTTTAACCCCCATTTGACTGAGGAGCAAAGTAATATGCAGGAAGCCTAGGCATATCTTCTTGTGTGTCTTCAGAGCTGGCATTGAAATTCAGGATCTAGTTTCCATGTTTTTCCCCAGTTCTTGCACTTTGACACACCCTGACCTAGTCAGTGTCTCATCTCTCTAGTTTGCAATGAGGTGTGATGGCCCAGGCAGACTTTAATTTACCTGCCTGTGTCACTGGACAAGTTAAATTTCTTCCCAGTGTCTCACATTCATCTCTGACACTGATGACAATAATGGAATCCAAACTCTTTGGGGTGAGACGGGAACACTATGTGTGAAGGGTCCCAGTATACTACCTGACTAGAAAGTAATCTATTGTATTCATTTCCTTCCTACCTCATTGTCTGTGCCTCAGTTTTCTCTTCCATAAATTCAAGTCCTTCTAGCTATAGAATTCTTTGATTCTAAGACACAAAACTTACCACTGAAGTGAACTTTTATAAGGCTGAAAGTTCCAGGTTAGCTAGCTAGGTCTTCTCCCAGATTCTGAATCACCTTAGATCATGCCATTGTGCATTTCCATTTGTTTAGATGCTAAAAAAACCCCCACAAAACCAATTTAATTTCTAATCTGGTTGTATCAACCAATTATGAAAAAGGATGGCATTTCCCTGTAGAGAAGAGCCGATGAGTGTAACTTGGTCTTAGTTCAGAAAGGTACCGTAGAGAGTAGCTGGGTAAGAGGACTGCTTGGGCAGAGACTGACGGGGTAAGTAGAGACAGGGGAACAGGGCCCCAGAGGGGGCCTGAAACAAAAACTACGAGTGGGACAATGGGCAGAAATTAATCTAAAATTTCTGTCCTCTAGCAAAATCAGAGGAACTTTGGTGCCAAATGTTTTGCACTGTGTTTAGGTAGTCAGGCTTGGGAGTTAGACGGCTGAGCTGTTTAAATCCCAGCTCTGCCATTTATTGGCTGTGGCTGGGGAAGATTCTGAGCCTTTTTTAATCTATGTCTTTATCTGTGAAGTCGGAATAATTTTGTAGACCAAACTTACAGGGTTGTTGGAAGGATCAACTGAGAATTGTGCCACAGCACTTAGCACCTTGTGAGGCACATAATAAATATTCATGAAATGCTATCATCATCATCATCATCATCACCACCACCATCATCATCTTTATGAATATTTGCACAGAAATGTAAGGCTGGAGGATTCCCAGAGGATGAGTGGAGCCCATTTCCATGCCAGTACAAGAAAGGATGCATGCACAACCCAAGGACATGGACAATGGTGGGGAGAGTGACTGGGGAAGGGGAAGGAACGGGGGGGAAATGGGTCATTGGGGAGAAAAAGGGACATCTGTAAAACTTTAAACAAAAATAAAAATTATAAAAAGTTAAAAAAAAAAAGATTAAAAAAAAGAAAGGATGCTTTGGTGGCAGTACAACCCCATGTAAACAACTCGTCTCCCTCAACAACTACCCCAAATAAGATCACCTAACCCACAAGATCAGGAACTTAGTAAAGAAGGAAGGAATCATGGGCCACCCGCCAACTTCCTAGTCTAGCCACCAAGTTAATGTTAAGATTTGCACTTTTGTTGATTAATTCATGAATATAGTTCTGTGCCCCTAGTGCTTGCAAGGTCAGTGAGTGGGGTTTGATCAACACTGGGTCGGCGTGGGCAACCTGTCCAGGTGTCTGTTCAACAAAACTGAATTTTCACAGAATTCTTCATCCGAGTCATCTGGGCTGACAATAGGACGGAGGGAGGTTCCAGAAATAATTGCCCACCCCCACATCCAACCACATCCACACACATCTTACTTAACTTGCACAGCAAAAGTACGAGGCGGGCAGCATCATTACTTCAATATCAGAGACAAGAAAACAAGAATTAAAAAAAAGGAACTCACTTCTTTGAGCTCATGTTGTTCGGGGTGTGAACGGAGGTCCTTTGGCTTCAGGTGTGTGCCTTTCTGTTCCTCCCCCACTGCCTTTGAATCCGGACACACGGCCTTCTCGAATGGCTCGCACTGTGTTGCACAGATAACCTTTCGGGAGTCCTTTCTGAACCATGGTTTTGTTTCTGTGCGGAACAAAGGACAGACAGAGTGACCGAAAATAGGAGGTGAGATGGGAGGCTACTTTGTTAAGGTTCATTATTGGGCAAGAGGGAGACTCCCAAGGGGTTGGAAGCGTCAAAGGCTATCTGACGCCAGAGGTGATGCAGAGGTCACAGGTGCTGCCCACGCCTCAGGGACGACAGAGTGAAGCTCCATTCTCGGGGCGCTGTGACTTGTTCTGGGAGCACCTCACGTTGGTAGAGCCACACCTCTAGGGGTGTTCAACGCTCTCGGAAAGAGGGTTAAGTCTAGGACTAAGGCAAGAGAAATTTCCAGAGACTGTGAGGAGGTCACCATGGATACAAAGATAGCTCTGAGCCCCTCATTCTCGCTTTCCTGTCTTAAGTCTGAAGTGTCAAGCTTCATATTTATGTGTCAACACTGCCACTCGAACTCTGTTTTTTTTTTGTTTGTCTGTTTGTTTTTTAATATATCTTTATTGATTTCCAAGAGAGGAAGGGAGAGGGAGAGAAACAGGAACATCAATGATTAGAGAGTCATTGATGGGCTGCCTCTTGCACGCCCGACTGGGGATCGAGCCCGCAACCCGGGCATGTGCCCTGACGGGGAATCGACCCGCGATCTCCTGGATCCTAGGTCAATGCTCATCCGCTGAGCCACGCCAGGCTGGGCTCTCTGTGGACTTTTACCAGCATGTTTCCCTCTATATATTTCTTCTTCTTCTCATCTTTGGGGGAGATTGTTGCTTCAGTGAAGGTTGGTAAACTTTTTCTGCAAAGGGCCGGAGAGTAAATATTTTAGGCTTTGCAGGCCATATGGTTTCTGTTGCCACTACTCAACTCTGTAGAACAAAAGCGGCCGTAGATGATGCTTAAATGAAGGAACATGACAGTGTGCCAATAAAACTTTATTTACAAAAAAGGGCAGCAGGCCGAACTTGGCCTGTGGGCTGTCGTTTGCTGGTCTCGGCTTTGGCACTGTTCCTGTTCATTCCACTGGTTTATTTCCCAACCACGAACACTCAGTTGTTTTCAGTCTCTCCATTATTGACCACCTCTCTAAGCCCCAAGTAATATTCTCACTGAGTAAGGCTTAGTGTCCTTGCAGCTGGTACAGGGAGAATTTCTGCTGTAAAGACAAGCTGGACTGCACCCTGAAACGTGAGCACACTTAGGAGAGGTCCAGGGGCAGAATCGCACGCGTGAGGATGGCCAAACGACTCCACCCATGTCCCTGGCTGTCCTCCCCTCTGAGTAATGGGGAGAACCATTTGCGGCTGTGATGATTCTGCCTCCTTTGAAGCCATCTCATGAAACTGTGATTTCACCAACCACCAGGACCCAGGAGGAGCCCGGTGTGACACGAGATGAATGGGGTAATTTTATGGGGTGAGGGGGGACTCTGTGGAAGCATCTAACTAGCATATTTTTGGAGAAAAAAAATTACCTGAAGCATTAGGAAAGAAAACTATGCTACATGCCAAGCCCCCACCCACAATAATGGGTATAAAAGGACCACAGAGGAAGGAGAGACTCAAACCTCACCCATAACCACCTCCATCAGCTCGCCTGTTGTTCCATCACCTCTCCCAGCACCATGCCTTACAACTGCTGCCTGCCCAGCCTCAGCTGCCGCTCCGGCTGCCCCTCCCGGCCCTGCGTGGCCCCCAGCTGCCACAACATCCCCCTGCCCGGGACCTGCAACATCCCCGCCAACGTGGGCAACTGCGGCTGGTTCTGCGAGGGCTCCTTCAATGGCAGCGAGAAGGAGACCATGCAGTTCCTCAACGACCGCCTGGCCAGCTACCTGGAGAAGGTGCGGCAGCTGGAGCGGGAGAATGCGGAGCTGGAGAGCCTCATCCAGGAGCGGTGCCAGCCCCAGGAGCCCCTGATGTGCCCCAGCTACCAGTCCTACTTCCGGACCATCGAGGAGCTGCAGCAGAAGGTGAGGGGTGGGGTGTGTGGGGGCACAGCAGCAGCTGGCTGGCTTTGAACAATAAGACATTCTCAAGTTCAAGTGGTCCTCACAGTGGAATCTTGTTTTCAGATTCTGTGTGCCAAGGCTGAGAACGGTAGGCTGGTGACGCAGATTGACAATGCCAAGCTGGCCTCTGATGACTTCAGAACCAAGTATGTTGAGACTTTTCGGCCAGGTGACCTCCAAGGTCTCTATGGCTCTTTCATGGCCCTGTGGGCCTAGCGTTGCCCGGAAGGGAGGAGGAAGCCGTTTCTCCCTTTTATTACTTCTCTTAGGGATGGTCATGTAAAATCAGTCTCAGAAATCCAGATTCATATCCTATCTGCTCTTCAGTCTCCATGGGTCTTTCTGGAAGGCCTTCTTAAACCCCTGAATTCAGAAATTAAAATTAATTCTCAGAGAATGGGTTGGTTTGGTGGTATATTAACCGACAACATTGAGAGGAGAGAGAGACTCCATCCCAGGAGTCCCCACGGGTACCTTCTGGTGCTGGGACGAGTCAGGTCCTCTCCAGCCTACCCATGCAGAGCTTGAGGGACGCATGGGAGAGAAGGGATGGAAAACGGTGCCAGTGCAAAGACAGCTAGGCCAACTCCATCCAAACAGGACACGGGGCAGGAAGATGAGCTTCCTTCCTGGCTCTTCCTCCCACTCCAACCTGTGTGCGCAGGTTCGAGATGGAGCATTCCTCCCGGCAGCTGGTGGAGTCGGACATAACCAGCCTGCGCAGGATCCTGGACGAGCTGACCCTGTGCAAGTCCGACCTGGAGGCCCAGGTGGAGTCCCTGAAGGAGGAGCTGCTCTGCCTCAAGAAGAACCATGAGGAGGTGAGAGGGAAAAAACCAACAATAATAGGCTTCAGAGCTAAGCCTTCAGAGCCAGGTATCAGGAGGCAATTGCCACCAGGAGCCCTGGGCTGGCACCCTTCTCTGAAGAACTCAGGGTCAGCTCAGGGAGTAATGACTCTCTCTCCACGGAACACAGTAAGGTGAGCTGGGAGGGCTGGGCAGGTGCTGGAGGTGCTGGGGAAGGATGTCCATGCTCTCTGTTGGTCACTGTTGGATCCTGAATTTGGTGGTAGAGGTTGAGGAGAAAAATTGAAATGAGACATAGCCCCGATCTCCAAAGATCTCACAGCCTAGTCTCTAGTCTGGGGAGACAGCCACGTAAAAACATGATATAATACCTGCAGAGGGAAAGGAGAGCTATATGAGACATATGAGCAGCCGGTTCTGGGAACAGTCCAGTCGGCCCGAAGGGAAACTCTTCTCAGAGGCATGTCATGGAGAGGAGGAGAGTTTTAGTACCTGGGTGTTGCAATCTGAGGGAGGAAGCTGAGCAAAGACATGAAGTGGCAAAGTGAGGTCTATTTGAGAAGGGCCCCTGGATGGGTACGGCCGGGCATGCGGTCCATATAGGGATGTGACAGAAATGACAAAGGACCTGCTCATAGCCAAGAGTTGGGACTCAGTCTTATAAGAAATGTGAGCTTATTTCAGTTTTCTGGGAAAGGAATCAATGTGAGCCCTATTTGGATTTATTTCCACACACTATCTGTGTCAGTCTGTGGAAAGATCAGGATATTTTTTTCAGTGAATTTCTTTGTGCTCGCTTGACTATAGCAGAAAGACAGCAGATCTGTTTCGGTGGGTTCACGCCTTCCCCTTCCTCCACAGGAGGTCAACACCCTGCGCTGCCAGATCGGAGACCGCCTCAACGTGGAGGTGGACGCCGCCCCCACCGTGGACCTGAACCGCGTGCTCAACGAGACCAGGTGCCAGTACGAGGCCCTGGTGGAGACCAACCGCAGGGACGTGGAGGAATGGTACACCAACCAGGTGGGCACCTCGGCACCGGGCCGCCCAGGAGCGTGGGACCCCTAGGGCAGGGCCTGACCCTGTGTCTCGCCTTGTGTTGCAGACCCAGGAGCTGAACAAGCAGGTGGTGTCCAGCTCAGAGCAGCTGCAGACCTGCCAGGCAGAGATCATCGAGCTGAGACGCACAGTCAACGCCCTGGAGATCGAGCTGCAGGCCCAGCACAACCTGGTGGGTAGTGTTCAGACACCTGGGGAGAAAGCGAGGCTGCAGAATCAGTCACAGGGCTGCCCTTTGGGTCCCAGTCTCTTTAACTCTTGGAGCTTGTGACTTCTCTGGGAGCCTATGGAGGGACGTGTTAAAGGAGCAGCTCTGTGACATTCCTCACCTTCCCCACACAGAGAGACTCCCTGGAGAACACGCTGACGGAGACGGAGGCCCGCTACAGCTCCCAGCTGTCCCAGGTGCAGTGCATGATCACCAACGTGGAGTCCCAGCTGGCCGAGATCCGGGGCGACCTGGAGCGGCAGAACCAGGAGTACCAGGTGCTGCTGGACGTCAAGGCCCGGCTGGAGTGTGAGATCAACACGTACCGGAACCTTCTGGAGAGTGGAGACTGCAAGTGAGTGTGAGGCAAAGGATTTCTGGGGCAGCATGAGCGGTGGGATTACACAACACTGTGGACACTCATGTATTGGCCGTATTTTCAACTCACCAAATAATATACATTAATGGAGTGTCTACCATGTGACAGTTAAGCATGTGTGTAAGGTCAAAGGCAAAGGGCATACATCCCTTGCCTCAGAGAGCTAACAGTGGACATAATATTTTCTAAAAGAACAATTTTCTACCTCCACCCATGTCATTCTGGGGGAAGGGAACAGGGTTTGGTAACAATCACATTTGATTCCAACTAACTCCACGCACTGAGCACTCATAGGTTGTTTCATTAAACCTTGGTGTTTCCTCCACTCCTCTCCCTAATCCATTCGAAAACTGTGTTCCCAGCCTCCCCTGCAACCCGTGTGCTACCACCAACGCTTGTGGAAACTCCTGCGGGCCCTGTTAACAGGTTGCTGTTAACTTAAAAACTGGCATCCTCTTTGAAGACAATGAAGCCGTTTAGATCAAACATAGAAAACGTCCTCTGGTCCTGCCTTTGCCGGAGCTCAGCTGCCTTTAGAAACCTCGTCATGCCAGCTGTGATATTTCTAGACACGGAAATGCTTTCCAGACCCAACCAGCAAAGACACATCATCAAGTTCCAACGTCTGGAGAACTCCCTCCCATTGAAGGTTGAGTCTCTCTGCGTCTGAAGGTGTCCAGCTCCCTGTAATCTGAGCTCCAGGTATTGCTTTAGGGCGTTTCCTACACATATTATGCTTCCTGCTTTCCTGGCTTCTTTGGTATTCTCTGGAATGCTAGGAGGCTACTTCATTTACTTCCCAATAAACTTTATTTCTCTGGCATTGTAAATGTGTTTCTCATTCATATCCATGCATTGTAAAGTACTTCTCATGGCTGTTCCATAAAAACACCCCTCCATTAGGATGAAATGAGCTGAATGACAACCCAGCCATCATCTTTGGCTGGTAAATACGGATGGCGAGGAGGGGCTGTAGTGTCCGGAGGCTCCCTCCAAGGGGAGACCATGCAGAAAACCTGGCCTTCAGCACTCATGCCCATCCTGCGTTGGCTGCGGGGCCCTTGGCAATTCTGAGACTCCTCTCCAAGCCGCACTGCTATCTCCCGCTGTGTCTTCATCACTGTGAAATTCTCTGCTTCCCTTTCTCCCGCCCTGTGAAGACCAGCTTCTGCAGAAACTGCTCCAAGAGCAGCTGCCTTCTCCCCTCAACATCTCGGCTGCACCTGCATCACCAGTACAGATACCTGTCCTTCCCTCAAAATGTACCTTCAGTGACTTCCTGCACACTCTGGGTCCGCTTCTTACATCCCTGACTACCTGCCCACTGACATCCCTTCTGCCCTGCACAGAGGAAATTCCCAGGTCCCTGGCTCTTTTTTTGCTCTTTCCACATCCCTGTTCAGAAAGAAATAGCACCTCCGTGCTGATGATGCCCACATCTCACTTCCCCTCAGCTCCCGTTCCTGGTCTTGGTTTGCCCGTAGGACAGTTTCACTTGGTCTCAGGCCACCACGGCCCATTTAATTGAACTAAAATGTGTCTTTGCCAAACTGGTTCATCTTGTTCTCACTTATTATGCCCAATCTAAAGATCCTTTAAATGCAGGCAGGCGTGTCTCCTTACCTCCCTCTCTTCAAGTTACCCTTTTCTCTAGGTCTTTGCTCATATCTATAATGTTCTTCCATAACCACTTTACCATTTTACTTCCTATAATTCCAAAAAAGGCCAATGTTCATGAACTCTCCTCCAACAAACATTGATCCTACCTTACTTCCCACTTGTCTCATTTCTGAATTATTAAAACTCTCAAGTCTATCAACACTTGATAGACTATCCATTTAATTTGATGCTATCTGACCGACACAACCACAGTCAATCATCTGGTGTGTGTGCCAGTACTGGGTGAGGTGCTGAGAACACAGAAATAAGTGAACCCCAGTCCTGGCCCACAGAACATTTAGAGTCTAGAGTGGATAGGACAAAGTGATAACTGCCACACACACATCAGTGTGGCTCAAGAAAAGTATAAGTAAAGAATGATGAATTTCCAAGGTATGAGGGAGAGATAAGAGGCTCCAAGGAGGAGGTAGCACTCAACCAGGGCTTTGAAAACCCAACTATTCTTTTTATATAAATTTTGTCTGCCTGTTTCATTGACTATAGGCCCTTCAAGAGAGACAGCACCTTCACCTGTTCAAAACCTGCTGCAAATTGTAGAATACTATGCATAATATTAACAGGGAACAGTATTACTAATGAGGATTCATTAAAACTTTATATACTTCCCGTAGTTCTAACTTCAATCAACTATGACTGCATGATATTAGCATAATTCTGAAATAAAGTTTGATGGGATATGTTTGGACAGATGAGTGAGTTCAGGTCTGAGAAGAGGGAAAGTTTTTCCAAGCAGAAACTTTGCCTGGTAAGGAGATTTTTAGCCCGGAGCAGAGGGTAAGTGTGGTAGTGGAAGATGCACCTGCAAAGGAGTTAGGTAAAATCATATCTGGCAGTGCTCTGAATGGTTGTCTGTGAGACTTGCTTGTAAGGAAAGTTGGCAGATGATATATCAGGCAGCTATGTTTAGGCTGGGTCATGATGGGTCCTAGGAGTTGGTGGGACTAGGTGAGAAAGATCAGTCAGGAGGCTGGTAAAAACAAGGACTGAGTTGGGTGGAGGTGGGGGAGTGGGTGGGACAGGGGTGGGGTGGATTTCAGAGGTACAGCTTGGGACATGGAAGCTTCTTGGAGGTAGAAAAACAATGGAGTGAGATGAAGGGAAACTAGTACTGATTGGATACCTGCTATGGGTCAACATAAACAAAGTTTTTGATCCTGAGAAAATAAGACAATGGTGGATCTCCAGTAGAAAGAGCTGGAAAAAAAAAAGAGACTGGATTTGGGAGAGATATTGGAGTTACCTAACCATAGTAGATCGTCAAGGGAAAGGTGTTAGAATATGGAAGAACCTTGGGGACCACTGATAGAAATGATAGAGCAGGCCTGGGGCTCTCCGAAGTCCCTGACATGAGGTTCTGCCTTGGTTTAGCCGGGTCTCTGAAGACAGTGATGACATCTGGTTAAAAGCAGTTGGAGAGGGAAGTGGAGGAGCAGCTGAAGTGACACAGAAGTAAAAAGAAGTCAGAGTTTTGATGAGGGGATGGTCAGTAGCATCCAGGTCAAAGATGAGAGAGAGTTCAGACAAATCCACTGGAAAGAGCAACGGGGAGATCAGTGGGAACTGTAAGGAGGGGAGGGTCTGTGGGATGCTGGGGAAGAAGCCGTGTTTCTGGGGCTCTTTCACACCTGCCTCAAATCATCAACTTGATAGCGACCTTAATGCAGAAGTTCAAAACAACACATTCATACTAAGCACGAAGCCTACTTGGCTGTGTCCTCCGTGGGCTACTGAAACTGTTTTAGCATCTGCTGCCCCTTCTGATCTGCAGAGCAGTTGCACAAACAGGTTCTCATTCCGTCTGAGTCCAGCTTTCCCAGAGGACTAGGACGATTAAGTTACATTGCTTTGGATCATTTCATGCTCCGTTTGACTTCTCTATTCTAGGCTGGGCAGAGTTAAAGACATAGTGGTGAACTTTGCATTTTTCTGACTTGGTTTGTCCCTTAAGACCTCTGTTGGGACCCCATTCCCGTTGGGAGTCCAGGACCGAGTAAAGAGACACAATGATGGCTCTGGGGAGGGTTTGTGGAATGAGCCCCGAATTCCATTTTGAGGGGGTTGTTCCTCTCTTTGCTCAGGGCATCTTTCTCCTGACCTGGCTCATTCTCTAGGTCCTCTCCTGCTTGTCCCTCATTGGAAGCCTTGTTTAAACATCTCAGAGCCAAAACTGTTGGTTTAGTCCTTGGATTACCATCGCGACTCCTCCCCTCAGCGTAGTGAGGCTGGGCAGTCGATAACTTGGCAACAGTCACCTTTATGGACTTTATGGAACAGTCTATGGAAGCCCTGTATCCCGGTCTCATAAGCAGCTCTAACCGGGGTTGGCTCAACATAATGGGCTGGTGTTGGTATTGACAGTGTGTCTGCTTCTCTAATTCCCCAGTGGGTGACTTTTCATCTGACCCTGGCGTAAGTCAGACCTACTGCTGTGTGTGCTTATTGATACTATTGTTGGCCTCTCCTTGCCATGTGTACACATTAAAATACAATGAATTGACAAGTGGTCCAATACATTACTTCGCATTCCCTAGAAAACACATTTTACATTTCTCTTTTTTCTTTTTTATTGAATTTATGGGGGGAGGGTGATATTGGCTAATAAAATTATATAGGTCTCAGGTGTACAATTCTATAATACATCATCTGTATACTGTGTTATGCATTCACCACCCCAAGTCAAGTCTCTATTTCTCATAGTGAGAATCTCAAGTGCCAGTGCCTGGCCACAAGGGAAGATGTTTTGGGGACGAGAGGGGTGGCCTCCTAATGCCTTTAAAGTCCAGCCACAGGGAGGGTGGCCTCAGCAAAAGGTCTGCCCTGACTCCACTCATGGTTAACCACCACTGACGAATTTATGTGTGATCTTTCCCACGAACATAGCCTTGGCTTCCATCATAAACAGTCCCCTTACATCTCAACTGCAATTTGCTCACATCTGGAAACCAGAAGCCTTACCAGGGCGTCTGCCGCAATTACACGGGCAGGTGTAAAGCCTTCCTGTTCGCTAGGGTTCGATTTGCTCATCAGTTTATTGAAGGGCCATCGACTGGAGGCAATGCCATGGCTGACGCAGAGGCAAGAATTCTCCACACGCAGTCAGTGGAATGGGGAGAAGGCATTTGTCGTCCAGAATTCCCGGCAGCTCACTGAAGCCTGGCTCTTCTCTCTATAGGCCCAAGTCCTCTCGGCCAGGCAGCTGTGCGGCAATCACAGTCACTGCTCCTCAGAAGTGGAACAGTCATGTTTTCTACACTCTGCCTCCCACTGTTGAAGATATAAGGATGCTCCCCTCTGGCTTATTCCACTCTGACTGACCCAGAAGCTACAGTCATGGTTACAGGGATCCCAAGGACACACGAGCCGGTTGAGAACACAGTATGCCTCTCCTCTTTAAAAAGTGCCATTGTCTGGACGGTTCTCTTTTGAAGCTTGGACTATAGAAGATGGGGGAGAAAGACAGAGAAAAGCCTAGGAATCCAGCTACTCGCTCTGTGTTATTTGGTCTCAGCCAATGGGGCTCCAGCCAGTGTGGCACCTTTCTGAAGCCCGCGCGCCCATTCCACCTCTCCCCAAAGGCAGAGACGCGGGCAGGCGGGGCGGGGAGCCGCGGGCCGTGAACCGGGAGAGCGTGTCAGCGCCTTCCGAGCATCCGCCCTGGGAGGCCGCATGGCTTCTCCAAAGCTGCCGTCTCTTAGGAAAGGGTATTTGAAGCTCTAGCTTAGAAATGACTTTTAGAATCACCCAAGAAAAGCCTACATGATTACTTTACAGTGACAACATGTTTCTGACCCATTAAAGATGCTACTTAGTTTGGTTGTTTATCCCACTCACTAGAGCTGGTTCCAAATGATATCTGGCTGATTCCAAAAATACACACACCCTCAGAAGATGAAGATTTGCCCTTCAATAAGGATAAGCAAAATAAATGTCCCAGGCTGTGGGGACAAGCTTGAGGAAGGGGTGATCTGAGCAACGGTTGTTGGGGAGGAATCAGCATGGAGCTTCCCAAAGGAACTACTTTCAGGAGTAGCTTGCCTATTTTGAGCACTGATAGATTAAGCATAAAAATCTTTCACAGTTCTTGCCTCCATCTGGAATAGCATGAGGGCAGGATATGTTTGCCAAAATGGACGGTCACATGACGCCATTAAGCACATAACATAGTGGCTGCTTTTCAGGGTCACATCCTTTGGAGAACTGGGTTCAGGTGTTTCTATGTCAAAACCACCATGGGTTTCCTTTTTTTCTAGCTTTTGGAGGGCATTACACTTTCCCACCAAGCAGGCTTCCTTCCATTAGAATAAAAATGACTTTTTCTTCTTTGGTAGAGAGCGGGCTTTTATTTCTCGGCCCAGTCTACCTTAGGAGGGGGTGTTGCCTAGTAGTGGTTGAGTCCCCATGAATTCAACCCCTTTGTGTACGACTGCGTCTCAGGAGTGAGGAGATCGGGAGAGAGACAGCTGGTGATGGAGGGAGCTCGGTCGTTGGACTCGGAGCTCGGGGCTTGAGTGCTGGCTCCGCCACGGGGGAGCTCTGTGAGCACCGGCAACGTCTCGGACGCTTGGAGTCCTCACCTACAGGGTTTCATGAGGACTGAAGCAGGAGCCTTTCTAGGAACAGTCATACTGTGTGTAAGCACATGGTACAGTCCTCATGCTCAGTAGGTCCCGAGAGGTTAGTTTTCTGAATGTTCTGTGAACACTGAGGAGGAGTCGGAATGGAGCCTGGGGGGCTTCCTGCAGCCCCCACTGGGAAGAGGCTGCCAGTGCCTCCGCCTGCCCTGGATGGAGTGGCCAAGGGACATCGAACTGGACGGCCTCCAAGTCCTTCCTGGCCTCAGCTTCCAGGGTCCCTACCCAACAGTCTGCTTTCCGGGTGGGCTTCGCACATGGTTTTTCTCACCGAGTCCTTGCTGAGCATGAGCTGGATGGGGCACAGACCAGTCCTTGTTCAGGACAAAAAGGCACAGAAGTGCCCCCAACTCGGGGGGACAGCGTACAGCTGTCAATCCGCCTGAGCGCCCCGTGAATAAGAGCTCCTGCTGGCAAGGTAATAGGCTGGTTGCTTTGAAGCTTTTACTTAACCAACCAGCGTGATGCCATTGGGAGGAGTCCTGACTTAGCAAGAAGCCAGAGTAAAACATTTTATGAGGTAAAGGACTCCTGTGAGGTGGCTAAAAAATGAATGGAAACATTGGTAAACAGGGCAAAAGGGGACGATGCTGTAGGTGGTGGCCACACCCATAGTTGACAGAATATAAAGGCCTAGGAGAGGACCAGGGTGGACACCAGAGGAAAGGAATCAGGCTTTGAAACTGACCTGCAGAGCTCTGCTCCCCCCAGCACCATGCCTTACAACTGCTGCCTGCCCAGCCTCAGCTGCCGCTCCGGCTGCCCCTCCCGGCCCTGCGTGGCCCCCAGCTGCCACAACATCCCCCTGCCCGGGGCCTGCAACATCCCCGCCAACGTGGGCAACTGCGGCTGGTTCTGCGAGGGCTCCTTCAATGGCAGCGAGAAGGAGACCATGCAGTTCCTCAACGACCGCCTGGCCAGCTACCTGGAGAAGGTGCGGCAGCTGGAGCGGGAGAATGCGGAGCTGGAGAGCCTCATCCAGGAGCGGTGCCAGCCCCAGGAGCCCCTGATGTGCCCCAGCTACCAGTCCTACTTCCGGACCATCGAGGAGCTGCAGCAGAAGGTGAGGGTGGGCACCGCACTGCCAATTTAGTGAACTATTTATCCAAATCTAACATACCCACTTCTGAATGGATTTAACACTGTTCGAAGCTAATGTTGACACGGATGAAGACAAGGCTTCGTCGTCAGCTTACGTGTGGCCCATCAAGTAGTCTCCGAACATCTGCTTGGGAAGCCCCATGAGGGAAAGATACAGACTTGGGGGAGGGTAAGGCATTAGGCCAAAATCAGCCATAGCAATCTTATATTGCTTCTTGCCTAAAACCAGAGCATCAGCTTCTTCAGTTCATATTGTGATATCCTGGTCTTGTTTTCAGAGCCTATAGCATTAAAAAAAAAACACAACGCACCCAAATTATTTCTTGGAGCTAGGAAGTTTGCTAGTGAATTCTCAAATATTTAAATCCTTTCAGAACTGTAGCAATAGACTGTAAAAAAAGCAAAAGAGCCCTCGACTCCAAAAGCCTCACTAATATGCACAGACACTGCGCCACCTACTAGAGCAGGCAGGCACGCAAATGAGAATTGCGGGCCAGAAGTGCAGGAGCAGAGTGGGGACGAGTAAAGAGTCAGCATAGAGGTGGGACTTAATACAAAGGGTAAAGCAGGGAGGGCTTCCCAGAAGAGACCACACTTGAGTGGAGTTTGAAAGATGAGGTCTATGCCAGTTGCACAAGCTCTTGGTTCTCGGAGGGGATCTACTGTCCACTATTCTGTATTCTGGCAAAGTGAGCGCCAGGGAAGGGCCGTGTCATCTGAAGAGCGTGCATATTAGTGCCAGTGAGGGATGAAGTACTAAGATAATCCAGTAGGGGAGAGAGATGTGAAAATGAATGACCATGGTGAAAGTAATGAGAAGCGTAACTGGCTAAGGGCAAAGGACTGAGAGAACTCGCGGAGGAAGTGATCCCCTGGGAGAGCTGGGGAAGGAGGGAAATGTGGGTTATGTGGGGAAGCTGGGGAATGTGGGAATGTGGTCTTGCTAGCCCAGGAACCCCCTAGTCCTAAGCCAACGGGGACACTGCTCCCCCTATGTGAGGCTGGTACCCAGGATGACCACTCCCCACAGGAGGCCAGCAGCAGACCTAGAAGGGAAGAATTCCTGACAGCGGGCACATTTGCCCTGGGCTGTTCTAGTTTCGAAATGATCAGTTCTAGCAATCATCCTTTCATCCCCAAACTGAAAATCTGAGAAGACTCTAAGCTACGTATTTGGAAGAAATGTGGCTGATGTGAAATAGCTTTTCACGTTAAGACACTAGGCATTCTTTCTTAGAATAACTCATTTCACAATTAATTCCGGCTCCAGATCCTGTGCAGCAAGGCGGAGAACGGCAGGCTGGTGACGCGGATTGACAATGCCAAGCTGGCCGCAGACGACTTCAGGACCAAGTGAGAATTTTCTAATGATCAGAGAAGTCTAGTAAGGGGCAGGCTGAATGGCAAAGTGATGGAGTCTGTCCTGGGAGCGTGCAAGCCGAAGCTGTCTGGATGCTGTTGGGAGGATTCCTGCACTGGGCTATGTGTTCAAGTCTCCTCACCGAATGCTAAGATTCTGTGTTCTAAGTTTAGTCTGAAGGAGCACAAGAAACCACCCATTTTTTCTCTCTTTCTACTTCATGTCTGGACCAAGTGTGAAAAGTGAATTTCACACCAATTTCTTAGTATAGGTTAGTCAAAATCAGCCCATTAAAATACAGGAAGCAAAATCCATTTCATAGAACTGATCACTGTTTCTAGGTATGGCCATTACAGTCATAAAGTCCCTTGTATTTTGATGGGACTCTACAGTTGACAATGTCATTTGACCTATGTCCTTTCTTCATCTTCAGGCCAACCCGATGAGTGCTAGTGTGGTTCCCATTTTACAGATGAGGAAGTCAAGGCTCAGAGGGACTAAGAAACTTATCCACAGTCATAATGCCAAGGTTGAATCTCACTGGCTTCTAATTCAGCGCTTCTCTCACACCAGATGGCCTCTCTGGGTGGTTGGAAAGGAGGGCGAGACAATCTGCACAGCAGGTGTACGAAGTTTAGACTCACTTAAGAAGGTCAGATGACAGGACTTAGTCACAGCAACCTGTGAATGGGATTCTTAGAACAGATGCAGTTAACTATTCCATTAGAACCTCCTCTCTGGGTCTCAGGGAAGAAATAGGTCTTTTTACTCAGCAGGGTGATATTTTTCCGTTTCATAAACTTTCAAAAAATTCAAAATATAGGTTAGCCAAGTAAAGCCTGGGAGAAATGGTTCCTCTTTAATCTCCTTTGACCTTTGGCTGTGTGTTGCAGGTACGAGACGGAGCTGGGCCTGCGGCAGCTGGTGGAGTCGGACATAACCAGCCTGCGCAGGATCCTGGATGAGCTGACCCTGTGCAAGTCTGACCTGGAGGCCCAGGTGGAGTCCCTGAAGGAGGAGCTGCTCTGCCTCAAGCAGAACCATGAGCAGGTGAGGGAGTCCCAGCCCCCAACATTCCAATACTGAGAGTTCCATAGCTCCCCTGGGCAGGATAAGGTGGGTCTTTGCTCAGCACCCTAGAGCTAACATAACCCTTTGCTGGTTGCTCAAAATTTGGGGAATTGTTGTGGGATGAGTCACAGGCCTCTCTCTCTCTCTCTCTCTCTCTCTCTCTCTCTCTCTTTTAAATCTAAAAGAGTGTGATCAGCTGATTTTTTTCTACTTGAGACCTGACCTGTAACCAAAAGTCCAGACAAAGATATTTAAAGTACTTTCTACTGTTTGATAATATCTGTTATCTTCTGAACAGATGCCAAATGAAAAAGACTGGAACTGGATAGCAAATTCTTTGTATTATGTGTCACCCAGATATTAGAACCCAAGCTGGATGGATGGATAGATAGATGAGGAATTTGGGAGACATGAAGGGACTCACATAATGGTTGATTCAGACCTCACGGTTGAACGCAACACTAGGGAATCAGGTGCATGTCTCAACATTAGATGTTTTGATGAAGAGGAAACAACCCTTAATGAATAACATATGATGGTAGAAGACATGAAATAAATGGGAGATGGCAAACCTGCTTCTCTATATTTAAGTAGCAACTGTTATAAACCAGTTATCATGCCAGGCTTGAGAAAAGAGAAAATAAGAAGAAAATGATAGACTCTTGGAGTGGGAAGAAACATTAGCCATGATTTAATCAAGCAGCCTCACCACACAGACGCGGAGAGACTCAGACAGGGGCCTGCATCACAAGGGGTAGCTTAGCTAGGTTTTGCATCAGCTGGGCTTCAACTCATGAACCCCAACTTTCAGTGTAATCTTCTTCCCAGTCATCAGACCGCCTCAAAGAGAGTTTATTTTAGACTCTTTCTGTGGGTTCACGCCTTCCCCTTCCTCCACAGGAGGTCAACACCCTGCGCTGCCAGATCGGAGACCGCCTCAACGTGGAGGTGGACGCCGCCCCCACCGTGGACCTGAACCGTGTGCTCAACGAGACCAGGTGTCAGTACGAGGCCCTGGTGGAGACCAACCGCAGGGACGTGGAGGAATGGTACACCAACCAGGTGGGCACCTCGGCACCGGGCCGCCCAGGAGCGTGGGACCCTTAGGGCAGGGCCTGACCCTGTGTCTCGCCTTGTGTTTCAGACCCAGGAGCTGAACAAGCAGGTGGTGTCCAGCTCAGAGCAGCTGCAGACCTGCCAGGCGGAGATCATCGAGCTGAGACGCACAGTCAACGCCCTGGAGATCGAGCTGCAGGCCCAGCACAACCTGGTGGGTAGTGTTCAGACACCTGGGGAGAAAGCGAGGCTGCAGAATCAGTCACAGGGCTGCCCTTTGGGTCCCAGTCTCTTTAACTCTTGGAGCTTGTGACTGCTCTGGGAGCCTATGGAGGGACGTGTTAAAGGAGCAGCTCTGTGACATTCCTCACCTTCCCCACACAGAGAGACTCCCTGGAGAACACGCTGACGGAGACGGAGGCCCGCTACAGCTCCCAGCTGTCCCAGGTGCAGTGCATGATCACCAACGTGGAGTCCCAGCTGGCCGAGATCCGGGGCGACCTGGAGCGGCAGAACCAGGAGTACCAGGTGCTGCTGGACGTCAAGGCCCGGCTGGAGTGTGAGATCAACACGTACCGGAACCTTCTGGAAAGCGAGGACTGCAAGTGAGTACCTGGCAGGCAAGATGGCCCATTTCTACTGAGGGATAGAACAGGGACTTCGCAGGTCAAGTGTCAGAAGCCAACATGTCTGTCGAGACCAGAGGTTTACTCTACAGCAGTAGGAAGTGGGGGCTCTTTGTTGTGTCCATTACCTGGCCTAAAGGTGTTTTCTGGCCCAAAAGATGCCTGAGAGACTTGACTGTATTCCCCACTGGTGAGCTTTTGGATGCTGATGGGTAAATAAAGCTTTGCATCTTCAGGGTTGGATTTAACCCAAACCCCCAAACCCATTGTTTCATGGATCCCAGTTGGACCCATCTGAGGCAGGCAGAGTGGGGATCGGACAACCATCATGTAGATGAGCATTCGAACGTCAAAAGGGAAGGTGACTCAGTAACGCAGGGTCCAGCACTTGTCCCCTAACACAGAATTTTTATGAACAGTCTTGTGATTTTTCACAGTTCTTGATGGTAGGTCTTACTAATCCTGTCTTATGGGGGGAGGATGAGGCTTGCAGGGAGGAAGGGACTTCCCCACAACTCCAGGCTCCAGAACCAGGGCTGGGATTGCACCACGAGGCTTTGCTCTTTTCTTTGCTCTGTGGCTTTGCTCTGCCACCACTGCCTCTGACTTTGCAGAAGGAGCGATCGGAACAGGCTTGGCCTCCTAAGATGGTGGAGAGGGAATTCTGCTTGTCTCCACGTCTCCTTGGGTTGAGCCCCCTCCTCTTTTTTTTTTTTTTTTTAAATTATCCCTCTCATGCTAACAAGCTAATGATTCTGTGTCTCAGCCTGCCCTGCAACCCCTGCGCCACGACCAACGCGTGTGATAAGCCCATCGGGCCCTGTGTCACCAATCCCTGCGCCCCTTGTGGCTCCCGAACCCGCTGTGGGCCCTGCAGCACCTTTGGGTGCTAGACATCCAGAACCCAGCAGGAGGATTGCACGAAGACAGAAGGACCACTGATGGACCAGCCCTGTTTCTCTGACAACCATCGCCGCAGGACCCCACCCCAGGCATCGCCGTCAATCCTGGTCTGGCTCTGCGTCCAGCCTGCCTGATCCTCCTATTCACAGCTGTGCTCCTGCAGTTACTCTGTGACCCGAGGGTCTGGAAGGTTTGGGCAGTGAAGGTGTCATCTGAGATGTTTTGTGGTTCTCTCTGTTGCTTTGACCTTCTCTTGTAGTTCCCCAGTCCCTTTGCATATCTCCTAATAAACTTTCCTCTTGCAAAGCAGAGATGATGTGTGTTCGTTCTTCTGCAAGTGTTCGCTCTATGGTACGTGCTTCTCATAAACCCACTTGAAAGCTTAGGTGGACTGTGAAGTTGAATCCTCTCCTGAAAGGTCTTCATCATCACTAATTAACATTCATTAAGCACGAGGAGCCCCAGCATGCACCAGGCCAGCAGGGAACCGGCGGGACCACAGAGGCAAGAAGCCTCATCTAAATATGATAAACACATTCATTATGGGCCCTTGCTTAGTAAAATACAACGGTTACCATTTCTAGAAAGTTCCACTTTTTCTTTTCCAAGGGCCTACAAGAAGAGGGACAGCAACCAATACCAGGAGCTGCAGGACTAATTTTCTCTCTTGCTCACATAGTCACAAGCATGGGACTGAGTCCAGAGCCTACTCTCTGAACGTCAGTGGCTATGAGAGTAAAACAGATTTCAAACAAGCACACGGAGTTTATGCATCTTTCAGAGTTGTCACCCGGGGAGAGATGGCACTATTAGCACTCCAAACATCTCTTGAAACCCTCTCTTTGGGGCAATACTGAAGAACTCATAATAGTAGAAAGAGTCATCTCTTAAATTTGAGTAATACCCAACAGATTTTTGAAGTGTTTCTCTTCTCATTTGAATGTTTTAACCACTGGGACTAAATTTGGATTTTGGGACCCCTCCCCTCAAAAAAGTACTTTAGAATCAAACTAGGTAACTAAGTCTTTGCAGTGTGAAAACTGACAGCTCTGCTGGTACCCCGCTCCTGCCCATGCCCATTGATGCCAGCCAAGGTTGGTGGCTCCCATGGCTGTGGTGCTGTGGTTTGTGCAAGGCCACGGTCCCAGTGTTTGGCCAAATTGCTAGTCATGTCTTCTTTCCTTGACACTGTCTTCTCGTGCTGTGACGATTCCTGCTGCATTCTTGGTCTTAAATTCTTGGACTCTCATACTCTAGTTCTTTGAATGTTTACTCCATTGTTGTTGATGTTGTTGGGGCTCCCTTATCCAGACCTTAGGCATGAGACCCTGGAGGATAATTAAATGACATCCATGCTGTGCAGAGTGTCCCAGACCCAGTGGGTGCATTCCAGCCTCCCTTCCTTCCTTCAGGGTTAGCTCACTCCCAGGAACCACCTCCTTGCCTTGTACAAATACCCCTGTCCAATCCATCTCATCAGCTCTCTGTACACACTGGGACCACTGTCCACCAATAGTTACCTGCAGTGGCCTTTATCAGGGACAGCTGCCTCCCAAACACCATAGCCTTTGGGGTTTTGTGGTCATTGCTGAAAAGCCTATTGCCAGTCTAGCTGTGGTTCTATTGTTGATGATCCTTTGCTCCTGTTCGTTGACTGTTTCTAAGATTGTCTCTTTGTTTCTAGTGTTGTGTAGCTTCCCTGCATTATGTCCAGGGCTGGGCCTGGTTTTGCTGTCCTACTTAGGATTGAGGTGCTTCTAGAATTGACTCATGTTTTTCAATGCCTGTGGAAAGCCCTCAGCCATTATAGTTTTGAACATTGCTTCTGTCCTATTCTGTTTTCTCATTCTGAATTATTTTTTTTAAATAGCTTTATTGAAATACAACTCTTACCATAATATATAACTCATATACTATAAAATTCACCTATAGTATATAGCTCAATGATTTTAAGTATATTGGTAGAGTTATGTAACCTTTACTATAATTTTAGAACATTTCATCACCCCAAAAAGAAATCTTGTACCCAATTAGTAGTCACTCCCATTGCCCCCCACCCACTAGGCTTAGGTAACCCCTATTGTTTCTATAGATTTGACTGTTCTGGACATTGCCTATGAATGGAATCTTACAATATGTGGTATTTTGTGACTGGTTTTTTAAAATATACCATAATATTTTAAACTTAGAACCCAGTAAAAGCCAGTTCAGTCCTTTCTTTTTAAAAAATCTTCCTGTAACAATGAGCATACATTTATCTTTTTTAGTTCACTTTTTCATTAAGGCTGCAGTCTTTTGAGAGAGGTGTCTTTTTTCCCAATGGTTTGAGTTCCAACACTCTCACAAAGACCAAAGCCCTTATCTCCTGTCCCCCATTTCTCTAGTCTAATTTTCCTCTTCCCATTTTAGACTCTTCCACAAACTCTCTGTGTGAGCTTCGGCAAGCTTCTTCCCCCTCTGGGTCAACGTTTTCCCATTTGCAAAATGAAAGAGTTGGGTGAGATGACTGCCGAGGTCCTTGGTAGTGCCAACACTCTAAGAGTCTAGACTTCATATGACTTAGACACTATTTGCAGAAAAGAAGCTTAATCATCATCTATGCGTGTGGGAAATCCATTCTAAGGATGTCACTCAGTGAGGTGGTCCCGATACCCAGTCGTCTCGGGCTGTGGGTCGACAGTCAGTTGGGAAGAGTGTTTCTCCAAGGCTGGCTGCTCCTGGCACTCTTCACCTGAAGCGCAGACCCACACATCAGTCAATTCATGAGCTACAGGTCGTTTGATCCCATAGGAAGCTTAGTGACCTTTCATCATTTCCTAATAGCTCCCTTTTTGGAATAATTGGCAAACTCAGCAGTTACCACAAGGGCTTGAATGCCAATCATGACAAAAGCTTTATTTCCAGAACAACAAGCTCAAGGACAATTTAACAATTATGTTGGAATAGGAGCCTTCCCTGGGTCCCTTTACAACTCTTTACTTCTTTAGAAGACTTGTAAGAATTTCCTTTTGGAATGTGTAATGTCAATCTTATGTCTTTTTCTTGTGCAGAAGTAAAATACATGTTTACAAAAAATCTGGAGAAAACAAAAAAGTGTAGAGAAGACCAAAAAAAAATCATTCCTCAGCTTACCGTTTAAAAGCATCCCATGTCATCATTGTGGTGTTGTGTGTTTTTTAATCTCTCAATTGTTCTCATTGTTAAAATCCTATTATTTTTAATTTTATTATGACTATTTGCCTTATTTTGGGTGAGTGTATTGCTCTTGAGTAGTGTCATCGAACCTTGAACAGTTGTGATTCTAAGCTTTTCCAAAGTCTGTATCTGATGGGGTGTAATTGTACCTAAGTTGCTTCAGACTGTTGGGATATAACTGTATCATCAACGTAAAAATGACAATTGAAATCAGGGAGGCAACAGAATGCTTCAGGATTGCGGAATTCTGTCACTTCCGCATTCACCCCTCATTCTCCAGCAAAGCCTATCTGTGGATATCAACGTTTTCCTCTCCTTTCCCCCCTCTCACTGCCTTTCATTTCTGCCCCTAGGTAATGGCAGATCAGATTGGTTGTGAAATTACTGAACATTTCTGCAGCTTGGTGATGGGCACTGGGAATGGGAGGGGGTCAGCAGACTGGGGTCTAACTGTAAGGCGCTAAGCAAGCCATTTCTCCATTTAAGCCTCAGCTTTCCCATTTGTAAAATGAAGAATTGGATGAGATGATCATTAAGATCCCTGCCATCACTCCTGTTCCAAAGCTTTCCTTCTTTTTAAAAAAATATTTTAAAATTGATTTGAGAGAGAGAGAGACGAAGGGAGAGGGAGGGAGGGAGAGAAAAAAACAACCATATTGATGTGAAAGAGAAACATCAATCGGCTGCTTTCTGCACTCACCACAGACTGGGGACTGAACCCGCAACCTTGGGTATGTTCCCTGACCCGGAATTGAACTGTCAACCTTTCGGTGTATGAGACGACGCTCAACCAGCTGGGCCACACCCTCTCTTTTGATAATTTTGGCATTTGAGCTCAACCTTAAGAGGTGGAAGGAGGAAAGGAAGAGCAAAGCAGCCTGGTTTTTGATCTGCAGCTGTAGCTGAGGGGCTTGGACTCTGCTTCTCAGCCCCTTGTTGCTCTTTCTTTGCGCACTCTCCCCCTTGGCTCATTTCTCCAGCACTCCCGTCTGCACTGGGATTCTGTCATGAATTCTAGTCAACTCCGAGGACCTGCTGAACATTTCCCTGTTCCTTCAAATGTAGCTTATCAAGAATGAAACTACATCATGCCTCTCCTTAGAACCTTCAATAGCTCCCTCTTGCCCTTAAGATAAAGCCTAAACTCAAGGAGATGTACATGGTCCTTCATGTAAAGGTCCTTTGTGCCTTCAGGGAACTCATGTAGAGGGAGACGGGTAGGCACAAGAATCATGACAACACCATGTTCAAGGTGAGATGAGAGAGGAGGAAGAGAGGATCTATCAGAAGTTAGGGAAGGAGGTCGTTCGCTCACTTAAGCAGCGTGGTGTGGTAGAAAGAACAGAGATCAGTGCTGGCATCCTGACTTCATAACATGTTAACTCCTACCCTCTATGGCTTGGTTTGCCCACCTGTAAAATGGGAATAATACCGCATACCCACAAAGGGTCATGGTGAGGAGTGAATGAGATCACGTTTCTGAAAAGTGTCCACCTTGGGCCTGCGCAGGTGCCCAGCAAGTGCCAGCTCCTTCTGACCCTAGCCCTGGCCTTATCCTCCATTCCCCACAGTGCTCTGCATGAACTCTGATCCGGGTGAATACCTGTTACTGGGTTGATGGGCATTATCACGGATATGGGTGGTGCCCGCTTATCGGGAACCAGGCTGTTTTATCAGTTCCAGAGGCATCTATTCCTCTTTCTGAGAACCACGAATTTGGAACCCGGCATCTGGAAATTTGACCGAGCAAAAGACACACAGGCAGGAGCGAGGGTTTGCCCTCTTAGCGAGAAGAGCCAGAGGCTTGCCGAGGAGTCAGGGCTGCGGAGCCAGGACGCAAAGGCCCACGGTGCCCGGCCGCCGCGCCCCTCGTAAAGGCCGGGCGTTCACGGGCCAGCTCTTTGAAGCCGAGCCGCGAGGCTCCTACCCACCGACGCTCAGCACGGGCCGGGAGTCCCGAGGCAGGGAGAGGCCCCAGTAAAGACTTTTATGAGGTGAGGGACTCTTCTGAGGAAACAACAAACCGGGGGGAAGGGCTTTTGACAATCGCCAAATGGGTAGGAATAAAAGCGCTGCCTCCCAGGTCCACACCCTCTGCAGAAGGGGTATAAATGCTCCCGGGGGTGGGGGACCCACACGCTCCTTGGAGAACTGGGACTCTGTCTTCAGCCGGCGCCTCGCTGCCCCCCAGCACCATGCCTTACAACTGCTGCCTGCCCAGCCTCAGCTGCCGCTCCGGCTGCCCCTCCCGGCCCTGCGTGGCCCCCAGCTGCCACAACATCCCCCTGCCCGGGGCCTGCAACATCCCCGCCAACGTGGGCAACTGCGGCTGGTTCTGCGAGGGCTCCTTCAATGGCAGCGAGAAGGAGACCATGCAGTTCCTCAACGACCGCCTGGCCAGCTACCTGGAGAAGGTGCGGCAGCTGGAGCGGGAGAATGCGGAGCTGGAGAGCCTCATCCAGGAGCGGTGCCAGCCCCAGGAGCCCCTGATGTGCCCCAGCTACCAGTCCTATTTCCGGACCATCGAGGAGCTGCAGCAGAAGGTGAGGGTGGGCACCGCACTGCCGGGGCATCTGAGATATGATTCGGAAACAAGATGAGCTCTCAGGGTGATTGAAAGGCAGGGGCTCGAGTCTGGCTTTTCTGTTTTGTTTTCTTGAGGCCCATGTTCTTCTAGGCCCAGGACTGTTAGGTCTGAATATTTGCATAGTGTTAGTCTATGTGGAGGTAGAGCAGCACTTTGCATAAATACGCTGTAATTAAAAGCTTCTGTGCATTTGCCAAGCTCTGGAATTATTACCCTGGGGTGAGAGAAAAGACTGAGCCTGAGAAGGGAGCTGAGGAAGCGGAGCCTTTTGTAAAGACGGGACCATTTTCTCTCTCCCTCATCTGGACTTTGACTGCTCTGGCCTCTTACTGCTGTCCTCGTGTGGGTGCCTAACCTCCTTGACTTCACTATCCTGACCTCGATGCCTCCACTGCCCAGCGAGGGCATAAAATGATTGGATAGAACCAGAAAGAGTGAAAACGACCTACCAGGACATAGTGCCAACCCATGCTGGGTGGGTGGCCGGGAGGGCGCGGCTGCTCCCCTGACCCCCCATCTCCCCGGCTGCTAGTTTACTATCTTCCCCGCTGGATTGGAAGTTTCTTGAGGGCAAGAACTAGTGCTTACTCATGTTCCTATCCTCAGCTCTTAGAACCATGCCAGGCATATAGTAAGTTTTTAAAAATAAATGTTACTTGTCATCAGCTTCTCAGTGTTGCTTGTTAGGAAAGAGAGAGATCATTGATCTACGGATACTTTTCCCGCCTATTTTGGTGTTCTTTTCAAATTTAATTTCTCAAATGTTTATTGAGCACATGGGTAGCATTTAATAGTCTGATCTAGGATCCACTGTGATTTTTCTCATTTTACTCCTTCCAGGTAAATGAATTAGAGGGATGGCTGCTAGCTTTAAAATAACCAGGCTCACCCTAGAACGTTTTGGGTCTTCTAGATCCTGTGCAGCAAATCCGAGAACGCCCGGCTGGTGGTGGAGACTGACAACGCCAAGCTGGCCTCAGACGACTTCAGGACCAAGTGAGTGGCAGGCAGGCACTGCCTTCTCTCTGTCCTCTCTGTCAGCTTAGCCTGCCCTCAACACTGACAAACGTCGACAAAGCGTTTCCCTGGGTGTTTCCCCCACGGTCTCAAGGCTCAGCAGAGCTCAGGGATCTCTTCTCCGGGTCCAGATTCTTCCTCCTGCTTCTCTGTAGAACCCATCCCCCAACCTAGTGCAGAAGCCTGCTCCCCGACGCTCTACTAGGCACAGCGGCCAACTGGGAGAATCTGGGAGGTGTATTAATTTTGCACATCTCATCGTTTTCATGGGATTTTATCTCCTTCAGTCCACTGGCTCTTTATTTATTAAACATAATTACCAGTGCATTTTTCTCTGGGAGCTACTGCTCAGTGTTAAAAACCTAAATGAAGGAGATGGCTGTACAAACCATAAGCCCCAGCTCCCAGTTATCTGACAAACCAAACCAGAGTCAAGGCCAGGCCTGTCTCCAATGCTCCTGTATGTATCGCAGGTACGAGATGGAGATGGGCCTGCGGCAGCTGGTGGAGTCAGACATAACCAGCCTGCGCAGGATTCTGGATGAGCTGACCCTGTGCAAGTCCGACCTGGAGGCCCAGGTGGAGTCCCTGAAGGAGGAGCTGCTCTGCCTCAAGCAGAACCACGAGCAGGTGAGGTTCCCCAAGGAGCAACGGGATTGGACTTGCCAAGGCCTGTTTCCAACCCCATGGGGTGCGGGAGAGCCTCAGCTGGCTAGGGAACGTGTTCAAACTAAAAGGGGTTTGTCAAGAATCAGTAACTTAAAAATCCCTGACAGCAGATTAGGATTTTTCACCCAGAGGCAGGGATGAGAGTGAAGGAAGTTGGCGAGCCCAATAAACGAGGAGAGGTCAGCAACGAGGCAGCCTCCTTTGGTCCCCGGTCAGAGCAGGTGGCTCTGCAGAGAGCTTTTATACAGATTCTCCATTTAGCAACTGGAGAGGCCAGATGAGGCCTCTCCACTCAGCAGAGAGGAGCTGAGTTGGAAACAAAACCCGTCTCTTCCTCTCACTCAGAGCTCTTTCTGCTGATCAGGACTGCCTGGAGGAAACACTGAAAAAACGCTCACCCCCCCTCCCTGGTCGCACGATAAGGAAGACTGACATTTCGTGCAAACCTTAAATTCCCGAGCAATGTAAATGATGATAGCTAATATCAATCAAGTGTGTGTTGTGTGCCAAACATTGCAGTAAGTGCTTTAGAGCTCCCCAGGTAGAAACTGGGGCTTTTAGAAGCTTCTAGAAGCCATATAGTAAGTGGTAGAGATGAGACCCAATTCAGGTCTGTCTGACGCCCACCTAAACCCAAGCACCACACAACGCTGGCTCTGTGAGATGAGCAGTGAAATGAACGGACTTATTTCCTCCAGCAAAATCTATCCTGGTGGAATCAATAGGTCACCAGTCAAGTCTATTCTATGCCAGGAGGGCAGATTTTGAAGGAAGCGCTCTTTAATTCCTCTTTAGCCAGACCCTGTCCTTTTTATTAATCATGGTTAAGAATCCAGCCTAAGAGGCTACATTGGTTTACAGGCAAAAACACTGAACTTGGTGTTGGGGGCCCACAGCGAGAATAGTGGCCCATTACATCTCACCTTCTAAACCGGGAGGGGGACACTGAACACGAGGTGGAAGGTGGTCATGGACTTGAAAGCACTTGGACACACAGATTAGTCATGAATATAGAGCCCAGTAAATGAGAGGACCAAAGGGAACTGAGCTGCCCAAAGCTTCCGAACCATCACAAGTTGAACTGCATTCTCAGAGGAGAGGATCGGGATCTTCTGTGATATTTCAAATCATTAAATCTTATACATTTAATAACTACTGGTCAAATATTTTAAATCTCCCATCAGGAAGTCAACACCCTGCGCTGCCAGATCGGAGACCGCCTCAACGTGGAGGTGGACGCTGCCCCCACCGTGGACCTGAACCGCGTGCTCAACGAGACCAGGTGCCAGTACGAGGCCCTGGTGGAGACCAACCGCAGGGACGTGGAGGAATGGTACACCAACCAGGTGGGCACCTCGGCACCGGGCCGCCCAGGAGCGTGGGACCCCTAGGGCAGGGCCTGACCCTGTGTCTCACCCTTGTGTTTCAGACCCAGGAGCTGAACAAGCAGGTGGTGTCCAGCTCAGAGCAGCTGCAGACCTGCCAGGCGGAGATCATCGAGCTGAGACGCACAGTCAACGCCCTGGAGATCGAGCTGCAGGCCCAGCACAACCTGGTGGGTAGTGTTCAGACACCTGGGGAGAAAGCGAGGCTGCAGAATCAGTCACAGGGCTGCCCTTTGGGTCCCAGTCTCTTTAACTCTTGGAGCTTGTGACTTCTCCGGGAGCCTATGGAGGGACGTGTTAAAGGAGCAGCTCTGTGACATTCCTCACCTTCCCCACACAGAGAGACTCCCTGGAGAACACGCTGACGGAGACGGAGGCCCGCTACAGCTCCCAGCTGTCCCAGGTGCAGTGCATGATCACCAACGTGGAGTCCCAGCTGGCCGAGATCCGGGGCGACCTGGAGCGGCAGAACCAGGAGTACCAGGTGCTGCTGGACGTCCGGGCCCGGCTGGAGTGTGAGATCAACACGTACCGGAACCTTCTGGAGAGCGAGGACTGCAAGTGAGTGTGAAGCCAGTTATACTGTCCTGGAGGGCACATGAGGTTGCTGCGGGGAGGAAAAGTCTTCTTGATGGGAATGAATTTATAACTTCAAGCTTTTGGTTGGCAGCAAAGGAAGAAAGATAGAAAAAGAGTGTGTTTAGTGTCTTCCTATTTCGCCAGCTCATTCTGGCCTAACTTGCCCCAACGGTTTTATCTTCAGCCTCCCCTGCAATCCATGTGCTACAACCAACGCATGTGACAAGCCCATTGGACCCTGTGTCTCCAACCCTTGTGCCCCGCGCGCTCGGTGTGGGCCTTGCAGTACCTTTGTGTGCTAGAGGCCCCAGCGCCGGGGGAGGAGAAGGGCTCCGAAGTCACATCTCACCTCAGCTTCATCCCAGCGTCTCCAACAATGACCACTCTGGGTAAAGGGAGAAACGTCTATCAGCGCACCAGCTTCCAGGGTTTGCCTCGAGGCTTCGCTGAGTTTCTGGGCTTGATCTTTACCTAAGAGAAGACAGAGTCCACTTACTGTCTCTGTCTTCTGAGACTCGTAGAGAAATCTGTAACAGGATCAAGCAGTATCTATTCCCACAGAGACACCTTCGCATAACGTGAGTGTTACACTTCAACAGGTACTTATCTAGATGTGACTGAAAAATAATCACATTAAATGTGATACTGCCGATGGGCACACTATGAAACTAAACACAATTGGAAGAAATGTTCCTTGTCACTCTTTTGGTCTTTGGAGATGCAATAAAAGGTCCCTTGTTAACCTCCTAATAAATTCTTAATCTGGCATAAAAGTGGCAATTGTCCTTTTTGTTCATCAATTCCAAAATGGGGTGTCTTGTAGACATAAAAAGTAACCAGCATTCTTCCATCGATGAAGGGGTCGTTCACCCCAATATATGGTCTGGGGCTTCTTTTAAAGGAAAAGCGTCCACTAGACGTGACCAGCCCGTTGACGTGGATTTCACGCTTGGGGAGACGGTGGTGGGAAAGGAGCAGCGCACCCACGAGAGTATCTGTGAAGGTGTCCAGTCAGGCTCTGCAGAGGGACCGTGTGAGAATCACAGGGGGAGCTGAACCTTGAGGGGAAGGCCGTGCGGGGCCTCGTGGCAGCGTGAAGTACTGTAACCCGGGGAGAACTGGGAAAAATATACTCAGCCAACAATTGTCTTCCTACAACCCTGTCTTCTCATATTGGGCAGTCCCCCCCCCCCCAGCCATCAAAATCAAGCAGTGACTATTTTTGTGCCTGAAAATGTCATAATTATTAACATATGCAGAGATATATCGTGCACAGACCTAGGCCTTCATGTGAATGCGTTATAAATCATTAAAACAAGATGTCAGAGAGGACTCCTTTACAATCACACTCTCTCACCAACATGCTGTTAATGTTAATGTTATCTTTCATATCACTGAATTGTGGTACATTTTGGGAGTGCCAATGTTTATGTCTATTTCATAATGAAAACTAATGTAATTTTTAAAGTTTTATCACAGATTATTCTTTAAACATTTTTTATTAGCCGTGTATAGTGTATACTTTACAATATGCGTAATGTTTTACAGATGTAGCATATATACATATTATAAAATACTCAAAAAAAGTAAACATATTGCAGGTGTGCACCCAAAATTTTTCTGATAGGGCTATAAAAAGAAATATTGTGAAACCCAGAGGATTGGTGAGCCCTGTCCTCCCATAACCCTTTGCTCTCCGTGTAAGTTGGGAAATGTCATTTCAACTTGACATAAAGGTGTGGGTGGCAATTCTTTGGAACATCATGTGTATGATTAAGGAGTTGAAAGTGTGATAGTCTTGTTTTGGTCACAAAGATCTTTTGTACAATGAGAGAACAGCAAGAGATTTACACACGTACATTTTTTTGACATATAAATTCACCCCAGATATCTACATAGTGTGAAACGGTGTGTCTGAAGCACTGAGAGGATCCCAACGGTCCAGTCTCCCAAAGTTGTGCTGGGCTGGCGGGACAGAGCAAATGCCTACGGGTCGCCCCACTGGAGCCCTGGGTTCACAGAGAGCCTCTGCCCTGTTCTGTCTCTCACTCCTCCCTCTGATTCTCTCATCTCCTTACAGTGTCTGCCTGAGTCATGGGCAAGTGTCCTATCCCTCGTATGAGAGCCATCGGTGAGTTAGAGAAAGCCTCTCTTGCAGGGTGGACACAGCCACAGGTGCCTGGTTTGGGAGGCAGCACACAAGCTGGTCTTCAGCTTCCATGCAACTCCCCAGCTGGGCGCTCTTTTCCTGACACAACTCTTACACCTGCAATGGCAGCCTTGAGACACCATGCAGCCTGCTCAGAGCCCGGCCCCTCGCTCCATCCAGCCATTGTCCCTGCTAGAGTCACCCTCAAGGCACAGTTTAAATGACTCTGAAGAATTTTCACATTTCTTAACTGATCCTTATTGTGCCTTTTATGGTAGACACATAGGAGGCGCATAATACGTGCTCAACAAATAATCACCTTCTCGCCTGAAATTAATAACCTATTTAAGCAGATGAAGAAATGAAGCACAGAGAGGTTGCTGGAAACAAGGAGGGAGGAGAGAGAGAGAGGAGGGAAGTAGGGAGGGGGAGAGAGAGAGAAGCAAAACACAGAGCGGGAATGCAATGTATGGTTCAGTCACAGGGTTATTAGTAAACCTCAGGAAGCGGCTGATACCAGGCACGTCTTGGTTCTGTTGCTGAGGAGAAAGGAGAGGGAAGAGGCAGAGGACAATGGCCGTGGGCCCTGAGCTTCCCAAGGGCCAGGGAAAGGGTCACCTGAGAGAGAGACTCTGCAACAACGTCGCTTATCCCCATGCTCTTCTTACAAGAGCTGGTCTTCCTGTTGACATAGACCCTCCCCTCAAACCTGGGCCAAGTTGTCACTGCAGAGGAGGCGACGCTATGTGACTTCTGAGGGTCGTTCATAAAAGGAACAGCAGCTTCCACCTGGTTCTCTGGGCTGCCTGACACCCAGACACTGAGCCCTGAGGAAGCCCAAGCAGCCTTCACACCTTCCCAGACGATGCACCTGACGTCCCAGGGCGGAGACGGGCCGCCTGCTGTGCCTTTTCAGCATCCCTGACCCATAGACTCCAAGGGCGTAACACGTTTGTTGATTTACAGCACTCTGTTTGGGAGGTTTTTAAGCAGCAGTGGAGAGCAGAACAAGGACTCTCTCAGCGCCTCTGGTCTGTCCTCGCCTTGGCTAGGAACCAGATGAAAGCACCAGACATCACTTCTCTGTTTTCCAGCATGTATGAGATTCTCCGGGGGACTAGACAGGGCTGACTTTTGTTTGCCAGCTGTATTTCTAAAGACCACCCCTGCAGATATACTCCAGCTTGTCCTTTAAAACTCCCAAATTTCCAAAATCTTATCACGACAAGAGTTTATTTCTTGCTCATGCTCTAAGTCCAACATAGGCCATTAGGAGGCTCCAGTCATCCTACTTACTCAAGAACCCAGGCTGACAGCACCTCCAACTCTAGCTTTACTTCCACAGATCTGCTTGGGAGGGCAGGAAATTCTGCAATGACTCATAAGCTTTGGTCTTTGGTTAATAACATTCACGTTATTAATACTCACCTGTTATTAACCAAAGCAAGTCACTTAGTCATGCCTCACTTCAAAGGAGGTATCGAAGGGCATTCCTGCCATATTTCCGAAAGGCAGAGAGACAGAAATAGCTGGTGGACAAAACTAATGATCACCACCTTCCTTTTCCTTGGAATATAATCTGTGGGACTTCGTAGTTGGATGATGGTGTGCCCCTCCAGAAAGGAGTGGCATTTGTTCCTGCCGGTGCCCTCAGGCACTGCCAGTCAGAGGCCTCTTTAAATTCATGGCCTGAAGGTTTTGGAATCACAGGTAATGTGCAAGACCAGCGCCTTGTGGTAGGAGCAGGGGGTTGAGATTATACTTGGCTCACCATTGCACCAAGGGTGCGGCCCTTTGGGGTCCAGCTTTACGGAGGGACGGGTCTCCTAGGGGGGTCTCTACCATGGGTGGGACTGGACTTCATTTCCTGTCTGTTCCCTGAGACGTCATGAAAACTGTAATTCAAGTTTGTCAAATCCAGCAAATTCCCCCGAGGGAGAAGCAATTTCAGTGCTCAGTTCCCCTCTCTGAGGACCTACCAATTACTTAGTTCTTTGATAATTTCAAGGAAAAGTAGCATATTTAGCTGTTTTCATGACGCAGGTTAATCCCAACAACTGAGCCTGTACATCATCTGAAACAGACTCTCTAGAGCTGCCTGTCCAGCTCAGCAGCCACTGGCCACACACGGCTATTTCAATATAAGTATGTAAACATGAAATACAGTTAAAAACTCAGTTTCCCCATCACATTAGCCACATTTCCAGGGCTCAGTGGTCATGTGTGTGCGTGCAGTGGATTGCATGTTGGTGGAACATTTCCATTATGGCAGCGGGTCCTGCAGGACAGCGCAGTTTCCAGACCCGACCGAGCAGAGCAGTGACTGAGAACAGTGAGAGGCAAGCGAGGAGCAGCGGCAGAGCCTCCACTCTCTAGATGACACCTGTGACTCTGGCACGATGGGGGGCCATCTCACATTCAGTTATGATTTCCGTCATTCATTCTGTAACTGAGTGCGAATGTCCACCACACAGTAACCGTGGATGGAAACTAGTGGGTAACACAGTGTGGTCTCATGGCTGTGAAACTTACAGTCACCTGAGTACATTCTTACTCTAAGAGGCAATTTTCTCTGGTTCCCTCAGGAAAGGCTGACATAGAGGAAGGAGGATGGGCTTCAGGAGCAGACAGATCTGGGTTCAAATCCAAGCCCTGCATCTTCTAGTTAAAGTGGCTGACCTCCATGACCTCAGTTTCCTCAACAGGAGAATAATAATATCTATTGTATATAGTTACCTTGGGTATTGATCAAGAAAACACATTGGAGGGGCTGATAATTTGCCGCCTTCGCCAAGAGATGGTTGATTGGACACATGATTTAAATCAGTGCCATATAATATAATAAGCTTCTCACATCAAACTAAGTTTTTGTTGAGTTGCTTTGGTGAAGCCAGAATTGGGGCTTATTTTATTTTTTATTTTTTTAATATATCTTTATTGATTTCAGAGAGAGGAAAGGAGAGGGAGAGAGAGAGATAGAAACAGCAATGATGAGAGAGTCATTGATCGAGCCCGCAACCCGGGCATGTGCCCTGACCGGGAATCGAACCCCGATCGCCTGGATCCTAGGTTGACGCTTAACCACTGAGCCACACCCGGCTGGGCTTATTTTGTGATTGTCTCTAAAAGAAAACCAGAAGCTGCAAGTGTCATGTCACTTGATAAACACTAGAGGAGGCTGCCAGGACAGATGCCGTGCCTAGGTTTTTAATGACTCCTGCCAGGCCTCGCCATGTGTACTTTACTGCACACTAAGCATTCATTTAATATGCACTTGCGTCCCCCAATTAGGAATACCAGGACATTTCTGTAAAGCGTATCTGCCACACCTCAAAATAAATTCCTAATGGGTAACAGCATGAAGTGGAAAAAAATGCAACTATAAAAACTAAACTAAAGTTAATAGTTGTCTCGTTTGGGGATGATGAAGAAATTTCAAAGCATAAAAGCAGCAGAAAAAATATATGTATATTTTCCTATATAAAAAGAAAATAATATGCATAAAAACACCATAGACACAATGGAGAAGAAATGATACCCTGGGACAAATTCTGCAACACGTGTGAGTGACAGAAAGGAGAGTTAATATATGTAGCGTAAAATAAACTCTTATAAATAAATTAGGAAAGATGAATAGCTTAACAGAAAAATTGGCATGAGCAGATAATCCCCAAAGGAAGAAATAAAAGTGACCTATGAAATAAATGCACTCATAATGAAATAAGTACAAATAAATACTACAATGAGATTTCACGATTGGACTGTGAATCATGACAAATCTCTTGACAAAGAAGCCAGATAGAAAAAGTCAAGAACCATATGATTTCACTCATATGTGGGATATAAAACTGAAAGCAACAAATGAGCAAATAAGACAAATGAAAACTCACAGACACAGACAAGAGCATGGTGGTTCCCAGGGGGAAGGAGGGGGGATGGGGGGTAGTAAAGGGTAAAGGGGGTCAAATATATGGCGACGGAGGAAGATCTGATGCATACTGTGCAATATACAGATGCTGTGGCATAGAAATGTACACTTGAAACCTATGTAATCTTATTAACCAATGTCACCCCAATCAATTTAATTAAAAAGAAAAAACTGGCATTGGTGAAGGCACGGTGAAATGGGTACAAATAGGGACAATTTTTCTGGAGGATGATTTTAAAATATTTATTCCTAGCCTTAAATTTATTAACATGCTAAAGATTCAGTAATCACATTTCGAGGAATTTATCTTAGGGAGGTAAGAAAGATGCATGCAGGTTCACATTTAAGGAAGTTCATCTCAGTGTTTTTCTTTCAATATTGGAAAACTGGAAACAACTTATCCAACAATAGGGAAGGTTCACATCAAAATGAAAATATAAATGCTCCAATATTTATAGTATTTAATAATCAATGTATTTATGAGCATTTTCTCAGGTTATGTACAATATTCAGTGCATAAATCAATTTACACAGTATGATTTTGATTTTGTAAAACTGTGTGTCAGGACGAAACCTTAAAATAGTCACTATCTTACCTTCCTTCTGCAATTTCTTTCACTACTGCTCTTTCCTCACGACTTGGACAGCAGTGGAGTCTTTCCAATATTCACCGCCCCCAGGGAAGGGCTATTCCTGTAGAAACGCAGAGAGAATGACTCATGCCAATGCTGAGCTTATGCAATTCAAAAGAGGCTTTTGTGGTGGAGGAAAGTGACAGAGAAGACCTTGGCCTTCCCGGATGGCGTGATGGAAGGCTAAAGACTTTGTGACGAGCAGGGAGAGCTCAGATATGCCAGCTGGTGCCGCAGAGGGAGCATGGTGCTCGGGAATAGGGAGGACCGTGCCCATTTCAGTGGATGCCCACCTTGAGCCAGTGGCTACTCTCTTTGATGCTATGATACTATCCAAGCCTCCAAACTCAGATACCATCTCCAGATGACGGATGGGAGGGAGGCTTTCTGACCTTATACACAAGTGACTTCTCTGCCCCCATAAGCTGGAATGTAGGTTTGAAATAGATTTAAGCAGATTTAGAGAAAAATAGTTATATACCCTTTAACACACCTTGGAACATGGATTTAGAAATTTGTACTTGATATATATGGACTTGTATGGATATAGTCTGTATGTATATATATTTATATTCATATCAATATTTATATGGAAATATTTAGAAAAAACACTAAAAGGGAAACAAGAATATTAGGAGTAAATATCATTCTTGTGGGGTTATAGCTATTTTTATTTTCTTGTCTTTAACTATTTTGTATTTTTCAGAAATTCCACAATAAGCAGGCATGAAATTTATAATGTAAACGTTTATTATTGTTGTTATTATTGTTATTTAAATACAATGTTAAAAGCTAATGACAATCTGGGAAAAAATATTTTTAACTCATAATACAGACAAAGCTTTTTTTTCTATTTCACAAAGGATTCCTATCAATCAAAGAAAAAAACCAACAACCCAATGAAAAATTGGACAATAGAAAAGATGATCCACAGAAAAGAGAGCATAAAATAGCATTTGAGGGTACGAAACATTGCTTAATTTTATTTGCAATAATAGAAATGCAAGTTAATACTATTTCAAGATGCTATCTTTTTCCCATCAGATTGGCAAGGTCCAATTTTGATAACACACTGTGTTGGTAAAGCTTGAAGAGACAGGTACTCTCACACATCGCCAAGGGGGGTGAAAACTGGTACAATCTTTATGAAGGGTAACTTGGCAACATCCATCAAAATTACAAATACAAAAGCTCACTGACTCAGCAATTTCTCTTCCAAGAATTTATGGGATATATAAAGATATGCTAAATTACATAAGAGCAAATATTAAAAAATAAAGCTTATAATAGCAAAATATTGGAAATGAGAAACAAATGTCTTTCGATAGAGAACTGGTTAAATAAGTGGTACAATACTACTGAAAGAACTTTATGTGCTGATTTGGAATGAGTTCTAAGATACCTTGCTGAGAGGAAAAAAAGAGTTAAGAACAGTGTGCATATTATGCTACCATTTGTGTAATAAACTATACATATATATTATCTATACAGCTATCTTTTTGTATATAAATAATCTGTTTATCAGACAACGTGTGGCCAATCACTGTCCTAAGTGCCGTATCCGCATATACACTAAGGCATCCTTCCTTCCCCGCAGCCCTGTGAGACTGGTGCCACGGGATTATCATCACAGTTCCACGTTGGAGTGGAGTAAGTGCAGGTACAGGGGGGTCAGGAATACTGGGGACAGGGAGGGTGGGTGCGAGGCGGGCCTGGCAGGACACAGGAGGAGGGAGCCTGCTCACTGCGTCCCTTCTGCGCCTTGACCACGTGAATGCACTGCCTGCTATTAAAAAAGAACGGAAAGAGTGTGTCTGCCGGGCCCACCGCTGTGTCACACTTACCCAGAGGTGTCCATTTGTGGGAAGGCACTGGTGGGAGGGACACTGGACCAGGAGGCAGCATTTGTGGTCAAGTCTATCATGAATGGTTCTGTCTGGGCTCTGATATTTTATCTTTTGCATAAAAAAGTGCTTGTGGGTGACAGTCATGGCGGCATTAAGTTTTTATTAGTGTTTTCTAACCTATTTGATAATCTGAGTCATCTGGGAAATTTATAAATATATAGCTTCTTGAGCTTCCACGAGCACATACTGATTTAACAGAACTGGGTGCAGGTTGAAATCTGTATTTTTCAATAGCCCCCACCCCCGCTAGGCAATTGTGACTGTAAAATCTGGCTTAGAAACCCTGGACCACATGCTCTGTTGGGGTTCCTCCCAGTTCTAACATTCCGCCTCCCGCGAGGCACTGAGTGTCACACCAGATCCAAGCAACCACATCCCTTCTCCCTGTCTCCACTCCACTCACCTCCCGGTGCTCAGTACTTCTGGCCCTTTCCAGAAGCTGCCTTACCCCCAGGCTCACCTGAAAAAGGAAAGGAAACTGAAAAGGAGGGACTGTGCCCCTTGATCGAGATCTCTGCGCCCACAGCCACCCTCCATCCCCACCTCCCACTCTGGGTGCTGCTGTCGCAGGGCTGAGCCTACAAGCTCCAGAGCTGCTATTATCATTCCAAGAAGGTGACAAGGTCCCAAAGCCCGGATGGAGACAGGACATTTGACCCCTCTCAGAACTCACATATGGACCCGAGTCCTCTGTGGATTCCAGTCTTCCAACAGCGTTTTGTTCGCTGGATGATGCTTAAGGTATTTTGTACGCTTCTCTCTCATTCTGCCAGGTGGTCTTTAAAAAAGTGCACAACTTTCCCATTTTAATGCAGTGTTTTGGATGTTCAATGATCCCCTCCCTGCCTCCCCGCCCCCCCTTCTATTAAGGAAAGGCCTGGGCCAGGGCGCTGCAGGCTCCGACCACTGCCCTTCCCGCCCATGTGGAGAGAAGGGTGAGTGCTCAGTTCATCGCGCAGCCCAGAGAAACGTGGCTCCCCCGCCTTCTGCAGTTTTATGATGAGTCTCTGTCCATTCCCCAGGGCAGTTATTACCCAAGATTGATGGTCAGTGATCAAGCCCAAACAAAAGTGCGGCACACTCCACATACCACACACACACACACACACACACGCACAAATATTTGCCTTGCTCACAGGGGCCGGGATGCAGATGCCGTTTCCAGCTGGGAGGAGCCACACGGCCAGGCCTCCTCAGCAGCGTCTGCCTGTGGCAGAGGGCACAGGGCATCCAGCTTTTCCCATCCCCTTCTTCCAGGATTAGCATCCGCCACAAAAGGGCAGGCTGCCCACTTGCCACCAGAGGGGGGCCAAGGAAGAGGAGCGCCCCTGCCAGAGCCAGAGTCCCTGGGGCTCCTTCCTCTCTCCAACTTGGGCTAATGATGCCTGGCCCGTGTTTGACCGTGATGACAGGTCTTTCCCAAGCTGTATTTTTACCCTCTGGACAAATAGCAGTTGGGAGGAGTGGGGCTCTTTTTATGAGTTGAGGTACTCAGGGCTGGAAAATAAACAGGCAGCTAATGAGACGTTCTTAGGACACTGGCATAAATAACAACAGAGACTACACCTGGCCCTGGTGCCCACACCCTCCAGGAGGGGATATAAAAGCTGCGGTCCAGCTGGTGACCGTCAGACTTGGGGAACTCCGGCTGCGCTCCTGAACTGCGCCCTGACCAGCAGGGATCATGGGGTGCTGCCCAGGGGACTGCTTCACCTGCTGCACGGAGGAGCAGGACTGCTGCGAGACCTGCTGCTGCCAGCCCGGCTGCTGCGGCTGCTGCGCGTCCTGCTGTGGCTGCTGCGGCTGCGGGGGCGGCGGCTGCGGGGGCGGCGGCTGCGGGGGCGGCGGCTGCGGAGGCGGCTGCTGCGGGGGCTGCTGCGGATCCGGCTGCGGGGGAGGCGGGGGCTGCGGAGGCGGCGGGGGCTGCGGAGGCGGCTGCTGCGGGGGCTGCTGTGGCTCCAGCTGCTGCGGCTCCACGGGGTGCTGCGGCCCTGTTTGCTGCCAGCCCACGCCTGTCTGCGACACGAAGTGAAGACCTGCCTCTGCCCTCTCCACTGAGGCAGCCCCAGGGAAGGCCTCCATCTGCTCCGGTGGAGACTTTCCAAGACACTGTCCTGCCTCCTGTGTTATTTGTAGAGGAGGCTAGTGCTTCAACGACCTTCCAAGACAGTGTCTTCAAGGCCTTCCAAGACAGTGTCTCCAAGACCTTCCAAGACAGTGTCTCCAAGACCTTCCAAGACAGTGTCTCCAAGGCCTTCCAAGACAGTGTCTCCAACCTTCCAAGACAGTGTTCTTGCCTCCATGTTATTTGTAGAGGAGGCTAGTGCTCCAACACCTGCCCTGTGTGTCAAGGACCCGAGAACAGAAGCCACATGCTGGTGAAGAATTAAAACGGTCCCATCCAAAGTGGTTCCCCGGAGCTGAAAGGGTGAAATCCCCATGGCTTGATTTTCATGAAGTTAAATGTCTGGCTGGTCACTAGAAGGCATCTCCTATTCAAGGTGTCTTTGGGACTGACTCTCCTCTTCAGCTTTCTGCTGGTTTTGAGATGGAAAAATTCCTCTTTGTTAACTTCTTAATAAATTTGAGCAAGCTGGCATAACCACATTAGTTCTGCCGCCTCTTCCTTCGCCCCCTCTGGGCCAGAAAAATTTACTCTGGTGTCCACGACTGGGCATTTGAAATGCTGGTAGTGGATCAACTGTATCAGAACCCCCCCAGGGGGAGTTAAAATGGAAACTCCAGAGCCCTCCTTGAGACATGCAGAACCAGCATCCATACATGGGTGGCCTGGAAATGGGTGTTTCTAACAGGAACCCCAGATATTCTTATGCACTAAAGTTTGAGAACCATATGTGGGGACTGAAGCTTCCATGTGCTACACAAGATTCACTGGGGGGGGGGGGGGGGGGGTTTAAAAGCAAAGATCCTTGGGCTTTGCTGCTAGAGCTTTTATCCATTAGCCCTAGAGTGGAGGCCCTGGGACCTGCATTTTTAGAAGCTCCCGGGTAAATGCTGATGCTGGCCAAATTTAACCTTGAGCGAGGTGCATGGGTTCCTCCTGCGTTGTGCTTCTCTTAGAATGGTTCTGCTGGAGGCTTCAGGTTTGGCCAGAGCTTTCTGGCAAAGTCAGGGGAGAAGGCTTGGTAAGACAAGGTTGGTTCTGAATGGAAGGAATTCCTGTAGTAAAAATTTAACAACACACAGGTTCTAAGGATGTTCTGGGAAGTCCAGGTCCTTCCTCCGGCCTCAGGCTTTGGCCAAGTCTCCCTTTTCTGGGTTAGGCTTTTGGGTCCTAGAACCAGCTGTATTTCTTCTGCTTGAGGCCCAGGGATGGGAGGGGTGATCATCCATCTGCTAAGTGGGACCCTACCCAGGTGTGTGTGGGTTCGGCTGGAATGTTACAATTCAAAAGGTAGTAAATTCAACCTCTTGCTGGATGTGAGCTTGAGCTGCTATATGGGGAATAAAACTAGTTCTGCTCTTGCCCTGGGAGTACATTATTTATTTTTATTCCTACAAAGCAATGTTTTATTCAACAAAAATATTCTTCTGATTATAAGCATAGCAGTGATTCCTAAAATATGAAAAAATACAGGAAAATATAAAGAAGAAATAGCCATTCAAATTCTCACCACTCAGGGTTCATTACTAACATGTAGCTTTCCAGACTCCTCTCTAAGCATATTTACAAATAAAACTGGGATTATGCTGCTTTTAGTATTTTTTATGTTAACTTTGAGATATAATTTACTTATAATAAATTACTCCCATTTTAGTGTACAGTTTGATGAGATTTGTCAAATGTATATATTCAAGTAACCACTACTGCACTCAAGATCTAGAACTTTCCATCACTCCTCAAATTCCCCAATGCCCTTTTGCAGGCAATCCTCCCCACCTGACCCCAATCTCAGACAACCATTGATCTGCTTTACGCCACTCTAAATTTCACCATTTCTAGAAGTTCATATAAACAAAATCATATATTGTGAGCTTTTCCCCTTGAATAGCATTCTTAATATTAGTTCATTTTGTTGTAGCTATCAATAGTTCATTCCTTTTCCTGAGTGAATAAACTACATTATATGAATAAAGTACATTAAAATATTCATTTACTGATGGGCATTTGGGCTATCTACAGTTCTTGGCTATTACGAATAAAGCTGTTATGAACATTCACGTACAAATTTTTGTGTGGACACAACTTCACTTGTTTTGGATAAATATGTAGTGTTGGATTGCTGGGTAAATGGTAAGTGAATGGTTCACGTTATAAGAAACTACCCACTGTTTTGCAAAGTGGCTGTACCATTTTGTATGTCTGGGAGTTCTTGTTGCCCCACGTCCTTGCTAACACTTGATATTGTCAGTCTCTTTTATTTTTAGCCATTCTGGCAAGTGTCTAGGGATAGCTCCTTGTGTTTTCATTGTGTTAAAAATCCCAGAAGTATTGGCAGTATCTTGCTTTGGGAGAGAACTTGAGATTTGACCCTGCCCTGGTTCAGTTTTAGAGGCTACTATTTAGGTCATTTTTTGCTCTGCCTGGAATTGGCCTCTTAAGTACTGGCTCTTTAACCCCCAGGACAAAGCCACGGTCAGAGCAGGAACATGCCAAAGGGACAAAGTTGCCAAGGGGTCAACTGGCCTACATTTATCAGCTGTGATTAAGAGCGGCTGATCCTTTCATTGCTCATGACCATGGCCTCACGAGGGGTGAGTGGAAGGTAGTAATTTCTTTAAATTACTGACAGAGAATTGCCCTTCTTAGTTGTCCATGGAGGTCCTCCTTCACTCATTCAACAAATAGCAATAGTGAACTGCCTATGTATCAAACACTGCTCTGGGTGCTGGGTGTACACCAGGAAATAAACCAAAGTCTTGTCCTCCTGATTCCTATATAGTGTCAAGGGAGCCAAGAGCTACAATCCCCATCCCACCCCCCAAAAAAACCCAAGTGGAAATGGGCTTGAGAGTTAAAAGAACAGCTTATTCCACTTAGCAGGGAGGGATCCTTCGAGGAGATGACAGTCTAGCATAATGGGTGATGCTATGCAAGTTCCTCAGCTGAGCGCGATTATGAGGGATTTGGGGGGAGGAGGGACATCTGCATCTGGAGTTTTATGGCTGGTTTAGCTGAGAAGGAGGTGAATGGAGAGGAGAAGAGCTGGAAAGGTGGAGATCAGGGTCTTGGGGTCTTCTCCTTGCCTTACCCTCTGCCAAGCTTTCTGAAAGTTCTCTTCTTCTATGGCCTGAGAGCCATGTATCAAAGGATGGCGCTCCCCATTCCTACTCTTCCACCTTCAGCTGCTGGGTCCTGTAGACCCTGCCTCTTTAAATCTTCTCATAGGGCTCCAGCCCCAAGGCACTACCCGGTTCATGTTGTCACCATGAAGCTTTTGGGTCACTGCCCCAGACCCCTAATGGTCTGCTCACTTCCAGAGTTGTCCTTCTCCTTCAATCCCTTCTCCACAAGCCAGAGAGACCTTCCCAAAGGGCAAACCTGGTCAAGTGACTCCCCTGCTTGACATTCCCAGGTGTCAGTATAAAACCCACCTTATCACCGTGGTCCACAGGCTTTTCATGACCGAGTGCCTAGTCATCCCTCTAGACCCATCGCGATCCTTTCCTGCCCCCTTGCACTTTTCAGCCCGGTTATGGAACCAACAGCTGCTCCCCAAATGTATCATGCTCTTAAGAAGCCTTCCCTAACGTCCCCCAAACCACCTTGGTGTTCCTCCTGGGTACCCACCTAGCACCCTGTGCCTCCAGGTATTGTAGCCCTTGCATGTATACTGGACCATAATTGCTTGTGGACATATCTGACTTTCTTCTAAACTTTAGCCCCTTATGGCTGGGATTGCAGCTCATTCATTTTGTATCATAACATGGAACCCAATGACAGCTGGGCTGAATGGACAGATAAAATGGAAACTGAGCAAATGATCGTATAAATGAATGAATGAAGAGAAGAATGGTGAATGAATGGGAAAATGGGTCAGTGTTTCCAAAGCTGCCTTTTGCGTCAATGTTGAAAACACACGGTGGAGGCAAGGTGTGGCCTCGGCGAGCCAGGGCATCAGGCCTTGGTGTTTGGAAACCTAGGGTTTCTTTCTCACCTCATGTCTACCTCAAGCAATAGCATTGGCACAATGCTTTGAGAAAGCATTTGTGCTTTCTGCTTTTGTTCACAATGCCTTTGTAAAAAAACCCGTCTTCCTTCTTTATCCTTTGGGTCTTGGATGTATCTTTGTTTTAGGAGCTATTAAAATCACCAAATTCAATAGAGTACACAGATGTCGTATGAGAAGGTTGTACATCTGAAATTTATGTTATCAACCAATGCTATTCCAATAAATTTAATTTAAAAAATCACCAAATGCAAGAAGAACTCTGTAGATCTACTGAATGCTTGAGGTGGGGAAAAGAGGGAACAGGGTGGCTAGGTCGGGTACCTTCCAGGGACAGGTAGAGCCAGTGGTCTGGGGCAGGGCTGCTCATAGAACAGACGAAGGACAGCACCATGGGCTAAGCCCGTGACGTGTGGCTTTGACAAAGGCTCCTGAGAAAGGTCTGTCCAGGCAGGATGGGGAAGGGGAAGAGGAGCAGCTCCAGATGAGGGGCAAGCTATGTGGGATCTTTAGCAAGTGACAACCTTTTTGATTCCAATCCCCCTTCCTTTTCTTCATCTGTAATGCATGAAGGTTCCCTGTGTCATGGGATTCTTGATGGTTTTAAATAAGATTATTGCTATAAAGCGCAGTCATTTAAAATCCAGTCCAGATACCCCCTCTCCCACAGAGCTCATCACTGGCCCGCTCACTGCTCCTGTATGTCTGTTAAGTTTCTCACGGCGCTGCAACGAGCTTGCCTGCAAGCTTGCCTGCCCACCAGGGAGCGGTATTCATGAGAATGAGTGAGTAGGTCTTCTGCATGGGCACCCCCGTGCCCAGCCCAGGGCCTGGTACAGAGGACCAGAAGGTGGATAAATCATAAGTTCCTTTCTTCTTCCCCTGTTCATGATGCTCAGAAATAAAGATCGTTCAGCTTGGAGGCCATGATGCTTATTCCAAGATGACTTGTAAGTCCAAGGGTTCCAAATTTAGCAAGTCAATAAACAAACAGCTTCTTTATAGGTAGATAAACAACCTCAGGTCAACAAACCTTGGCATAATAAGATGTTCCTCTGAAAAGTGGCCCAAACATCAATGAGGAAAAGACGCAGGAGCTCAACACAGCATATGCCGTGAAGGGGTATAAAAGTGAGGGCCCCGAGAGAGCTGCCCAAGTCAGGCAGCAACCTCAAAGCACTCACAAGGGAGCAGAGGCGCCTCCGTCATGCCTGGAAACTGCTGTTCTAGGAAATGCCCCTCCGTGCCAGCCATCTCTCTCTGCTCCACTGAGGTGAGCTGCAGAGGACCCATCTGCTTACCTAGTTCCTGCCAGAGTCAGAGGTGGCAACTGGTGACTTGTCAAGATGACTGCGGATCATCCAGCTGTGGCCCACAATGCTGTCAGCCCTCCTGTCCAGTGATCAGCTGCACCCAACCTGTGTGCTGCGAGGCCACCGCTTCTGAGCCTTCCTGTTCCGTGAGCAGCTGCTGCCCATCTGTGTGCTGTGAGGCCACCACGTGTGAGCCCTCCTGTTCCGTGAGCAGCTGCTGCCAACCTGTGTGCTGCGAGGCCACCACGTGTGAGCCCTCCTGTTCCGTGAGCAGCTGCTGCCAACCTGTGTGCTGCGAGGCCACCACGTGTGAGCCCTCCTGTTCCATGAGCAGCTGCTGCCAACCTGTGTGCTGCGAGGCCACCACGTGTGAGCCCTCCTGTTCCATGAGCAGCTGCTGCCAACCTGTGTGCTGCGAGGCCACCATATGTGAGCCTTCTTGCTCTGGGAGCAGCTGCTGCCCATCTGTGTGCTGCGAGGCTGCTTCCTGCCAATCAGTCCTCTGTGTGCCCACCTCCTGCCAGCCCATTATCTGCAAGCCCAGCTGCTGCCAACCAGTCATTTGTGAGCCCAGCTGCTGCCCAGCTGTCTGCACTGTGCCTAGTTCCTGCCAACCAGTGGTCTGTGAGCCTGCTTGCTGTCAGCCAGTGTGCCCCACACCCAGCTGCTGTCCCTCCATGTGCTCTGTGGGCAGTAGCTGCCAGGCTGTTTGCTGTGACCCCAGTCCTTGTGAGCCATCTTGCTCGGGGCCCAGCATCTGCCAGCCATCTCCTTGTGTGGCTCTGGTCTGTGAGCCTGTCTGCCTTCGCCCTGTCTGCTGTGTTCCGAGCCCTTGTGAACCACCTTGCGTCTCTAGCACTTGCCAACAGCCCTCTTGTTGTGTCTCCAGCATCTGCCAACCCATCTGCTCTGAGCCCAGCCCCTGCTCACCAAGTGTCTGTGTGCCCCGTCCATGCCAACCTACCTGCTACATAGTCAAGCGCTGTCAGTCCATCTGCTGTGAGCCTGTTTCCTGCCCACCCCCCTCCTGCCGCCCGGGGTCTTCGGCATCTGCTACCTGCCAACCAACTTGCTCTCGGTCTTTCTACATACCCAGCTCCTGCAAACAGCCTTGCGTGACTTCGGTTCCCTACCGCCCAATTTACCGCTCAATCTACTCCGGACCCCTCACCTACAGGCAGCCCTATGTGACGTCCATCTCCTACCGCCCCACCTGCTACCGCCCTTGTTACTCCATCCTGCGCCGCCCGGCCTATCTCACTTCAATCTCCTACCGCCCGGTGAGCTCCTACCTGTCTTGTGCTAACTCCTGCAAACGGGATTGCAAAAAGCCCACTTCCAGCCAACCGGATTGTGCCGACTCAACTCCCTGCAAGACGGAAATCTCAGATTCCAATCCCTGCCAGCCCACTGAGATCAAATCCACCAGCCCAACCACCCGCGAGGCCACAGCCAGCCAGCCCGCTGCCACCAAGCCTGCCAACTGCTGAAGTGACCTCAGCCCACCAATTCCTGCAAAGCAAACCTCTGACTAGAAAGAACACGTGACTGCCCTCCCCAGAGCACATCCTGACTTAGCTAGAATCTTTTTCTTTCTGCAGCATCACTCGCTATCTGCTTATGCTCCACAGAACTCATCAGAAATGACAGTATCTTAATGGTCCAAGTGAAGGCCTTCTGAGCACTGAGAAGAGGACATTCTGGGTTCCTGTCTGCTGCTGTCATCAAGCTTTGCCACATCACCTCAAGTCTCTTTCCTGGCATAGACGTTTGTCAGTTCTCATGCATGTGCTCCCTGGCTGTGTGTGCTCATGTCCTTTGGGGACCTCTCCAATGAGATAAGATGTTTCACTGTCCAATAAACATGGCTGAGTTGAAGTGACACGCTGTTTCCACTGCTCTCTTGTTAATGCTGTATCTCATCAGCGGACTTGTGTCAGTTTTGAGATGGCTTCATTCATGCCTTCATCCATCCCACAAGCTTTATTAGATGCTGTTAGGTGCCAGGGACCAGGTTAGGCTCTAGGATTGAGAAGACAAAGTCTCAGTCCCTGCTCTCAGAGGGAGCTCACTCTAGTTGGGAAACAGATGGACAGAGAGCCAATTAGCTATACTCCATTGTGCTGAGTCCTGGGATAGAGGTGAGCACAGGCACTGTGAACTCAGCAGAGTGTAAGGGGGAACCAGGGAAGGATTATTGGGGGCTGTGATACTGAAGCCTTGTCTTTCAGCACAAGCAGGAATTAAGCAATTAGAAACCAGGAAGAAAGAGTTTTCCAGGCAGAGGAAACATATACAAATGAATGTGCATGTGAGTACACTGGTCCCTAGGCGAGGCCTGGGCAAAATGTGTTAAGAGGACGGGTGAGCTCTGAGGCCAGATAAGCAGACAGTGAGCTTTCCTTTTCAGCCCTTGTATGCTGGACAGAGGCATTTGAATTTGGTGCAGGGCTGACACTGAAGGCATCAAGGAGCTGTATGCAGGGCAGTGATGTGAACGGCATTGTGGTTTGGAATGTCCCTCTGACCTTGGTGTTGACAACTGCATGGAGGAATATGCTCTTAGATATAGGGAGACTGGGGAGGAAGCCAGTGGCTTTGGGATTCCCAGTGGAATGAAAACAAGTGTGTGTGGCAGGTCATACTTACAATAAGAAATGTAGCCTGAATTTCTTGTGCAAGAGCTTTGCTTATGTTCTCCTAGTCCTATAAGACACATTCTTTGTGTAAACTCCATACATAGCCTCTTATCATCTCTAAAAACAGAGTCTCTTCAAAGTCACCCCTTACACTTAGTACACAGAACAAAGGGCTATTCCTTGTCCTCAAGGTGCAGCTTGGGCTATCCTAAGCACAGGAGAGGGTAGACCAAGGCTCTCAACTTTGGCACTACTGACATTTTGGGCTGGATCATTCTTTGTTGTGGGGCTTTCCTATGCATTGTACAATGCTAAGCAGCATCCCTGACCTTTACCAATTAGATGCCAGTAGTGCCCCCAAATTGTGATGACCAAAATGTCTCCAGACATTGCCAAACATCCCCTGGAGGGGAGCATGTGAGCAAAAATTACCCCTGTTTGAGAACCACTGGGTTAGACAATGGCAGAGGGAGAAAGTCAAAAGTAAAACTTATCCTGCCACTGGTATTGGAGTTGCTGTCTCATTAGGCTATTGGAATTTATCACTGTCTCCTTTCAGAGTCAAGAGAGGAGTTGGCTAGATTTTAAATATCTGTGCCAAGCACGGACTCAGTGTTTCATATAAATCAGAGTTATTCTGTGAGGAGATTTCTTCTCTCCTATTTTATAGAATACAAAGGACAGACAATTTAAGCACCTATCAACAGAGACAAGAAAACAGTGGTATAGTCATGCAACAGATTATCATGCTGCAGGGGAAAATGACTGGACAATGGCTACATGTAACATAAGTGAATGGCTACATCCAACATTTCACCAATGAAATGTGGATATAAACAAGCCTCAGAGAGCACACATGTACCTAAAGTTTAAAAACAACACACACATATGTGCATTTACATGTATAAATACACATGCATGTATACATATATACAAACATATACATTATATTACATATATAAGATACATTTCATATCTATATCCACAAGAGGATAATAAACACAAAATTCAGGATAGTCACAGCTGGTAACATACAAATGACTAAAACCCAGTCTGTCCAAAGCCTGTGTTTTGTATGTATTGTCATATTTCTTGATGTGATCACAACAGCCCTTGGTGATACACTCAATGTCCTGAGTGCCCTGAACCACAGCAAAATGAAAGTTGTCTTTATTGAGAAGTTTCTTTTTTTCAGCTTCATTGAGGTATAATTGACAAATAAAGTTGTAAGCTGTTGAAAGTATACAGTATGATGATTTGATATACATATATAGGGAAAGGATTTCTCCCATCTAATTAATTAACATATCCATCACCTCACGTATTTATCATTTTTGATGAGAACATTTAAGTTCTCTTAACAAATTTTGATTATACAATACAGGGTTATCAACTATAGTCACCATGGTATAGCCATTAGACCTTGAGAACTTATCCTATAAATTTGTACCCTTTACCAACCTCTCGAAAGGTTTCTTTAAGAGGAAAGGAGGCAAGAGAAGAATCAGAGAAAAATGGATGTAAAATGGATTTTTTTTAAACAGTAAGAGCAGTACATATGGGTACAGGATATTGGCATCTTTTTCAGATGGAAGTTGACATGGTTTCTCAAATATATTTAAATTCCATTTTGATTGACTTTCTTGGTTAAGACCAAAAGTATTTCCTCTTGGTAGATGAGAGCTCTGGGATGTGGACATTCAGGATTAAAACATCCTTCAGGGACCCTTGTAGCTTTCAAGATATGGAAATGAATGGCGATGAGATAAGGGCAAAAGAAGTGATTGATGCTGTGACAGAAGAAGGAATGGCAGAGGAAAGGCATTTTAACCACATGGGGGGGAGAGTTCTCCAGGCATCATTCAATCAGAAAAACTTCTCTTTTCCAAATGAGGATGGGAGGGGGTACAAGGCTGGAGTGGGGTATAAGGCGATGGCATTTTGTAGCTGGTTCTTTGAAAAGTATCTTCCAGGATTTCCAGCACTTTCCATTATTGTGAGGCAGTCAGTAAGGACCAAAGTAACCTAAGTAACAGCAATGCAGCTGATGAGCTCTTGGTACTTTGAACATGGGGCCATGAGCTAAGAGGAGCGAGTTTGCAGCAGATCTGGAAGTTGAGAGCCATCCTGTCTGCCTCCAAAGCCGTGGTCTTTCCATGCCAACGGGTATCTCCACTGTGAACTAGGTCAGGACGCGGACCAGTGTGGGACGCTGGAGTTGGCAGGCGAGGCAGAGCTGGGACCAGCCCAGAGGAAGAGGAAGAATCAGAAAAGCGCCTTGCAAATCCCTCTTGGAAGAGGTGGGACACTAACATGACTTTGCAGCGATGTCCTCATGTCACTTCTGGTGGTTGCGTTTTTATATTTATAGAACTCATATTCTTTGACTTCATAGTGTGAGTTTAATTAACTTTTCTTGATGAAACATTTGGCAGTTTTAAATTTCCAAATTAAAAGATTGTCTTTGGGTATACTGATAAGCAGAGGTAGGTACTCACACCAGTTTGATCTAGCTGATGATTATAGTCACCAGAGTGGGCACATGACCCCTAGCTTGGGGCCTAGGCCACCTGACTGTGAGTGGCCTTCAATCACTGTTAAGAGTCTGCCCCTCGCCCCCTCCAAAGTCTGGAGATGTAATAGGTGGTTAATGCCAGAGGTTTTGGGGTCAGCCCAACCTAGGGGTAAATCTTATTTCTACCCTTTATTACTACCCTTTATTTTGGAAATGTGATTTAAATTCTGAATTAGTTTTGCCACCCCCAGCATGGTGGTGACAATTACACCTACTAACTGAGGTCACTGCAAAGATTTCCTGAAAAATGCAGCTGAGGACTTGGTACAGAGTAAGTACGTGATAAATGGAAGCCGTTACTATCATAATTGGTACTAGCCAAGTTGAGTTTCAGGAAAACTAGACGGGAAGGTTCTAGAAAGAATGTCCTTGGGATGCACCCCCTGAGTTTCGGTTCGCCACTTCTGACATCACCCTCCCTGAACTGGGTCAGGGCCCCGTTTCCTGGTTGGATGGTGCAGGGCTGCATTCCTGGTGGAAGAGATGCTGCTTGGCTGGGCCACGGCCTCCTGATGAGCGGTTAGTGCCGGGAAACGTCTGCTTCAGGGAGGCTGCGGAACAACCTGTAAAAGCGACAGCTCATCCCAGAGCAGGAGCAGTGTCAAGGAATCCAAACTTAGCAAAGAAAACTCCCCACTCAACAGACAAGTTTTAAAAGCAGGGACAACATCTCCCAGGCTCCTGAAGCCTGCTAATCAGATGTTTGTCTGCAAACCAGTAGAAACAACAACAAGGAAAGATGCTCTATGTCGAGCCAACACCCTGAGTGAAGGACTATAAAGGCCCCTGTGCATCCGATGTCTTTCAAACTCAGCTAGGCTGAGTTTGTAACTCCCCAGCCAAATCAGCACCATGGCGGACAACTGTTGTCCTGGAAACGCCACGGCCATTCCAGCTGTGCCCACCATCTCCATGTACCCAAAGGGTGACCACTTCCAGAATGGTATCCTTTTGCCTAGTTCCTGCTGGAGCAGAACATGGCAACTGGTCACATGCCAAGGAAACTGTCAGCCATCCAGCGGTGTCCCAGGTGGCTGTGAACCGGCTCCTTGCCAACCTACCTGCCTTCCAGCAACTTCTTGTGTGGGTTTTGCTTGCCAGCCCATTTGCTCCTGCACAGCCTGCTGTGAACCCAGCATGGGTCAGTCTCCTTGCCTGGTTAGCTCCTGCCAGCCCTCCTGCTTGGAATCCACCGGTGGTCAGGAAAAGTGCTGGGAAGCCAGCCCCAGTCAACAGAGCTCCTGCCAGGAAGCTGTCTTCATGTCCAGATCGCACCAGGCAGCTTGTCGCCAACCAGTCTCCTGTGACACTAGGTCCTGCCAGCCGTCTTGCTCTGAGGTGACTTCCTGTCCTGAAACATCTTGCCCACCAATCAGTTATGCAGCTAGGCCATGCCAGCCAACTTGTTGCCAAGCAGGTTCATGTCACCCCGTTCGTGGTGAAGATCGGCCCTGGAAAGCAACTTACCAGCCCATCTGCTATGTTTTCAAGACTTGCCAATCAGTTCCCTGCATGCCTATCCCCTGCCAGCCATCGACCTGTGTGTTCAATTCTTGCAATCCTACTTGCTGTGTGACCTCCCCTTGCCAGCCACTGCACTGCCAGGCAGCTCCTTCCATACCCTTCATCTGTCAGCCAGTGGCTACTTGCCAGCCCCCTTGTTTTGTAAAGAACTCTTGCAAACCAGCTTCCTGGGGCACCATGCTTTCTGGCCAACCAACTTGTGGAAGACCCACTTCCTGCAACCAAAGTGGCTGCAAATCCCCTTCCTTCCAAACAGCCTGCTGTGTGACAGGTTTAGGCAAATCGTCCAGTGGTGACTCCAACTGCTTCTGACCAGCTCCTTCGCATCTCTGCAGAGCCAGCCCCTGCTTGCCGACTTCCTGCCAACCCTGTAGGGCAACCCTGGGTTGATGGGACACTCTTTGTACCTCCTCTGAGGTCTGCGGCCGTCTGCAGGTGTCTAGCCATCCCGTGGTGCCTGCTTCCGGCCAAGCACAGATGCTGCCTGCGTGCTGTTACTCCCAGTCCAGCCTCATTCTCTCCAGGGACTGGTGAGGGAACTTGTCCAGCGCTGAGAGATCCTTCTTAGCCAAGGAGAAGCTTTCAGGAGCACGGTCCGCTCTGCAGCTTGCATTTCCTGATGTCAGTTCATTTCACTTCAGCAATCCTTCTTTCCGGTTTTTCTTTTGATGCAGCCCAGCCTTTAAAAAGACTCCTTTGCTGCCAGCTGCTAATTGAAATGGGACTGGTTAGCATAATGAAGAGGACTCTCGGACAGCTTTCTTTCCCTTCAATACACCGCTTCCTAGATTTCCTTCCGGGCACCTGTGACCACGATGGCCTCGGGCCTCCGAGTCAGTGGTCTGCATTTGGTCTGCTTGGGCAGCTGGTGACTAGGACCGCAGCTGCTCGAGCTGGACGGGCGTAAAGACAACGATTCCCTGGCTTCCTACCTTTATACCACCAAGAGCTCTTCTGAGTTGAGTGGCCTCAGTTTCCCCATAGTCAACAGAATTGAGAAACCAAAGACAGAAATGGTCCAGGGAAGCCACAGATTAAAATAAACATGAGGTTTCAGCCATTGAAAACAGCTAAGGGTTATTCACTTAAAACTGGTTCAAAGGATCAATTCACCTAATGGCCAATTTAAATAAAATAAAAAACTCTTTACTTTCGGCAATTGTTTGATATGTTTTTGACAGTTTAAGAGGCAGTTTCAAAAACGATTAGTCTCAGGGAACTTCTGACCAAGTTGCATATTTCTCATGTGTAACTATTGAATCTAAGCCTTTTTAAAATGGTTGGGTTGGTTTCTTTGGGGGAAAGCTTAGTTGAAGAGGTGCAATGTGCACTTGTAGCACCAGTGCAGAGCCCTTCCTCAAGGGGCTCTGGCCTCCTCATTAATCAAGGGCACTGAGTCTGCAAAGTGATGTAGGTCCGAGGCCCAAAACATTCTCACACAGGCCCATAGGGGGAGCTGCACTGTGCCATTTCTGTGATTACTGGATTTTAAAGGAAGTCTGGGGTCGACCACTAGGAGAGCAGGAGACACTAAGGGGCGATTCCTTCCATGGGCATTGTATTAGTCTGGTTCTCCAGAGGGAAAATAATGTATATGTTTTAAATATTTTATTGATTTACTTATCTATCTATCTATCTATCTATCTATCTATCATCTATCTATCTAAAAGGATCACGTGATTATGGAGACTGGCAAGTCCAATCTGTGATCTGCAACGTGGGCCTGCCAGCTGGAGAGCTGGGAGAGCCAATGATGAAGATGAAATCTGAAGGCTATTTGCTGAAGAATGTGCATTAAACAGGATAAAATATTGGAAGAGAGTGGTGCAGGAGAACAGGAATTAATTAATTTATAAGTACATAAAGAAAAATATAAATGAGAGAGGGACCTTGCAAGGACCAAAAATGATAACATGCCACTCAAGGGATACAATGGACTCAGTTATTTGCAACTGAAGCCTGAAGCCCAAAAAGAAAGTTAAAAAGAGGAAGAAAGGGAGAGAGGGACCTTGGTATCTCAAGAGAATGACCATGGATGGAATGTCTTCCAGAAATGACACTTCAATGCACACCCTATTTAAATTTTCACTCCCACATCTTCCAGGGAGATTTCAGAAATGCCAGAGGAAGGATGAGGCTCCGGGGAGTGGGAAGCATCTCACCTCAGTCCTGAATAGAATTTTCAACACTGCTCCTTACACTGCAAGGTGGAGGAGTTACATCTCCTTAAATAATTTGCTTCTTAATATGAGAATTCTCGGGATACTTTGCACTAGCTTTTCGACCCATCTAAGCCTTTTTCTTTTCATTTCCCAGTTGTGGATTGCCCTGTTGTATTGGCAAATGTTGCCCACTGGCCATCCGCCAACACGCAAGCTGCACGTTTTAAACATGTCAGGTGTGAGAGGTGTGCTGGGAAGCCTGCATCTTTCCTATGTTTGGCAACAGTCTAATAGCAGAGCTTTTATGAGCTCCTTTTAGGTTTGCTAGAACTTGTCCATGAAACATCTGAGCCTCCCATTATAAAAACTATTCCGCTGAGCCTGTACATGCTCATAACTAAGTCTTCACTTACACTTATGTCCTGGGTAGGGAGCAATTTTAAAAATACAGGAAAGTTTTGAGAAAAATACGACAAACCCCACCACCCAGAATTGACATTTTCTTATACCTGCTTTGGGTCTTTAGGAAGGTCATTGAAATAAGACATATTGATGAAGTTGAAGTCCCTTTGGTACCCTATCCAGTGCCATTTATCTTCCTCCCTTCTCAGATATACTGTTCCATTAGATAAAAACACAAACAATGAGTACGTACTATTTATAAAGTATTCAAAGTAGTATTAGGGTTTGGAAATTTAAGAATTTATATATAATGTAAAATTACAAAATTTACTTTTTTCCTTTATTATTGCTTTAAGAAAATTTTTATTAAGAATTAAGATTTATAGTAATAATAATTAGTCAAGCTTTGTAATTAATATAATGAGTTATTGATTGTTAAGAATTAAGAATATAATTTTAAATTGCACTTTGCTACATGGATCTGTTTCATTATATTAGCTATCTATTGCCGCATAACAAATGACCCCAAAGCTTAGTGGCTAAAAACAACAAACATTTGTTTTCTCACTGTTTCTGGGGGTTAGAAATTGACACGTCGACAGCGAGGAATCTTAGAGCCCGGAGATGCCGAATGTGTTCAGACAAGCAAATGCCACTCCACGTTTAAGTTTCTGCAAATCATACACCTTTAAGTTTGACCTCATCTCAGGAAAAGATTCTAGAATGGACTGTTCAAAAGACCCTTTGTGAACCTCTAGAAAAAGAACATGGGACCACTTAGACCAAGTCATGGCAAATTCTTTAACATTTATTCCTAAGTGCTCTGGGACGTAACGCGCACAGCAGAGAGTGACATACATTTACTTAGAGAATCTAGGTGTTTGTTAAATCTATTTGTCTTTATAAATGTTCAGTCATTGTGCAATAGCTGAGAGATTGTTCAAAGTCTTCACAGACATTATAAGTTATTTCAAGGGTCAGCAAGCCAAAACAGCTCTTGTAATTCAAATTCTGGTACATATAGTGCAAATGCTGGGTTGCTCATTACTTCCTGAGATTTCAGTGGGCTCAGATTGTATGGAAATTATCTCTGATGCTGACACCCATTTAGCTGCTTTATGTTTCAGATTCCTCAAGATTTTTCAAATAGGGGTTCACTGTTCTCACTTGAAAGATGTTTCAGTATTTGAGAAGTAATTTGTCTAAGGACAGGAAAGTAAAACTTATTAGAGAAACTAAATTTTCTCCTATACCGTTTACATCCATTTTGGGCCATTAATCCCTCTTTGCAATTTTTTCTACACAATTCAAATATTATCCTTTGCATGCATAAGTAATATCGAGGAGTCCTCCTTTCTTCTGTCATAATTATAATTTTACCAATGGATCTGAAATTAAATCACATTTCTTCTTATAATCACCTATTTGTGTGGGGAAAAGACTGTTGCAGGAGATTTTTTTGGTCTTAGCTGTGTTTTTGGTATATTTCCAGTTTGCTATATTTATTACCTTTAGACACTTAAAGGAGAACACTTGGGGTGAACTTGGCTAGGAATCAACCTTAAGAGGCTGAAGATTCATGAAATGCGTCCTTTTCATCTTGATCTTTGTTTCAAGCAAGAATCAAAATATGCTCAAGAGCTCGGTTTTTATCACGCCCTTATCTTGGATAAGGAATGCTTTTGTTCAGAAAGAGGGTCCGAAGGCTTTCTGGCCAGGGACAGGCTGTGAACCCCGAACACAGGGGCAGCGAGGGAGAGGCGAGGTACGCATGCTTTCCTTGTGAGCTTTACACTACCTGTATAATTCAGGCTTATTTGCTTTGTGTTTGGGGCATGCAGGGTGTCTGACAGTGGTCCCTTCTGGGGTCAATCAAGGTTCCTGGCAGGAGAAGCCTTGGGGAGAATCAGCGTAGGATTCAACCCCTCTAAGAAAAGGCCTCTAATGGAGATTTTCACGGGGTCAGGAAGGGAGGGGATTGGGAAGGGACTGCTGTGCCTGTCCTGACAGGGGCAGGGCCTGGCCTCCTGGGCCCAGTTTCCATTCCTATTTGCGAATGGACACACTGTCGCTACACTTTCAGATCCTCCCACAAATTCTGGCCATGGGGCAGCTGGAGGAAAACGGTGAGAGTGACCCACTGTGGGTTTCATTTGTGAGTCTGGCTGAAGCCAAGGGCAGGGGAGCCTTCCTGGGCAGCTCGGATTAAGGACTGGAGATTCCGAGGCACTAAAGGGAAAGTGAAAGGCGTGGATGAAACGCAGGCCAAGGCCGACTGCCCGAAATGAACCCCTGCTCTTTCCTTAACAGTATTACCTTGCACCCGAGTGCCTAATCCAGAGGTGGACTCCCATGCTCGACCCAAATCATAACAAATGTGTTGCTCCTGGGAGGGAGGGAAGGAGTATGTGGGTGTGAGCAAAGACACACAAAAACAAGTCAATGCAATTTTCTGATAACTGCACATCACTGAGGACTTTTTTTAGAAGAGAAGAGAAAGGTAAATAAATCCTGTCATCCAAAAATACAATTAGGAATATCATAAATAACCAAAAGATGTTATGATGGAAATGAACCACAACACAGATTTCCTGATGGATGCAGTAGCATGAGTGGGGATGCGTGATAAGCGGGCAGGACAGCGGGACACCATCCAACATTCGGAATCTACACTAAAAAGGACCGAAACCGAATTATGTAAAGTCACCTTAAAAAGAAGGATATCTGAGGTCCTGACTCAGATCTGACTGAAGATACACCATATGAAACTTAAGCGAGGGTGTTGGTGCCACGGAAACTCAGAGTCAGGCCAGCGCTGAAGCCAAGGTTGGCAGCACCGCCGCCGACCCTGCTCGGGGGAGATGGAGGGTTAGTCGCAGGACTGAGTTTTCAAGCTCCATTGGTGACAACTATTGTGGACTCAGTGTGTCAAGTGACACCTGACATCTAGTTCCTTTAACTTCCAGTGCTGATTCCTTGCTCGTGTTGTAGTTGAGGAATTCCTGTTACAGCTGATTCTGCTGGAAGTTCATAAATAGGTGTCCTTGCTTTATGGGCTTGGCTAACGTGAGTCTGCTCCAAGAGGTGGCTTCACCTCTGGTGTGTAAACAAAATCGGCTCCAGAGTCATGATCAAGGCTGTGAGTTCTGCCCTGAATCCTTCTGGAAGGCAGCGCCCCCCCCACCCCTCCCACCAAGGGAATGCCTATCATCCTGATGGCGTGTATGTTTTCTTTCAAGCATTAGCTATTTGGAGGCTTATGCACTCCAGAGAATGATAACATGTCAGTAAGCAATCAAGTAATGACGGGGTAAGGCAGAGTGCTCAGGGACCTCAAAGAATCTCAGGCATGACAGGCATCCTGATAAAAACCTGCCGAGTGGCTGAATGCCTAGTATAAAAAATGCAGACACCCAGGGTGGTCCGGCCCATCCCGGGGAAGCTGTTCTCCACGTCTCAGGTGACACTCATCCTGGGCCCCCTGACCTTTTCTCCACCAGAAGCATCTCTGCTGTCCAATCAGAATGGCATTTTTGAGCCCCCCCCTCCCCTATGGGCTCAGCCCTCTACTTCAGTGCCCGGAGCCAGGAAATCACATTCCTTTCCCTCTAAACATGGCAATTACCCTCCTGCCCTGTAGGCCGCAGCATTTCCCTGACTGGTTATCACAAATTTTAAGATACTGGCAGAGACTTAAGAGAACAGTCCTAAGAATTTGCTGTTTAAGATTCTTAGAGGGGACAGGAAGGGGTGACCGCCTTTCCAAGGCTGGGGCCAGGATTTTATGTTGAGAGAGACGAAGCAGAGCAGCAGCCGGCACACTGATCACAGGAAAGGACGAACCAAACCGAAGTGAAGGAGGCCCCACTCCACTAAGGAGCCTCACGATTTAACAAGGCGATTCACAGAATGTTTGGCTGTCAACAGAGCTGGGAGTGACATTATGGCACATTTTGTTGACAGGTCTGTCCTTTAGAAGAAAATGCCAATTTGCTTCCTAAAGTGGCTGCACGAATTTATACCTCCCTCCACCCCTCCACCCCCCCAACGTGCAAGAGCTTCAGCAGATTCACAGCCTCTCTCAATTCTTGATATTGTCAGACTTTTAAACTGTTTTCAGTATGGTGGTGTAAGTTGGAATCTTGTCGAGGTTTCGATTTGTATTTTTCTCAATTACTTATGATTTTGAGGTTTTGTTTTTTTTTTTATCGCGTTTGTTGGCTACTATATGTTTCCTCTAACAAAATTTCTAGCCATATCTTTTATCCAATTTTTGAGTGAGTTGCCCATGGTTACTGGTTTGTGGGAGTTATTTATGTTCTTGAGACCAATCCTTTGCCTCTGTGTGTATTGTGAATATTTTTTCCTAGTCAGTACCGTGTGGGACAAAAGAACTGAGCTCAGTGAGCCCAGGAACTCATGAAAAATAATTTAAAAATCTGTTTTGTTCATTTCCTATGCCCGAATTTTCTTTCAGAATATTATTGAACATCGCCTGGTATCATTTTAGCTGATCAGGCTTCTCAAAGTTTTATCTGTTTTATTCACTTTTTAAAAGGTCAAACTTTTGACTTTGTTGAATTCACTATTTTTTCTTTACCTTCGGTTTTATTAATTTCTACTCTTATTATTATTATTATTTTTAAAGTGTTTTCTGTGTAGTTTGGGAACAATGTTATTGCTTTTCTCTTAATTTCTTAAGATGGGGCATTTAACTCAGTACTTTGGAGGTTTTCTTCTCTTCTTACATAAGTATTTAAACATATAAATCATCCTCAAAATATTGCTTTTGTTGCATCCCATGAGTTTTAAAAAAAATATGTTTTTATTGATTTTAGAGAGAGAGGGAGGGAGAGGGAGAGAGAGAAACATCGATGGGAGAGAAGCATCGATCAGCTGCCTCCTGCATGCCCCCTACTGGGGACCGAGCCTGCAACCTGGGCATGTGCCCTGACCAGGAATCGAACCAGTGACCTCTCAGTGCACTGGGTGACTCTCAAACAACTGAGCCACACCAGCCGGGGCCACACCCCATGAGTTTTGATGTCACTTTTATTATTATCCAATTCTATACATTTAGATGACCCCTCTTTAGTATAGGTTTTACTCTTGTGTTTTGTACATCTATCCACTCTCCCCACCCATCTTGGGTCTATATGGCACAACCAGAAAGGGGTGCTACTGCCATCTAGTAGGTAGAAGCCAGGAAACTGCTACACATTCCTCCATGGTCACAACAGGCACCTTTACCCAGCCAGCAAAGAATCATCTTGTCCAACATGCCAACAGTGCCAACGCTGAGGAATAAGACAGACCCGTATCTAAGGTCAAAGAACAAACCTCACTACCTCAGCTTCTCTTCTTGCCCTGTTGTGGTCTAGCTAGGCAGTCTCTTCGGACACTAGCAGCCACACTGGGGTTGATTCGTGTTTCGGCTTCATCTCATAAAACTCAGGATGGTGTTTTGTGGAGAGTGGAACAGGTCAGAGGAAAAACGTTCACGGTGCGGTCAGCTCAGTTCCCAGGCCTGTCTGTGCTTAATTCCCGTGACCGCGTTCTGGTTGAGAGAAACAAGGGACTGAAAGTTTAGGGTTACATGAAATATGACAGAGGATATGTGTTTTCCTCGATCCCTTTTTTATTTTCCACACTATGTGCAGCCTGATGAAAGAGACCACCCAGAATGCCCTCCCCTGACATCGAAGAACAGGTGTCTTTAGACATGTCTCTGGCCTAAGTGTGCCAGCACAGTACCGGGAGCACAACAGATGCTTAAACACCGAGGATGCCTCCTAACCAGCCCGCTGCACTGACGCTGTGCAAGTGGTCATTGAGGTTTTGAAAACAGGTGAGAGATTACATTTGTAAAGAGAAAAATTACCTGCATATGGAAAAGGATATTTTCAAAGATATGCAGACAACCCAAAGCACACACCTTCCCAGTACTCAGACCACTGTTTAGTTTGAGTTTTTTTGTTGTTTTTTTTTAAATAAGATGTGAATGTAAGACCCTGGAGCTAGAAGTAGAGGCCCCGGCCCTTGACCAAACCGTGTCCATAACTAGCCAAGTGGCCTCCATTCATCTGTAAGGGGGGGGGGGGTTATCATCTTGGTCCTGCTAGTTAGGGGTCACTGCCAGGCTCAGAACAGATAAGACTTGTGAAATGGAATATGAATGTAAGGCCTTCAGAGTAAATGCTCTACAAAGAGTAAGATCACCGTATAGGCTGGAAGACAGTAAAGACTTTATTGGAAAGGAACCAGAGAAGCTCCCCACAGCTGGAAAGATGATGCAGTAATCACGAAATGACAGAAGAATAGTGATGCCTTAGAGAAGAGATTACAAAAATACAGTAAACAGGGAAGAAATCTAGTGATTCATGCTTTAGGTTACTTAGAGGGAAAGCAGTGATCAGTTTTGCAAGCCTGACAAGCTGGCTGTAGGTCAAGGAGACCTAAGGCCTGCAGCCATCACAGAGATAATAGCAAATAAAGACGAAGACAATCAGCCTGAAGTTGAATACATCTTACCGCCCTACTCACAGCTCCTTTTAATCAAGAATGCCTGATAGAGCGATGGTGGCAGCATGCTGGGTGTTGGTGAAGCCTGGTTATTGTGGCAGCACCTGAAGAGGCAACAGGGTGATTGTCAGGTTAGTCTGTGTCACAAGATCCCATGGCGAGAGGATCAGCAACAGGAAGGCTGGCAGCAGCTGGACACACAGCAACGGTGGCATGAGGACACACTGGATGCTCCCAAATATTGGATGCCCAGGAAAGCCTGAGTGGCTGGGCAGCGCCTGAGACAGGAAAGGGTCCTGCGCGCGGGCGAGCTCTAACGTGCAGCCCTTGCTGCCCTACCAGCTAGCTGCGGTGTGGACACTGACTTGGGAAGGACTCTGTAAGTAGGTGCTATCTGCATGCACGCACAAGAGAACATCGCTTCCATTGTTAAAGACGCTCAAATGAACATCGTGCTGGTGCTCAGTCCCAGGACTTATCCTAACTTGTCTTAGATAGAAACTTAAGTGTCATTGAGCAGAAGCAAAGGACACAGTGCTGGGTCTGAGTCTGCCCATTTCAGCTACATAACATGACCCTGTGAAACGTTCTCATATGGAGGGTGGAGATAATTATTTGTTGGAGACTATATGAGGCTCAGGATGGATAATGTATATGATATGCAACATGTGTATACATTCTTATCAGGAGTGCTGCACAGTAAAACAAAACACAATATGGAATGCAAGGAGCAATGAGAGTGATATCCTTGAAGTAGCAGAGGCCAGGTGGCAGCATTTAACTGTAGGAGTCATGTGGGTGAAACTATGTTAACGGGCAGCAAGTTTGGAATGACAACGGGGGCAAAGTGATGTGTGACCCACAGGCTGAGGTCAGTGATCCCAATGGAAAATTATGATCCCTCACTCAGTTTCCAGACCTGAGACAGTTCTCAGACCTAGAGCCCACTGACTCACTGAAGGAGAGGCCAGTCCTCCAAGGCCAAGGACCGAGCAGGTGTATGTGGTAGTGATTGCTCCAGTCCTTTCCCAAAGGAATCCACAGCCACGACCTCAGGGGACACTGGAATCCCCATTGGATGTTGCTGGTTACTGGATCTGAGTTGACACTGATAGTTGGTAACCATTTGTAATATATAAAAAAATGTTTTAAAGGACACTGGTAACTAGATTGGAACACTGGTGTCTTAGAAACAGACCGCCAAACAGGGGTTCGAGATCTAGTAGTTTATTTGGGAGATAATCCTAAAAGACACTGTAGAGACCCTGGGGAGTGAAATGGGGAAGAGAGCGAAGCTTATATAGAATGATGTCATGAGCAGCTCCCTCCCGGAGGCAGCCGGGTGCACCCACTGAGCCCCCCCCCCCCAGACCGGTACAACTTGCCCCACCCGAGGGGAAAGATGCCGGAGCGTTTACCCACCGCTCCCGCCCGCTGGCTGAGCACTGCTCCTACAGAGGAGCTCCCTGCCGCCCAGAGCCTGCTTCTTCATCTGGAGAAAGTCCGCAGGCAGGGAGGTCAAAGTGTTTGCTGGAAGAAACCATCTTCCTATATTAAAATAGGGATGCTGAGGGCAGAAAGGTGCACACCCTGAAATCACCAGCTATACTCTGCTCGCTGCAGAGGACAACAGGACAATGGACAACTAAGGAGGAATAATAATCAGACACGATGCTGTTGTATTTGTATGCCTGGGAAATGAAGATTTATTTAAGATTTAGGGATATCGCCATATGAGAAAGTCTGACAGGGAAGAAATATATCAATTGGGATGACATGTTGGTTGAAAGAAGTCAGAGAAAATTCAAACTTCTTGTTCATTTGGGAGAGAGATAGTAACATGGGGGGGGGTGTATATTTGGAGGCCAAAGCCAGTTTAAGAATCAGTTGGAACTGAGGTTTTACAGTTGGCCTCTTGTGGCTCAGTTCAGTTGGATTACACTATGAAGATTGGTTGACAAAAACGAGGTGGGCACAGGTCAGGGTGGTTAGCAGCAGGAACCACTAGAGCAGACTGGGCGGCAGCAGGTGGTCTGGCAGCAGATGGGGCGGCAGCAACAGGAACCACAGCAGGAGGGGCGGCAGCAGCTGGACACACAGCAGGAGGGGCGGCAGCAGGTGGTCTGGCAGCAGACGGGGCGGCAGCAACAGGAACCGCAGCAGGAGGGGCGGCAGCAGCTGGAGCCACAGCAGGAGCCACAGCAGCTGGGGCGGCAGCAGGTGGTCCTGCAGCAGGTGGTCTGGCAGCAGATGGGGCGGCAGCAACAGGAACTACAGCAGGAGGGGCGGCAGCAGCTGGAGCCACAGCAGCTGGGGCGGCAGCAGCTGGACACACAGCAGCTGGGGCGGCAGCAGGTGGTCTGGCAGCAGATGGGGCGGCAGCAGCTGGAGCCACAGCAGGAGCCACAGCAGCTGGGGCGGCAGCAGGTGGTCCTGCAGCAGGTGGTCTGGCAGCAGCTGGGGCGGCAGCAGGTCTCCTGGCCGCAGCCTTGGCCACAGCCCTGGTCGGAACAGACAGATCCACTACACGAGTTGACCATGGTGGCAGAGGGTGGAGGTTCTGAGTGAGTTTCCAGGAAGGTGGATTAGGAAGGTGAGTTTGGAAGGTTTGGAAGTCTGCTTGCCCCAGGGCCCCTTTTATACCCTGCTGAGGGCTGCTGTCATCACATGCAGTGCTCTTTCCTTGTCGTTGTTTGTCCTAATTAACAGGCCATTATCAAATTAGCCAAGTTTGTTTTCCTGGTTAACCTTTTCAAGATGGCTGGAAACATTGCTTCCTTTTCCTGATGTGTTAGGACTCCTCACTTCAGCTCTTCCCGAATCACCTCTTCTGTGCCTCTCCTGCTTCAGCTTCCTCCAAGGGAGCTGTCACGTGACTTGTGCCTTAGGCCGTGTCTGTGTTAGTCTCAGGTTGCACAGCCCAGCATGTCCCCTTGGGTGGTGAAGACTCTAACAGTCACCTTCTCCTTGGTGACTTGGGAGGGTAAAGCTGCATTTTAGTTTGATTCATGGCTCATTCATCGTGGGTCTGGTGGGCAGGTAAATTTTGAATGTGAAATAGGGCCTCACTGGCATGAGAATAGACTCTCATGATATTTCCCCTCCTGACTGTGAATCATGGCCCATTTTCTAGACTTTCAGGTGGGCAAGAAATAAATGTTCTAGGAGAAAAACAAAGTCATGAAATGTTGATGTTTCTTCTTTCCCTTCAGCTTCACTGAGGTATACTTAATATACAAAAAACTGCACATGTCCAATGTATACATTTTGATGAGTATGGACTAATACTATTTCCATAATTAAGGTACTAAATATATTCATCACCTCCAAAAGTTATTTTTTCTGTCTCCTTGCTTTTTTGTGTGTGTGGTAAGAACACTAACATAAGATTTACCTTCTTAACAAGCCTTTAAGTGTACCATAGTATGCTGTTAGCCACAACGTTGTACAGCAGATCTGTAGAAGTTATTTGCCTTGTATAACTGTAACTCTATACACTGAACAACAACTGTTTCCTACTACCCCCAGTCTCTGGAGACCAAAATTTTATTCTATGCTCCTTTCATTTATTTAATATCTCACATAAGTCGATTCATGCAGTATTTGTCCTTCTGTGACTGACTTATTTCACTTAGCATAGTATCTTCCAGGCCCATCCATGATTACCAATGGCAGGATATCCTTTCCTTTTTAAAGGCCAAATAATATTCATTTTCATTAATGTATCAGAGTTGGCATTCAGCGTGCAATTCAGGGTTTCATGGCAGAAAGAGGTTGGCAATAAGTATGATCTTATACTGAGGTTAATATCATGTGCAAAACCTTTGTCTTTTTCATTATGTACTGCGTTTATCTCTTCTTAGAGATGTGCAGGGGTTATTTATACGCCAGCAGTTCTCAATCTCTTTTTCTACCTGACACCAGAGGTAACATTTTTTTTGGTGAGGTTATACCTGGGGTAGAAGTGCTGAAGGTGAATACAATATTAGGGTGTGTGGCTAGATAAAGAAATACTCCCAAGAAGTTTAGGTATAATTACTCCTCCCCAAATCATGTGCCATATATTGCATTAGTAACTACTCTTTCAGATCTAAGGAAGGCCCTGACTTTCATCTTAGATTTAGTCTCTTGTGCAAGGATGTCTAAAGCTTTCTGAACTTGAAACAGTTGAGGTTTCCTTCACAGATGAATGGTGGAACACACACACTGTGATACATCCATACCATGGAATGCCTCTCACAAATATTTGCAAATATTTGCTCCCATTCAGTAGGTTGCCTTTTTGTTTCGTTGATGCTTTCCTTTGCCATGTAGAAGCTTTTTAGTTTGATGTAGTTTCACTTGTTTATTTTTTTTGCTGTTGTGTTGCTGTCACAACTCCAAAAAATTATTGCCAAGATTTATGTGAGTGAACTTCCTGCCTATCTTTCTTCTAGGAATTTTATAGTTTCAGAGCTTACATTCAAATATTTAATCCATTTTGAGTTAATTTTTGTGTATGGTGTAACATTGTGGCCCACTTTTATTCTTTTGCATGTGGCTGCACAATTTTCCCAACACCATTTAGTGAAAAGGCTGTCTTCTCCCCATAGTGTATTCTTGGCTCTTTTGTCATAAATTAATTGATCATATATACATGGGTTTATTTCTGGGATCTCTATTCTAGTTCATTGATCTATGCATCTGTTTTTATGCCAATGTCATACTGTTTTGATTACTATAGCTTTGTAATATAGTTTGAAATCTGAGAGCATGATGTCTCCAGCGTTGATCTTTTTTCTCAAGATTGCTTTTGCTACTCAGGGTCTCTTGTCATTCCATATAAATTTTAGGATTTTTTTTTCTATTTCTGTGAAAAATGCCATTAGAATTTTCATGGAGATTGCATTGAATCTGCAGATTGCTTTGAGAAGTATGCTGATGTGAGCACATTCCTTTTATCTATAGACATTTCTATGAGTTATTCTCAATTAAGAAACACATTAAACACTTATTTTCTAAAGCTTCATATCACTTAGGGAACAACTTCCTCTTTGAAAATTTTCCTGTAATTACAAAAACAACATAAACAACAACAAGAAAAGTCCTGCTCATTGGTCGCAACATTGGGGGTCCAGTGTATAAAAACCTGAGCACAGAAGAAGTCATCAGAATCTGAGAAACTCACCTCTGAACAGAAACTCGCCTTCTACTCCTGACACCATGTGCTGCTCTCCTTGCTGCCAGCCCACCTGCTGTGGATCCAGCTGTTGTGGGTCCTGCTGCTGCCAGCCTTGCTGCCGCCCGACCTGTTGTCAGACCACCTGCTGTAGGACCACCTGCTGCCGGCCCAGCTGCTGCTGCAGCCCCTGCTGTGTGTCCAGCTGCTGCCAGCCTTGCTGCCGCCCCTGCTGTGTGTCCAGCTGCTGCCAGCCTTGCTGCCGCCCCTGCTGTGTGTCCAGCTGCTGCCAGCCTTGCTGCCGCCCCTGCTGTGTGTCCAGCTGCTGCCAGCCTTGCTGCCGCCCCTGCTGTGTGTCCAGCTGCTGCCAGCCTTGCTGCCGCCCAACCTGCTGTCAGACCACCTGTTGCAGGACCACCTGCTGCCGCCCTTGCTGCTGCTGATCTTCTCACCAAAGAACCACGATCTTCACACAACACCTGTTAACTGACTCGCCAGTTTGGAAACATTCATGTCCTAGACTTTGCTGACAACAGCATGCTCCACCAGGAGTTCTGTGACTCATTCGGCTGACAAAGCCTCCGAATCCGCGTGGTGGTGTGCGGAGGGCCCCCAGTCCTCCTCCTCCTGTGTGTGTGGATCGGGTGTCAGCTTCGTGCATCCTCAATATGGGGTCATGGTCTCTGCTTTGACTCTGTGGTCAGGATCTTCACCCTCTCCCTCCATGTAACTTAGAAAAACAAATTCTCATAATTTTTAATACGTTTTGCATCTGATAAACAATCTTCATAATCACATTTTCTATATCAGTGTACTCATGCTCCTTGTATCAGGCTTTCTTCTTTTATGATCACTTTGAACTGTATTCCTAAATGCAGGAATCTTACCTTTCTTTCTTAATAAAGTCTATACCCTAATTCATCCATAGTGTGTGTGATTTCTTATACAGCATTCCTGATACAGGGATTTAAATACATATTGCATACTATATGCATCATCCATTCTGAGCGTCATAATAGCCCCCACAAAAATTATCTCCATTTTCAGGGGTGGAACCCCCCCAGTTAATTGTTTAATGTCACATAGCTAAGAATGAATTGACTCAGATCCTGGAAGGAGTCTCGTGTTTCTGCTCAAAGGCACTTACATCTGCATCCCAAAGAAGCCTCCGGTTACTATGCCCTTGGCAAGCTGCGATGCTGTCATTGCTCAGGTCCCATAGTCACTGGGCATGGACACCCTGAGACACTCTAGTAAATTCCCACACTCCAGGTGTACTTCTCCCTGCTCTGCCTCTCATGATAATTATCCCTCACCAAATAGTGACTGCTTTCTCTGCTGCTCATCTACTGACACGAGGAGTCCAAATGGACCAGCGGCAGTTGTAAACTAGGTTATGTTCCTGACAAAAATGTGCTTTCCTAGGAGTAAAACCTTCAATCCAGGAGAATCTAAAGCATGATGGGATGGGAAGCACAGATTCCCAAGTGTGTCATTGCGGGTTAAAGTGTGAAGACTCACTCAACTTCCAGTCAACCCGTGTACACTACCATTTATGGATATAGGTGGTCCATTACATATATGTTAATGGCCATTGGGTTAAGGTATATTCCACATTCAGAAGACAATATATCAATCCAGCAGATTGTCACCTCTATGCAGATGTCTTTGCTGCACATCTAAGAGACCATTCCAGCAATTTCTCTATCATGTGATGTATGGTAGGACAAGTAGATCCATGGTTATGTGCCTATTGTTGACCTTGTTGATCATAGAGTGGGTCCCTTGGTCCAAAGTGATGCCATCCAGGATCCTATGACCATATACTGCAAGCTGGCGGATAGCACTGCAGCCAGGGAAGACAATTGCACAAGTCACACATGCAATCACGGTAAGAAAGAATTGTCCCTTCATTGTGGAAGTGATCTGTTGTAGAACACTTGGCTCTGTTTGGGGTGGTTGGTTTTCAGGAATGATGTTATTGATAAGGACTCACCCCTTGTTTACTTCTGACAACAGCGCGAACAACAGAAGCTAGTTTGTAGCAGTGGTGAGAGAGTCGTGCTGTTGGTCCACATAAAGCCTCTATTCCTGCCACCATGGCTCCTTTGTCCATGTCCCTTGTGCAAGTACTGGCGCAGCTGACGAGCTAGAGGAAGTGTTATACCAACTTGTACTTGTCTAGTGCCTCCTAAGTGGTGGATACACTCTGGGGAGCATTGATGGGGGACAGAAAGGGAGAGCACTTTCTGCTGATGCACCATCTCCATGTACATGATTCTTCTCCAAATGCCTTTATCTTCCACTCGTGTCCCTTCCAGGGATGAGATAACTCAATTAGGCCTTTCATCCTTTGCATGTAGCCAACAAGCATCATTTTCTGAGGCCACCCCTCTCCCCCACAAAATGATACATACACACAACCATGGTGCTAATCACAGTTCTCTTCACTGTCCTACACCTCAGCACCTGCGGCTTCCTGTTGGGGCAGCAGGGACAGCATTTACAGCTCCCGTGAGTGCAGGGCGCGCTTCCTGTCTCACGTGCTGTCCAGCCGCTCATGCAATTTGTCTGGCCACTCTCGCCACTTTATTTAATATAGTATTGAAAGTCCTAGCCAGAGAAATTAGTAAAAAAATATTTTTTTAAACGAAGGCATCAAAATTGGAAATAAAGAAGTAAAACGGACTCTGTTTGCAGATGAAATTATGTGTGTGTGTATATATATAATACATAATACATACTAAATAATACACACACAATACATACTAAAGATGCCACAAAAGACTGTTAGAACTAATCAATAAATTCAGCAAAGTTGCAGGTTACAAATCAATATACAAAAATCTGTTGTGTTTTTTATATACTAGTGAGGAATTAAGATAATTTCATTTACATTTGCATAAAAAAAGAATAAAATGACTAGGAATAAATATAACCAAGAAAGTGAAAGACCTGTTCACTGAAAATTAAAAATATATGTGAAAGGAACTGCAGAGGACACAGACAATAGAAAAGATATTTTGTGTTCATGGATTGGAAGGATTAATATTGTTAAATATCCAAACTACTCAAAGCAATATATAGATCCAATGCTACCTCTATTAAAATTCCAATGGCATTTTTCACAGAAATAGAATAATATCTTAAAATTTATATGGAACCCCAAATACCTCTGAGTAGCCAAAACATTCCTGAGAAACAAGGACAAAGCTGGAGACATCTTGCTCCCTGATTTCAAACTATATTATAAACCTATAGGAATCAAAACAGTTTGGTACTAGCATAAAAACAGACACATATCAATGGGACAAAATACAGAGTCTAGAAATAAACTCTCATATAATGGTCAATATATTTATGACAAGGAGCCAAGAATACAAAATGAAAAAGGGACAGCTTTTTCAATAAATGGTATTGAGAAAATTGGGTACTCACATGCAAAAAAAGTGCTACTGAACCACTATCTTACAGCATACCCAAAAATTAATACAAAATGGATTAAGGACTGGATTGTAAGACTGGAAACCACAGAACTCCTGGACAAAATACATGGGCGATAAGCTCCTTGACAAGGGCCTTGCCAAAAACTTTTTTGGATATGACACCAAAAACAAAGGAAGCAAGTGGAACTACATCAAACTAAAAAGTTTCTGCACGGCAAAGAAAACCATCAACAAAATAAAAAGGGAAACTCCTGAAAGAGAGAAAATATTTCAAATCATACATCTGATAAGGGGTTAATATCCAAAACACATAAAGAACTTATGGAACTCCATTGCAAAACAAAAACAAAACGCACAAACCCACAGAAAATTAAAGAATGGACAGAGGATCTCCAATAAATGTAAATTAAAACCACAATGAGATATCCATTCATACCTGTCACAGTGACAATAAAAAAAAAAAGACAAGACCTAATGAGTGTTGAAGATGTGGAGAAAATAAATCTTTTCTCCACTATTGGTGGAAATTTAAATTGGCATAGCCACTGTGGAAAACAGTGTGGATATTCCTCAGAAATTAAATATAGAACTGACTAATGATTCAGCAATTCCTCTCTTGGATATCTATCTGAAAAATTCTCACTAATTCGAAAGATATATGCACCAACATGTTCATTGCAGCATTATTTACAATACCCAAGATAGGAAAACAACCCGCATATCAATGAATGGATGAAGGAAAGGGGCTACACACACACACACACACACACACACACACACACACAGAGAATATTATTTAGCCATGAAAAAGAAGCACATCTTTCCATCTACAACACCATGGACTTGGAGGGCATTATGCTAAGTGAGATGACTCAGACAAAGACAAACACTCTATGATTTCTCTTATATGTGGCATCTAAAAATCCTGAGCTTACAGGTACAGAGACCACATTGGTGGTAGCCAGTGGTGGGGTGTGCAGTGTGGGCAAGATGGGAGAAAGGGGCCAATAGATACCAACTTCCAGTTATGAAATAAATTAATCATGGCAATGCAATGTACAGCATGGTGACCATAGTTAATAATACTGTACCACATATTTAAAAGTTGGTAAGAAAGTAGATCTTAAAAGTTTTTATCACAAGAAAAGTAATAATAACTCTGAACACTGGAAGATGTTAACTAGACTGATGGTGTTGATCAATGCAAATATCAAACCATTATGTTCTATACCTGAAGGTAACATAATTTTATATGTCAGGTATACCGCAATAAAAAAATAAGCTAATATATAAAAGTAGAATTCAGAAGGCTCAAAATATCAAAAAGAGCAGGAGACAGTGTTGTAGTGAAATGTAGAAACACTGTTCTATTCTTTCTAAATTGCTGCCTATATGTTTTCTCTATAACATGGCAATTTCATGCTTACATGTGTCCCTAGAAGAGAGAGAGAATGGGGCAGAAACACATTCAAAAATTTATAGGTGATTATTTCCCATATTTGTTGAAAAAATATAAATTTACATATTTAAATTTAACTTGGCCATCACCTTATCCCACCAATTTGCCTCAATTTGTGTAAGAAAGTATGTGCAAGTTGGAATGTCCCATCTGAGATACTGCCCAAGTGAGAAAACAGAGGGAACATGAACGGACTGAGGCTCTGAAGCCCAGGGGGCGGCTTCTGCGCCATCCTGTTAGGGTGCTGACCTGCTTAGAGAAACAGCGGCCAAGCACCAAGACTCTCCCACAGGACAGGAAACATTTCCAGTCGGAGGCCGCAGGCAGATACGGGCTGAGCCTTGAATCCCACTTTCTGGGAATCAGACTCACGCAGGGCCTCAGTAATCATGGACCCGTCAGCTCCTGACCGCTCAGGGCACCCCCAGTCTAAACATGGCCCAGGGAACAACACTGAGAGGAGACCCCTGTTCTCATCTCCTTCAAACAGCAGGAAGTAACACGGGATCAGGTGGTGTCATGTGACCTGAAATGTTGCTGGGGAGGCTCCCGACTCTCATTTCTGTAAAAGATTCTTCAGTGGGATTCCCAATTACAGAGAAGACAAACAATAATTTATAGAACCCTCAAGACACAAAGGGAACAACTTCCTCCTTGACAATTCCACAGTAATTATCAAAACAATGAAAACAACAAAGAGAAAAGACCTGCTTATTGGTCCCAACGTTGGGGGTCCAGAGTATAAAAGCCCCAGGAGAGAAGAAATCAACAGAATCTGAGAAGCTCACCTCTGAACAGGAACCCACCCTCCACACCTGACAAAATGTGCTGCTCCCCTTGCTGCCAGCCCACCTGCTGCAGGACCACCTGCTGCAGAACCACCTGCTGCAGGCCCAGCTGCTGTGGGTCCTGCTGCTGCCAGCCTTGCTGCCGCCCTTGCTGTGTGAGCAGCTGCTGCCGGCCTTGCTGCTGTAGCACTCCTTGCTGCCAGCCCAGCTGCTGTGGGTCCAGCTGTGGCGGGTCCTGCTGCTGCCAGCCTTGCTGCCAGCAAGTCTGCTGCTGTCCTGTGCACGTCTGCAGAACCTGCTACCACCCCACCTGCTGCTGCGTGCCTGGGTGCATAGCCTATGGCTGCGGGTCCAGCTGCTGCCAGCCCTGCTGCTGCTGATCACCCTGCCAGAGAACCACCTCCTGTCAACTGACTTGTCATTAAGGAAACAAATTCACCTCTGGACTTTGTTGACAGCCAGCATTTGGGACCATAACTTCTGTGACTCATCTGCCCGTTTAAACAGTCAGCTTCATGCGGTGCAGGGGACTTCCATCGGTTCTCTTCCTCCCGTGGATGCGGATCATGTCCCAGCTCTGTGCGTGCTCGATATGCAGTCATGATCTTGGCTTTGACTCTAAGTCAGGATCAATGGCTCTCTCTAAATAACTTAGTCAAACAAATCTTCATAATTTATTCATAGGTTTCTGTAACTGAGTAATATTCTTCATGATCATATTTCCTTACAATGTACTCATGATTCCTGTATAAGGCTTTCTTCTTTCAGGATCCCTTTGAATTGTCTTATTAGGTGCAGGACTCTTCTCTATGTGTTGCTTAATAAAGTCTATACCATAATTCATCCCTATTGTGTGTGATTTATTGAACAGCATTCCTGATAATGGGGATTTAAATACCTATTGCATACTATATGCATCATCCATTCTGAGCATCATACCAGCCCCTCACAATTATTATCTACAGTTTTAGAAAAAAACCAAGTTCATTGTGTAATGTCACAAGCTAATGATGAACAGATTCAGATCCAGGTCTGGGTCTTCTGCTCCTGCTCTGAGCCTCAGGTTACTACACCCTTGATAAGCTGTGGTGCTGTCCTTGCTCAGCTAAGGTTGTCTTCAGGCACGAACACACCATGAGACACTCCAGTAAATTCCCACATTCCACATGCACTTTTTCATGCTCTACCTCTTCATGGTAATTATTACTCAGTAAATAGTGACTGCTTTCCCCGCCTGTTATTCTACTGACATGAAAAGTCCAAATGGACCAGACTCTAGTTGTATAATTAGATTATGACCCTGACAAAAAAAGTGCCTTTCATAGAAGTGAAACTTCCAATCCGGAGGAGCCTAAGGGCATGATGGGATAGGAAGCCGATTCCCAAGTATGTTGCAGGGCGTTAAAGTGAGAGGGTCACCCTTACTCTCACCCATTGCTGCTCAATCCATGGGTCCTAACTTTTATGGATATATATAGTACTACATATATTTCAACCTAATAATGGTTATTGGATCAAAATATATAGCACACTTAGAAGACAATATATCAGTCCCATAGGTTGTCACCTCTATGGTGGTGTATTTGCTGCACATCTAGAACCCCATTTCAATTTTTATCAGGCTAGCAATTTCTCTGTCATGTGATGTCTAGTAGGAGAAGTAGATCCATAGGACAAGTAGATCCATGGTTATGTGTCTACTGTTGACCTTGTTCATCATAAAGTGGGTCCCTTGGTCCAAAATGTTGCTACCCAGCATCCTATGATTTCTTGGGGCATAATAACTTTATCCATCCCCATAAACTAATAAGCCCATTTATGAATCACAATTATAAATGTAGTAACTACAGTTTTATAGTCATTTGACCAGTTGTGCATGATTGTCAAAAAGTGAAGTCAAATAATAATAGGAAGTTTATTGTCTGAGCAAATAATTTAGAACAATGGACTGTTTACTGGCACCTCCTGCATTCAGGTCAAGCACCTGCTCTTGCCTAAGGAGCTGGAAGACTCAGGTGCAATGTCCCCCTCTCTGTTCGGTGCTAGCTGTGCACTGCCCACCTTTGCCTGAGGGCCTCCCTGACTCTGCACTTCCAGGGTTGACTCGCCATTTAAGAAACACACATTCATTCCTACAAGTCCGCACCCAGGGCAGCAGATACTCTGCTCATCTTGATAACAAGCCTCCTCTTTAAAGTGCCTGCATAAATTGGTTCTGCTCCTGTTTGTGTCTTAAGGTCAATGTGAGAAGGGCAATCCTGTCATGTGTGGTTGATATGACTGTGCATGTAAAATGTCCAAAAATCTATTAATAAAGTATTAGAAATAATAAGGGAGTTTGGTTACATGGTCAATATACAAACATGCATTGTCTCTATGTATGTCAGAAACAGTTAGAAATTAACATTTTAAATATAACATATACTAAAAAAAAAAAATACCTAGGATACACTATGAGCAATTCTCTGCACAATTCTACTTGTAGATGTTTATCCAACAGAAATATTCATGTACATTTCCCAAAGGACCTGCACCAACACATTCACAGCAACACTGCTTTTACTAGTCCCAAACTGCTAACAATCCACATACAGGGGAGGGCAAAAGTAGGTTTACAGTTGTTCATATAGAAAATAACACAATAATTAAATATAATAATACAAGAACAAACTCTGTGTTTCCTGTACTCACAACTGTAAACCTACTTTTGCCCCACCCTGTATATATCAACAGTAAACAAAGCAATTGTGTCTGATTCATTTAGTGGAACAACTCAGCGAGGGGAATGAATGAAGCACAGGTAATAGATGGCCGAGTCTCACAATCATCATGTAAAGAGAAAGTGGTCAATTCTATATAATTTCATTCATATAGAGTTTAAAAACAGCCAAAACTTACCCACCTTTGGGAATGAGTGAACGCTCTAATTTGAAAAAGATGGGATATATTTTATATTTCAACCTGGGTGACATGAATGTGTTCACTTTGACATAATCTATCAAGTTGGAAATTAACAACAATTTACCAAGTTGGAAATTATAGAGCACTTTTTGTGTGTGTGTTTATTTTTGTTTAAAATATTACAGATGCCCCTTTTTCTCCCCAAGGACCCATTCCACCCCATCCCACCCCCCTCCCCAGTCCCTCTCCCCACCATTGTCCATGTCCTTGGGTTGTGGATATCTGCATATAAATTCTTTGGTTACTCTCTCCCCCTCCACCCACCCGCCCTCCTCCATCCCTCTGACATTCGTCAGTCTGATCCATGCTTCCATGTCATTGAATCTATTCTGTTCATCAGTTTATTAAGTTCTTTAGATTCACATATAAGCAAGATCGTGTGATATTTATCTTTCACTGCCTGGCTTATTTCACTTAGCGTAATACTCTCCAGGTCCATCCATACTGTCCCAAAGGGTACGAGATCCTTCTTCTTTACAGCTGCATAGTATTCCATGGTGTAAATGTCCCACAGCTTTTTTATCCACTCATCTACTGATGGGCACTTGGGCTGTTTCCAGATCTTAGCTATTGTAAACTGTGCTGCTATGAACATAGGGGTGCATATATTCTTTCTGATTAGTGTTTCAGGATTCTTAGGATACGTCCTACCAGTGGAATCACTGGGTCAAAAGGCAGCTCCATTTTTAATTTTCTGAGAAACCTCCATACTGTTTTCCACAGTGGCTGCACCAGTCTGCATTCCCACTAGCAGTGTACCAGGGTTCCCCTTTGTCCACACCCTCGCCAGCACATGTCGTTTGTTGATTTGTTGGTGGCAGCCATTCTGACAGGTGTGAAGTGATACCTCACTGTGGTTTTAATTTGCGTCTTCCTGATGATTAGTGATGTTGAGTATTTTCTCATGTGTCTCTTGGCCATCCGTATGTCCTCTTTGGAGAAGTGTCTATTCAGGTCCTTTGCCCATTTCTTAATTGGATTGTTTGTCTTCCTCTTACTGAGTAATATGAGTTCTTTGCAAATTAGCCCCTTTGGAAATTAGCCCCTTATCAGATGCATCCTTGGCAAATATGTTTTCCCAGACCGGGGGGTTCCTTTGTATTTTGAGGCTGTTTTCTTTTGCTGTGCAAAAGCTTTTTAGTTTGATGTAGTCCCACATGTTTATTTTTTCTTTTGTTTCTCTCGCCCTAGGAGATGTATCAGTGAAAATTCCACTCTGTGGGATGTCTGTGACTTTACTGCCTATGTTTTCTTCCAGGATTTTTATGGTTTTGCGACTTACACTTAAGTCTTTTATCCATTTTGAGTTTATTTTTGTGTATGGTGAAAGTTGGTGGCCTAGTTTCATTTTTTTGCATGTATCTGTCTAATTTTCCCAGCCCCACGTATTGAAGAGACTGTCTTTACTCCATTGGATGCTCTTGCATCCTTTCTCAAATATTAACTGACCATAATGGCGTGGGTCTATTTCTGGGGTCTCTGTTCTGTTCCATTGATCTATATGTCTGTTGTTGTACCAATACCAGGCTGTTTTGATTACAATGGCCTTGTAATACAGTTTGATGTCTGGTAAAGTGATCCTTCCCACTCTTCTTTTTTCTCAAGATGGCTACAGCTATTCAGGGTCTTTTACCTGAGCACTTTTTAAGATGAATGTTAAACCACAAAAATGTTTCCAGTATGATAATACTCAAAGATGCTTCAGGTATCATCTCCCCTAATCTAAATACTTCATTTAAAAAAAAATAAAAGTAATGTACAGCTAGTGGCTGCTAGGACTCTGGGGTAAACCGATTAGGCACAGGGTCACCACTGCTCTGTCCTGCCCAGGCCGGCAGGGACTAGACGGATCACAGGACCTGACAGTATTCGGAGCACAAACATGCTTATAATGTGACCATCCCTTTTATCTAAAAAAAGTTCTCTAAGAGTTTTTTCAATTCAGAAATAGATTAAGAACTTCTTTTGAAAAGATTAATCACATTTAGGGAACAACTTCCTCTTTAAAATGTACAAGGAGATTGTGGACAACAACGTCAACAGGAACAAGGAAAACCCCGGTCATTGGTGCCGACATCTGGGGTCCGTGTATAAAAGCTCCAGAAAGGAAGGAGCCGTGAGAACCTGAGAAACTCACCTGTGAACAGGAACCCACCCTCCACACCTGCCAAAATGTGCTGCTCCCCTTGCTGCCAGCCCACCTGCTGCAGGACCACCTGCTGCAGAACCACCTGCTGCAGCCCTTGCTGTGGGTCCAGCTGCTGCCAGCCTTGCTGCAGCCCTTGCTGTGGGTCCAGCTGCTGCCAGCCTTGCTGCAGCCCTTGCTGTGGGTCCAGCTGCTGCCAGCCTTGCTGCAGCCCTTGCTGTGGGCCCTGCTGCTGCCAGCCTTGCTGCCGCCCAACCTGCTGTCAGACCACCTGCTGCAGGACCACCTGCTGCCGCCCCTGCTGTGTGAGCAGCTGCTGCCAGCCTTGCTGCTGTTGCACTCCCTGCTGCCAGCCCAGCTGCTGTGGGTCCTGCTGCTGCCAGCCTTGCTGCCGCCCAACCTGCTGTCAGACCACCTGCTGCAGGACCACCTGCTGCCGCCCCTGCTGTGTGTCCAGCTGCTGCCAGCCTTGCTGCTGCTGATCATCTCCCCATAGAACCACCATCTGGAGACAACACATTCTGTTAACTAATGTGCCACTTAAGACAATTCACTACCTTGACTTTGATGAGAACCAGCATGTTATCACCAAAATCTCTATTATTCATCTGGCTATTTAGGAACTTGTGAATCAGTTTGATGCAGTGCAGATAATTTCCCTCAATTCTGTTTCTCCCATGTGCATGGGCCATGTGACACCTTCATACATCATCGATGAGAAGTAATGCTTTTGGCTTTCAATTGGAGTCAGTATCTCTTGCTCCCTTTATGTAACTTCTCTTCATAACTTTTTAATAGGTTTCTGCAATCAATCGGCATAATCATGTTTTCTTTTCAATGTATGCATAGTTCTTTCTCCTATTTCTTATTTTCATAATCACTTTGAAAACACTCCCTTGATGCTGGGATCTGTATGCTTCTTAATAAAATCTCTAACATTTTTATCCCATATTGTGTTTTCTTTTGCTGTACAGTAGTCCTGACGTCGGAACTCATACTCTTATTGCATCCCATGTGCAGTACCCAATAAGAACTGCAAAACAGCCTGCCACAAATTATTATCCACATTTTTAGATGAGAAAATCTCATTGTGCAATGTCATGTAGCTAATAATGGACATGCTGAGATCCAGGATGGGCTCTTCTGTTCTTGCTCAAGGGCACCTTCATTCACATGTCAATACAAGTAGCAGTGACACTGAGTACTGAGGTCTAGTAAGATGTGAAACTGATTTTCTACTTCAACAATGGCAGGAATAATCCCTCATATGTATGGATAATGTCTGTTTAAAACATTCCTCCCAAGTCAGTGTCCCACAGCTCAGTCCCTGCAGCTGCATGTTAGGGCAGGAGGGACAGCATTTTAGCCCCCTCTTGAGGGCAGAGTCTTTCCTGTCTCAGGGATTGTTTAGCCACTCATCTGCATCTAATTATTTTTAGCATCCTTATGTCGTCTTGACAGTCTCATTGAAAGGGACTTCTTCCTGAGTCTCATGCAAATCAGATTCTGAATTGACATCTTCTCCTGAGTAGCTATCAGCAGAGCAAGGAATTAAGTACCTTCCTGCCAAAAAAAGATAATATATTGTATTCCCCTATGTTATGGTAATTTTTCCTCCTGGCCCAAATGCTTTTAAGAAATTTAATTAATGACAAAGTTAGAGAATGGGAACCAATGAACTGGACATTTATGACTTTCAGCAATGCAAATCCTCTAAACCACCTAAAGGAACAAAACAACTTCCTGTGTTCCTGTGATGAACTGGAAGCATCCAAGGGAAACGCAAGCTTATGATTCTGCAGGATTCTGAATAATGTGAGAAAGAAGAAAAGTAGAAGAACCTGTGTGTTCATAGGTGTCGTGATGACAGAAGAATGTGCTTTGGTCTTTAAGTGGCGTCGCTGCCGGAGCGCTTAGTGAGGAAGGCCTGCTTCCGGCTGTGAGACGCACAGAAGGGTTGGAAGTCTGTGCCATGCTTCAGACCCGGAGCAAATCCATGATGAACTAACAAGGCCGGTGCCCAGGATGAATGCCAGCTTCTGAGAGTACGGATCTGCGCTGCTCTGAAGAGACCTCCAAGGCCACACTTTGTGACTGTTGTCTCTTACTGGGCGTTTGGGTGAGTCAGGTGCAGAGCCTACACGTTCCTGACTGCCGACAATCTGCTAGATATTCATTAAAGGCTTTGAGTACATATTTTTAATTGTTGAGGAAGATTTAAGGTTGAAATATATATGTACGGTCTTGCTTCGGAAAAGAAGAAATTAAGACTGTGGTAGGTAAATGAAAGCCACAGTTTGCATTCTCACAGGAAATGCCTGAGGAGATGATTCAGGCGCACACGTTTTATTTAGGGGGTGCGGATCACTCTGGCAGAGAGCTGAGAAGATGATGTAGGCAATGGTGCACACAGAGCCAGTATCAAGTTTGCAACTGAAGCTTAAACATGAAGGAAAACTATCAGGGATGCTGGAAAACACACATGTTAGTGTCGTCATATGTGATGAAGGAAGGAGCCGGAGTCTTTATAGAAAGCTGTCCAGAACCCCTGGGCGGGTGTTTTCCTTAGGTGACAGCACAGGACCGCATGCCCTCCGCCGCTGCACGCAGAGAGCCTGAGACATAAAAGTGCACGCCTGGCCGAAGGCAACTGGTCCGAGCACACTCAGAGCCAAGAGGTGCGGGTGGGAGTCTCAGTCTGTCGCAGGTGCTGTGACAGATGATTAATCGGTGGCTGCCTCAGACAGTCGCATGCACCTCTCACAGTTCAGTGGGCTGGGGAGTCCAAGGTCAGGTTTTCAGCGGATCAGGTGTCTGGGTGAACCTACCTTCTGGTTTGCGGACGGCAGCCTAACTGCTGTATCTTCCACTGACAGGGAAAAAGGGGGGGGTGGCTCCGGTCTCTTTTTCTTATTACCAGGACACTGATGCCATCCCGGGGAACTTGTCCTCATACCCGCAGCCCAATCTAGTTACCTCTTACACATCCCTCCTCCGAAGGCCAGCCCTTTGGGGGCTGGGGCGTCGGCACATCGATTTTGGAAATGGCAGCGCGCAGCAGACCCATCCCCTGCAGCCTGCCCTTCGCTCCTCCCAGACCGCCCTTTAGGCCTTGGACAGCCACAGCTTCTAGAATGAGACGAAAGGGAGGAGGGGGAGGAGGAAAGGGAACTAGAGGAAAGGGACGTCACTCCTCAAGAAACTAGGAAAAGGAGAATTAGGAAAGACCAAAGTTAGTACAAGGAAGGAAGGAACCAAGTAAGAGCTGAAAGAATCAAAATAGAGACTTAAAAGACAAAAGAAAAGATGAGTGAAACTAAGAGCTGGTATTTAAAAAGAGAAACAAATTGAAAAAAACCCTTGGCTAGAATCACCAAGAAAAACAGGGAGAGGACTCAAATAAATAAAATCAGAAAGGAAAGATGGTACGATTTACATCAGAAAAATACAAAGGCTCATAAGAGAGTGCTAAGAACAATTATATGCCAATAAATTGGATAATCTTGAAGAAATGGGTAACTTCCTAAAAACAAAAACCTACCAAGAATAATTCATAAAAAATAGAAAATCTGAGCAGAGTCATACTAGTAATAAATTGACTCCATAATATAAAACCTCCCATAAACAAAAGTCTAGGAGCAGATGGTTTCACTAGTGAATTCCACCAACCACTTAAAGAAGAATTAATACCCATGTTTCTCAAACTCTTCCAAATAATAGAAGAGGAGGGAACACTTCCAATCCCATTTATAAGGCCAGCATTACCCTGATATCAGCATTACCCTGTCACATGCAAAAGAGTGTTAAGAATCACTATCTTACACCATATACAAAAATTAGCTCAAGGATTAAACTTGAATGTAAGATGAAAACCGCAGAACTCCTCGACAAAATATACACAGTAAGCTCCTTGCCATGGATCTTGCCAATGATTCTTTTTGGGTATGACAAAAAAATAAACAAGTAGAACTACACAAAACTAAAAAGCTTCTGCACAGCAAAGAAAAACACCACAAAATGAAAAGGCAAACTACCGGATGAAAGAAAAGATTTGCCAATCATATATCACATAAGGGGTTAATTTATATATATATATAAAAACTCATACAGGTCCATCATAAAGACAAACAAAGAAACAAACAATTTAATTGAAAAACGGGCAGAGGATCTGAGTAGACATTTTGCCTGAAAAAAACCCTCCTATACCGATGGCTATGAGGCACATGGAGAGGTGCTCAACAAAAGATCGTCAGAAAAATGCAAATTAAAAACAAAATGAGGTATCACCTCACACCTGTTACAACAATGATACTCAAAAAGACAAGGCCTAACAAGTGCTGGTGAGGTTGTGGAGGAAAGGGAGCCCTTGTACACTGCTGGTGGAAATGTAAATTGGAGCAGTCACTACAGAACACAATGGGGTTTCCTCAAAAATAAACATAGAACTACCTTGTGACCCAGCTATTCTACTTCTGGGTATTTATCAGAAGAAAACAAAAATGCTAACTTTAAAAGATATATGCACCCCCATGTTCATTGCAGCATATTTGTAATAGCCAAGATATGAAAATAACCTAAGTGTTCACTGATGGAAAATGGATGAATGGGTGAAGAAACATATATACATATATAAAATGAAACTTTATTCAGCCATAAAAAAGAAAGACTTTTCATCTGCAACAGCATGGACTTTAAGGGCATTACGCTAAGTGACATGTCAAACAGACAAAGACAAATACTACGTGATCTGATTATATGCGGAATGTAAGATAACAAAACTGAGCTTATAGATACAGAGGACACACTGGAGGTGGCCAGAGGTGGGTAGTGGACATGAGGGAAATGGGCAGGGGGGGTCAAAAGACACAAACTTGCAGTTATGAAAAAATAGTTATAAATTTAATGTATAGCATGGCGACTATCGTTAATAATACTTTTATGTATATTTCAAAGTTAAGAGAGTAGATCATAAAGTTCTCATCACAAGAAAACAAACTGGTAACTATGGATGATGACAGACGTTAACTAGACTTATTGTGGTGATCATTTTACAATATATACAAATATGAATTACAATGTCCTACACCTGAAACTAATATAATGTTATATGTCGATTATACCTCAATAAGAAAATAAGCATATGTACACCACTGAATCCAGAAGTCTTGTAATATCAAGGAGAGCAGGTGACCCTGCTGGTAGTGAAATGCTGAGTCTCTGCTCCATTCTTTCTACACTGCTGACTATGTGCTTTCCCTATGACATGGCAATTTCACTCCTACAAATTTACCTAGAAAGAGACAATGGGGCACAAAAACATTTAAAAATTTATGGCTGATAATCTTTCACATTTGTTGAAAATATCAATTTACACAATATATATACCTTGGCCACCATCTGTTCTCACATATTGGCCTCAATTTATAAATGAGAGTAAGTGCATGTTAGTATGTCTCACCTGAGATACCGACCCAGTGAGAAAACAGATGGGACATGAATGGATTGATGCTCTGAAACCCAGGGGACTGCTTCTGCCTCTACTCTCTTCTTTCAGTGCTGATTAGCATTAGAAATAAAACGGGCCAGTTACCCAAGTGTCTCTGATGGAACTAGGACACACATTTTGAGTGGTTGCCACAGACACATGCATGCTGGAGCCTTGAATCTTGATTTTCTGGGAGCTCAAACTTTAAACTAAAGCAGGGCTTCTCTCAACACAGAACTGATCAGCTCCTGACATCTCAGGGCTTTCCCTGAGATGTTCCCTGAACATCACCAAAGGAACAAAACTGCAAAGATGCAACTACTCTGACCTTCCCCAAGACAGCAAGAAATATCACATGACCACATGATGTCATATGACCAGAAATGCTCCTGGGGATGATTCCTGACTGTCTCATTTCTGGAAAAGGTTTATGTAGGATTCCCAATTAAGGAAAAGATCAAACAGTAATTTACATAAACCTCAAAACACTTAGGGACCAACTTCCTCCTTGACAATTCCACAATAATTATCAAAACAATGAAAACAACAAAGAGGAAAGACCTGCTTATTGGTCCCAACGTTGGGGGTCCAGCGTATAAAAGCCCCAGGAGAGAAGAAATCAACAGAATCTGAGAAGCTCACCTGTGAACAGGAACCCACCCTCCACACCTGACAAAATGTGCTGCTCCCCTTGCTGCCAGCCCACCTGCTGCAGGACCACCTGCTGCAGAACCACCTGCTGCAGGCCCAGCTGCTGTGGGTCCTGCTGCTGCCAGCCTTGCTGCCGCCCTTGCTGTGTGAGCAGCTGCTGCCGGCCTTGCTGCTGTAGCACTCCTTGCTGCCAGCCCAGCTGCTGTGGGTCCAGCTGTGGCGGGTCCTGCTGCTGCCAGCCTTGCTGCCAGCAAGTCTGCTGCTGTCCTGTGCACGTCTGCAGAACCTGCTACCACCCCACCTGCTGCTGCGTGCCTGGGTGCATAGCCTATGGCTGCGGGTCCAGCTGCTGCCAGCCCTGCTGCTGCTGATCACCCTGCCAGAGAACCACCTCCTGTCAACTGACTTGTCATTAAGGAAACAAATTCACCTCTGGACTTTGTTGACAGCCAGCATTTGGGACCATAACTTCTGTGACTCTTCTGCCCGTTTAAAGAGTCAGCTTCATGCGGTGCAGGGGACTTCCATCGGTTCTCTTCCTCCCGTGGATGCGGATCGTGTCCCAGCTCTGTGCGTGCTCGATATGCAGTCATGATCTTGGCTTTGACTCTAAGTCAGGATCAATGGCTCCTTCTAAATAACTTAGTCAAACAAATCTTCATAATTTATTCATAGGTTTCTGTATCTGAATAATAATCTTCATGATCATATTTCCTTACAATGTACTCATGATTCCTGTATAAGGCTTTCTTCTTTCAGGATCCCTTTGAATTGTCTTATTAGGTGCAGGACTCTTCTCTATGTGTTGCTTAATAAAGTCTATACCATAATTCATCCCTATTGTGTGTGATTTATTGAACAGCATTCCTGATAATGGGGATTTAAATACCTATTGCATACTATATGCATCATCCATTCTGAGCATCATACTAGCCCCCCACAATTATCTACAATTTCAGAAAAAAACAAATTCACTGTGTAATGTCACAAGCTAATAATGAACAGATTCAGATCCAGGTCTGGGTCTTCTGTTCCTGCTCAAACGCAGTTACGTTTACATGTCAAGGATGTAGAGGTCTGAGCCTCAAGTTACTACACCCTTGATAAGCTGTGGTGCTGTCCTTGCTCAGCTAAGGTTGTCTTCGGGCACGAACACACCATGAGACACTCCAGTAAATTCCCACATTCCACATGCACTTTTTCATGCTCTACCTCTTCATGGTAATTATTACTCAGTAAATAGTGACTGCTTTCCCTGCCTGTTATTCTACTGACATGAAAAGTCCAAATGGACCAGACTCTAGTTGTATAATTAGATTATGACCCTGACAAAAAAAGTGCCTTTCATAGAAGTGAAACTTCCAATCCGGAGGAGCCTAAGGGCATGATGGGATAGGAAGCCGATTCCCAAGTATGTTGCAGGGCGTTAAAGTGAGAGGGTCACCCTTACTCTCACCCATTGCTGCTCAATCCATGGGTCCTAACTTTTATGGATATATATATTACTGCATATGTTTCAACCTAATAATGGTTATTGGATCAAAATATATAGCACACTTAGAAGACAATATATCAGTCCCATAGGTTGTCACCTCTATGGTGGTGTCTTTGCTGCACATCTAGAACCCCATTCCAATTTTTTATGAGGCTAGCAATTTCTCTGTCATGTGATGTCTAGTAGGACAAGTAGATCCACAGGACAAGTAGATCCATGGTTATGTGCCTACTGTTGACCTTGTTCGTCATAAAGTGGGTCTCGTGGTCTAAAATGTTGCTACCCAGCATCCCATGACAATACACTGTAAGCTGGTGGCTAGCGCTGCAGACAGGGAAGACAATTCTACGTGCCAGCCCCGCAATCACAGCAAGGAAGAATTGCTGTCTTTTCAATGTGGAAATGGTACCATGTAGAACATTGCCTCTGTGTGGGTGTTTGTTTTCATGATTGATATTATCGATAAGAGTTCAACATCATTCTCTGTTCATGACAACAGCACATAGAGCACAGGGAGCCGTGGGGAGGGAAAGTCCACACAAAGCCTCTGTCCCTTCCTCCATGGCTACTTGGCTCCTGCTCCCTGTGCACGTGTTGGTGCACCTGAGAAGGGACACAGGATGAGCAATGTCAAGCTCACACATGTCCAGTGTCTCCTAAGCGGTGGATACTCTCTAGGCAGCATTGACGGGAACACAAAGCAGAAACACTTTCTGCCCACAGACCATCTCCATTGACAAGATTCTTCCACAAACGCCTTTATTCCACCCTTACTCCTTCCAGGGCTCAGACCAGTCAGTCAGGCCCTTCACCACTTGCAAACAGTCAATTAACATCTTTTCCTCAGGCCATCTTTTATCCACAAAATGCATCCGTATATAAATAACACTCAATGTACTATTCACATTTCTTTTCATTGAGAATGTTCCCTCTATCCACTGCCTTTGAAATCAGAAGTTGTCGATTTATTTTCATAAAAACTCTCCATTGGGCATAAAATCTGCTATCAATTGGTTATCAATTGATGAATTTTAAGGTGTTCCATGTCCATACATTATAATAATTTCAGGCTGTTCAGGAATAAAATGGGATTGTGCTAAGAATTAATCATCCCTTTGTTCATTAGTCATGGAGGTCAGCACTACCCTGCGCTCTTCTCCCTGGATGTGCCAAGACCTATCTTTATTCCTTGTTTTGGGTGTTTATAATTTGTAACACAAATTTATAGTTTGTGTTAAGTCATGGATACAGAGATAAGCAAAAGAGACCAAAACCTTACGTTATTAAGGAAAAAAAGGAAAAGAAACTGTTCTCTACTAAAAATAAGAGTGAGGAAATAATTTGTTTTGTGATATCCATGGAAAATATGTGAATTGTGGTGTCTCCAAGAAGGTACTGCCAGCAGACTGGCCAACCCAGGGAAAATGAAGGAAGAAACACATCCAGATTAATCCATCGGTAGACAATACGTAAGATGGTAGTTGAAAAATACAGAAGTATTTGGAAAGGATGATCACACAGTGTGCTGAGAAATAATTCATGAGTTGCTTTAAGTGTATTCTATCTTTCCCCCCAAACATACAGATAGTCAGTGGCAGACCAGGAACTGAGGCCTCTTCCATATGATTTTAATTCAAATAACCAAAATATATTGTATTCTACCTTCACAAGAGAAAACTTACGGTTGAAAATAAAATCAGAGCTAAATAGGTGCACAATCTTGGAGGAAATTTAGTACAGGAAAAGGATAAGGCAAACTAGAAGCATCTTACAGAACCGGCACAGACACAAGTCATAAGAGCAATAAAATAAATATGGCCGTATAGTGTGAGGATATCTCATTCCACTAAACCAAAATCTGATAACATCTAGAATATTTTGAGAAACAACTCTGAACTTTAGCTTAAGAATCAAGATCCATTTTCAAGGTTAGTGACAAGGGCCTTGGGAAAGAATGCACACCATGAAATTCATGCAGTCAACAGGGAAATGCTGTCCTTAGAAGTGCATCCCACGAGGAGGGAACACGCCAGTGGGCAGCGGGAAGGGAATGAGATTTTGCAGCAGGGACCAGCAGGAGACAAGGTGTGCAATGAGGGAGGAGCTGCTCTGCAACGATGCTCTCACGGTCTAACCACAGGTGAGCCAGTGAGCAAAAGATGCGGGAGGCCCAGGAGGCCTGGAGGCCCGGGAGGGTGGGCACTCACACAAGGAAGCTCTGTTTGATGGGAGATGCCAGCAAATGGGACGGGTTACCATGGGGGTAGGAAGTCACATCACTACAGGCACCGAAGCGTCTACTGAACTACCAGTCGGCAGACACCGGGATACTGCATCTTTGGTTTGCTGTGTCTGTGAGTGAATTCTCTCCGAGGACTCCAAGGGCATTTTCCACTAATGAGTCTCTCCGAGGCCTCTAAATTCTGTCTTTCTTTTTTTAATCCTTAGTCAATGATATTTTTTCCATTGATTTAAAAAATAATTTTTTTAAGGGCGGAGGAGAGAGAGAGAAACATGGATGTGAGAGAGACACACCCACCGGGCCGGGGCGGGGCTGGAGCCTGAACCCGCGGTGCGTGTCCTTGGCCAGAAATCGAACCTGCGCTGCGCTTCGGTCTGCGGGATGCCGCTCGAACCACTGAGTGAACGGGCCGGGGCTAAATTTTCCGTCTTGCTCGAGCACAATAACTGATTGCTTGGGCCAATGCTGTCATTCTCAGAAGTCCACAAGCATTCAAGCAGAACATCGAAACAAATATTACAGGGTGCCATGAAATTGTTGTCCATTTCTAGGAGAAAAAGAAGCTCTCTTCCAAAATTCTTTCAAGTTGAGTTTTATAATTTTGCCAAATCTATAAGCCTGGATTTGATTCTTGCAGACTCAGGCATCTGATCTCATTTACACACAAAGGATGAGCCCCCATGCCCTGCCCCTGAGGCATAACAACTTTGTTGATTCTCATAAACTAATATGGCAATTATCACTCACAATTATACCTGAAGCAACTGTAGTTTTTACACTCTATTTCACTAGTTGTTTTTCTGTACTCAAATGCCTAAAAGGGTGGACAAATAATAACAGAAAGGTTATTTTCTGAGCTAAGAATCAGAAGAAATAATTTGGAAAAAACCAAAAACGTTTAGTGGCACCTCCTGCATTCAGGTCAAGCACCTGCTCTTGCCTAAGGAGCTGGAAGACTCAGGTGCAATGTCCTCCCCTCTCTGTGCGGTGCTAGCTGGGCACTGCCCACCTTTGCCTGAGGGCCTCTCCTGACTCTGCACTTCCAGGGTTCACTGCCACTCGCCATTTAAGAAACACACATTCATTCCTACAAGTCCGCACCCAGGGCAGCAGATACTCCGCTCATCTTGATAACATGCCTCCTCTTTAAAGTGCCTGCATAAATTGGTTCTGCTCCTGTTTGTGTCTTAAGGTCAATGTGAGAAGGGCAATCCTGTCATGTGTGGATGATATGACTGTGCATGTAAAATGTCCAAAAATCTATTAATAAACTATCAGAAATAATAAGGGAGTTTGGTTACATGGTCAACATACAAACATGAATTGTCTCTATGTATGTCAGAAACAATTAGAAATTAACATTTTAAGTATAACATATACTAAAATAAAAAATGAATCCCTAGGATACACTATGAGCAATTCTCTGCACAATTCTACTTGTAGATGCTTATCCAACAGAAATGTTCATGTACATTTCCCAAAGGACCTCACCAACACATTCACAGCAGCACTGTTTGTACTAGTCCCAAACTGCCAACAATCCACATACATATATATCACTGTAAACAAATTAGTTGTATCTGATTCATTCAGTGGAACATTACTCAGCAAGGGGAATGAATGAACTACCGATAATACACGGCTGAGTCTCACAATCTACTAAAGAGAAAGTAGCCAAGCCTATATTATTTCATTCATATAAAGTTTAAAAATACCCATACTGGGAATGAGTGAGTGCTATAATTTGCAGGAGATGGGATAGATTCTATTTCTCAATTGATACTAAATTGGAAATAATAATTTATAAGTTGAAAATTACATATCTGAGCACTTTTTAAGATGAATGTTAAATCACAAAAATGGTTTCAATATGATAATATTCAAAGATACTTCAGGTATCATATCTGTACATCTAAATGCTTCATTTAAAAGAAATAAGAGTACTGTACAGCCAGTGGCCATTAGGACTCTGGAGTAAACCGATTAGGCACAGGGTCACCACTGCTCTGTCCTGCCCAGGCCGGCAGGGACTAGACGGATCACAGGACCTGACAGTATTCGGAGCACAAACATGCTTATAATGTGACCATCCCTTTTATCTAAAAAAAGTTCTCTAAGAGTTTTTTCAATTCAGAAATAGATTAAGAACTTCTTTTGAAAAGATTAATCACATTTAGGGAACAACTTCCTCTTTAAAATGTACAAGGAGATTGTGGACAACAACGTCAACAGGAACAAGGAAAACCCCGGTCATTGGTGCCGACATCTGGGGTCCGTGTATAAAAGCTCCAGAAAGGAAGGAGCCGTGAGAACCTGAGAAACTCACCTGTGAACAGGAACCCACCCTCCACACCTGCCAAAATGTGCTGCTCCCCTTGCTGCCAGCCCACCTGCTGCAGGACCACCTGCTGCAGAACCACCTGCTGCAGCCCTTGCTGTGGGTCCAGCTGCTGCCAGCCTTGCTGCAGCCCTTGCTGTGGGTCCAGCTGCTGCCAGCCTTGCTGCAGCCCTTGCTGTGGGCCCTGCTGCTGCCAGCCTTGCTGCCGCCCAACCTGCTGTCAGACCACCTGCTGCAGGACCACCTGCTGCCGCCCCTGCTGTGTGAGCAGCTGCTGCCAGCCTTGCTGCTGTTGCACTCCCTGCTGCCAGCCCAGCTGCTGTGGGTCCTGCTGCTGCCAGCCTTGCTGCCGCCCAACCTGCTGTCAGACCACCTGCTGCAGGACCACCTGCTGCCGCCCCTGCTGTGTGTCCAGCTGCTGCCAGCCTTGCTGCTGCTGATCATCTCCCCATAGAACCACCATCTGGAGACAACACATTCTGTTAACTAATGTGCCACTTAAGACAATTCACTACCTTGACTTTGATGAGAACCAGCATGTTATCACCAAAATCTCTATTATTCATCTGGCTATTTAGGAACTTGTGAATCAGTTTGATGCAGTGCAGACAATTTCCCTCAATTCTGTTTCTCCCATGTGCATGGGCCATGTGATACCTTCATACATCATCGATGAGAAGTAATGCCTTTGGTTTTCAATTGGGGTCAGGATCTCTTGCTCCCTTTATGTAACTTCTCTTCATAACTTTTTAATAGGTTTCTGCAATCAATCGGCATAATCATGTTTTCTTTTCAATGTATGCATAGTTCTTTCTCCTATTTCTTATTTTCATAATCACTTTGAAAACACTCCCTTGATGCTGGGATCTGTATGCTTCTTAATAAAATCTCTAACATTTTTATCCCATATTGTGTTTTCTTTTGCTGTACAGTAGTCCTGACGTCGGAACTCATACTCTTATTGCATCCCATGTGCAGTACCCAATAAGAACTGCAAAACAGCCTGCCACAAATTATTATCCACATTTTTAGATGAGAAAATCTCATTGTGCAATGTCATGTAGCTAATAATGGACATGCTGAGATCCAGGATGGGCTCTTCTGTTCTTGCTCAAGGGCACCTTCATTCACATGTCAATACAAGTAGCAGTGACACTGAGTACTGAGGTCTAGTAAGATGTGAAACTGATTTTCTACTTCAACAATGGCAGGAATAATCCCTCATATGTATGGATAATGTCTGTTTAAAACATTCCTCCCAAGTCAGTGTCCCACAGCTCAGTCCCTGCAGCTGCATGTTAGGGCAGGAGGGACAGCATATTAGCCCCCTCTTGAGGGCAGAGTCTTTCCTGTCTCAGGTGTTGTTCAGCCACTCATCTGCATCTAATTATTTTTAGCATCCTTATGTCGTCTTGACAGTCTCATTGAAAGGGACTTCTTCCTGAGTCTCATGCAAATCAGATTCTGAACTGACATCTTCTCCTGAGTAGCTATCAGCAGAGCAAGGAATTAAGTCATTTCCTTCCCCCTAAATGAACCATATGTTGTATTCCTCCAATTTATCACCATTTGATCTTCTGGACCAAATGATTTAAAAAAATTGAGTCATAAGATAATCAGGGATCGAGAAACAACACAATGGGCATTTATGAATTTGAGCAATCCATAACCTCTCAACCATATAAGGGGGCAGAACAACCCTTTGTTTTGTGTGAGATAAAAATGAGACATCTGAGGTAAGAGAAAACTTGTGACTCAAAACTTGGGAATCAGGAGAATCTGAGTAAGAAGAAAAGTAGAAGGATCTGTGTGCTCACAGAAGTCATGGGACAGAAGGCTGGCACTTTTTGCACTGTACAGTGGTGCTGCTAGATCAGTCAGGGAGTTAAAGCTCGATTCTGGCTCTGAAAGGACTTAAGAGTTGGGATCTGCCTTAACCTCTAGAGGGTAGTAGAGGGACCTTTGATGACCTAACAAGGCCCATATAAAGGACACATGCCAACTTCTGAGACTGTGTATCTGGGATGTTCTGAAGAGCCTGCCAAGAGCAGACTTGCTGACTGTTGTCTCTTGGTGAATTTTTGGTTGAATGAGATGAACTAACATGTTTGGATTGCCTAGTAGTTGCTAGATATTTATTAAATGCCTTAGGTGCTTATCTTTAATTCCTGAAGAAAATGTCAATGTTGGAAGATATATTCTCATTTTAGAGAACAAATTAAGACTAAAAGAGGTTACTGAAAGTCATAGCTTTCCTTTTCAGAAAAAATATCCCAAGGAAAGATTCAAGTGCACATAGTTTATTTAGGATGTGCAGACCACACTGGCAGCGAGTTGAGGAGATGATGCAGGGAAAGGTGCATGGGAAGCCAGTATCACAGTTTGCAACTGAAGCTCAAACTTGACGCAAACTATCATAAATGACAGAAAACACACAATTTAGAACTGTCTTACTTGATGAACAAAGGGGCCAGGGTCTTTATCATCAGCTCTGCAGAATCACTGGTCAAATGCTTTTCTTAGGTGACTTCACAGGCAGCATGACTTCCTGTTGCATGAAGAGAGCCCTAAGACATAACACTTCACATCTGGCAGAAGGAAACTGGTCTGAGCACTCTAAGTCTAAGATATGTGGGTGGGTGTCTCAGTCAGTTTGGGGCGTTATAACATACTACTATAGAGTGGGTGGCTCAAACAAAAACATTTATTTCTCAGAGTTCTGCAAGCTAGGAAGTTTAAGTTCAAGGGCTGGAAGGTTAGGTGCGTGGTTGGAAATATTTTTGGCCTGCAGATGGCTGTTTTTTTGTTGTACCCTCTAACGGCGAGGGTGGGGGGCATGCCTCTGGTCTCTCTCACTCATAAGTGCACTAATGACATCATGGGGGCTCATCCTCCTACCACATCCAAACCTAATTACCTTGCAAAGAGCCCACCTCAAATGCTATCACACTGGGGATTATGGTTTCCCCGTAGGAATTTTGGGAGGAGACAAACATTCAGTCCCTAGCAGTGAGGGATTGAAAACTTCATGTACAATCTGCCCTTGGTCCTCTCAGGCCAGTCTCTGCCTCACCAAGGTGGTGGACAGCCACACTTTCCAAAATGAAAAGAACAGGAGGAAGGGAAAGGAAGAATAGGGAGGGCGAGGAGAGGAAGAATGCTTACACCCCAAGGAGCCAAAGAAGGGGGACAGAGGAAGCCCAAGGTTACTACAAGGAAGGAAGTTACAAAGATCAGAGTGGAAATAAGCAGAACAGTGGCTTAAAAAGCAATAGAAAATATCAGGGAAACTAAGAGCCGTTCTTTTAAAAAGATAAACAAAATTGACAAGCCTCTAGCCAGACTCAGCAAGAGAAAACAAGAGAAGGCTCAATAAATAAAATAAAAAACAAAAGAGGAGGCCTTACAACTAATACAGAAATACAAAGGATCCTGAGAGAATATTGAGAACAACCCCATGCCAACAACTTGGACCACGCAGAAGATACAGATGCATTTCTAGAAACACAAACCTACCAAGACTAAACCATAAATAAGTAGAAAACTTAAACAGAGTGTTTACTAGTAACATGATTGAAGGAACACTTCCAAAACCATTTTCTGAGGTCAGCATTACCTTGATACCAAAACCACACAGGGACACCACAATAGAAGAAAATTACAGGCGGATATCCCTGATGAACAGAAATGCAAAATTCCTAACAAAACATTAGCAAACAGAACTCAACAACACATTAAAAGGATCATACAGCATAATCAGGTGGCATTTACTCCAGGAATGCAAAAATGGTACAGCATCTGCAAGCCAACGTGATATAGCACATAAACAAAATGAAGTATAAAATCATATGACCACTTCAATAGATGCATCAATAGATGCATGAAAAGGAATGGACAAAAGTCATCATCAATTTTTGCTAAAAGGTCTCAACAAAATGGGTTAAAGGAAATGTACCTCAACATAATAAAGGCCACATATGACAAGCATACACCTAATGTCATGCTCAATGGTGAAAAGCTGAAAGCTTTTCACTAAGATCAGAAACAAGACAAGAATGCCCACTCTCACCACTTGAATACAACTCAGTTTTGCAAGTCCTAGCCAGAGAAATTAGTTAAAAAATACTAAAAATTAAAAAAAATAAAGGTATCCAAATCAGAAGGGAAGAAATAAAATTGACTGTTTGCAGATGACATATATTATATGTAGAAAAACCAGAAGACACCACCAAAAAACCACATTAGAACTGTTGATGTAAGAACATCCAAGCCTGTAGAGAATTGAGAATTTTTGAAGAGTTTATTTGAGTCAAATGAAGGATCCTGCTGGGAAGCAAGATCTTAATTGCTTTGCATAATAATAGTTATAGTTATTTTTACACATTTGGAATTAAGAATAGAATTTAAGGTGGGAGAAAGTAAGGTGGGGAAATCTCTATGATTGGATTGCAGAATCTTTAACAAGATTATGTGCTTCCTTGAGGGTGGTTCCACCTCCAAGGGGTCCAAAAAAGAGGTTTACTCTGGCACTTCAAAGGTGTGTTAATCTACGTGCACAAGAACAATGAACAGGGCTTGCTTAAGGTGAAGATAAACCTTTTACTAAAAAAGTTATAAAAGTGGGGCATGACTACCCACAGACCTAATCAACAAATGAAGAAAAGCTGCAAGGTACAAAATCAACATACAAAAATCTGTTGCTTTTCTACACACCTACAACCAACTACCTGAAAGGGAAATTAAGATAACAATTCATTTATAATTGCATCGAAGAGACTAAAATGGAAGAGGGCACAAACTATGGAAATACATTCTGCACTCATGCATTGGAAAAATTAATATTGTTAAAATGTTCAACTATTCAAAGCAATCTACAGAGTAAATGCAATCCTTATGAAATTTCCAATGGCATTTTTCACAGAAAGAGAAAAAAAATACTAAAATTAATATGGAACCACAAAACCCAGATATGCAGCCAAAGCCATCTCAAGAAACAAGAGCAAATCCGGAGGCATCATACTTCCTGATTTCAAACTGTATTACACACCTATTGCAATCAAAACAGTATTGTATCAGCATAAAAACAGACATAGATCATGGAAACAGAACAGAGCTGAGAAACAAACCCACACATATATGGTTAATATATTTATGACAAAAGAGCCAATAACACACACTGGGGGAAAGACAGTCACCTCAATCAATGATGTTAGAAAAATACGCACAAGAACGTTACCGGACCACTATTATATACCATACAAAAAAATTAAGTAAAAATGAGTTAAAGACTTGAACATAAGACCAGAAACCACCAAACTCCTAAGAGAATACATGGTGGTAGGCTCCTCGATGCTGGTCCTGCAAGTGCTTTTTTGAATATAACACCAACAGCAAAGGCAATAAAATAAACAAGGGGAACTACATCAAACTAAAAAGCTTCTACGGAGCAAAGGAAAGCATCAACGAAATGAAAAGTCAGCCTACTGAGTGGGAGAAAATATTTGCAAATCATATACCTAATGGGGGTTAATATCCAGAATATATAAAAAACTCGTCCAACTATAGAAAACAAACAATTGAATTAAAAAGTGGCAGAGGATCTGAATAGACATTTTGCCAAAGACATACCCTTGGCTAAAGGTACATGAAAAGGTGCTCAACATCACTAACCATCAGGGAAATGCAAATTAAAACACAATGAAATATCACCTCACAGCTGTTACGATAATAATAAAAAAGACAAGAGGTCACAAGTGTTGGTGAGGATGTGGAGGAAAGGGGAATCCTGTGCACTGCTGCTGGGAATGTAAATTGGTGCAGCCACAGCGGAAAGCAGTGTGGTGGTGCCTCAAAAATTAAAAGCCAGAACTATGTTATGATCTAGAAATCCCACTTCTAGGTATTTATCTGAAGAAAACAAAAACACTAACTTGAAAAGATATCTGCATCCCATGTTCACTGCAGCATTATTTATAAAAGCCAAGATATGAAAACAATATAAATGTCCATTGATGTATGAATGGATGAAAAATGGAATATTATTCAAACATAAAGAAAAGAAAAACTTTTCATCTGGGACATCTAGACCTTGAGAGCATCATGCTAAATGACATGTCGGACAGAAAAAGACAAATAACATATGATCTCTCTTATATATGGAATATAAAAAAAAAAATTGAGCTTATAGGTACAGAGAACACATTGGTAGTAGGCAGTGGTGGGTGCGCTGGGTGGGCAAATGGATGAAGGGGGTGAAAAGACAAAATCCCGGTTGTGAAATAAATTAGTCATGGGGATGTAATGTACAAAATGCTGACTATAGCACATAATATTGTATTGTGTATTAGAAAGTTACTAAGAGAGAACATCTTAAAGTTTTCATCACAAGAAAAAATTTATAACTATGGATGGTAACAGATGTTATTGTGATCATTTTGCAATATATACAAATATCAAATCAATATGTTTGAAATCTGAAATTAATACACTGTTATACTTCAATTATACCTCAAGGGGGAAAAAAGCATAGACATAAACCAGTAGAATTCAGAAGGCTCACAATATCCGGGACAGCAGAAAAGACTGTTGGTAGTGAAATGTAGAAACACTGTTCTATTCTTTCTAAATTGTTGACTATATGCTAAAACATGGCAATTTCACGCCTACATATGTCCCTAGAAGAGAGAGAGAATGGGGCAGAAACACATTCAAAAATTTATGTGATAATTTTCCACATTTGTTGAAATATATAAATTTCTGTATTTAAATATATTTTGGCCATCACCTTATCCCACCAATTTGCCTCAATTTGTGTAAGAAAGTATGTGCAAGTTGGAATGTCCCACCTGAGATACTGCCCAAGTGAGAAAACAGAGGGAACATGAACGGATTGAGGCTCTGAAGCCCGGGGGGCGGCTTCTGCGCCATCCTGTTAGGGTGCTGACCTGCTTAGAGAAACAGTGGCCAAGCACCAAGACTCTCCCACAGGACAGGAAACATTTCCAGTCGGAGGCCGCAGGCAGATACGGGCTGAGCCTTGAATCCCACTTTCTGGGAATCAGACTCACGCAGGGCCTCAGTAATCACAGACCCATCAGCTCCTGACCGCTCAGGGCACCCCCAGTCTAAACATGGCCCAGGGAACAACACTGAGAGGACACCCCTGTTCTGACCTCCTTCAAACAGCAGGAAGTAACACGCGATCAGGTGGTGTCACGTGACCTGAAATGTTGCTGGGGAGGTTCCCGACTCTCATTTCTGTAAAAGATTCTTCAGTGGGATTCCCAATTACAGAGAAGATCGAACAGTAATTTATAGAACCCTCAAGACACAAAGGGAACAACTTCCTCCTTGACAATTTCCCCGTGACTACAAAACAACATCAACAACAAACAAAGTCTTGCTTATTGGTCCCATCACTGGGGGTCCAGAGTATAAAAGCCCCAGGAGAGAAGAAATCAACAGAATCTGAGAAGCTCACCTGTGAACAGGAACCCACCCTCCACACCTGACAAAATGTGCTGCTCCCCTTGCTGCCAGCCCACCTGCTGCAGGACCACCTGCTGCAGAACCACCTGCTGCAGGCCCAGCTGCTGTGGGTCCTGCTGCTGCCAGCCTTGCTGCCGCCCTTGCTGTGTGAGCAGCTGCTGCCAGCCTTGCTGCTGCCCAACCTGCTGTCAGACCACCTGCTGTAGGACCACTTGTTGCCAGCCCAGCTGCTGCTGCTGCCAGCCTTGCTGCTGTAGCACCCCCTGCTGCCAGCCCACCTGCTGTGGGTCCTGCTGCCAGCCTTGCTGCTGCCCCAGTTGCTGCTGCACGCCCTGCTGCCAACAGGTTTGCTGCTGTCCTGTGCACGTCTGCAGAACCTGCTACTACCCCACCTGCTGCTGCGTGCCTGGGTGCATAGCCTATGACTGCGGATCCTGCTGCTGCCAGCCTTGCTGCTGCTGATCACCCTGCCAGAGAACCACCATCCACATAGACACCTTCTGTGAACTGACCCGCCATTAAGGAAATAAATTGCCTTCCTTGACTTTGCTGACACCATCATTTGGGACCATCATTTCTGTGACTCATCTACCTGTTTCAAAGTTCTGAGTCAGCTTCACGGAGGTCACAGGACTTCGACCCTCTTCCTGTGCATGTGGATCATGTGTTAGTTCTGTGCATCCTCAATATGGAATTATCGTCTTGACTGATTTTGAAATAGGATCACCCAGGTCTTCTAAATAACTTAGGAAAACATTCTCATAACTTTTTCATAGGTTTCTGAAATTGATCAACAATTTTCATAATCATATTTTCTTTATCAATGTACTCATGGTTCTTGTATTATGCCTTCTTTTCTGATCACTTTGAGTTGTCTTTGTAGAAGCAGGAGTTTTGCCTGTGTTTCTTAATAAATTATATATCATAATTCATCCATATTGTGTTTGATTTATTGTACAGAATTCATTTAAATACATATTGCATACTATATGCATCATTCACTCTGAGCATCGTAAGAGCACACACACCTCACTATTATTATCTCCAACTTTCAGAAAAAACACACAAACTGTTCATTGTGCAATGTCACACAGCTAATAATGAACAGACTCAGATCCAGGACTGGGTGTTCTGTTCCTGTTCAACCTGCTGTCAGACCGCGTCTGCATCTCCAAGATGTAGGTCTGAGACTCCAGTTACATCGGTTGGCAAGCTGTGGTTGCTGTCACTGCTCATTTGTGGTTGTCACTGAGCTTGAACCCACCATAAGACACGCCAGTGAAATCCTGCGTTCCATATGTATTTCTCCCTGCTCTCTACCTCTTCAAGATAATGACCCCCACCAAATAGTAACTGCTTTCTAGGAGTCCAAAATGGCCAGAGGATAGTTGTGTATCTTGACAAAAACGTGCCTTTCAGAGGAGTTAAACCTTCAGCCCAGGAGAGCCTAAAGGTATTATAACATGAGAAGCACAGATTCTTAAGTATGTCACCAGGAGGTAATTTGAGAAGGTTCACGCCAAGTTCTGCCCACTTTTTTTATGGATATAGGTGGTCCTACATATATGTCAACCATATAATGGCCATTGGATTGAGGTATATTCCACATCCAGAAGACGGTATATTAACCCTGCAGGTTGTCACCTCTAAGTTGGTGTCTTTGCTGCACATCTAAGAGACTATTTTAACTTCTCATCAGGCCTACAATTTCTGTTATGTGATGTCTGGTAGGACAAGTAGATGCCACGATCTCGTGCCTATTGTTGACCCTGTTCATCATAGAGTGGGTTCCTGGTTCCAAAGTGATGCTATCCAGGATCCTGTGACAATATACTGTGAGCTGGTGGGTACCACTGCAGACAGGGAAGACAACTCTGTGCACCACACATGCAACGGCAGTGAGGAAGAACCGCTATCTTTTCAAGGTGGAAGTGTCTGATGCAAACACTAGCCTCCCTGTGGGGTAGTGAATTTCATGATTGATATTATCGATAAGGGCTCAGTTCCATTCTCTGCTTATGACAACAGCACATACAGCAGAGGCAGCCGAGGTCAGAGCCGTGTTGTTGATCCACACAAAGCGTCTATGCCCGCCACCATGGCTACTTTGTGCATGTTCTCTTGTGCACATACCGGTGCACCTGATGTTCTCACAACAATAAAATCACCCATCGATGCATTTCTCCGAATGTATTACTGTCATTTGCGATGTCAGGCTGTACTTACATAGCATCTACATGGCACTGGGTACTGTATGTAATCTAAAGATGATTTAGAGTACACAAGAGGATGTGCGTAGATTACCTGCAAATACTGCACCACTTTATCTAAGGGACTTGGGCATCTGCAGATTTCGGTATCATGGGGGTCCTGGAGCCAATCCCCGTGGGTACTGAGGAACAACTGTCCTGTTCTATATGACTCTAATATCCATAACCAAGATCTAGTGTCTTCTACTCCCACAATATAGAACATATGTTTGAAGATATAATAAGAGGTAAATACATGCATTATCTTTGAGGGATCTGATACAGGAAGCAGATGTGTGAAATGAGAAGCATTTTTTAAAAGTAACAGATAAAAGTAATGAGGAATGAATGCAAATGTCCATATATTTCATGGACCTTTTGTTCCACTGAAACGGATCCTAATATATTTAGAATATACAGGATAAGTATTGTTAAGCACGAAATCTTAACAATAAAACTCTAGTTGGAAAGGTCAGTGATAAGGGCCTTGGTGGAGGGGGCGGGTGGGGTGTGGAGGCTGAGCATCTTCAAGTTCATGCAGTCCCCAGGGAATTGCTGCCCTTAGTTAGAAGCGCATCCCACGAGGTGGGGAAAACATGCAGAGATTAGAGTAAAATGGATGTGATTTTCAGCACAGAATATCAGGAGACAGTTTGTCTAAGGGGGGGAGAAATTTCTCATCAACGCCATTCAGACTGTCTAATACAAGTGATCTCGTGAGGAAAAGATGCGGAGGGCCCAGGGGAACGGATGCTCATGTAAGGAAGCCCTGTTTATGGGAGATGTTAGCAAACACTCTAGGCTACCGTGGAGGTAGGAACTCACATCACTGTAGGCATCTACACGTCAGCTAAACAACCGGTTGGCAGGTATTGAGATGCTGTGTCAGGGTTTTTTTTAGCATTAGGAGCTAAATTTTATCAGAGGACCCTAAGACTCTGCATTCCTGAGTGTTTGTGAAGTCCCCAAACATCTCTGTCTTGTTGAGTTGGTATAATTTATTGATTGCTGGCATGGTTATCATTCTCTGAGGTCCATAAGCATTCAAAGGCAAAGCATTTTTAAAGAAAAACACAGGCTTACATGAAACAAGTAATCCATTCAACCTGGGATAAATGGAAATCGTCTTTCCATTATTTTAACAAACATACCACAGCTGAACTTCATTCCTGGAGATTTAAAAACATAATCCAATTTTCATAGAAAGGGTGAGCCTACATCTTAGGGAATAACAGCTTTATCCAAATCTATAAAACTAATGTGGCAATTTATTAATTATAACATTATGTGTAACATTGAAGGTTTCGTTAAGTCTGTAGGGCCAGTCATTTCTCTATGCAAGCATGCCCCAAAAGACCTCAAATATCAACTAGGAGGCTACTTTCTGAACAAGGAATCAGAAGAGCTAAGTCAGAAACAATACTTAGTGGCATCTCATGCATTCATGTTTTAAAAACATGGTCTTGCTTACGGAACTGGAAGACACATGCCCAGGTCCCTCTCCCCTGTGCCACCTTTGCATGTGCACCTCCCCTGACTCTCAGCTTCCATGGTTGACTAAGAAATACGCATTCATTTTTACAAAATCTTCAACAAGGCTAGAGTCAGTTCTGCTAATGTTGAAACCGTTCTTTTCTCTTTAAGGTGCCTTTGCACAACTTTGCCGTGCTCCTTTTTTTTTTATCTCTTTTAAGTTCTTTCCAGGACAATCTTACATCTTTTGTTTTACTGTTCTTTGGACAACCCTCTAGTCCCCCTCCCCCGAAGTGTGATATTTCTGACATGTTAGTGCACACTTCCTTTCGGTTCATTTCTGCCATAACACTGAAGAGCCAATTATGATATTACATGTCATCAAAGTACAGATCAGGTTTCACAGAAATGTACATGTGAAACCTATGTAATCTTATTAACCAATGCCACCTCCAATAAATTTAATTTAAAAAAATCTATTTTTAGATACTGTGGGATTTCTTTTCCAATCTCTTCCAAACTATAAATACAAAACTGAGCGAAGTAGGTCTGTCTTAGATAGTTGCATGGGCTTCCACATTTTATGTGTTTGTTGATCAGGTGATAATTCAATATGATCAGCTTGTTATTTCTGATCCCTAAATCATACTTTCCTCCCCCAGGGTTTCTTCAGTGAATTGTGCTGATGCTTACATATCCTGTAGTAATTTTCTCTTCCTATCATGTGAGTTGAGTGTTAAAGACAATTTCTCACTTAAGTTCTCCAGAATAATACAATATCATTGTGAAAACAACTAGTTATTGATTTCGGGCAATTAGAAATTTGTTGCCTCTGTTGAAAGTAAATAACAAATCTCAGCAATCTGGTTCCAAGTTTCCCCTTGGAATTCCTCCATAGCATGTGTTTCTGAAAGTGACCCATGGGATATTCCAGTGAACTGTTTAATGTATCTTTATTGACTTCAGAGAGAGAAAGGAAGAGGGAAAGGGAGAGAGATAGAAACATCAATGGTGAGAGTTATTGATCAGCTGTCTCCTGCACGCACCCTACTGAGAATTGAGCCCGAAACCTGGGCATGTTCCCTGACAGGGAATCGAACTGCCATCTCCTGGATCATAGGTCGATGCTCAACCACTGAGCCATGCTGGCCAGGCTCCAGTGTACTGTTTAAAAGAGAATACTAGTTCCCCAAGCCTTGCTCTGCAAGAGCACTGCTGGTTAATCTTGTGGCTCATACAAGTGCCTCGAAAATCCAATGCAGGGAGTCATGTCAGATTCAAATTGGGTCACAGGGAGTGGGGAGGGTATTGCCATATTCAGGTTCACTTACTTAAAGAAGGTGGAGGAAATAGTGTAAAAACTGAAGGATAAGTGTGTGGGATGCAATCAGAGCATGTATCCTAAACACAATACAAGCAAGTCAAATCCGGCGCCATATACGTATCATAACCACATTGAACTGTTTACAGAAATGCAAGGTTGGTTTAACATTTGAACATGAATCAATGCTTTTAAATCACATTTACTGAATAAAAGAGAATAATCATCAGATTATCTCAATAGGTAAAGAAAAAGCATTTTATAAATTTCAACACATTCAAATATAGAATGCCTTAGCAAATAGGAATAGAAAAAGCCTAGTTCCCCTGATGGAAAGAATCTACAAAAAAGACAGAAAGCTTACTATTTACTTACGAAATATGGAGATTTGTCCCTACTCTATAGAGAACACACACACACAAAAATCCACTTCACCATTTCATTCAATATTTAACAGTAGGGCCTACCAGTGGACTAAAGAAGGAAAAATTTACAAGATAAAAAGGCTGCCAGGAAATGACTAAAACTATCATCATCTATAGATGATATGACTGTGTATGTAAAATTTCCACCAAAGAATGTATTGGTAAACTATTAATAAAATAATGAGGGAATTTGGTTACAAGATCAACTCATACATAAATGAATTGTTTTTCTATATGTCAGAAGCAGTTAAAAATGAAATTTTATATTATACCTTACATAGAGCATAAAAATAAAATATCTAGGAAAAAAATCTAATGAAAGGTGGGTAAGACCTCCGCAGAGAACAGAATACTTTGACCAAGCAATTCTGTGAGAAATCTACTGCTAGGTGTGTAAGCATCCAAAGAAATGTTCATATATGTTTGTCAAATGACTTATACAAAAAAATTCATAGGAGCACTATTTTTAAGAGTCCCAAACCGCAAAATACCTACGTATTTCTCAAGGGGACAGTCAACAAATAAACTGTGTCAGATTCATTCAGTGGAAGATTTTGCAGCAACAGCAATAAATGAACTACAAGTAGTTATACTGCTGAATCTCACAATCATAATGTAAAGAAAAACCAGTTCTGTTCTCTTTCATTTTATGTAAAGATCCAGAAGAGTGAAACTGAACTGTAGGGTTACGAGTCAGCAGAATGATTAGCAAGCACTGGGGAAGAGTGAGGGGGTATAATCTGGAGAGAGTGGGGTTAATGTCTGTTTCTTAACCTGATATTATTACCATGAGTATGTTCATTTTCTAATAATCTATCAAATTGGAAATTAATAATTTGCATACTTTAAAAATGAATAGTATACCTAAAAATAGTTTAAACATGTTAGACCCCAAAGATAAACCAGGTATCATATCAACTAATCTAATTCTCTTGTAAAAAGAGAGAAAGAAAGGGAGGGAGAAAAAGGAGAGAGAGAGGGGAGCGGAGGGGAGGGAACTAAAAGCGTCATCAGTGACTTGAAGTCACTGACTCTGCTGGTAAACAACGGTAGGACCGGAGTCACACGCCCTTCTCAGTTTGCCCAGAATTGCCCAAGTTACATCCCTGAAAGTCCCGTGTCCAGGGCAATTCTGTCCTGCGTAATAAGAATAACTGGTCGCCCTGGGCATAAAGTGATTGCTGCTTTCTCAGTCCCAGCCTCTGCTTTTGCCCACGTGCTTTGATTCTGCTGTGCGTGTGGAAGTGATAATGCCAAACGTCCTCTACCCAAGCGTCTGTGATAAAACTGGGATACACAGCTGGGGCAGGTTTCTCCAAGAGACATCTCTCATCATCTAGAATCAGGTTTTTGTGGGCAAACAGCCTGGGACTCAGGTATGGATTCAATTAGTCCCTGTGAACATATCAGCATCATGACACACACCACAGGGAAACTTCCCAGCCTAAGTCAGACAAAGAAGCAAAACACATGTACTGACCCTCATGAGGCTGCCAGGGCCTCTATCACATGCCCGGAATATGACCAAAGCAGGAACTAGCCTGATGATGTGACCACCTTCCTTATTCTGAAAAAGTTTCTATGAGCTATTATGAATTAAGAACATATACAACACTTATTTTCTAAAGATTCAAATCACTTAGGGAACAACTTCCTCCTTGACAATTTTCCTGTGATTACCAAAACAACACAAACAGCAACAAGGAAAGCCCTGCTTATTGGTCCCAACATCGGGGGCCCAGGGTATAAAATCCCCAGCACAGAAGAAGTCATCAGAATCTGAGAAACTCACCTCTGAACAGAAACTCACCTTCTACCCCTGACACCATGTGCTGCTCCCCTTGCTGCCAGCCCACCTGCTGTGGATCCAGCTGTTGTGGGTCCTGCTGCTGCCAGCCTTGCTGCCGACCATGCTGTGTGTCCAGCTGCTGCCAGCCTTGCTGCCGCCCGACCTGCTGTCAGACCACCTGCTGTAGGACCACCTGCTGCCGGCCCAGCTGCTGCTGCAGCCCCTGCTGTGTGTCCAGCTGCTGCCAGCCTTGCTGCCGCCCCTGCTGTGTGTCCAGCTGCTGCCAACCTTGCTGCCGCCCCTGCTGTGTGTCCAGCTGCTGCCAGCCTTGCTGCCGCCCAACCTGCTGTCAGACCACCTGCTGCAGGACCACCTGCTGCCGCCCTTGCTGCTGCTGATCTTCTCACCAAAGAACCACGATCTTCACACAACACCTGTTAACTGACTCGCCAGTTTGGAAACATTCATGTCCTAGACTTTGCTGACAACAGCATGCTCCACCAGGAGTTCTGTGACTCATTCGGCTGACAAAGCCTCCGAATCCGCGTGGTGGTGTGCGGAGGGCCCCCAGTCCTCCTCCTCCCGTGTGTGTGGATCGGGTGTCAGCTTCGTGCATCCTCAATATGGGGTCATGGTCTCTGCTTTGACTCTGTGGTCAGGATCTTCACCCTCTCCCTCCATGTTACTTAGAAAAACAAATTCTTGTAACTGCTACTTAGATTTACTGTTACTGTTGAAACTCTTCTGATCCTGTTCCTTTTCCAGTGCACTCGTGGTTTTTGTAATGCTGCTTTCTTCTCATGGTCACTTTGAGTTGACTCCCTAGATACAGGGAGTCTTGCCTTTATTTCTTAATAAATTCTGTGCATTCCATATTGTGTTTTGTTTTACTGTGCAGCACTCCTGATAAGGATGTATACACATGTTGCATATCATATACATTATCCATCCTGAGCCTCATATAGTCTCCCACAAATAATTATCTCCACCCTCCATATGAGAACGTTTCACAGGGTCATGTTATGTAGCTGAAATGGGCAGACTCAGAGCCAGCACTGTGTCCTTTGCTTCTGCTCAATGACACTTAAGTTTCTATCTAAGACAAGTTAGGATAAGTCCTGGGACTGAGCACCAGCACGATGTTCATTTGAGCGTCTTTAACAATGGAAGCGATGTTCTCTTGTGCGTGCATGCAGATAGCACCTACTTACAGAGTCCTTCCCAAGTCAGTGTCCACACCGCAGCTAGCTGGTAGGGCAGCAAGGGCTGCACGTTAGAGCTCGCCCGCGCGCAGGACCCTTTCCTGTCTCAGGCGCTGCCCAGCCACTCAGGCTTTCCTGGGCATCCAGTGTGACCTCACAAGGAAGAGACTTGTTCTTTGCTATCATGGAAATCAAATTCTTGTATAGCCTCCTTCCTGATTTACCTACAGAGAATAAAAGGGAATTAAGTGATTTTCTGCAGAACATTTTATGTTCCCCAACTTTATGGCAATTTGTCATTCTGCCCAAAATATAATTAAGAGAATTTGGTAAGATCAAAGTTGGGGACAAAGAAACTAAGCAATGAGAGAGTATGATTTTGAGTAATGCGGAATACCTGAACCTTCTAAGGAAACAGAACCATCTCCTGTGTTTTGTGAGTCAACTATGAAGCATTTGAGAGAAACAGAAACTTGTGTTCTGGGGTAACTGGAAGAATGTGAGAAAGAGGAAAAGTAGCAGAGCCTGTGCATTCCTGGTCATGCTGGACAGAAGGCGGCTGCTTTGGCCCTGAACTAACAAAGCTGCCTGAGTATTCATTGACATGAGGCTTTACACTGGTTCTGAGAGAATTAGAAGAAACTTGAACCTGGATCACCTCCTTGGGAACAGCAGAGGTACCCCTGATGAGCTGACCAGGCTGGTATTCAGGACATGTGCTAACTTCTGAGACTGTGTATCTGGGATGCTCTGAAGAGAATGCCAAGAGCAGACTTGCTGACTGCTGTTCCTTGGTGGGTGTTTGGGTGATGGAGATGAGAAACTAACATGTTCTGGGTGACCTACTATTTGTTGGGTGTGCACTCAGTGCTTCATCTATGTATCTTCAATTCTTGAATAAATTTTCAGGGCAGGTATAAATGTTCCCATTTTAGAGATGAGGAACTTGAGACTGAGGAGGTAAAGTGATGCCATAGTTTGGTTTCTCCCAGGAGTTACTCTGAAGAAAAGATTCAAGGGCACATAGTGTATTTGGAAAGTGCAGGTCTCTGGTTGGGAAGTGTGGACTTGATAGAGGAAAGGGGCACTATTAAGCCAGTATCACTGTGGGCAACTGAAACTTATACCTAAGAGAAAATATCAGATATGATGTAAATGCGTTAGGATTATTAACTGGGTAATGGGGAAGCCGACTCTTTACAAAACAACTCTTCAGAAGTAGTGGTTGAATGTTTTCTCAGGGTGACACACACAGGCAGCATGACTTTCTATTGTTGTAAGAAATAAACCCTGAGGCATAGACATGCAGTTCTGGCTGGTATAAATTGACCTGAACAAACTAAGATCCCAGATACATGGATGGGGCACTCAAAACCTCATTTATAGTCTGGCTAGCGTGGCTGAGAGGCTGAGCATCGACTTATGAATCAGGAAATCATGGTCTGATTCCCGGTCTGGGCACATGCCCGGGGTTGCGGGCTCGATCCCCGGGGAATGTTGTGCAGGAGGCAGCCAGTCAATGACTCTCTCATCATGGATGTTTCTATCTCTACCCCATCTCTCTGAAATCAATAAAAACATATTTTAAAACTAAACAACAAAAAGCCCCTCATCTACAATTCTCTCCACTCGAATCAAGGATTGGGTTTTTCAGTGCGGTGGGAATCCACATTCTAGACTAAAAGGTAAGAGAAGGAAGGACAAGTTTTGGTGTTGGTAGTGGAGGGAGAGGGAGAAGGAAGTAGGGAGAAGGAAGCAGGGAGGGAGAAAAGGGAGAAAAGAAAACACCACAGTAGAAAGGGGTTCCCTAGCACACTGCTGGTGGGAATGCAGACTGGTGCAGCCACTATGGAAAACACTATGGAGGCTCCTCAAAAAATTAAAAATGGAACTGCCATTTGACCCAGTAATTCCACTGGTAGGAATAAATCCTGAGAATCCTGAAACACTCAGAAAGAACTTATGCACCCCTATGTTCATAGCAGCACAGTTTACAATAGCTAAGATCTGGAAACAGCCCAAGTGCCCATTAGCAGATGAGTGGATAAAAAAGCTGTGGGACATTTACACCATGGAATACTATGCAGCTGTAGAGAAGAAGGATCTCGTACCCTTTGGGACAGTATGGATGGACCTGGAGAGTATTACGCTAAGCGAAATAAGCCAGGCATAGAAAGACAAACATCACATGATCTCACTTATACGTGGAATCTAAAGAACTTAATAAACTGATGAACAGAATAGATTCAATGACATGGAAGCATGGATCAGACTGACGAATGTCAGAGGGATGGAGGAGGGCAGGTGGGTGGAGGGGGAGAGAGTAACCAAAGAATTTATATGCAGATATCCACAACCCAAGGGCACGGACAGTGGTGGGGAGAGGAACTGGGGTGGAGGGTGGGATGGGGTGGAATGGGTCATTGGGGAGAAAAAGGGACATCTTTAATATTTTAAACAAAAATAAAGAAAACAAAACAAAAAGAAAAAGAAAACACCACAGTAAGTGTGTGTCAGTGACATCGGTCCCTGACTCTGCCGGTTAACAAGGATAGGACTGGAGTGACCAACTCACCCTGGTTTGCCCAGACTGCCCCAGTTATACCGATGGTGAGCCCTGTGTCCTGGGCAAGCAGGACTACTGGTCACCCAGGAAATAAAATGCTTTCCTATTCCCAGCTTCTGCCTTTACTCACCTACTTTGGCTCTGCCGTGAATATGGAAGAGATTATGCCCAACAACCTCTACCCAAGTGTCTGGTAGACAGGGATATGCAGGTGGGGTGGGCTGTTCCAGAGAGATGCCTGTCATGGTCTTGAATCAGGCCTTTGTGCACAAAGAGACTTGGACTCAGACATGGTGTCAATTTATCCCCATGAATGTATCAGCCTCATGCCGCACACCATGGGGAAACTTCCCAGCCTAAGTTAGACGAAGAAACAAAACTGGGGAAGGCATGCATACTGACCCTCATGAGGCCGCCAGGGACTCTGTCACATGCCCAGAATATGACCAAAGCAGGAACTAGCCTGATGATGTGACCACCACCTTCCTTTCATCTATAGAAGTTTCTATGAGCTATTCTCAATTAAGAAGCACATTAAACATTTATTTTCTAAAGATTCAAATTACTTAGGGAACAACTTCCTCCTTGACAATTTTCCTGTGATTACCAAAACAACACAAACAGCAACAAGGAAAGCCCTGCTTATTGGTCCCAACATCGGGGGCCCAGGGTATAAAATCCCCAGCACAGAAGAAGTCATCAGAATCTGAGAAACTCACCTCTGAACAGAAACTCACCTTCTACCCCTGACACCATGTGCTGCTCCCCTTGCTGCCAGCCCACCTGCTGTGGATCCAGCTGTTGTGGGTCCTGCTGCTGCCAGCCTTGCTGCCGACCATGCTGTGTGTCCAGCTGCTGCCAGCCTTGCTGCCGCCCGACCTGCTGTCAGACCACCTGCTGCAGGACCACCTGCTGCCGGCCCAGCTGCTGCTGCAGCCCGTGCTGTGGGTCCAGCTGCTGCCAGCCTTGCTGCCGCCCTTGCTGTGTGTCCAGCTGCTGCCAGCCTTGCTGCCGCCCCTGCTGTGTGTCCAGCTGCTGCCAGCCTTGCTGCCGACCATGCTGTGTGTCCAGCTGCTGCCAGCCTTGCTGCCGCCCAACCTGCTGTCAGACCACCTGCTGTAAGACCACCTGCTGCCGGCCCAGCTGCTGCTGCCGCCCCTGCTGTGGGTCCAGCTGCTGCCAGCCTTCCTGCTGCTGATCACCTTGTCGAAGAGCAACCATCTGTGCACAATGTCTTCAGTTAACTGACTGGCCATTTTGGAAACACATTCACTTCCAAACATTGCCGAAAGCCATCATGTGGTCAACAAGATTTTTGTGACTCACCTGCCTGTTTAAAAGCTTGTGAATCATCTCAACAGAGTTCGGAGGACATCACCCTGATTCTTTCCTTGGGTCTTGGGGACCATGTGCCAGCTTCGTGCATCCTCGACGTGGAGCGCATCCTCTGGGTAACTTAGGAAAACTAATTCTCATAACTTCTTCTTGGGTTTCTGCCACTGATCTCAATAACAGTCTTCACAATCATGCTTCTTTTCCAATGTACTCGTGGTTCTTATACACTGCTTTTGTATTTCCATGATCACTTCGAGCTGTCTCTGTAGATGCAGGAATTCTTACCTATATTTCTTAATAAATCCTGTACCATTATTCATCCTGAGTTGTGTTTTGTTTTATTATACAGCATTCTTGATATAGGGGCCTATATCATATTGCACCCTGTATGCATTTCCATTCTGAGCCTCACAACAGCCTCCTTCAAGTTATATCCCCCATTTGTTCAGATGAGAACATTTCTCTGTGTAATGGAGCTAAAACTGGACAGACTCAGATCAAAGACCAGGCTCCCTGCTCCTCTCAAGGGCACTTACATTTACATATTGGGACAAGTAGAGAGGAGACTGGGACTGAACACCAGCAACCTGTGCACATGAGTTTCTTCTTTAATGATGGAAGGAATTCTCTCCTCTATACGCAGACAACCTTTGTGTTTACAGAGTTCTTCCCAAGTCCCGGTCCTGCACCCTAGCGAGCAGGAGCTGTTTCGGTGAGGACAGCAGTGAGCTGCAGGTAGGGGACACTGACGGCGTTTGGGTGCTCTCATGAATGCCTGGAAACTTCACTGCCTCAGGCTCTGACCAGCCCCTCATGCAATTTATCGGCATCAAATAATTTTGACCATCCACTGTGTCCTCTTTAGACAGGCTTGTTTATCGGGACTTGTTCTTGGCAGCATGTAAATCAAATTCTTGTATGGTCTCCTCCTGAGTACCTGTTTTAGAGCAAAAAGGAATGAAGTAATTTCCTGCAAAACATAGGCCCTATATGGTGAACCCCAACTTTAAGCCAACTTGCTTAACACATCAAGGGCTTGACATCAGTCCCTGCTGCTGACAAATAGCACATTCAGTAGAGGCAGCTGTGGCGACAGAGAACTCATGCTGCTGGTTCCGTGCAAAGCCTCTGTCCCTGCCACCATGGCTGCTTTGTTTGTGGCCTATGAAAGCACTGGGGCACCTGAGGAGGGACACGGGATGAGCTATGCCAGACTCCTGATTGCCCTGTGCCTCCTAAGCGGTGGATACTGTCTGGTGGGCATTGATGTGGGACACAAAGAGGGAATACTTTCCGGCCATACACCTAGTTATATCTACATGACTCTTCTCTAAATCTCTGTATCTCTAATCTTTCAATCTTGCTCCCTCCAGGTCTCAGACCAATGAACCGTGCTTTTCACCACCTGCCAACAGCCCATGAACATCATTTCCTTGTCCACTTTTCTTCTAAACAAAATTTATAACCAGGTGTACTGCTCACAGTTCTTGTCACTGGGAGTATTTTCACTTCCCACTGCCTTTTTCAGACCAGAAGTTGTTGATCTATTTTAGTAAAAATTCCATATGTGGTATAATGGTTGCTATTGGGGCTGCCAAATTGATAAAACTTAAGGAATTTCATGGTCCTATGTCATATTCCATTAGGTTTCTGCAGGAATAAATGGGGCTGTAAGCAAACCGTGCCTCCTTTAGTCATTTAGGTCAGCACTGGACTCTGGATGTGCTATAGCTTCTTATTAGTACCTTGGCCTGGAGGTTAAATTTGTAAATTTGAGGTAAGATGGGGATACAGGTGTAAACAAGAGAGGCAAATCCCAATTATTGAGGAGAAAGGAAAGGCAAGTAAACTATTCTTTACTATTAAGGATTATAAATAAAATTTGTCTTTGTGATATCCCTTGAAAATGTAAGAATTATGATCTCTTAAAGAAGGCATCTGCCTACAGACTGACTGATCTAGTAAAGGAGGCGGAAGGAGAGAAAGAAATAATTCCAGATTAACCCATGGGTGGACATACTATTTAAGATGGAAGTGGGAAAAAGAAAGAAATAGACAAAGTGACACCATATATGAGAAACATTCGTGAGGGTGAATAAATATATCCTGTATTTCCCCCCAAACACATAGCTAGTGAGTAACAGAACAGGAATTTGAAGACTCTTCCGTATAATTCTAATTCCCATAACCAAGATCTGCTGTCTTCTTTTCCACAACAGGGATCTTATTGTTGAAGATAAAACTGGAGATGGCTAGATGCACAGTCGGGGAGGGAATTTAGTACAGACAATGGGGGATGCAAACTTGTAGCATCCTTACAAAATCGGCTCACAAAAGAGTAGGCTCTGTAATGGGGTGGGGGTGGGAGCTAGGGGCTCTGTAGAACTTTTTCCTCTGTTTCCTTCTACAGGTTTGTAGTTGTAGGCTTTACATTTAGATGTATAATCCATTTTGAGTTGGTTTTGTATAAGATGTGAATTATGGGCCCAAGTGCTTTCCCCCTCCCATCGATATTTAGTTATTCCAGCACCGTTTATTCAAAACACCACACTTTCTCTGAATATTAACTTGACACCTTTTTCAAAAATTTAATGCGTAATGTAGGTCTGGCTCTATTTCTGGGTGCTGCCTCACCGCCGCTGTCGCCCAGTCTGTCGTGGATCCTCTTGTTGCTGAGCTTTGTTTCTCAACATCAGCCCCGAGTCAGCTACCAGTGTATTAATCTTGTTCTCATTTCCTTTATCCCTCTGTCCTAATCTGTTATTATGTTTATTAAAAAGCAAGAATTTAAACTAAATACCACACAAAACCTCCAATGACCCAATGTCTACACTACTTCATGGGACAGGCTTGGCCTTCACACTGAACTGTGAAGTAACTATGTCTCAATAAATACATACTCTCTTGGTATCGGAAACATCTGTGGCCCTCAATTGTTTTTAGTGTTGATTTTGAACTGGAGATAAGTTTGGATATTTATTATAGGAACAAAAAAACTGATTTTGCATATATTGATCAAAGCCCAAATCTGAGAAAATGCCAAATAATTAGCTTTCCTCCAACTAGATTGCCCACATTGTCTGCCATCTAGTTTATTGACAGAAACCAAGAACATCTTTTTTACTAAACTGAATTATGAACCACTGAGCAAGGTCCTTGTGCGATGGGCTCTGGGAAGCTCATACGTTGAATGAGACCCAGGCCTCACCCCTCAGGTGAAATCTTGGATTTAGTAGAAAGGCATATGGCAAGTGGAGTAGGTTGATAATATTGGTGAGAAAGAGGAGTTGAGTCTATTGGAGAGGAGCAATATATAAAGATTGATTCTTAAAAATAAAATGTGTCAGTCTGAAAATTCAGGGGAATGTGTACGGCTCACAGACACATAAGACAAGACAAAGCGAAGCAGAGGAGTGGATGAAAGCAAAATGTTTATATTCTTATGAAGGCAATCTTTATTTTAAAATTACCAAAAAACAAAAAACACACACACCACTGTCTCATATGCTGCTAGCTTGTGGACTGGGAGCTGGGCCATCTCCCTCCAACTGTTGTGGCTCCATTTTACCTGATTTATACATATATAATGAGCTTCCACGTGAGAAAGCGTTTTTAAAAGGCTTTAAAAGGTTTGGAAATCATTAAATTAAAACAAGAAATTCACATCAATATGAATAATGTGAATAAAATACTAAGGAGGTGGCATAGTGGAAAAACGTATGAGAAATGTTATATTTAAAGTACTAGTAACAAAAACCCCCACAAACCACACCCACCAAACTGGCAAAATTCTCCAACTCTTCCCTGGTCTATGAATTTTCATTTAATTCTGCTGAAGTGAGCATTAAATCTCACGCAAATGGATCTTTCTGATACCACTTCTCCACTCAAGTCCTGACCGATATGCAGGGGCTGCCTGTATCAGAATAATTAGATACATTATTGTTATATAAAATGAAAATCTCTGTGACCTAAAACTTTCTACATCAGAATCTCTGGGGAATAGGCTGGGAATCTGGCATTATTATCAAATTCCCAGGGTGATTTTTAAGTACACTAATGCTGTAGAGCCACTGCCAACTCTAGCTCTCCAGAGTCACTCACCACCCGCAAGGACGCTCTCCATGCCTCTGTGCCTCTGCATGTGTTGGCATCTCTGGCACAAGTCACTCTCCACTGGTCCCCTTCTAATTCTTTAAGGTCCACGTCTAATGTCCCTTTTTTGCACCATCACTTTTAGACAATTAGTCATTCCTCCAACCATGAGGTAGTCCATAGCACATAGGATTATTCTTTGTATTGTTACTATTTATTTGTTCCTCTCTCTACCTCTCCACTCTGAGTTTTTCAAAGGCGGGGACTATATAATTTATTCAACAGCCATGTATACAGAGCCAGTTCCTGGCCATGCTATGAGCTAGGCATACAGGTTATAAAAAAGATCCATTAGTATATTTTCTTAGGAAGCTCAGGAAAGGTGATGAAAATGGAACTGCCTTATGACCTAGCAATACCACGTCTAGGTATACATATTTTTAAAAAAATCCCAAACATTAATTTGAAATAATATATACACCTCTATGTTCAATAAAGCATTATTTATGATAGCCAAGATATGGAAGCAACCCAAGTGCCCATCAATACATGAGTGGATAAAAAAGCTGTCATACATATATCCAATGGAATATTACTTGGCCATAAATAAGAATGAAATCTTACCATTTGTGACAGCATGGATGAACCTAGAGAGTATTATGCAAAGTGAAATAAGTCAGACAGAGAAAGACAAATGCCATATGATTTCACTTATATGTGGAATCTAAAGAGCAAAATAAATAAATAAAGCAGAAACAGACTCATAGATACAGAGATCAGACTGATGGTTGCCAGAGAGGAAGGTGGCTGGGGAACTGGGTGGAAAAGATGAAGGGATTAAGTACAAATTGGTAGTCACAAAATAGTCACTGGGATGTAAAGTACAGCATAGAGAATATAGTCAGTTATATTGTAATAACTATGTACGGTGCCAGGTGGGTACATGAAATATTGGGGGGACTACTTTTTAAAGTATATGATTGTCTAACCACTATGCTGTACACCTTAAATTAATATAAAATAATATTGAATGTAAACTTAATTGAAAAATAAAGTTAAAAAGAAAACAACACCATGTGAAACACATAGGGAGCATACTCTCAGAACATTAGAAGTGGGCTACCTAAGGGAGGGGCAGCTTGGGTGAAGGGTGTCAGGAAGGGCTTGCTACAGGAGGTAACCACCCCTAAATCTTACTGAACAAGTAGTATGAAGGTTCATGCATGTACCTGGAACAGAATAGGGGAGCTCTCAATCACTGTTTGCTGAACAGATCAGTGAGTGACAATCCATAGCTCTATAGGACTCCAGTTTTATGATTCTATCAAATGCAACAAAGACTTTTTCAAATCAACGTTTCTGACCAACATGCAGCATGCCTGCAAACATGGGCCTGCTATTATGATCCCAATTATGAGTCACTTGGGGTTATTTTAGGCCCCAACACAACCCCTACAGGACCCTGTGCACATTCTGAACATTGAAGACAGTGGGATCAGACACTCACTTTTGCTCACAGGACAGTAATTCTATTTTAAGGGCATTATACATCCCTGGGAATGTTATGTATTGGGGCAATAATGCATTATTTGGATGACACGTTATCATTTACTGTGTTTTAGAACAATGTCCTTCCCTCCAGGGAGGCATTTCTTTCTTGCCTACTAAGCAATTTAAAGGTATATGGAGGGAGACGGACACTCAGAGAGCCCAGGGCAGTCGCTGTTTACAAACAGACTTTTAATATCTTAACAATCAGTAAAGCTGAACTGGTGCTACTGTCTGAGCATCATGCTGGTCTGGGATGCCCCCAACCATCACCCCAGAGGGTCATGGTACATATCATAGGGGTTCAGAATGACTCACCCCAAAATGTGTCTCTGTGGTATGCAGATTATTTTGACCTAAAGGCAACTTAGACCCTGTGGGGTCAAGGGAACTTAACTACCTAAAAGAATTTAAATTAGGGGCCTTGCCCACAATAAGAGTTATTATCAGAAATAAGTTTTCATGACCTATCTATAGCTCAGGGAAAACTTCTAATTACTGAACATCTGCTCTTCTTATTGTTCTGCAAATGACCTTCCACCCCTCTAAAGCCACAGGGCATCTTACTTCACCCTAAACTCAATGCCATGTGTACCTCATTTTAACTTTCTCTCCCCGAACCTTTCATGTATGTAACACACATATGTAACTAAATTTGGTTATTTTCTTTTATAAATCTATCTCATGTAAATTTAGTTATTAGAACAGCTGAAAGAACCAAGGAGGGTACAGGAAAATTTCTTCCTCCCTCAGAAGATTTCTAAAAGTAATGCAGGAGCATGACAAAGTTCTTTTTAATTTTTTTTTCTGTTTATAAAAGAAAAACAAGTCATTAAAGAAAAACTAGAAGATAAAAGTGTTCAGAAGAGCCTTGGCTGGGCGGCAAGGTCAGGGAGTCGTCTGTACACCAAAAGACTGGGAGTCTGATTCCCAGTCAGGGCACATACCCAGGTTGCGGGTTCTACCCTTAGTTGGGGCCCGTATGAAAGGCAACTGACAGATGTTTCTTCTCTCACATCAATGTTTCTCTCTTTCTCTGTCTCCCTCTCTCTCCTTTTCTCTCTCTCTCAAATCAATAAAAACATATCCTCAGGTGAGGATTTATTTTTAAAAAGGTTTCAGAAGAAAATTAAGTTTCCATAAGCCCATCAACCAGAGACAATTACTGTTAATGCTTCTGGTAATTATGTCAATATTTTTCTACATATCTTTTTACCTAATTGAGGTTACACTGTATATTCTATTTTGTGTAGAAATATAAATATTTTCAGTAACATAAGCACTGTACCAATTCCAGTGGTGATTCCTGAAGGGCTATATCCATTCCAGATACAATTTGTTCTATATAAAGAGGAGATCTGCCAATATTTTCAAGCCCAGGAAATGGGACAAGAACATAGTCTAGGTGTCTTGGAGATTCTCCTGACCTCCTAAGTGACCATTTTTTGCTTAGAACTGACCACACTGATGAATTTTACCTTATTAAGATTCCATCCTTCTGAGATTTCCTTATATCTGTATTGGACCTGTGACTAAATCTTTTTCCATAAGTAATGCTGCAAAATTGTGGGCATGCTAAGACTCACAGATGGGTAAGAGTGACACACAGACTATTTCATGTCGAGGTCCACAGGACAACTGCTCTATGGAAGGAACTGTAATATCTGTAAACATAGAAGATGCCTACAAGGAAAGAATGACAGGAGATGATTCAGGAGGAAAGAGCAGATGGAGTCCAAGTCAACACATTCAGCTTACAATATTTACCAGCATCTGAACCAAGGTGATGCACACCAAGGAAAACAACCAAGATATGATGTAGGAAGAGTCAACGGGATAAATCCTAATCTATCAGAAAAATGAGACAATGCTTTCCATCCAATTTAGAAAACATAATTTCCCAGTCGAACAATTGCTTACTTAGTAGGGTAAACAATAGCAAGGGAAGAGCTCCCTTAGCAGGGTATAAAAGGGAAGCTGGTGCAAGAAGACTTCAGATTCAAGAAATAACACTCTTCTGGAAACCCACCCAGAACCTACCCCTTCTGATACCATGGTCAATTCCTGTTGTGGCTCTGTCTGCTCTGACCAGGGTTGTGGCCCAGGCCTCTGCCAGGAGACTTGCTGCTGTCCCAGCTGCAGCCAGACTACCTGCTGCCACCCCAGCTGCTGTGGGTCCAGCTGCTGCAGACCCAGCTGTTGTCAGACCACCTGCTGCTGCAGGACCACCTGCTGCCGCCCCAGCTGCTGCGTGTCCACCTGCTGCAGACCCCAGTGCTACCAGACTGTGTGCTGCCAGCCCACCTGCTGCTGCCCCAGCTGCTGTGTGTCCAGCTGCTGCCGTCCAGTCTGCTGCCAGACCACCTGCTATAGAACAACCTGCTGCCGCCCCAGCTGCTGTGGTGGTTCTTGTTGCTGAGGCTCCGGCTCTGAGCTTGAACTTCCTTGACCCAATCCATTAGTCCATAGAGAGAGCATCCCATTTAACAAAACATGTGGCATTTCCTGATATCATGAACTTACAAACAGACCCATGAACTGGTTTGAAAACCCCTGGCCTCTAAATTATTTTATTCTTTTTTGTAGAAACATCTTATTACTAGTTAATCAGAATTTACAGTCAGATTCTGCATAAAAATGTTTTGTAGTTTTGATTCAAAATGCAGGAGTTTTCAAATGTCCCCCTTAGAGATACTTCATTCTAATGTTTTTCTATGGAATCCATTTCCATGCGGAATTGCTTGATATTCTCCAATAAAACTTTTGGCATGCAAAGGCACTAAAAATTGCTCATCTCTCATTATTTCTTATTCATGAAATGTTTTATGGATATTGCTGTCTCTTTTCTGCACAACACAAGATTTCTCAGGGTAACCTACAATAGAAATTTAAGTTTGCACTAATCAATGAGATTTTTATCCAGGCCAGAATTCAGTCTCACACCAGAAATTTTAAAAAGGTTTAAAGAGAGGCACCTTGCATTTAATACATGTAATATGAGAGCTACCAAAAAAAATAATCCTTAGTAATCTATAATCCATGCATTGATTTAAAACCAATTAAATAGAGGCAGCTCAATATAGAGGATCACCCCTGGACTTGGGAATTAATGTTAGGTCGGTTTTCTGACTATAACATCAGAATGAACTGTATACTGACTATGAACTTAAACATGTTACTTAAACCCTCTCAACCTGACACTGCTTGTCACGCTTAAAAATGTGATTTCACATGACTTAAGTCTGAGAACAATTACAAATTCTAAAGTAAAAACATGAATATAAATGGGGGGGAAAAGGAGACCTAGGCGTAGTCAAGTAAAAGAGAATTTTGAAAAGGTCATAAATGTAAGGACTTCAGAACTGCAAGTCACATTGGATACCCTCCTACCCAGTGACTTTCAAACAGTGAGCTGTGCCATTGAACAGAGTCCAGAAACAGACCCAAAAGCCTATAGGAATTAAGTACAAAGAAAATTGTAGTTTAAAATCACCCTGTATAGGGAGAATTATTTTTTAAAAGGTATAGGTCAGCTAGTGAACTTCAGGATAAAGAAAGGAGGAAACAAAGGAGAGCTACTACTTCATTCATTAAACCAAAACAAACTTCATTAGAGTGAAAATTCAATATAAAACAAAATTGGTAAAGTTCTAAAAGAAATCAGGAAGGATTTCCAAGCACAGTCTTAAACTTATGTTAAGCAACGAGAACAACAAAACACCGAGCACACGCACACACCCTGAAGGGAAAAAATATAGCCAATTAACATAAACAAACATTATCTCAACTGAGTCATCAGTAGATCAGTCATCAGCACTCCTGGAGACACTTTTCCCAAAATTCAAGGTCATATAGCAATCTTAGAATCGTCTTCGACTCCACAATGGGGTTCTCTAGAGCCTTTACCCCACAACAACTTGATATCTGCTTATGTTCCCTCACCTTTCCGTGACAGAACAAGGTCAGGACTTTTCCAGGAAAATGCTGTGTCTGGGCTCATCAAACTTATGACCAATGCAGACTCAGAACACCAGCCACGCCTCCCAGCAGAGGTCCAATCAGGAGCCCAGGTTGTTACCATCCTGCTTGTGTCCACCTGGAAATTGGACCCACGGCAGAAATGATAATTGGTGAAGAATTTAAAAGGCAACATGAGGAGTTTGGTTTATTAGCTGTTTAAGTTGCTTAAGGTAGAAAGGGATCCTCAAAACCCATTTCATCCAATCTCCTCCACCTGCTTCTTGAATGTCCCTCTGTAACACAGGCTTACAGTTCAAGCCCTCCACTGACTATCTGTGGAGGAAGCCATTCCATGAACCACACTCACCATGGTGACTCACATTTGTTTCTGTGAGACACCCACTTATCCTCTATCAGCCCATTACAGTCATTTGGGGCAAGTCAATCTCTCACATACAGCAACCATATGACTAGCTGACTAGTGTTTCAAAAAATGAGGGGCACTGACAGTTCAGTTGGCTCTTTATAAACATTCCCCCCCTTTGGAGTCATGGAAACCCAGGAAAAAGAAGGACACTTACTATAAAATCTGTTTTTGTATTATGTGCTGCCAAATAGGTATCAGTTTCAACTTTAGGATGGTTTCTCGATAGCCATTCCTGTCTTGGATGAGTCATTCTGGGAACAGAGCAGAGGACATCTCAACTTGGTTGAGAGGCTTCTCATAAAATATGGAAACAAGGAATAACATGAGAGTCTTTTCATCAAGCTATTTGAAGCCATCAAGTAAGGGGAGGTTAAATATGTTGAATGACAGAATTATGATTTGAAAAGCTTTAGACATCCTTGCCCAAGACACTAAATCCCACAGGGTGAAATGTCAGAGCCTTTCTTAGATCTAGATGAGTAGTTATCAATGCAACATGGCACATGAGTAAAGGAAGGGCTAAATATTGTCTGAATTACTTGGGAGAATTGATTTGAACCACTCGAACACCCTAATGATGTATTTCCTCTCAGCACCCCTTCCCCAGGTACACCATCATTAATACCAGCCATGGTGTTCCTGGTGTCAGGTGGAAGAAGAGATTGAGAACTGCTGGTCTATATCTATCCACAGCAAAACTATAAGAAAGGTTGAAGCAGTTTGTAATGAAAAAGACATAGATGTTTACATGATATTAACTTCAGTATAAGTCACACTTACTGCCAAACAATGTTGCCATTAAACTCTGAAAGCAAACATTGATACATCAATGAAAATGTATATTATTCAGCCTTAAATAAATCTGCCACATGTGACAACATAAATGGACCTGAAAGGCTTACGTTAAGTGAAATAAGTTAGTCATAGAAGTACAAATACTGCATGACTCCACTTGTTAAGATATTTAAAATAGTCAAATTCATAGAAGTAGAGAATAAAATGATGGGTTTTAGGAACTGGGGGGAGGAGGAAATGGATAGTTCAATGGGTGTAAAGTTAAAGATATACAAGATGAATGAATTTTAGAAATCCGCTGTACAACATTGTGCCTATAGTTGACAATAACAGTATGATGCACTTAAAAACTTAAGAAGGTAGATCTCATGCTAATATTTTTAACACACACAATAAACTTGGGGACACAAAAACTCTTTAGTGGTGCTGAAGAGGGTTTTACCATAATTATGGAAATAGTATTATGGTGCAGCATATGTCCAAATTCATCAAAATGTATATATTAGACATGTGCAATTTTTTGTATATTACATATTCCTCGATGAAGCTAAGGGAAAAGAAACATCAAAATTTCATGACTTCACCTTTCTGCTACAACAATTATTTTGTTCCCATCTGAAAGTCTAGAAAATGGGCCATGATTCACAGTCAGGAGGGGAAATATCATGAGAGTCTATTCTCATGCCAGTGAGGCCCTATTTCACATTCAAAATTTACCTGCCCACCAGACCCATGATGAATGAGCCATGAATCAAACTAAAATGCAGCTTTACCCTCCCAAGGCACCAAGGAGGAGGTGACTGTTAGAGTCTTCACCACCCAAGGGGACATGCTGGGCTGTGCAACCTGAGACTGACACAGACACGGCCTAAGGCACAAGTCACGTGACAGCTCCCTTAGAGGAAGCTGAAGCAGGAGAGGCACAGAAGAGGTGATTCGGGAAGAGCTGAAGTGAGGAGTCCTAACACATCAGGAAAAGGAAGCAATGTTTCCAGCCATCTTGAAAAGGTTAACCAGGAAAACAAACTTGGCTAATTTGATAATGGCCTGTTAATTAGGACAAACAACGACAAGGAAAGAGCACTGCATGTGATGACAGCAGCCCTCAGCAGGGTATAAAAGGGGCCCTGGGGCAAGCAGACTTCCAAACCTTCCAAACTCACCTTCCTAATCCACCTTCCTGGAAACTCACTCAGAACCTCCACCCTCTGCCACCATGGTCAACTCGTGTAGTGGATCTGTCTGCTCCGACCAGGGCTGTGGCCAAGGCTGCGGCCAGGAGACCTGCTGCCGCCCCAGCTGCTGCCAGACCACCTGCTGCAGGACCACCTGCTGCCGCCCCAGCTGCTGTGGCTCCTGCTGTGGCTCCAGCTGCTGCCGCCCCATCTGCTGCCAGACCACCTGCTGCCGCCCCAGCTGCTGTGTGTCCAGCTGCTGCCGCCCCAGCTGCTGTGGCTCCAGCTGCTGCTACCCCTCTTGCTGTGGCTCCAGCTGCTGCAGGCCTACCTGTTGCACCTCTAGCTGCTGCCGCCCCAGCTGCTGCCAGACTACCTGCTGCAGAACCACCTGCTGCCGCCCTAGCTGCTGTGGCTCCTGCTGTGGTTCCAGCTGCTGCCGTCCCTCTTGCTGTGTGTCTAGCTGCTGCCCGACCACCTGCTGCCAGACCACCTGCTGCCGTCCCACCTGCTGCCCAACCACCTGCTGCCAGACCACCTGCTGCCGTCCCACCTGCTGCCCGACCACCTGCTGCCAGACCACCTGCTGCCGTCCCACCTGCTGCCCGACCACCTGCTGCCAGACCACCTGCTGCCGCCCTGTCTGCTCTAGTGGTTCTTGCTGCTGATTGTCCTGACCTGCTCCCAACTTTTTTCGTCAACCAATCTTTGTAGTGTAATCCAATGGAACTGAGTCATGCAGGCCAGTTGTAAAACCTCAGATCCAGCTGATTCTTAAACTGACTTTGCCCTCCAGATACACTGTCCCCCATGTTATGATCTTTCTCCCAAATGAACACAAAGTTTGAATTTCCTCTGAACTTTCAACCAACATGTCATCCCAATTGATACATTTCTCTCCTGCCAGATTTTCTCATATGGAGATATCCCTAAATCTTAAATAAATCTTAATTTCCCGAGCATACAAATACAACAGCATCCTGTCTGATTATTATTCCTCCTTAGTTGTGCATTGTCCTGTTGTCCTCTGCAGCGAGCAGAGTATAGCTGGTGATTTCAGGGTGTGCACCTTTCTGCCCTCAGCATCCCTATTTTAATATAGGAAGATGGTTTCTTCCAGCAAACACTTTGACCTCCCTGCCTGCGGACTTTCTCCAGATGAAGAAGCAGGCTCTGGGCGGCAGGGAGCTCCTCTGTAGGAGCAGTGCTCAGCCAGCGGGCGGGAGCGGTGGGTAAACGCTCCGGCATCTTTCCCCTCGGGTGGGGCAAGTTGTACCCGTCTCGGGGGGGCCTCAGTGGGTGCGCCTGGCTGCCTCCGGGAGGGAGCTGCTCATGACATCATTCTACATGGGCTTCCGTCGATCCCCTGGGTCACTTTCCAGGCTCCCTTCAGTGCTTCTTCACATTCTCCCCTTAATAGACTATTCGATTGGAAACCCCTGATTTGGAGTAGACATCAGTGTCCCAAATCTCATTACCATCGCCTTTGAAGCATTTTTCATACATGATGAATGGCCGCCCTGCTGTTACAGTCAAGTCTTGAATTACTGTCAACTGAACCGCTAAATCTTTTGAACGTTTTGTTCCTTCTTGCCAGTTTTGCACAGTTGTTTTTAGATGAGTAGCCTTCACTTGTTTTTCTCGGACCATTATGCCTGAGAGACAGGACACACCCACAAGGAACGGGGTTCCCCGCCTTAGCAACTCTCATCCCAAAGGAGGCTGCGTCCATGGGGGAAGCACCCCAACCTGGACGTCTTATGTTGGATTTATTGAAAGCAGAGCCTAACACAAGGATCCTTGCAGAAGTGATGTGAAAGGTAGTGTTTTCAGGAGAAGTCAGTAAGAAACGGAGGGAAGCAGGATAGGGTAGTAAAAGAAGATAAGCTAAAACACGGCTGCAGTGGAATTTTATGACAATCTGACCCCACAGACCTGTCCCTCCTGGAGGCAAGGTGGTTGGGGCTTTGTGCTCCTACATCAGTTATCACTAGCTCTGGACCCTCCTGATGGGGAGAAGGGGTGGAGAGCCACACAAGCTCCTGCAGGTGAGAGCAATGACCTGGAAAACATGTGGTTGAACAGGGTTAGCCACCAGCAGTCCACACTCACACCAGCTTGAGGATGGGGTACTTCATGGCAAAAGCGATCTGATAGTATATTATATAGTCTACCCCGGGCACCATTTAGGTCCATGTATTTTTCTCATTAAAGTCACTCCAACTGGTTGGTTACAATTTCTATAGAAACTTACAAGAGGAGGGTTTGTGGGCAGCACCTCTGCTGGTCTAGTAGACCTGCCTGGTGGAGGGACCAAATTCTAGTCCCTGGGGATTCTGAGCCCTTGGTTCCTATGTCCTCAGCTGTTACAATGGCCACAGCTCTTGTACTTGACCCAAATCAGTTAAAACTGGAAATAGAAATACAAAGAATGCCTCAGGAAATCACCTAAATAAACTCCTCCTTGACCCCATTGCTCCTTTCTTTGCCTGCTGATCACCTGGTACTAGAAGCTCAAAGAAATTATGTGATGGCCACAGCTTTAATTCCAACCAGACCTTGATTATGTCTCTTTAGAGGTAACTCTTTTCTGTTAGAGCTAAGACATCTACATGCACAAGGCCTACGATTATAGGGGAGAGAGGCACACTTCCCCAAATGGATCACTGGGAGTGAAGTTGAATGGGGCAACTCCTCCTTCAACCATGGGTTTCTGGACCAATGTACACAATGAGGGACCATGTTGGCCTTTTCGGTATCCAACTGTCATTGTAAACTAAGATCCTGTATCCAAAAGCATCTGAATGTGCCAATTTTTCCTGAGGAAATGGCTATAGATTCCTTTGGGAAAGGACTAGAGAGATAACTATATACTTCTGTGGTCCTTTGTCTTGGAGAACTGGCCTCTTTTTTGGTGTGTCAGTGGTTTGTGGGTCTGAGAACTGGCACAGATCTGGAAAATGGGTGAGGGAATCATGATTTTCCATTGGGATCAATGATGTCAGCCTTTTGCTCATTTATTCTTAAGTGCTTTTACACACACACACACACACACACACACACACAGATATACAAAACTATATCGCTGTTAGCTGTGAATACTCTATTCTGAGGGCCACCATGCTCTATGGTCCACATTGCTAGGTCACTGTGGGTCACACATCACTCTGCCCGGGTTGTCATTTCACAGTTGCTATTCACTGCATTGGCTACTTGGGCCATATTACCATCCCTCCTACTCCTATGGAGCAAAGTTGTGTGACAATATTCCCTATGGCAAGCTCCAGCTTCAGATAAGAGCCACCCCTGAGCTTCTCAGTATGCTTGTGTCGTATACAGTGTACCCCACTGAGGGAACACAGCGAGTTGGGTTTTCTGGCCGTATGACTAAGTCTACTCGACCACATTCAGTTCTCTGCACCTTTTGATGCCTTCCTCCTCATGTGTGTGTTGTGTGGTACAAGATAAAATAAAATGGTCATAATTACTAAAAGGTGATGTAGGTGAATGGTATGCAGTAAAAGCGTATTGCCTTTCACTGACAACTAACCTCATTTCACATTTTACTTTGAAATAACTATAGACGCACAGCAACGTCCCACATACCCTTCACCCAATTGCCGCCACTGGCCGCATCTTATCTATCGTCCATATCGGAACTTAGAAATTTAGATTAGTTCAAACCACTGATCTTGTCCAGAATTTACCAGTTTTACATGCATGCATGTGTGCGTGTGTGTGTGTGTGTGTACTTCTATGCAGTATTACCATGGGTACTGTATGAATCTGTGTACCCACCCTCATGATTAAGATCAGAACTGTCCTTCTTCCTTAGGCTTCTCCTATGTAGCCACACCCACTCCCTCCCGCTCATCGCCCAGAACCCCTGGCCACCACTAACTACTCTGTTCTCCATCTCTCTCATTTTATTTCAAGCATGTTCTACAAATGGAATCAGTGGTTGGCTTTTTACACTCAGCATCCTTCCTTTGAGACCATGCAAGTTGTCCAGTGTATCAGTAGCTGTTCTATGTTGTGGACATATATAGTTCGGTTTGTTTAACCGTTCACCTATAAAGGACACCTTAACTGTTTCAGGTCCAGCTTTACTCATCACTCATTTATTTGGCCACTCATTCATTCACTTTTGTGGAAAAATTTTACTGAGGCTTCCTACTTGCAGGCAAACGATGCCAGTTTTCAGTTGCGAGACACATCATCTACTTTGAATACTGTTGGATTTAGTAAAGTATCTATTTCCTCTATCTCCTGTTCCTTAGGACTTTTAAAGATTTCATCATAAACCTATCTATTTTCTTCTTGGACTAAAGGGTTCTGAGAGTTCAGTCTTTCTTACAAAAGAATCACTCTTCTTCTGAGAACTAAATTATCACTTTTTTTGGACACTCCCTCAAATGCGGAGGTCATATGGAATTCTTAAGAGGTTTTTTTTCAGACTCCACAATGGGGCTCTCTAGAGCCTTGGCCCCCACAACTTGATATCTGCTTATGTTCCCTCACCTTTCTGTGACAGAAGAGGCTCAGGACTTTTCCAGGAAAATGCTGTGTCTGGGCTCATCAGAGTTATGACCAATACAGACTCAGAACACCAGCCACGCCTCCCAGCAGAGGTCCAATCAGGAGCCCAGGTTGTTACCATCCTGCTTGTGTCCACCTGGAAATTGGACCCACGGCAGAAATGATAATTGGTGAAGAATTTAAAAGGCAACATGAGGAGTTTGGTTTATTAGCTGTTTAAGTTGCTTAAGGTAGAAAGGGATCCTCAAAACCCATTTCATCCAATCTCCTCCACCTGCTTCTTGAATGTCCCTCTGTAACACAGGCTTACAGTTCAAGCCCTCCACTGACTATCTGTGGAGGAAGCCATTCCATGAACCACACTCACCATGGTGACTCACATTTGTTTCTGTGAGACACCCACTTATCCTCTATCAGCCCATTACAGTCATTTGGGGCAAGTCAATCTCTCACATACAGCAACCATATGACTAGCTGACTAGTGTTTCAAAAAATGAGGGGCACTGACAGTTCAGTTGGCTCTTTATAAACATTCCCCCCCTTTGGAGTCATGGAAACCCAGGAAAAAGAAGGACACTTACTATAAAATCTGTTTTTGTATTATGTGCTGCCAAATAGGTATCAGTTTCAACTTTAGGATGGTTTCTCGATAGCCATTCCTGTCTTGGATGAGTCATTCTGGGAACAGAGCAGAGGACATCTCAACTTGGTTGAGAGGCTTCTCATAAAATATGGAAACAAGGAATAACATGAGAGTCTTTTCATCAAGCTATTTGAAGCCATCAAGTAAGGGGAGGTTAAATATGTTGAATGACAGAATTATGATTTGAAAAGCTTTAGACATCCTTGCCCAAGACACTAAATCCCACAGGGTGAAATGTCAGAGCCTTTCTTAGATCTAGATGAGTAGTTATCAATGCAACATGGCACATGAGTAAAGGAAGGGCTAAATATTGTCTGAATTACTTGGGAGAATTGATTTGAACCACTCGAACACCCTAATGATGTATTTCCTCTCAGCACCCCTTCCCCAGGTACACCATCATTAATACCAGCCATGGTGTTCCTGGTGTCAGGTGGAAGAAGAGATTGAGAACTGCTGGTCTATATCTATCCACAGCAAAACTATAAGAAAGGTTGAAGCAGTTTGTAATGAAAAAGACATAGATGTTTACATGATATTAACTTCAGTATAAGTCACACTTACTGCCAAACAATGTTGCCATTAAACTCTGAAAGCAAACATTGATACATCAATGAAAATGTATATTATTCAGCCTTAAATAAATCTGCCACATGTGACAACATAAATGGACCTGAAAGGCTTACGTTAAGTGAAATAAGTTAGTCATAGAAGTACAAATACTGCATGACTCCACTTGTTAAGATATTTAAAATAGTCAAATTCATAGAAGTAGAGAATAAAATGATGGGTTTTAGGAACTGGGGGGAGGAGGAAATGGATAGTTCAATGGGTGTAAAGTTAAAGATATACAAGATGAATGAATTTTAGAAATCCGCTGTACAACATTGTGCCTATAGTTGACAATAACAGTATGATGCACTTAAAAACTTAAGAAGGTAGATCTCATGCTAATATTTTTAACACACACAATAAACTTGGGGACACAAAAACTCTTTAGTGGTGCTGAAGAGGGTTTTACCATAATTATGGAAATAGTATTATGGTGCAGCATATGTCCAAATTCATCAAAATGTATATATTAGACATGTGCAATTTTTTGTATATTACATATTCCTCGATGAAGCTAAGGGAAAAGAAACATCAAAATTTCATGACTTCACCTTTCTGCTACAACAATTATTTTGTTCCCATCTGAAAGTCTAGAAAATGGGCCATGATTCACAGTCAGGAGGGGAAATATCATGAGAGTCTATTCTCATGCCAGTGAGGCCCTATTTCACATTCAAAATTTACCTGCCCACCAGACCCATGATGAATGAGCCATGAATCAAACTAAAATGCAGCTTTACCCTCCCAAGGCACCAAGGAGGAGGTGACTGTTAGAGTCTTCACCACCCAAGGGGACATGCTGGGCTGTGCAACCTGAGACTGACACAGACACGGCCTAAGGCACAAGTCACGTGACAGCTCCCTTAGAGGAAGCTGAAGCAGGAGAGGCACAGAAGAGGTGATTCGGGAAGAGCTGAAGTGAGGAGTCCTAACACATCAGGAAAAGGAAGCAATGTTTCCAGCCATCTTGAAAAGGTTAACCAGGAAAACAAACTTGGCTAATTTGATAATGGCCTGTTAATTAGGACAAACAACGACAAGGAAAGAGCACTGCATGTGATGACAGCAGCCCTCAGCAGGGTATAAAAGGGGCCCTGGGGCAAGCAGACTTCCAAACCTTCCAAACTCACCTTCCTAATCCACCTTCCTGGAAACTCACTCAGAACCTCCACCCTCTGCCACCATGGTCAACTCGTGTAGTGGATCTGTCTGCTCCGACCAGGGCTGTGGCCAAGGCTGCGGCCAGGAGACCTGCTGCCGCCCCAGCTGCTGCCAGACCACCTGCTGCAGGACCACCTGCTGCCGCCCCAGCTGCTGTGGCTCCTGCTGTGGCTCCAGCTGCTGCCGCCCCATCTGCTGCCAGACCACCTGCTGCCGCCCCAGCTGCTGTGTGTCCAGCTGCTGCCGCCCCAGCTGCTGTGGCTCCAGCTGCTGCTACCCCTCTTGCTGTGGCTCCAGCTGCTGCAGGCCTACCTGTTGCACCTCTAGCTGCTGCCGCCCCAGCTGCTGCCAGACTACCTGCTGCAGAACCACCTGCTGCCGCCCTAGCTGCTGTGGCTCCTGCTGTGGTTCCAGCTGCTGCCGTCCCTCTTGCTGTGTGTCTAGCTGCTGCCCGACCACCTGCTGCCAGACCACCTGCTGCCGTCCCACCTGCTGCCCAACCACCTGCTGCCAGACCACCTGCTGCCGTCCCACCTGCTGCCCGACCACCTGCTGCCAGACCACCTGCTGCCGCCCTGTCTGCTCTAGTGGTTCTTGCTGCTGATTGTCCTGACCTGCTCCCAACTGTTTTCGTCAACCAATCTTCGTAGTGTAATCCAACGGAACTGAGTCATGCAGGCCAGTTGTAAAACCTCAGATCCAGCTGATTCTTAAACTGACTTTGCCCTCCAGATACACTGTCCCCCATGTTACGATCTCTCTCCCAAATGAACATGAAGTTTGAATTTTCTCTGAACTCTTTCAACCAACATGTCATCCCAATTGATATATTTCTTTCCTGCCAGATTTTCTCATATGGAAATATCCCTAAATCTTAAATAAATCTTAATTTCCCGAGCATACAAATACAAGAGTATCGTGTCTCATTTTTCCTTCTCGAATCTTATCCTTCTGTCAATTGTCTGTTGTTTTCTGCAGGGAACAGAGTATAGCAGGAGATTTCAGGATCTCTAGCTGCAATCCCACATCACCCTACTGTTATAGGAAGATAGTCTCCTAGCGAGCACCTTGAGCTCCCTGCCTGCGCTTCCTCCGGATGACGGAGCGTGCTCTGGGCAGCCAGGAGAAAGGGTTATGTGTCTAGGAACGCTGCGCACCATGGGACGGGTCTTTGGTCAATGCCGTAGCTTCCTTTTCCTCTAGCAGTAATCTGCTCATTAAGTCATTTTTATTGTGGATCAAGAATCCAGATGCAGCTCAACTGACCTCTCTATATCATTGTCTTTCACAACTCGGCAACCAAGGTGTTAGCTGGCATTGGGGTCCCACCTGAAGTCTTGACAGAGAAAGAATCCACTTCCAAATTCACTGTTGACAGGATTCAGCTCTCTGAGGGCTACTGGAGTCAGAGCCTCGGTTCCTTGCCGGTTGTCAAATGGAGACCGTCCTTAGTGCTTTGCCACATACTTCTCTCCCACACAGCCACTTACTTCCTCAAAGGCAGTGAGGGGGAGAGAAATCTGACAGCAAGAAGAAAGTCAGTCTTTTGTAACTTAATCACTTGACGTTAGCTAGAAGCAAGTTGCTCAGAGGGAGGGAAACAGGTAAGACCATGAACACCAAGGGGCTGCCTACCTACCATAACTCTTACATAGTATTGAGTGAGAGAGTAAAAACACATAATTCATATATGAAAGTCCCACTTATATAAAACTCAAAGACATGTAAAACTAAGCTATATTGTTTAGGATGCAAACCTAGGTGATAAAACTGTAAAGAGAATCAGGATAGTGATTATCTGTAGGGGGGAAGGGGAGAGATGTGGTCAAGAGAAGACACATCAAGGGCCCTTCTGGTGACAGCAGTGTTCTATGTCTTGACTTGGGTGTTGGGATATATAGATGTTTGCTTCATAATTATTTGCATTATATTATATGTGTATATTTTATGTACTTTTCAGTATATAGTAGTGCCCCCCTCAAATCTGAGGTTTTGCTTTCTGTAGTTTTAGTCATCCACGGTCAACCATGGTCCGTAAAGAGTAAATGGAAAATTCCAGAAATAAACAATTCATAAGTGTTAAATTGCATGCCATTCTGAGTAGTGGGGGGAGACCTCATGCTGTCCTGCTCCATCCCCCTGGGCTGTGCATCACCCCTTGGTCCAGCACATCCACACTGCACACCCTCACCCACCCCTAAGTCACTTAGTCGCTGTCTCGGGTATCAGGTCAACTGTCTTGGTATTGCAGTGCTTGTGTTCAAATCACTCTTATTTACTTAATAATGGCCCCAAAGAGCAAGAGTGGTGATGCTGGCAATTCCAATATACCAAAGGGAAGCCCTAAAGTGCTTCTTTTAAGTGGAAGTTCTTAATGAGAAATGGTTTTTAAAAAAATCATATGTTGAGGTTGCTAATATCTACAGTAAGAATGGATCTTCTACCCATAAATTGTGATGAAGGAAAAGGAAATTTATATTAGTTTGCTGAGAGAGACCACATTCACGTAACTGTATTACAGTATAGCCTTATAATTGTTGTATTTTATTATTAGTTATGCTAGCTTATCTCTTACTGTTCTTAATTTATAAATTAAACTTTATCAAAGATATGCATGTATGGGAAAAAAAGTAGTACATATAGGGTTCCTTACTACCCTTGGTTTCAGGGATCCCCTGGGGGTCTTGAAACATATCCCCCACTGATAAGAGGGGGTCTACTGTATGTATAGTTTTTATAATAAGTTTTTAAAAAATCAGGGTGAACTGAAGTGCTTACTTTTAAAAATACATATATCTTTATTGATTTCAGAGAGAGGAAGGGAGAGGGAGAGAGAGAGAGAGGAACATCAGTGATGAGAGAGTCATCATCAATGGGCTGCCTCCTGCATGTCCCCAACTGGGGATCAAGCCCGCAACCCGGGCATGGGCCCTGACCGGGAACCGAACTGGGATCTCCTCGATCCTAGGTCAATGCTCAACCGTTACGCCAAGCCAGGCCGGGCTGAAATGCTTACTTTATTTAATATTTGGAAACAAAGATTAAATTAAGCAGTGATTGAATACAGTTAAGGAACAAAGAAAACTGCAACCAATGGTATATGGGCATTTATATCATTTTAAGTATTGTTCTAATTATACATACACTACTTAATATCAAGACTGGTTACATTGTTTAATGTTTATTCTAAAATATTTTAATAGAGTTTAATTTTATTATAAAGAAACTTTAATTGAATGGAAATATGTTAATTTCCCTATCATTTAGCTATACCTATTATAGGTTTCTCTATTTAGACCAAATTATCACAAAGTCACTATAATTCGATTAGTGAATTAATGACATAGCTACAAACAAAATACACACCAGGTTTTCAAAATAATCATGATGAGTACTAATATAATATACGTCAAACCTAATAATAAAAGCCTTTTGTTCATGTCATTCTTTAAAGCATATACTGCCTGGCTGGTGTGGCTCAGTGGTTGAGCATTGGCCTGGGATCCAGGAAATCAAGGTTCAATTCCCGGTCAGGGCACATGCCCAGACTGTAGGATTGATCCCCAGTGGGGGGCGTGCAGGAGGCAGCCAATCAATGACTCTCTCATCATTGATGTTTCCCTCTCTCTCTCTCTCTTTCCGTCTCTCTGTAATCAATAAAGATATATTTTTAAAAATATAAGCATATACTAACACGATGTGTCCAGTTTCCCTGGGAGACAGAGCAGGTTCTTCAGCAGTGATTTGGCAAATGTCACCTGGGTCCATTTCATTCAATCTTCCTTGATGTTTACCTAACTAAGGCCTTTATTACGGAATTCTAAAAAGACAACAAAGAAATTAGTTTTAAAAGCAAAAAAAGTACACTAAAGAAAAAGATTACACTCCATCTACCTGATGTAATAAAAGAGGTACAGTTTAGATATACAATGCTAGATGCATAATTTGTGTGTGTGGCCCTGATGTTAATTATCAAGTCTACTTCACCAGACGATGGGTAAAAATTTCAGCAAGGAGCATGGAGAGTGCTGTCTTTCCTGGTTTTCATTTTTGTTTTTTAAAAACATCCAGTGTGCTGTCTATAGTAATTTCCCGTCGTGGTCCATGCCCCACTGTGCCCTCCCCATCCAGGTAGGTATTATGCAGAATACCAGGTTTGAGGGTTAGAATGATCTAAAAGAGAAAAGAAATGATCAATGTTTCAGTCTGAAATTGCTTGAAGTTCGGTGTTTCAAATTCAGGATCATTTTTTCTACTACCAATTTTAGTTACTTAGTTAATATCTTAGTGACTTCTGTTCCTAATGTAATATTATACTAATATATGTAATATAGACAGTTTTAAGGAGGTGGGTCTTAAACTTTTGCTGTTCGTTAAGATTACTTGAGGAGTTTTAAAACAATTCTGACACCCAAGCCATACACCTTACCAGTTAAATCAGAGTATTTCTGGGCAAGAGCCGGGCATCGGTATTTTTTATCACCCCCCCAGGTGATTCCCATACGCAGCCAACTGTGTGAACCACTGGCCTAGGGGCTACTATTCTCCACACGCTTCTCTGTAATGAGGATGTACTTCTGCCTTTGCAGCTGCTGCAGAAGGATTGTCTTAATCTCCCCGAGTTTATACAGAAAACTCTCCCCTCATAATCAAAAACCTTTTTTTATTATGTTGTTTTTTTCCTCAGCATCTCATAGACAGCAAATCAAGTGAAAATCTCTCCCCTCGGGACACCATGCTGCCTCACAGTATAATTGTTTGTCTCACATTCTCTAGCTCTGCAAATGCAAACCTATAAAATTAAAAAAAAACATGTACGTCAAGTTTTTGCTAAGCAAGTTGTTGTAATAAAAATATTGCAAGGGGCTTGGTCTTCAAATGGTCCTAATTAAGACATTTAAAGATGTCATCAGAGGGTGACCAATTTGTTTCTGTTTGCCTGGGACTTTCCTGATTTTAACACTGGGAATCCTGAGTTCTGAGAAGCCCTTCGATCCCGAGAAAACAGAGACGACTGGTCATCCTAGCATGAATCTGAGTGGTAATAGCTGAAATTAATCCTCGGTACTTTATTAGCACAGTTCTGAATGCACTAATGATACGAGTATCGTAGTGATTCTCACAGACATCAGCCAGGCTAAAGGTGCCAGACAGCAAAGAAATTATACTATATCTTTTGTTTGAAGTCCTAGATCTAAACGAATCTATGGTGAAAAATATTAAAACAGTGGACGCCTCTGCAGTGATGGAGTAAAGTTTACTGAAGGGACGGGTGGGAAATGGCTGGTAGGACAGAAATGGTCTCTATCCTGATGGGTGTGTAGTTACATGAATGTATCTATTTATCAAAACTCATCAAATAGCACAGTCAGGATTTATGCATTTCAACATATGCAGATTTTACCTAAAGCGCAAAATAAATCATTAAAGGTAAACGAAAAAATGGTGATTAGAAATATTCATTTATGAATAAACCTACGTCTTTACTAAATTATGTTGGCTAATTTGCCTTCAGTACAAGTCTTTTAGCTAAATTACACTACCATGAGCTGTTTTTCACACTGTATTATAGTTGTGTGTGTGGGAAAGTGTGGTCCTTGGACCTTCAGCGTGGGCATCATGTGGGCACTTGTGAGAAAGCAGAACCTCAGCCTTCCCCCTGCCATCGGAACTCTGGGCGTAGTCCCCGCTATTTTTAATAAACCCTCCAGGTGGTTCTGATGCACACTCAGATCAGACTATCACTAAATAAGTAGAAATAGTAATTAAATGAGGTTGAATAGAATCAGATTCGTTCACATTTCAAAGTACTCCACAGAATTTGTGCTCTAGATTACCCTGCTCTGTAGGTAAGTTTCTGAGGAGAGACACATTCTGATCATTCAACTTTTTTTTTCTCTATTTAAGAAATATTTTTAATCAAGAATGAAATCAGAAGTAGAAAAGGAGGCAATCTCTCTGTCTTCCAGAATCTACGAGACCAGCTGGAGAGATATGCTGCAAACACGCATGGCAGCAAAGTAACAACTTAATGAACTATGCGATGTTGCAGTAACAGGAACAATATAGGTAAATTGCCTGCCAGGGTTTTAGGATACAGAACGTGACCAAAGTTTGAAACACCTAAGGAAACCCATCCCAGTAGCACAGAAGCCAGGAACATTGCCTGCGTAGAGGGGTCCCTTTCCTCATTGCTCACAAAGGCCCACGTGGTTCATTTTCCTCTTATCCCATGCCAGATGCCACACCGTGCAGATGGGATGCCTTTCACATTTGTCACTGGAAGAAATGCACAGCCTGGAATGTGTTTGCCCAGATTCCATGCAGAGGGGACACAGGGGGAGAGTAAGAGATGTAGCCCCAAATGCCAAATGGAGGAGGGGGAGAGGAGTGTGGTCTAGAAGATGCCTGCAGGTGTGAGTCAGAGGAAAAGCAAGTCAGACTTTATCATATCTGGAAAGCGAAATGTTGTTTCCAACAAGTTTAAACCATTAAATAGATAATGTATAATTTGATAATTACTCAAATGTTAGGCAAACAACAACAAGGAAATGGTAACAACTCACCCGGTTCATGCAGTATATAAGGGGCCTTGGCACAAGGAGACCCCCAAACTAGAGAACCTCACTCTCCTGAACTCACCCAGACTCTCAACCCTCTGCCACCATGGTCAACTCTTGTGGCTCCGTCTGCTCTGATCAGGGCTGTGGCCAAGGCTGCTGCCAGGAGACCTGCTGCTGCCCCAGCTGCTGTCAGACCACCTGCTGCAGGACCACCTGCTGCCGCCCCAGCTGCTGTGGCTCCTGCTGTGGCTCCAGCTGCTGCCGCCCCAGCTGCTGTGTGTCCAGCTGCTGCCGCCCCAGCTGCTGTGGCTCCTGCTGTGGCTCCAGCTGCTGCCGCCCCAGCTGCTGTGTGTCAAGCTGCTGCCGCCCCAGCTGCTGTGGTTCCTGCTGTGGCTCCAGCTGCTGCCGCCCCAGCTGCTGTGGCTCCTGCTGCTGCCGCCCCTCCTGCTGCATTTCCAGCTGCTGCCGCCCCTCCTGCTGTGGCTCCAGCTGCTGTGGCTCCAGCTGCTGCCGCCCCTGCTGCTGCCCCTGCTGCTGCCTCCGCCCAGTCTGTGGCCAGGTCTCCTGCCACACCAACTGCTATAGCCCCACCTGTGTCATCTCCACCTGCCCCCGCCCCATGTGCTGTGCCACCCCTTGCTGCTGAGCCCCTTCCCTGAACCCTCTCTCTTCCTTCATCCTGCTCATCATAGGCGCAGACCTTGTGCACCCCACAGATGCCTTAGGAGAGCCCTTCCCTTCAACTGTGTGTCCACAGCCTGGCCTTAGGCCAGACTCTCCTTTTGTTGACCTTTTATCTTGTATTTCCTTTCACAGGGATGTTTCAGTATCTTACTGCTGCTTCTGAATAAAGCTCTATTTTCCTGGCTTAGAAATACAATGTTCTTGTGTCTGCTACTTTGCGATGACTGTCTTCATTTCCAGAGAAATTATATGCAACACACAACTGAATCAGGTTTTGCAATTCTTTCTCTCATCTCCAGGAAAACCCCAACATGTATTGAAATTAAAAGAAAACAAGCCCAGAAATAACTGGAATATTTAAAAAATATTTTCCAAGCATTTCTATTTGCTTGTACCAGAAGGTAGACCTGTCCATATCAACTTAATCAGCCATGTTGCCAGAAGTCCTATATTTTCAGGGACTCAAGAAGATGAAAGATTTACCGCAAAGGTTAGAAATATAAAAAGAGGTTTTTAGAGTAGAAGCTCCTATACAGTAAAATTTATCTAATACTTTAGTATTTCCCACCAAAGACATAAACTACTCACTCTTACTATACTAACACTGCAGAAATATATTTTTCAATCCCAATCCCTTTTGATGTTTTTTAACTTTTTGAAAAAAATTCAAATTTACAGAACGGTGCCAAAGAACATCCTTATACCATATAATCTTTCATCTAGATTCAACCTTTTGCCACATTTTGTTTCTCTCCAATAGAGAAACATAAGTAGGTAAGCAGATAGATAGATAGATAGATAGATAGATAGATAGATAGATAGATAGATAGATGATAGATAGATAGATAGATAATATGATTGAGATATAGATAGACATATATCCTAACACTAAGGACATTTTCTTGCATAACCACAGTACAGATATCAATTAAATCAAATATTGATGCATTACTATTATCTAATATACGTTTAATATCTAAATGTTGCCAGTTGTACCGATAATGTCTGATAGAAAAATGTTTACCATATCCATGAATTGCATTTAGATATTGTGTCTCTTTAGTCTCCTTGAATCTGAAACACTTCCTGAGTCCATCCTTATATCAGATGATTCTCACTCTTAAGAGAACGGGTCAGTCATTATGTAAAGTATTCCCTAGTCTGCGTTTGTCTGAAGTTTCCTCATCATCAGATTCAGGTGATGCATTCTGACAGGAGTACTACATAAGTGAAGTGTTTTTCTCAGTGTGTGACTTAAGGAGACGCCGGTCAGTTTGTCCGGGTATTAATAATGCTAACTCTGATCCCATGGTTAAGGTTATGCTATCGTTTCTCTACAGTAAAGTTAGTGTGTTTTCCTTTGAAATTAACAAATAATCGAAGGGGAACTATTTTGAAAATGTGCAAATATCTTATTGGCCATCAAATTTTCATCCAATAGTTATAGCATCCACTGATAATATTTGCTTGAATCAAGTTTTATTATGAGGGCTATAAGTGATGATTTGGTAGCTCTGGTTTTTTTCTTCTGCATTTATCAGTTGACATTCTACTGTCACAGATAACTGTCTCATCTTCCTTTTAAAAATATTTTTTATTTAACTAGTCTCAGTATGGACTCATGGATTCTCACTTTATTTAATGAGCTAAAACCCATTACTGCCATTACTCATTTTGGTGCTTAAGCTGCTCCATATTGAGCCAGTGAGAGTGCCTTCGAGGTGGCTCCAAGCGACTTTTAATATTTAAAAACAGTGAGTCATTGGCAACGGTTCCCAGTGGAATACAGGAAGTAGTATTAGCAGTACTAGCAGTACACAGTTTGAGGCAGCCAGACAGCCCACTAGCTAATGGGCATCCACGCCTCCCAGATGGCCCTGTCTTCCTCATTGCACATAGGTGACTCACAAAGGTGAACCTTTTCCCTCTCACTCCCTACTCTAATTCTGCTTCTCTTTTAACATCAAAGAGCTTTTGGCATGAGGAGAATAATTGAGCCAAACAGCATCATGGAATGATACCCAGATCACAGGTAAATACTAGTGATTGAATCATGTGATGGGCCCTCTTGACAACCAAGAAAGTAGGAAAGATGATTCTGGGAAAGACCAGGTTGGAAAATCTTAACCCACCAGGAAAAAGAAATCTTATTTTTCTTCATCTTAAAATCTTAAACCAGAAAAACATGATGACCTAATTTTAGACTAATATTTCTTTTAAAAATAAACTAGAAAATGATCCAGGGCCTGGGCACAGCAGCCTCAGCAGAGTACGAAACAGGACATACAGCAGAGGGCCTTCCAAATTCGCTAAGTGTGCGCTCCTAACAATATCAAAACCTCCACCCTCTGACACCGTGGTCAGCTCCTGTTGTGGCTCCGTCTGATCTGACCAGGGCTGTGGCCAAGGCTGCTGCCAGGAGTCCTGCTGCTGCCCCCGCCCAGCCTGTGGCCAGGTCTCCTGCTCCACCACTTACTATCTCCCCACCTATGTCATCTTCACCTGCTCCTACCCCACGTGCTGTGCTTCCTCTTGCTGCTGAGCCTCCCCCCCCCCCCCTGTAACCGCCATCTCCATTTACCTCTCTCCTCGGGGGGGAAAACCCTCTTTTTGTGTGGACCACTAGGAGACACGGAGTGGGGATGAGGTACCAGGGCATGCTACTGAAGATGGATATGGCCTGGAGCTGCTAGCTGTTGTCAAATCTTCATGAGGGAAGTGTCAGCATGCCTGTTTTTATGCAGTCTCACTATTAGAGAATGGTAACAAATTCTGAATTTTTGACAGGTGAGAAGTGGTATCCCATATTTTCATTTCATGGTGAAGAAAGATTTGCATTTTATTTTCCCATCAAAGTTTCAGTCTTTTCTAGTCTAATTTTAGAAGTGCTTTGTATATTAAGGCCATTAACCCTTTGTCTTTGGTATAAATTGCAAGTTTTAAAAAAAATTTAGCCATTTATATTTTTACTTTGTTTATAGTTGGTTTTTAGCTATGTATTCTTTTTGTTATAAATCATTGTCTTTTCGCCTTCATAATTTAATTGCAAATTGTCTGTGTTGCAATTAAAAAAATTAAATGGAAAAAATATTAAATCATGAGTCTTCTTTAATGATGAGGTTTCCTATATCTCTACTGCCGGTTTTGTAAGTGGTCCTGGATGGCTCGCTTTGGAATGTCTATTGCATCAATGTCATTACCACACTCATTGCCACCAACTTAGACAGGCCTTTGTCTCTCACCCTATACTTCAGCTACACCTAACTTCCTCCCCCCTTCCTGTCACCCCCCCCATCTCCAGCCAAAAAATATTTACAAACCCTGGATATTTGCTCACACCTTTCTCCAAACTTTGTGATGCCATGACATCCGTCCTCTCTGTATAGTTCAAGAATATCCTCAAATTCTCCCCATTCAGTCAGTGGCCTGTTAATTTTCTCTATTCCCCGACACATGCTATTCAGACAAGTCACTTATTCCATCAAAAGCGAAAACATATCCCATTCAATCGTGTCCCCGCTGTCTGAAAGCTCTTTCTTTCCTGCTCCCTCCATGTAAATCACCTGCAGTGGTCAAGGAGTAAATGCCTCCCGTTTTCATTAATCCCACATCTGCTCAACAAACACTCACTCAGGGCAACAGCCAGGCACCATAGGTATAAACCTGAATAGGACAGTCTCTGACGTCATGGGGTATATAGAAGGATTGGGAAAGAATTATAAACCAAGTAGGATAAAGTATGATATCCTGGACCACAGGCATACCTTGGGGCAAAAAGGAGGTAAGGATTCATTTTGAATGTGGTAGATGTCAGGGCAGATCTTAGACAGAGACGAGCTGCTAACTGGACTGAGCAGTTAAGTATGAGCAGGAGTTTGCTGAGGTGACAAGGGGGAAAAGCATATTTACACAAGGAAACAGCAGGAGAAATGATGCAGGGCTGTTGCTCTTCATACCTGCTAGGAGAGGCGATAACCACGCTTCCTAATGACTGTAAGTTAAACCTACCTGAGCTTCACTCAGCTCATGTCTAAGGAACTAAGAAAAATCGTTTCTACCTCACAGAGTCCTTCTGAAGTGTAAACAAAATAACAATTACAGAAAAGAATTATGGACACACAGTGCACACTCAGAAATAGTAATTATTAGTAGTATCTCATTTCTTAAGAAGCGTGTAGATTTAAATACGTAATGGTTATTTTATTTACTAATCACGCAAGGCTCTAAATCAGTGATTTTCAGTCAGTGTGCTGCAAGAATTTTTAAAACATGCAATACCTGGCTATTTAGTCAGGGACACTGAGCTCTTTCCCCTTCGATTATCAAATAAAAAAATGACAACAGCCAACACAATAGCCGCCCAATGCGAATGAATAAAAAATACACCTTTTGCTGTTAGATCGGCATAAAATGTATTTTTTTGGTGTGCTGCCGAATTTTAGTAATTAGTTTATGTGCCCTGAGATGAAAAAGGCTGAAAATCGCTACTCTAAATAGTTGCCTATGTATGTTTGTCTTACTTAAGTGCCTGGGAGACAGAGATAAAAGCTTAACCCCTTATATCTCAAACATACCCTGCAGAGAAACAATAGCTCAGAATGTAAGAAAATATATTTCAATAACACTTCAATTATACACATTTCCATTGAGTATGTTGACCTATCAAAATAAGATAAAAAAGACTCCCTTGTGATATCCTATCTCTGAAGATCTTGTCAATAATGACATAATAATTTTAAAAAAGACCCATCATGTTAATGTGGTTTTGCTATTTAAAAGTAGTGAATCATTGCGTTATCACTCTTTCAAGTCCAATAGATTCAATAAGGAAAAACAGACGGGAACTTTGTTAGGGTCTTTATACCTCACTGACAACCCAGGAAATCCAGAGGAATCACACTATTGCTTGTTGCACACAAACAACTGTCCCCTCTTCCGAGATGGGTCTTCCAGCCTTACTACCGGCATTTGGTAGGACTTGCTCTTCGAGAGCAGAGGAGATTTATCATCATAAAGCCAGTTTCAACATATTATTCTGGAGTCAACTAGAGAAATGAAAAATGAACACTTGTGAAATCCAATGAGACAATGTCATTAATGGGTCTACTTGAGAAGACACATCAGACAAAGAAATCTGGGAAGTGATTCACTTCTCTTGAACCAAACTGGGTAGCTCCTACTACAACAGGAAACAGAAATGGCACCGTTCCTATAAATAGGAATAATTACCAGATAAACACAATTATCTAATTTACTAAAACTAACTGATTTTCAATTAGGATAAACAACAACAAGAAGTTTCCTGCACATGGTCACCGCGGCCCTCAGCAGGATATAAAAGCAACAGAGGGCAAGGAGAGACCACACTCGATAACCTCACTTCCCTGGAAACTCACCCAGAACCTCCGCCCTCTGACACCATGTCCTGTTGTGGATCCGTCTGCTCTGCCCAGGGCTGTGGCCAAGGCTGCTGCAGGGCCACCTGCTGCCGCCCCAGGTGCTGTAGCTCCTGCTGCTGCCGCCCCTCCTGCTGCATTTCCAGCTGCTGCCGCCCCTCTTGCTGTGGCTCCTGCTGCGGCTCCAGCTGCTGCCGCCCCTGCTGCCAGCCCTGCTGCATTTCCAGCTGCTGCCGCCCCTCCTGCTGTGGCTCCTGCTGTGGCTCCAGCTGCTGTGGCTCCAGCTGCTGTGGCTCCAGCTGCTGCCGCCCCTGCTGCTGCCCCTGCTGCTGCCTCCGCCCAGTCTGTGGCCAGGTCTCCTGCCACACCAACTGCTATCGCCCCACCTGTGTCATCTCCACCTGCCCCCGCCCCATGTGCTGTGCCACCCCTTGCTGCTGAATCTCTGCTTTGAACACACCGCTTCCTCCTAGTCTCCCTCCCCAAAGATGCAGACCCTCCTTTTCAAAAATATGCAACTGATTTCTTGGATCCCATAGCAAACCCCAGTCCTACTAATTCTCTGTTCACATTCTAACTTCTGTCCAAACTTCCTTCCTTCAAATGAATTCATTCAGTATCTCCTAATAAATTTAGTTTCCCCAGCATCTCCCCCTTTGTCTTCAGGACACCCATTCTTCTTGCTTAAGGAATCTGAAGATTGTGTCCATCACTTGTGGGGTCACAAATTTTAACTCCCCTGACATCGAAGTCCAATGAAGCCTTTTCTTGTACTCCTTTGCAAGGATTTTCTTATACCAAATAAACCTCTTAGTACTGGCTCTGAAAATTAAGTGTGATTGTTAGTCCATTTTTAAAAGGTTTTATATGTGGGTCCTGGGTAATTGTATTTTGTGCACACCTGTTAGACAGACAGCATGGATTAGTTAACCTCCAACAGAGATCAAATGACACTGGTCACCAGTTTTCTCTAGAAAGTCCTTTTAGTCTTAGCCAAATCAAGAAATCATTTTCCAGTCCTTAGTGGGGGGAAATGCAACTGAAGTCATAGTGCATCTGTGAATATATTGAGAAAGTCTTACAAAGACTGGACATAATTCATATCTCTGAAAACACCGTCTTTCAGGGTTCTTTTTTCACCAATAAAATGCAGCTAATAAATAAACGAATAAATAAATAAATAAATAAATAAATAAATAAATAAATAAATAAATATGTCTTTCCTCAAGTGTAGCTGTGATACCTTTGGAATATTTCTCCCTCTTTTCTCCATTAGTCAAAAGTTATATATTTTTTTAGATCCAGAGACATAGAAGCATGGAACAGAGGGATCTCAGAGGGAAGGCGAGGGTGTGGGTGTGGGTGGGGAGAGATTAATCAAAGAATTTACATGCTTATATGCACAGACAGAGACATTGGTATGGGGAAGGCCTGGGGGTGGGGTAGATGCGGGGTAGAGGGGATCAATCAGGGAAAAAGGGGAACATCTGTAATACCTCAAAAATAAAGATAGCCCGGCCAGGCGTAGCTCAGCAGTTGAGCGTTGATCTAGGATCCAGGAGATCGGGGTTTGATTCCCGGTCAGGGCACATGCCCGGGTTGCGGGCTAGGCAGCCGATCAATGACTCTCTCATCATTGATGTTTCTCTCTCTTTCTCCCTCTCCCTTCCTCTCTCTGAAATCAATAAAGATATATTTAAAAAATAATAAAGATAAATTTTTTAAAAAGAAAAAAAATATTTTTAAAGGACCATTTTATGCCCCTATGTCATCAAAAAGCCTTCATTTACTCAACAAACACTTATCACTAGTGTCCTCTGTCCCACCCTTGTCCTGAGCATGGAGGAACAAAGTGAATGTCATAGCTCATACTGTCAGGGCATCTGCACTGCAACTGCGGGAGAGACAGAAGTAAATAACTATGATACAGGAGAGTGTGCTAAATTAGGAGCACAATGCAGGGAAGAATTACATATGCATGAGGGAATTTTTCAGAAATGATATCACTAAAGAGGAAGCATTTCAGCTGGGTTTTTGACAGATGAATGGGAGTTTGTAGAGCTGACAAGAAAGAAGGAACATTCTGGGAAGATGAGACAGCTTCAGCAAAGGCTTATAAGTTTTGAGGGTTTTTTTGTATTTTTTGTTTTTAATATTTTTATTGATTTTTAGAGAGCAAGGGAGAGAGAGAAACATCGATTGCTGCCTCCTGCACACCCCCTACTGGGTGGGGATCGAGCCCACAACACGGGCATGAGCCCTGACTGGGAATCGAACCAGCAACCTCTCGGCGCATGAGACAACGCCCAACCAACTGAGCCACACTGGCCAGGGCCAACGTTTGCAAATTTTATTCTTTGAACCTTCCTTAGCTGCTTATCTGTAAGATTAAGACAAGCTTACTTTCTGTTTAATCTTACACAAGTCTTTTTCTCTTAACTTCTCAATGTTTCTTTTGCCTATTCCACTAAAAGAGTAACAGTACTTTATAGGGTTGCATTAAAGATTAAAAACAAATATTAGATATTCAGCATAATGCCTGGTACATGGTGAATACTTCACAAATGATAGTTGTTAACATTCCCTCCACCTTTCATGGAGGGTATACGCAACTTGTCCACATACTGTATATTTTTATTTTAATTATTTAATTAAAATAATTTCCATTCTTTCAATTGTTACCAAACTCTGCTTCCCATGCATATCTTATTCAAGTATATACAGGAAAGAGATGATGGGAAATTGGTCATGCCCCCCTCATAGTACCCAACAGAATGTCTTGGATACTGTGTGTGTTACATGCTGTTGAGTCAGCTCCAATGCCCGGAGACCCTATGAAGAGTGATGTCCACAGTGTCCTGTCCTCAACAGCCCTGCTCAGCTCCTGTAGACTCATGCCTGTGGCTTCTTTTTTGGAGCCCATCCATCTCATATTTGGTCTTCCTCTTTTCCTGATGCCTTCTATTTTTCCCAGCATTACTGTCTTTTCCAAAGAACCCTGCCTTCTCACTGTGTGCCTGAAGTAAGACAGCCTCAGTTTTGTCATGGATACATGGTACTGAAGTCCTAATCATTTAAAATATTGTTTATATATAACAAATGCTTCTGCAATGAAACATCCATTTTGCAGGTTTAACAACCAAAGGATAAATCAAAAATTTCCCACTGTTAATGCCTATACTGAAAGACATACCACAAAAATGTTTTTCACTATTTATATAGAGTGAGTCATTGCTAAGTGTCTCAGCTTGAGACAGTGAAATAAGATCTAGCCCACACAGGACCAGTCATCCTCATTACAGATGGGACACCCTCCTTCCCAACAGGTCATTCTTATTCCTTCCAGCGTTTCCCCTGACCAGCATTCATTCCCCTCACCTTTCACAACAAAAGATTCATTAGCATTTTAAGAACCACCCCATGATTTTCATGGAGCAGTGTACAGACAGGAGGAAATGTCACATTCAAAAGCAAAATGTCAGAGTCATGTGACAAGGGCTTGTAAAAGACACTGCATCCGCCAGAAACAAAGGTGACACCTACTAAGAAAAAAATGTGACAAGTCTTTCAATTGGAAACACAGAAACTTACCAGAAAAAGGAAATGTGCTATTTTCTCCATTTTGAGGTATTTAACTAGAAATGCACAATTATGAAATTAAATAATTAAGTTTTCTAAAAGGGTAAATAATAACAAGGAAATAATGACATAGTGATAGCAGCTCTGCAGCAGGGTATAAAGGTAGCTGTGGGCCAAGGGCACTCCCAAACTCACGAACCTCACTTCCCTGGAAACTCACCCAGAACCTCCACCCTCTGACACCATGTCCTGTTGTGGATCCGTCTGCTCTGCCCAGGGCTGTGGCCAAGGCTGCTGCAGGGCCACCTGCTGCCGCCCCAGGTGCTGTGGCTCCTGCTGCTGCCGCCCCTCCTGCTGCATTTCCAGCTGCTGCCGCCCCTCTTGCTGTGGCTCCTGCTGTGGCTCCAGCTGCTGCCGCCCCTGCTGCCAGCCCTGCTGCATTTCCAGCTGCTGCCGCCCCTCCTGCTGTGGCTCCAGCTGCTGTGGCTCCAGCTGCTGCCGCCCCTCCTGCTGCATTTCCAGCTGCTGCCGCCCCTCCTGCTGTGGCTCCAGCTGCTGTGGCTCCAGCTGCTGCCGCCCCTGCTGCTGCCCCTGCTGCTGCCTCCGCCCAGTCTGTGGCCAGGTCTCCTGCCACACCAACTGCTATCGCCCCACCTGTGTCATCTCCACCTGCCCCCGCCCCATGTGCTGTGCCACCCCTTGCTGCTGAGCCCCCTTCTCTGTAACCATCATCTCCATTTACTTCTGTCCCCACAGATGTAGACACTTCTTGTAACGACCCTTGGGATCCACGGAGTCTGGCAGATGTCATTCAGTGGGTGGGCTTCATGATTCCAGTGAGCTCCCCACCGTCCCCACTGACTGTGAGCACCTTCTGGTTCATTTTAAACTCTCTCCCTTGCTCTCTTTCCCTTCGATAGTGACCAACTGTGTATAAATCTGCAGTCTGCCAGCTAAGTAAATTATCCTAATCCTCTAAGTTTCTCATTATTCCTTATCATTGTGGGCTCCAGATTATCCTTCCAACAAGGTGGGCATTATTTGCAGCCCTGAGGGCCACTGATTTGACACTCTCAGACCTGGGTCCGATTACACCCTGTATTTTCTCCTACAGTGAATTTCGTATGTTTTGTTGTTTCTCTACTTTCTAATAAACTTTTCTGCACGTAAGAATCTACTGGCATCATTCCCTTTTGTTTTTATGATTATTTTACTTGGTAACTAGGCAGTTGTGGAAAGAATAACTCATGTTGAAATCACCAAAAGAACGGATTTGACTAAAGAATGTCATGCCAAGGCTTTGGGAGCCACTATTTCAGTGTTGTCTCGATAAACCGAGTTTCCAGGGGTAGGCCATCGGATGGATGAAGAAGCGGAGAAAAGTCAGATTTGTAAACGTAACACTAAGCAAACTAAGAAGGGTAGAAGTCCTACTATTCAGACATAACTGAGACCCACAATCGGTTGGTTTATGAAAAATAAAATCATAAGGAAACTTCCACACTCAAGGAAAATACAAGTCTTAAGATACAAACAATTCCTGAAGAATAATAAGTCATGATAAATAATGACACATCACACGAGGAGATGAACCTCCCCTCGCTCCATCTTCATGATGGTCTTGAGGTTGCTACTGCTGGGAGTCCCAGGGGTTTCTCCGGCCTGAGACAAATGATTCTCAGCTTGGGATTCCCACACCACAGAGAAGTCTAAAAGTGGAATCCAAACTCACTTAAATTGTAAGCTTTCAGTTCTGAATATAGAATTATTTTTTCTTCAATTCACATTCACCAAAGAACAAGATTAACTGGGCTTCTCTTACTAAGATTTTCCAGTTCTCCCATCTCAAATTTTCCAGTTCTCCCATCTCAGATGAGAGGTCCCTCGAGTCTCAGTTTTTCATAGTCCCAAAATAAAGTCTTTTGGGCCCTATGAGGAAATTAAACCCCCAGCCCCGAGTCATTGGCTCATATCCTAAAGAAGCTGCAGCACCAGATCACAGATTGAACAATCTGGTCTTAAGTTCCTTCTTCATTCTCGCACCTGGGGATCTTTGTTTTCTTTCTTTTAAACTCAGAAATGTATTACTTTAAAACTTATATTCTGAATCTATATATATAGGTAGTCAAAGGGGCATTTCATATTATCTGTGTTGCTGAAATCCTTCATTAATTTTTCCCAAGAGAAAATTTCACCTGTTAGTCACTGGAATAAGTGGCATTTACAGTAGGCAGTGAACTATATTTTCTAATGAAATATTTGATTAAATCAAAAGCCATTTTCATAAACTTGGTGTTTCTCTTTTGAAGATCTCATCAAATATAAGCTAATAGGAGACTGACAACATGAATTTATTACAGAGAAATCAGACAGTCTTCGTTTAATCGATGGCATTTCTCAGTTGACCAGAAAGAGGAGAAGGCCAAGGAGTAAAAGGAACCCCATAAATGGAGGCCCAGTGAACATCATCTCATTTGACTTTCTAGAAGTCTTGATCCAAGCTCCACAACGAAGATTATTAAAATAACGAATTCACTGCTCGGGTAGGTTAGGTCTTCCTTTATTAATATTTACTCTTTCCCCCGCCCTCCCGCCCTCTAGAAGTATCCTGTCCCACTCTCCCACCCCACGGTTTGAACTTCACTATGTGACTCGCTTTGGCCAATGGGATGTTGGAAGGCATGACCCACGCAAAGCCCTGAAATGTGTCTGCGTGACTGGGATTGCTCCCTGTGCTTGTGCTGTCAGCAGGAGTGAAAACACAGGCCACAGCTCATAGAAGTGGAATTTCAGATGAACAATGAATACATGGAAAGATGCTACTAAAAGACTTATTTGTTGTTTATTTGAAATAAAAATTTAACGGAGTTACCTGTATTTTTATTTGCTAAATTTGGCAACTCTCGTTTGGAAGAAAGTCCAAAACCAACCCATAGCCCGAAGGCAAGGCCAGTTTAAACAGCCAGAACTGAACTGACCTGCAGACGCAGGGCCAAGAAAGAAATACTTGTTATTGTATATTATGAGAGTTTGTGGTTGCTTGTTATGCAGCAACAGCTGACTAATTAAACTGTGGTGGCAATGAGAAACTAGCTTAATACATCCACCAGTGTGCAAAGATTAAGCAGATAGTGTTCTATAAAGAAAATAAAAATAAAGGATTGTCCAAGTGTTCGTGCTAGGGTTGGCTTTATTTTAATAAACTTCCTGTAGGGCACAGGTTAATAAATCTCTGGGTTTATAGATAAAAGTAAGCTTTTATGAATAATACAAAGCGAAGTACTATCAGGCTATATTGAAGGGGAATCTCATTCATTTTTGTAAGCCTATTTGTTAAAAAGCACAGGTTTAGGGGTTGGACATGCTTAGGTTTAATCCAGACATTGTTATTTAAGAGCTGTGTAACCTTGGGCAAGTTATTAACATTTGTAAGAGTCAGATTCTTCACCTATAAAATGGAGGTAAGAATATCTAATTCAATTGAATGTTATGGTGATTAATAAGATAGGTAAAGATACCTATTGCAGTCCCTGGAACATCCCAAATACTCCCTACATCATAACTTAAAGTTGCTGGGAAGAAAAGTGGAAGCTGGTACCCAATACCAGTGAACAAAAGAGTACAGTGTTATAAACTGCTCTTAGAGGGAAATGGTGTAAGCTTCTAGTAAGAGCCTAGTTAGCAAAGAAAATTCCTTGTAAATCTATGATATAAGATATTAGTTCAAAGGTCTGTTGAGGTCAAATACATCCACAAAATGTTGGTCATAAATAAAAAGGCTATCTGTAAACAAATCAGAAAATATTATCCTTATACCAGCTTATAATATGACTTTGCCTAAAATATTGAATGTAATTCTAGCCACATTATCTCAGAGAATTATTTAGTCTCTACAGTGAAAAAATAAATAAACTAATGTTATAAAAGAAGCCAAGAGAAAATCTTGGCATGAGGAATATAGAGAAAGAATTCGGTGTAATTCATATCTATGATATCTTCCATGATGTTGCTAAAGCAAAAATAGAACCAATTCCCCCATGACAACAACAAAAAGCCCCCCCTTGAAGCAGAGGAGGTCATTTTAGGACAAATGACTATTTAAATGCATTTGATTGGTGGTTTGCAAGCTCTTGGCCCTCCCGTTTTCGTCTAGTGCTCACAGAGAGTAAGTGGCATTGACTGGACAGATTTCTTTATTTTTTTATTCAAATCAAAAGAAAAGTGTTGATCTACTTCACTAGTAAGAAGTAAATTTATAGGACTCATCATAAAGGTAAGATATAGGGTGACGGTACAAATAAATAACAATAGAAGAAATTAGACAAGTGCATGTCTCTCTCACAGGGCCGAGATGAGCTCCCAAGGGCAACCAGGCTGCACGTTGAGACCGACACCCAGAAAAGAAGCACCCCCCCCTTAGTCCGGCCCTGGTGATCCTCAGGGAGAAGCCGCTGTGCTCAAGCACAGGTCCGGCCCGGCACAGAAGCCCTGGGGCCCTTTCAGGTGATCTGTCCTGGGTGAAACATTTCCCCAATGCTCTTCCCTTATCACTTTCAGGGGCGCTACTTACTTGAAGGCCAGTCTCTCTTCCATCTGAAGACTTGGATCTACTGAGCCTGGTCAACAGAAATCTCGTGGAGGCTGCTTACTGAGGAATGATGAGACCTGGACCCCGGGCCTCACCGTGCGACCATGGTGAACACACATGGCCCCTCCTGTAGAGGGAGGGAACAGGCCTACATATCCTCTACAGTCCCTTCCTGGATTCCACACATGCAATGACTAATCCCAAATAAATTCCAGAGACAAAAACTGCAACAGATCCTCGATGAGGGTTTTACAATCAAGGCAGATGTTGATTTTGGCTGGAAGGCTGAAGACAGCATTCCAGGCGAATGTGGGGACATTACAATCAAGGCAGGACAGCCCAGGGCGGGGGGAGTAAGTCAGGGGGTGGGGATCCAGAGTGGCTTGTGGGCTCTCCTCATGTGAAAACCCACAGACCTGCCTTTCAGTGAGTCGTGGAAGGAGATACCTGGGAAGCAAGTGACGTTGGTCTGCTATTAACCTGTCACTGTCACGTGCATGCCTGTAATGAGGCAAGTCGCTGTTGGGGTGGTAATTATGAGAGTCCTTGAAGTCCATGAATAAAATACTTCAGGACCACAGGGCAGAGTGATTAGGTACCATACCAGTTTAAACACATTCTTTTCTCTCTGATGAATGAGAAATATTTAAAGGCAAATTCATCGAAATCCAATCCAATGTCTAGATTTGATAGAAATAAACAATACAAAATAAGGGAAAACATTTGTGGTGTTTGTGCATGTATATGTATGAGGTGAGGGATTTCCAAAAACACCATTAGTCAACCCTAAATCCTCACTTAATTGGCCAAGAAGTTAACAAGGCCCTGTGCCATGGGGTCATCAGCACCAGGCCAGGGTATATAAAGGACCCCGATGGAGAGGAAGACATTCACACCTGAGAACACCCACTCCTCTCACCAGTCCAGCCATCCCAGACCCAGACACCACCATGACCGGCTCCTGCTGTGGCTCCACCTGCTCAAGCTGTGGGGGAGGCTGCTGCCAGCCCTGCTGCTGCCAGCCCTGCTGCTGCCGCGACCCCTGCTGCTGCCGCCCCTGCTGCTGCCAGACCACCGTGTGCCGCCCTGTGACCTGTGTGCCCCGCTGCACGCGCCCCATCTGTGAGCCCTGCCGCCGCCCCATCTGCTGTGACCCCTGTGGCCTGCAGCAGGGCTGCTGCCGCCCCATCGCCTGCTGCCCCACATCCTGCACGGCCATTGTCTGCCGCCCCTGCTGCTGGGCCTCCACCTGCTGCCAGCCCATCTGTGTGCAGGCCCCCTGCTGCCGGCCGCCCTGCTGCCAGCCTGCCCCCTGCCGCAGCACCTGCAGGACCTACCCCTGCTGCTGCTGCTGAAACTTCATGGTCCCCACAGATCAATACACTGGAGCCTAAGCACCTATTCTGCATTTTAATCAAGTTGAAAGAAAAACAGATTTTTTCCATAAAGTGACAATCATTATTTTTATATCTTACCATTTGGACACACAGCAGATCTCCATCTCCACTCTCAGCCAAATTCCCAAGTGTCCCCATCAGCGGAAGTCACCATGGACGGCAAGCTCACCTTTAAAAGTCCCTGGAGTGGACTTGGAAAACCCACCCTGAACTCTGGAGGCTGCTCAAAGCCTCCCAATCATCGTTGGCAATGTGCTGCTCACTGTTCTCAATAAACTAATTTTCCCTGTGAAGCTCCCTGCCACCGGATTCATTTATTAGCGCAGATACGTTAGTGTACAAGACGAGCAGACGCTGAGCAGGAGGGAGGGTGAGGAGGGGAAGGAAGGAGACAGAGCAGCTGAGGAAGGCAGGAGAGGGAGAGAGAGAGGTGCTGGGAACCCGGGGTGAGTCCTGAGCAGGGGCACGGGGCGGCCAGGCAGTGCTCAGGCTGCCCACATGGGTAGGACGTCTATGCACATTGGGTCCCCCGTGGCCTGTCCTTTGCCCACATCTCCAGGTTCATGTCTCAACACTCCCCACTAAGTTTCACTAAAGCAACACGAAACTTCTCGCAGTAACGGACACATGCCCTGCAGTTCCATTTGTCTTTGCTTTTACTGTGTTCTTTCATTTTTCTGGAATGTCCTTTCACCTGCCCCTTCCCTTCACCTTCTTCCCTTACCTAAGCCCAAGTCATTTCCAAGTTCAACTCATGTTCTCCAGTCGTCCTGTCCTAACCCCTGGGCCACACACACACACACACACACGCACACGCACGCACACACGCACACACAGGCTGGGCTAGGTACCCTAACATAAGCCAACAGCACCCTGTGAGCCTGTGCTTCTCTCCCCATCAGACACTGCATGGAGATGACCTATTTCTCTCCCTCCAAGGACAAACCACAGTTTCTTCATTCTGGCTCCCAGTACTGAGCTCAATGCTTAGAAAAGAGTTGGCAATTAATTTCTACGTGTTGAATCGAGCTAAATTAGAAGGGAATTGTCTTTATTATGAGAATTCTAAAGGGTAGATATATACTTAAAGCTAAAACTTCAGCATCCATATAACTAAACTTTCCTCACCCTCAGGTTTCCTCACCTGCAAAACGGGAACATTAACAGTTGTCAGTGTAAATTGCTGGGAAAGTTAGATGACTCTTAGGTATATAAACTGCCTGGCACACGCTAAGCACCCAGTACCATTCATTTATATTCCCTGTCGCCCACTGGAGCATCAGATGGGCTCTAAAGGTGTGCTATTTATTACATTTCATATCACTGACAGTGGGAAAAGATTCAGGAAAAGCTTTTAAATTTCCAGGATAGTCCACATCCACTGGCAGAAACAAGTTTCCTAATAGATATAACAAAAAAGGCTAAAACTTCATCATCAGATTGAGACTGTCTTGCAATGAAAGAGCTCTTTAAAAGTTGACCTACAGTCCACAGGAAAGAGCCCCAGATTGCAGGCTTTATGAGTAGGGGTTTAGCATCAGGGAAAGTAATGCATCTGACAGACTTCTCCCCTCACCCTAAACCACCCAAGGAATTAAACAATTCAAAGCAATGAGACTCCAAAAGGAAACCTGGCTTAGTCTGCCCTGGATTTAGGCAGATTAATACCGAAACCGCTTAGAAGAAATACTTCTTTTTTAAATTCCAGAAACAAATCTCACCAGTTCCCTGATCATCTAGAGTTTTCTGTCTTTTCCAACTAAAATATTTTCTCTTCTCAATTAATGATATTCCTCTCTTCTTTCACGTTTGTGGGTTTTATAATAAACCTGGCTAACGAAGACTCTTAGCATCCACAGGTGAGGAAACGGGGGCTGGCAGGGTGTAAGTTCCAGCTCTAAGTCACACAATTGCTAGCTGGTGGAGGAGGGATCTGAATCCTTCCTTGTCTTCCCCATTCTCCTCCCAGCCCTTCCCATTAATCTTCCCCATCCCCATTTCTAACTCTGATGATTGGAGGATATTTTACTGAAGATCATTTTGGAGAACAAGGAATGCATATTCTGTTTTCAGAACTTTAAACATTCCCTAACATCCAGTGGCCCCCAAACTAGTTCCTACTGAAACACAGCTTATGAAGCTACTAAGACGAGGGCATGGTTCCGCATCGTAAAAAGTCATCAGCACTCCATCTTTCATCGATCCAACCACAAAAATCCTGCGATTGATCACCACCGTCGTTAACACTTGCTTGCTCCGACTCTGGTAATTATGCTTTTGCAGAACCTGTCATTGGAATGATATGGCACAAAATAGCCACGTGATGAAGCCACATCTCTTGTCCCACAAGCTTATGCCCATTAACGCGCTATAGCCAAGGAAGCCACACAGCTTAGGACACCACCAGACAGAGGGAGAGAAAAGGTTTCTGCAGGATTTTGAGAAATCGTGGATTGAGGTGAAATTACATGAAATGATGTTTTGCTCGGCCTGAAGCACAACAGGGCTTTGTGCAAAAGGATTAACATCAGGACCGACCTGTGACAAGGACTTGAGAGCCCTCTTTCTTCGGATACTGTACAGCTAAGATAACTGGGAATGTCGTGTCTGAAGATCTCTTACCTGAAGCTCTGCCTCTGGGCTGGATACGGAGGCTGCTTCTCTGTGTTAAGGCGACTAAGACCCTGGCAAGGCAGCAGTGGGTGGGATATTCCCTCCTTGCAGAGGTGACTTCAGACAGCAAAGTTTCTGACAGTCTGTAATTTTAAAACACAAGATTTCTTAGTACTATGTCTTTTTTGTTAGTTAAAAAAAAAAGCAGTGAATAAAATAACAGATATATCCCCATTCCCAATATTTGGATCTCTGTATATATTCTAAGCCAAATAACAAAATGCTAAACCACAAATCAAGCAAGTTTTTATTTTATTCCACTGGATGGGATAGAATTTTTGATAACTACTAGTACATGTCCACTACTTTGAAGTGGCTCAGGGTTTGGAAAAGACTAGGAGTCAACCACCAGTGTTTACACCCGAAAGACCTGCGGTGTTGCTAAAATTTTGCTACTCTTTTGTCTGTGTGACTCTAAGAAATCATTTCACAGATCTGGCCTTCCAAAAACTGTGATGGACTATGATGGTCCACAAAGTCAAAGGCCTTCAAAGACTGGGACTCTGGTGGACCGAAGAGTGTATTAAAAAATTATTTTACCAAACAAAACATACTTTGTAGACAGATTCGGTCTGACAGCCATCAGCAACCCTTGGACCATGTTATCTTTAACCTACCTTCCAACTATAAATTTATTTTCTATACCCCCATTTTTCTTAGCTGTAGCTAAAACAGACAAAGCTATCTTATCAGTCATCAGGCGACTGAATTCCCCATGCCTTTTTCAGAAACCCAACTTAGTTCTTCGTAAGGAACCAAAACCCTCAGCCAACAAACCTATGCATCTATTACAGAAATATAATTGATTCCTTTATAAATATTTTCAATATATTTTGAAGAACTCGAAACACGTGCCTATGTCACACCTAGAAGGCAAGAAATACCTCAATTTAAATTTTATTTCTAAGACCATACTCAGGCACAGTGTCAATAAAATCCACATTTAGTCTGGCCTTATTGTCCCATGGAAAATTCTTCCCCTTCAATTGCTTTATCTGCCTTTGTCCTGCCTTCCTAAAATGTGTGATTGTATGATCAGAAACTTCTTAGAACCTATTTTTCTTTCCTTTCCCTCTCCACCCCCCCACATAGTACGGCACTGTTTACATAGCAAGTGTCTCCCAGTCACTATGAGTAACAGGCCAACTCTAATGGCCCGTAACAACATCACTCTGTGGTTTGGTGGTTGTTTCCATATAAACGAGGAGACGAAATGGGTTGTTTTACAGAAGCACTGCACCATTCTTTGCATAGCAGAAGTGGTGCACATCTCCTTTTATGAGCCATTGTAGGTTTTTTGTGGCTTTTTAAAAAGAAATTATTGCTTCATTACAAGAAATCAGGCCTGTGACCATTATAGTCTCACACTCAGTCATGGCTGGTGAATGAGAGGATTCTTCAACTTGTCACATGGTCTGGGAAAACTGGCTATTCAATGAGTAATTTTTCTGAAGATATAAATCATCAAGTATTCATTTCAAGGGGAAAAGCAGGGAGAAAGGAAAGCATCCTTCAGTGATGTTGGAATTGCTGCCTCAGCAACTAAATTCACCAATCTTGAGTTCTCATTTCAATGGTCAACCACAGCTTTAGGAAATGACCTTGTGTCCTGGGGGTTATAGGATCCTGGCCAGAGTATATAAAAGGCCTTGATGGAGAGGAAGACATTCACACCTGAGAACACCCAACTCCTCTCACCAGTCCAACCATCCCAGACCCAGACACCACCATGACTGGCTCCTGCTGTGGCTCCACCTGCTCAAGCTGTGGGGGAGGCTGCTGCCAGCCCTGCTGCTGCCAGCCCTGCTGCTGCCGCGACCCCTGCTGCTGCCGCCCCTGCTGCTGCCAGACCACCGTGTGCCGCCCTGTGACCTGTGTGCCCCGCTGCACGCGCCCCATCTGTGAGCCCTGCCGCCGCCCCATCTGCTGTGACCCCTGTGGCCTGCAGCAGGGCTGCTGCCAGCCCATCGCCTGCTGCCCCATATCTTGCACAGCCGTGTTCTGCCGTCATCGTATCTGCTGTGACCCTTGTGGCGTGCAGGAGGGTTGCTGCTGCCCCATCACCTGCTGCCCCACATCCTGCACGGCCATTGTCTGCCGCCCCTGCTGCTGGGCCTCCACCTGCTGCCAGCCCATCTGTGTGCAGGCCCCCTGCTGCCGGCCGCCCTGCTGCCAGCCTGCCCCCTGCCGCAGCACCTGCAGGACCTACCCCTGCTGCTGCTGAGCAGCCCGGCAGGAAACATGCCAAGTGCTCAGAAACGTACTAACTCTTCCCACCCCAATGGATCCGATGAGAGATAGGGCATTCGCAACCTATCTGCTCTTCAACAACTAACTCAACAGTAACTATCTGTTTTCCACATAATTATGCAGCTCATCCTGGCCCTCCTTGAGAATCTTTAGAAAAACTCCAACTTTCATCATTTAAGTTCCCGGCTTGAAAAAATGAGTAAACAAAGATCAAAGTTCCTCTTGAATGAAACCCTACCCTACTGACATCATCATCATCACGCCTCTACTATTTCAAGATGGGTTCTTTTTCCAGGATAAGATTACATTTATGCTGGGGTTTTGCATGGTAAAATAATAAAATTTTACTTCTGGGAAGCAAATGTGTTTCTCTTTATTGCTTGTTAATCTTCAAAAGCTCATTTTTAGCTTAAGTTATGAAATGCAGGATCAGAAGAGGCAAAGGAAGAAGGATGCTCCATAGCCATTTTTTAGCTTTAGGAACAATTCCGGTACAAGGTCTGTAATTTTAATAGCAATTCAAATAATCAGAACATGTTAAGGTTATGTTAAGTAACTTCATATTTCAAGCTACAGGTTTCGTGGTGATGCTGAGGAAATGGAGAGACTTCAGCTGGTCTCTCTGATCATGAACTTGACTCATGAATCATCAGCACATGTGGTAAAGGGAAGGAAGCCTAAATCAGAACCCCATTTGTTCTCTAATTTAGAAACTCTACAATGATTAAAGTCAACAGGTACCTGGGAATCCCTAACAACCAAATGCCTATGCTGGAAAGACCATATCCCAGCTTTTCCCATGGCTCCCACCAGACCACTATGGCCAATTTGAATTTCAGTGGAGTCACTGCTGCTGTGTAGACAGAGAAATGTACCTTCATTGGTACCATTTCAGTTTAGAACTCCAAGTAACTGTACCGTTAAAAACAATGCTAATGCATTGAAATGGTGATAACATAAATCCACATTGGATATGTTGTTGTTGTTGTTAAAAACGTTTAGGCTGGCCAGGAAACTATTATTGTTTTCCTGAGAAATATGCATTGAGTTCCCAACATCTGATCTATAAGAGCTTTTTGGCACATGCTACCTGTATGCTTGGGCATATCTACCTGTCCAGCAAGGACAGTCTGGCAAGATAAGCTTTGTGAAGGCCTGGATCTTAATTGACTTTGCTCACTACTGAATTCCCACTGAGTTGCACAGTATTTGGCATATAGTATATAATCAGAAATTATTTGTTGAATCATTGAAAAAGTTCTATGAGTTGGAAGAGAGAGGCTTATCCCATTTTGACTATCTCCTCACGCTCAACATGTGCGTTCTTACAATAATACAACAAGCCATCTCATGAGGAAATGTATTTTTCTTGAAATATGGTAAAAGTTTCTCAACAGGTATTCCATTTTATTAAAAGCTTAATATTGTCAGTACGTGCATATGGAGCTTTCTCTTTACTAAGTGTTTAATAGTTTACCAATAGATAGACTCCCAGGTCCAATTTCTTTCTACATGTTCTTGACCACCATTTTTAAAAAGTCTCTAATTTCATCTGGTTTCCTCCATCCCAGAATTTTTCTTGTTAGCCTTCTAGAGACTTCCTCATCTTACAATATTCTCTCAGCTACAGAATGCTTCGTTTTCTCCCAAACTCATCATTACTATTGGATTGTGTTGCTTCCACAGTAACGCCATGCCCTGGTCAGCCACAGTGGCTAGTGGAGGTCCCGGCAAGCTGCAGGAGACTGTGCTGGTAGAAAGAGACGTAAACTGGAGCCTCCAACCACACACCTGGAGCCGACTTCATTGTAAAGCAAAAGGTCAGAACCAAGCAAACCCAGAGGCTAAAGCTACAAAATTGCTGAGTGATAGGATTCTCCTATAGGCTTCAAAAGTCTGAGACATTGAATATCATAGTTGGTTCTGTAGGCAGGAAGAAACTCAAGCATAGGACCAAGGGAGACGGTGGAGCAAGAGGTGCTGGGGCATGAACAAGGCAGGCTAGAGACCCCCTCTGGCTGGGATCACTACCTGGGGATTTGGTCATGCTGGTCGACTGCAACCTTGATCATGGCTTTGTTCATAGCGCCCCATGGCCACTCCATGATGTCCAATTTTATTACCATCTCCTTGTGGTATGTTCTGGAATTTTGGGAAGGCTGTGTGGGAGATAATTCTCCCAGTTCCTGAGGATACTGCTAAGACATAGAGTCCTTTCAGGTGACTCTAAAAATTAACCATTTCACAATAACAACTATTTAAAAAAATAAATTCACTGTTAAAAATCCCTAAATAAAACAGACACTGCTTAATGACAAGGAATGTGATACCCATAATTCCATTCTTCTTGGGTTTACAAATGATGTTGCCACAGATGGTTTTGGAATAAGTATTGGTTCCTATGCTGCAAAGTGTATGACCTTAGGCAAGTCACTTATCTGGTTCTTTATGTGTAAAATGAGGACTATAATAATACCTACCCCATAGGATTTTTACAAAGAATAAAGTGATACCTTTATTTCTTTTGCATAATGCTTGGAATAGAGTTAGAACTCAGTGACACTGGCTATCATGAAGGTTATAGATAATGAAATTCACCTTGGTATGGAAAAATATAATTATGAAAATTAGTGAGCATGTAATCTAAGACCAAAAAAAAAAAAGTCAAATTCATAGAATGGAATGGTGGTTACCATAGGCTGGGTTTGGGGGAAAGAGAAGGTAATTTTTTTAAAAGAAAGTACAATGGTGGTTTCCAGGACCTGGAGAGAGGGGATCATGGAGAGTTAGTGCTTAATGGGTAGAGTTTTAGTTTTGAGAGAGGCAAGAGTTCTGGAGATGGATGGTGCTGATGATTGCACAATAATATGAATGTATTTAATGTCACAGAACTATAGATACAAAGTGGCTAAGATAGTCAATTTTACGTTGTGTATTTTGCCAAAATTTTTAAAAATGGGAAGAAAAAGAAACATTGGTGATAAACGTTTACTAAGATGCATTCCTGTAGCTCCAAAAAGTAGACTGAAAAAAACCTTCTTTTACTGACACACCACAACTTATAAATATTCTGTGTTCTTCTGAACTTGATTTGCCCAGGAGGCTCAGCAGTGCAAAGGACACTCAACTCGCTTCACTGCTAGTAAGGGACCTAAAAGCATGACAGCTACTCTGTGCTATCAAAACACCAATTGGTATAAACATTACTAAATTACAAAGACAATTGGAGACTTTGAAGTCAGGGTCATTAAGTTCATATTTGAACCATAAATAGCAAAATATAATGAGTCTCCATTAAATAGGGAAGACAACTAGTCTTTTATGAGTACCGGAGCACCTAAAAAAGGGTCTAGAGAACTTACTAACCTGCCAGTACACAGAAAAAATAAACAAAAACAAGGAAATGGCCCTGTTCCTGGAGGTTATCAGCACCTGTCCAGGGTATATAAAGAGCCCAGAGGGGGAGGAAGACATTCACACCTGAGAACACCCACTCCTCTCACCAGTCCAGCCATCCCAGACCCAGACACCACCATGACCGGCTCCTGCTGTGGCTCCACCTGCTCAAGCTGTGGGGGAGGCTGCTGCCAGCCCTGCTGCTGCCAGCCCTGCTGCTGCCGCGACCCCTGCTGCTGCCGCCCCTGCTGCTGCCAGACCACCGTGTGCCGCCCTGTGACCTGTGTGCCCCGCTGCACGCGCCCCATCTGTGAGCCCTGCCGCCGCCCCATCTGCTGTGACCCCTGTGGCCTGCAGCAGGGCTGCTGCCGCCCCATCGCCTGCTGCCCCACATCCTGCACGGCCATTGTCTGCCGCCCCTGCTGCTGGGCCTCCACCTGCTGCCAGCCCATCTGTGTGCAGGCCCCCTGCTGCCGGCCCCCCTGCTGCCAGCCTGCCCCCTGCCGCAGCACCTGCAGGACCTACCCCTGCTGCTGCTGAGCAGTGCCTCATGGCAAAGGGTTGCCCAGAGCTGGGTCCATCCTGCTGTCCCTTAGCTTCACTGCAGAACAGCATGCCTTTTCTTGAGAAGCCCATTTCTCATCTCTTCAAATAGCTCACAGTACACACTGAAGACACCTTTTCAGGCCAACTACTGATGAAGAATGCCCTGTCTTCTCAAGGCCCTAGTCTAACTCCAAATCATGTTGTCTGTTTTCTAATAAACTTCGTACTCTCTGCATAGAAATCATGGTCTTTTTGATATTTCCTTTCAGTAGATTTCTGTCTCTCTGTTTTGTCCAGAGATCTTCAAAGCAAGATGCCAAATAAACCTTTAAATTGTTTTATGCAACAATCTAAGTCTAGTTAGTTTCCTTACTATCCTTGTAAATGGCATTCATAGGGCAAAGTAGCTCAGTAAGGAAGGTGGGCATGGCTAGATTTTCATCACGTATATGGAGTCACTTGCACTCACTATTCCAGACACACAAAACATCTTCCAAATGACCATTAAGATGGGCTGACGCTTAGAAATTCCCAGAGGGTTTTTTCACTGACCTATTAGCACAGCATAGAACAGCATATGACTTGCCTCCAGTGTCAAGTCACAGAGCTCTGGGGCATGAATTACTAAGACATGACCCATATTTTCCCTGCCTGGAAATAAATTTCGGCTATGGGTTGAGGATGAGTGTCTTAGACTGAATCAATACTAGAATTGCTTATGGAGGGACTAGTGGACTCTATCTTTGAGGATCTTTTACAAAGGGGAGGGAAAATCTATTCAGGAGATTTTGGTCAGAAGTGCTTAGAGTAGAGAAATTTGTCTTTTTTACTTGAGGTTTTACATATCTTCTGAAGAGGCTCCCTTTGCACAAAATGTGATCATCATGAAGATCCCCCCACAACACGAAATGGTGATTATGCTCAAATGTGCCTTGGAACAGCAAAGCACAAGCAACGAAAGCAAAACTCAACAAGCGGCACTACATCAAACGAAAAAGCTTCTGCACAGCAGAAGAAAGAGTCCACAAAATGAAAAGGCAACCTACTGAAAGGGAGAAAGTTTTGCAAACCACACATCTGATGAGAGGTTAATATCCAAAATAAATAAGAAACACCTACAACTCAATAGCAAAACAAAAACAAAAACCAAAAAAAAGAACCAAACAAATGTAAAAATGAGCAGATGACTTAAATAGACAATTTCCCAAAGAAGACTTACAAATGGCCAGCAAGTACACAAAAACCTGCTCAGCGTGACTAATCATGGGGGAAATGCAAATCAAAACCACAAGGTGATAGCATCTCACACACGTCACAGTGGCTGTTATTAAAAAAAAAGAGAGAGAGAAAACAAATGCTGTCCAGGATGTGAAGGAAAGAAAGCCGTGGTGCACGGCTGATGAGAATGGAAACAGGTACAGTCACTATGGAAAAGCATACGGGTTCCTTTAAAAAATTAGAACTAGAACTACCACATGGTCCAGCAGAGGGGCATCTGCACTCACGTGTTAGTACAGCCAAGACGTGGACTCAACCGAAATGTCTAATGACGGGTGAATAGATTAAAAAATTGTAGGAGATATATCTATATCTATCTACATCTATGTATCTATTCATGTACGTATATACACACAGTGGAATATTATTCAGCCATAAAAAGGAAGAAAATTCTGCCATTTTTGAAACCATAGGTGGACCTTTAGGGCATTAGGCTAAGTGAACTAAGTCAGACAGAGACAGATAGATATTATATGATCTCACTTATACCTGTCATCAAAAACACAGAACTCATAGAAACAGCGTAGGAAGGTGGTTGCCGGGGGCTGAGATATAGGAGAAATGGGGAGATGTTGCTCAAAGGATACAAACTTTCAGTTGTAAAGATGAGTAAGTTGGGGGGATCTAAATGTATAGTATGATGACTACAGTTAACAAGACTGTATTGTATACTTGACAGTTGCTATGAAAGTTGAGCTTTAATGTTCCCACCATAACAACAAAGTAATTACGTGAGGTGTAGGATATGTTAATTAACCCTATCGCAGTGAACATTCTGCAACATATATGTGCCAAATCACCACAATACACGCCTTATTTATTCAATGTTATGTGTCGATTATATCTTAATAAATCTGGGGGGGGGAGAGAGTAGAATGTACAGGTTTTTATGTGGGCTCTGGTTACTGCTTTGAAAAAATCACGTGTGTCCATGGGTAAGAGAAAGAATGTAAAATGTGAGTCAAAGGTCCTCATTGAAGAGAACTGTGCTTGATTTCTCCCTCCCCTGTTTCCACAGTTGTGACTCTGTTTAGTCAATTTACATTCCTTTTAAAGTTTTGAAATTATGTTTGAAATTCCATTTAGGGAGCTTTAGCTCCTGGCGCCCCAGGCACATTCTTTCGAACAACGAGCAAGATCCTGAAGTGATCTAAAACCCTGTCTGGAGAATAACAGGAGGGGTAAAGCTGAAAAGCAATGAGGCTGTTCCCATGAATTCCTCAGCTGCCTCTGCCTCCACCTCCCGTAGAAACGCATGCACCGCACTTCCAGCGGAGCCATCGCAGAGCAGCTGAGCGGCCTCCCAACGCGTTGCCTCTGCACAGTGTGCTGCATATGTTTGCAATGCCGGTGGAAAAACCTCTGTCTTGTCACTTCTTAGTCATAGCACCGTGTCCAGGTAAATTAAGAATAAACTTCTCGTGACATCATTCGTTATCACACACACAAGAAAAACAAGTATAAAAATGTTACGTCTCAGAGATCAGATCAGCATTCTGTGGTCAGAAGGACGAGAGACATGCACAACATGAACTGGAGAAAAGAAATTTAAAAAGTGGATGGCAGTCTTGGATGCTTTATTCCAATACTTACTTGGTTTACAAAAATAAAGGTTTGTGCTTCCCATACAAGTCTATGAGCTGCAGTCCTATTTAAGGCATAAATACATTCCATTTTATCAAGTGGTATGTAGTTCCAAGGAGTCCACCCTGAAGGACATGTCTAATACCTGTGTGATTAGCATGTAGGTTTGTCAGGAGCTCTTGGGGGGCAAGGAAGGATCTAGTCATTGTTCTATAAACCCTTATGTTTAATTTCTTTTAAAAATTGCAATTCCTATAGAACCATTTGTCAGGATTGATCAGGTGCTATCTACTAAAAAAGGAGCATCAGGGGCTGCTACCGCCTGAAATGACTATAAGTGCTTAGATTTGGATGATAAACAACATGGATATATTCATATTTAGGGTACAAAAAGAGTTATTTAATGAGATCATGAGTATGCCATGAGCAACGCAACTATTAGTCAAACCAAAATTCTACTTAATTGGTCAAAAGAGAAACAAGCGGGGTCATCCTCACCCGGCCAGGGTATATAAAGAGCCCAGAGGGGGAGGAAGACATTCACACCTGAGAACACCCACTCCTCTCACCAGTCCAACCATCCCAGACCCAGACACCACCATGACCGGCTCCTGCTGTGGCTCCACCTGCTCAAGCTGTGGGGGAGGCTGCTGCCAGCCCTGCTGCTGCCAGCCCTGCTGCTGCCGCGACCCCTGCTGCTGCCGCCCCTGCTGCTGCCAGACCACCGTGTGCCGCCCTGTGACCTGTGTGCCCCGCTGCACGCGCCCCATCTGTGAGCCCTGCCGCCGCCCCATCTGCTGTGACCCCTGTGGCCTGCAGCAGGGCTGCTGCCGCCCCATCGCCTGCTGCCCCACATCCTGCACGGCCATTGTCTGCCGCCCCTGCTGCTGGGCCTCCACCTGCTGCCAGCCCATCTGCGTGCAGGCCCCCTGCTGCCGGCCGCCCTGCTGCCAGCCTGCCCCCTGCCGCAGCACCTGCAGAACCTACCCCTGCTGCTGCTGAGCAGTGCAATGATTACCTAGAGCAAGCAATCAGCCTTCTGAAAAAGTCATACCCCCATTTCTCAACCCAACAAACCTCCAGCCCTGAGCCATTAAGACCCCAAGTTAGCCAGAGGTTGCATGAAGATCCAGGCTCATCTATTAAGATTTGGGCTGTTCTCAAGTCTTTGTAATAGTAGCAACTTCTTTCTTTCCATCTTAGATCTTAGGCCTTTGTGGCATGTTTGTTTTCTAATAAACTTCTCTTCTTTGGCCTAGCAAACTCAGCTTTGGTTTTACTTATTCATTCTAATTTTTATCATTAAAACGTAACATAACAAAAATGTGCTAATTGACTATCATCTGCAAGTTACACATAGTGTGGTATATAATAGAAAATAAAATTGACTTATCTCCTCTTCAAGAAACTTCCAGGAAGGTGATTCAAATTAACAATAACTCAACCAAAAATTAGAATATGAAGAAAATCAAAGTACAAGACACTCTTTGGTATCAGCAGAGAAGTTACTATTGATTGGGAAGAACAAATACTGAAAGGAGAAGCTAGCATTTTAGAAGGGTTAAGATTTCGGGGGTACAGATCTGAGGGAAAATGGCATTCTCAACAACAGAAACAATATGCACAAAGGAATAGACAGGTCGTTCAGAGGACAGTTGGTTGGGAGCACTGGGTATATGTAGAGTGATAATGGAAGGTAAATTTGGAAAATTTATGTGCTTGAATATTAACCAAATGAGTGTGCCCTTAAAGCAATAAGCATTAAGGAGCTTTTGAAAGCCTTGAGGCAGGGGAATGGCATGACAGGAGTTGGACACTAGAGTGAATCCTATGATTGCTGCTTATGAAAACAGAAGGCCCAAGGCTAGATATAACGACTATACAGAAACAAATTAAGAGCTGAACTAAGATGATAGCCATAGAATAAAGAAGTCACAAAGAGCATGGCAGACCTAGAAACTCTGAAGGAATATTAACTAATCTGAATGTGAGAAACAAGAGACAATTAGGAAGCAAATGTGACTTATTGCAGTTCCAGAGGAAACTCTTCCGGTCAGTAGGCACCTGAAAGAATTTTTACATACTTACACTTATTTACTGTATGTTTAAAATCGCCACTCCATGGTGTATTCTGCCTTCCACTAATATTCATATTCTTTAGCTATTATAAAATATTTCTTAAATAGAAGACAAATAATTTTACTAACTCTGATCCTGGAAAACACCATCATATAAAATAAAATGAACAGATTTCGAAGTGAAGAATTGAGTTTTATACCCAGCTCTTCTGGCTATGTATTGGATGTGTGAATGGAGCAAGTCACTAACCTCTCCAAAATGCAGCCATTCTTAGACTCAATCATAGTCTAACATCAACTGATGCTCAGAGGAAATTAAAAGTTATTCATAGCATAACATCAATGTTCCACTTTAGAACTTTGGGGTTGAAAGGGTCTACATTTGACCCTTTCCTTGATTGATCCTTCCTATCAATAGTATACTGATTTGTGTACTAAAGCAAGATATGGGGCAGACAGATTAGGTCTTGCTTTCTACATAACACTTTAGTGCCTCATGCATGATAGGATTTAATAAACATGTGCTATATATAAAAAGAATGATGTCAGTTTTGGTACCTATAGAATTAAATGGTTGGGTAAGATGATTTATTAAGGTTTTGATCTTCAATATGCAATGATTCCATCTAACCATTTTTCACCTTCATACCTACAGTCATGGTTATCACATGACATGAACAGCTTTATGACACTAGCATGAATCACTTTTTAATTCTATTCTTGTACTAACCAACACCTCTGCCTCATAAAAGCTAACTACGTGCTTTTCTTCATGGTTGGAAGGAAGAAATAAGCTTACCCAGGTAGCAATAACATGTTCTTTTGGCCACAAAGTCTGGTGTGTTGTTGTTTTTTCATTTCCCCCCATGTAACCATAAATATAAAGTGGAAAATCACCTATTTTCTTTTAGCAACCGCCAGGAATTGTTTCCATTTTTACTTTGCTGAAATTTATTTTAATCTCTTCGCTCTTATTGAACAATATCTGATCATCCATTTCCTAGCCTGCCTTATAAGCATTGTGATCCAGAAAAAGTATTTCCAAGTTCCTGCTTTTTCTTCTATTGGTTCTCCTTTGTCAATTAAATGGTTGTGCTCTTTGGTCTGATGTCCTTATATAAGATACAAGGTGCAGTTACATAAAATGACATAAAGTGAAATGACTCCCACCTTTGAGAAACCAATACAGTCCTGATCATCTGTGCAGCAGTGATTTTCATGTTTCATAGAAATATAAGTTACACTTAAAAGTTTTTGTGATCTTTTTCCTAATTACTGGATATGAATTTTAGCCCTTATTTTAAACTTGTGATAACAAAATATCCATAGTAAACTGGAGTGGGACAGGTTTCGTTCCACATCCTCCTAGTGATAAATATTTCCTCAAGGCTGAATGTGTAAAGTTCAGGAGAGAGCATAGAAATTGGAGAGATCTGATTTCTAGAAAGATTTGTAAATTTCTATGAATATGAAGTTTATCAGAGCTTCCATCTGGGTGATTGTAGAGAATATAATTTTATTAATCTAAAAAAGTATGAAGAGCCTTGCATAAAGGCCATGGTTAGTAACAACAGTCAATGATTAATTTTTTTTCCTGAAGACTTGAGTTCTGGTGACTATGGACCCCAAAATCTCATCCCCTCAGGAATGAGAGTCACTTTGTCAGGTAACGATTACAGCATTGTTTGGAAACAAAAGATCAACAATTCTACCAAGGACTACCGAACATGTTTGGTGAGTACTACTAGCTGAGCAATAAGGAAAAACCAATTTGGACATATATTTAAAATAACTCAGTATTTGAATAATAATAAGAGGGCCCAGAGAAAGCTTGTTTAAAGAGTAACAAGATAAAAATGCTGTCCACCACACAGAAACTGGCCAAGGCCTATAAAAGGCCCAAGTGGAACAAGCAGCCCTAACTCAGAAACTCCTCCAAGCAACCCAACTCTCAATCCAACTCCTGACACCATGGCCTGCTGTCAAACTAGCTTCTGTGGATTTCCCAGCTGTTCCTGTGGGCCCTGTGGCTCCAGCTGCTGCCAGCCAACCTGCTGCCAGACCAGCTGCTGTGGGACCGGCTGCGGGACAGGCTGTGGGACCTGCTGTGGCACTGGCTGTGGCCAGGGTGGCTGCTGTGGAGGCGTGAGCTGCCGCACCAGGTGGTGCCGCCCTGACTGCCGCGTGGAGGACACCTGTGTGCCCCCCTGCTGTGTGGTGAGCTGCACCCCCCCAACCTGCTGCCAGCTGCACCATGCCCAGGCCTCCTGCTGCCGCCCATCCTACTGTGGACAGTCCTGCTGCCGCCCAGCCTGCTGCTGCTACTGCTGTGAGCCCACCTGTTGAAAACCTCTTCTGATGGGAATCCTAAGAAAATGGCACATCCAAATTAACCAATGTAGAGTTCCAACAAACTTCTGAGTTCCAATACCCATAACTCAGCTTGCGACCTTTTGTCACATGGCTATATAATTTTCCTAAGATGTAAATGAATTTATAGTAGAAGACCAAAAATATTTCATAGACCTGCATATCAACAGAAGTCCTACAATGTGAAAAGAGTGCATAATATATTACTGTAAATATTACCTGAAATATTTCAACCGGTCATTGGGTTTGGGATTTAATAAAATTTTTCATTCTTCAGTGATGAGGTCATTGTTGAATAGTTCTTTTCTTTGGAACTTGTTATTAACACTAGGGTACTGGGATTTTTCAAAATCTCGATAAATGTGCCGTAGCACTATGGTTTTTCATTATTGTGCCTTTTAATAATGGTCTTTTAAAAGGTGGATTTCCTTTGTTTTGTATTAAATGGTCCAATATTCTGCAGCCAAAATATATGATTAAAAGAATACATCAGTATTTATGAACTATTTCTTAAGGTCCTCAAATGTGCAATTGATAGGAGTGGGGAACCTTTTGTCTGCCAAGGGCCATTTGGATATTTATAACATCATTCCCAGGCCATACAAAATTATCAACTAAAAAGTTAGCCTGCTATATTTGGTCAAACATTTAATTAACTCACCCCTAATGTGATGGCTGGAACTGCTTCTCTTTGGTGAGGCCTTGGTAGGGCCAGACCAAATGATTTCGGGGGCCATATACGGTCCTTGGGCGGGATGTTCCCCACCCCTGGGCCGCTAGGTGTTGCAGAAGGTCAATTTTACAAAAAGGAATTTTATGACATTTAGCTTCTTGAAAACACTGCCAAATCGATTCATTTCATTCATATATGGTTCTGTGTACAATTCTTTCTATCAGCAAGGGTATAAAGGGGGTAATGCATAATTGGAAAGACAGTAAACACAAGATTTTACAATAATACATAAGATGTAAAGGCATCCTGAGTTCCAGATCCCACCCTGTAACTAACAATCTATGAATTCTTGAGCAATCCCTTCACCTGCCTGGGTATCTGTGTCTAACCTGGAAAATGAGCGAATGGAGTTTTACTACTTATAATGTCCCTTCCAGGCATAGGGTAGTAAGTCATTTCCTAAACAGGTGACAATGAATCCGTTTAGATGCCCAAAAAAGAAAAGACAGCCAATGGTCAACTATTGTATGTGTTACCATTTCATATATAAAAAGCACATTAGAATATTAAAGTGGCTGAGATGTCCTGCAAAAAGCAACCTCTATCACCATCACTCCCAGGCTGATTTAACCTCTATTCACTTGTCACCAGCTAACATCCTATAACGCCAGTGTTCCTCAAAATATGTTTCACAAGATGACTAAAGGGAATTTCAACTGAAGTTTTTATAATAGCAATACAATTCTTTCATCTACTGTGAGGTAGAAAATAAATGTCCATTACAGGGATGGATTTAAACCAATGTGGTGTTGGCATACACGATCCCTATTTTTATTCTGATCGCCAGAGAGAGTTCTAGAATGAAACGATGAAATGAAAGATACGTAATGGAGCTTCTGTTAAAAACAAATGAAATCACTGGGGTCTTAAAATCAAAGCGGTGAGCCAACAGCTCAAGGTGGATGGGAATGAGGGGCGATTACTGAGAGGTTATTGGGCAGTGCTCTGGGGTGCTGAAACTGGAGAGAAGTGTGGTGGTGGCACACCTGAGTGCACTTTATGTTGTACACTTAAAACTAATACCCTGCTAGCCCAGCCAGCATGGCTCAGTGGTTGAGCGTTCACCCAGGAACCAGGAGATCTCGGTTCAATTCCTGGTCAGGGCACATGCCTGGGTTGCGTGCTGGATCCCCAGTAGGGGGCTTGCAGGAGGCAGCCGATCAATGACTCTCTCTCATCACTGATATTTCTTTCTCTCTTTCCCTCTCTCTTCCTCTCTCTGAAATCAATAAAAACATTTAAAAAAATTTTTTAATCTAAAAACACCCCTAATACAATGCTACATGTCAATTGTATCTCCATTTTAAGAAAAGAACATTTAAATCTATAGAGTATCCTAAAATCAAAGACTGGATGAAGTCACAAGTCAAGTAGGTTAACTTGTTCCGCACTTAAGATTTTCTTGAAATATACTTATTATATAGCTTTTAAAAATATAAAATCTCCAGAGAAATCTATAATCACCAATGTTATTACCCACCCTCAACTCCATCTTTCCTCCCTCTATTCTCCAAAAGTCTGTAAGAAAGAGGGCAAATTTTCTTTGATTTTCCCTAGAGCACCTGCTTACATGGAAAAGAGGGAACTGACTATAATGGTTTAAAGAGTTCAGTCTAGACTCAGATGGCATGGGTTCACATTTCAGATTCACCATTTGTTAGTGTGAACTTGGGTGAATGACTTAAATGTTTGTGGCTCAGTGTCCTCATATAGACGATGGAATAGCAATGATACCTACCCCATAGGATTGCTGTGAAAATTAAATGCATTGATGCAAGCAAAGTACTCAGAACTGTTTGGACACATAAGTGCTTCATAAATGGGAACATCCATAGTTCCCAGCCCCGAACGAAACCACTCCATTCTGGGCAGCTGAGTCACTTTGCTTCTCTGGCAAAGTGAAGAAAAGAAAGAGTAGAGGAGGGGCAGCTGTCAACATTGGAGGCCACATTGCTGAGAATTAAATGCCGTGTGAAACCCAGGAGCTCAATTATTAGGGTCAACATTGAGTAATACTGACACTCAAAGGTGAGGTATCATTCAATTATTCTTTGGGCAATGGGCAAATTGTAACAAATATGGGAAATTAGGGCTTACATACTCTGAACGCTAATGACTACTTGGCCGGTAAAGAATCCTAATTGAAGACCAAATAAAAGCAACTTTTAAAGCTATCAGAAGGTTGAACAAATAACTCAGGGACAGGGCAATTATAATTTAGAAACAAGTTATTTAAACACAAACAAGGAAGAGACTTTGGGAATTATGTAAATAATAGCTGGCCAAGGCTTATAAAAGGCCCATTGTGGAAGTCTTCGCCAAAACTAAAAAATTTCTCCAAGGAACCCAACTCTCAATCCAACTCCTGACACCATGGCCTGCTGTCAAACTAGCTTCTGTGGATTTCCCAGCTGTTCCTGTGGGCCCTGTGGCTCCAGCTGCTGCCAGCCCAGCTGCTGCCAGCCCAGCTGCTGCCAGCCAACCTGCTGCCAGACCAGCTGCTGTGGGACCGGCTGCGGGACAGGCTGTGGGACCTGCTGTGGCACTGGCTGTGGCCAGGGTGGCTGCTGTGGAGGCGTGAGCTGCCGCACCAGGTGGTGCCGCCCTGACTGCCGCGTGGAGGACACCTGTGTGCCCCCCTGCTGTGTGGTGAGCTGCACCCCCCCAACCTGCTGCCAGCTGCACCATGCCCAGGCCTCCTGCTGCCGCCCATCCTACTGTGGACAGTCCTGCTGCCGCCCAGCCTGCTGCTGCTACTGCTGTGAGCCCACCTGCTAAAAAGCCAAGTTGCTGATTTTCAACTTGAAGTTTCAACTTCCAACTCAATCCATGAGCTAATTATCTCTTCAACACCCCCAGATCAAGTTCTCGAACTTTTATTTGGCTTTCGTTGTGGGGCTACCAGATACTTGAGCCTCACAGACCTATCTCCCTCACAGACCTTGGTCTCCCCACTGAGGCAACCAAAATACAAATTTAACTCTCAAGAAATGGGAAAACCAATTTGCGTTGCGATTGACCTTCAGCAAGTACGCAATCCCACGCTCCAGGCCTCAGTGCTGCCAAGGCTGTGGAAGGACTATCTGTACTTCTCAGATATGTTCACCTCCTATACTCCACCATCCTGCAAACTGAACTTCTCATAAAAGAGGAATGCTATACCAAGGTCTAATAAACTATATCTACCTGGTGCAGCAGACATATCTCTTTTTCTTCATTGAGTGTACTCATGATGTTTATTTCATAGAAAATCATGCAACATATTTTAATTTGGTTTTGCTATTGCACACTGCTCTTCCTACACACTGTTAGGAAATTTGATCAGATCCAATGGAGGTTAATCCCCATAAAAAGATCCAGCGAAGGCAGTTCAAGGGCCTCAGAGATGGCACCACTCTGTGACCATATCCTGACCTCACACAGTGCTTTCACAACCAGAGAGCTACAGAAGTCAGGACCTCTGAATCCAGCACCAGGATATGAGTTACTTTTCCATATCTGTTAGAGGGATGCTCTTTTGTGTAATCTTCAAACACTGGTAGTGTATGCTCAGTGCCATGTGCACACGGTCTTGCAGAGTAAACCAACAGAACTACAAGTTGGGAAGCCTCTCTGAGGAAATATGCTTTGAATTAGATGTAGATTTTTACTCCAAAAACTTTTCTTCCCCAGTTTCTAAACTGAAAGTGAGGATAACAAAGATTTTGCTCTGTTTTTAGAATCAACGTAAGTACTTTGGCTTAAAATGTATACTTAACAGAACTATATATTTATTATACATATACATGCATTTACATAAAATACACATATATGATGAATTTATACACATTTAAACACAAGTATCACAGAATACTTCACAAATTTGGGTGTTTTTGGGGAAAGGATCAGGATTAATTCCCGGTTTCTTGGCATTAGAACTGAACAAAACTGAAGGTATTCTTTTTTATTAAGAATATTACTTTGGCCCAGCTGGCATGGCTCAGGGGTTGAGCATCGACCTAGGATCCAGGACATCGAGATTTGATTCCCTATCAGGACACATGCCCGGGCTGCAGGCTTGATCCCTAGCAGGGGGTGTGCAGAAGGCAGCCGATCAATGACTCTCATCATTGATGTTTCTGTCTCTCTCTCTCTCCCTCCCTTCCTCTCTCTCCCTTCTTCTCTCTGAAATCAATAAAGATATATTTAAAAAAAAAAAAAAAAAAGAATACTACTTTGGCTCTGGCCGGGTGGCTCAGTGGGTTGGAGCATCATCCTGTACACCAAAAGGTTGCGGGTTTGATTCTCGGTCAGGGCACATACCTAGGTTGAGGGTTCGACTGCTAGTCAGGGTGCATATGGGAGGCAACCGATAGGTGCTTCTCTCTCACACCAATTGTTTCTCTTTCTCTTTCTCTTTCTCTCTCTCTTCTCCTTCTCTCTCTCTAAAGTCAATAAACATATCCTTAGGTGAGCATAAAAAAAAGAGTATTACTTTGGTTAAAATTGCAATGCTTTATTCATTCAAGGGTTAATAAAAAAATCAAGTAATTAGAAAGCATGAATAATGGGTAAGGTGTAAGCAAAGAATCTCCCCGACGCACTAACTAGAGACCTGATCCAATCTCAAAAACATGCCTGGAACAACAGAACAGAAATGAAGACACATTTGTCCCCTTACTCCTTTGAGTCTAACTACTGACCACTTCCAGGTATCACTACCTAACAGCTCCAGCTGAGAAAAACAAATGGACAGTGACTTTGGTAGGAGGCAGATTTGGATGTTTTCATTACCATACACTGCTAACCATTCATTCCTTCTTTAACTCAACAAGCACATACCGAGCGACTACACGCAGATGGCGCGGAAGGTCCTATCTAGGAAACCGAGGTGAGCCAGACAGGCAGATGGTGCCCTTAAGGAACGAATGATCTGGTGGAGCAATGCCACAGCTTTAGGCCTAGAGGTGTCTGCATTCCCACCAGCAGTGTACCAGGGTGGCCTTTTCTCCACACCCTCGCCAGTACTGGTTGTTTGTTGCTTTTTAAACCTTCCACCTAACAATACGGAGGGTCTGCCTCTTTCTTTGGTCTCTCCTTGCCCTTTGGGTATGTCGGCCAGTTTGCAAACTAAAAGCAGCACTAATCACATAGCCAAAGGTGAAAACAAAACAAGGGTGGGTTGATGAATGAATGGATAAACAAATTGTAGTGCATACATACAAAGGAATATCCCAGATGGCAGAGGGGGTGGGGGCGGGCAGGACTGGATGAAAAAAGGTGAAAAGATTCGCCAAAGGACATATACGTAGCCCAAGGACACAGACAAGTGTGGTGAAGGCTGGTGGGGCTGGGTGGAGGTAGGCAAAGCAGGAGTGAATAGGGGACATCTGTAATAGTGTCAACAATAAAATTTTAGAAAGAAAGGAAATTCTGACACATTCTAAAACATGGATAACTCTTAAGAATATTATGCTAAGTGAAATAAGCCCGTCACAAAAAGACAAATATTGTATGATTCTACTTGTATGAGGTATTAAGAGTGGTGAAGTTCATCAAGACACAAAGTAGAATGGTGGTTGCCAAGGGTTTGGGGAGGGGAGAATGGGAAAGCTGTTTAATGGATATAGGGTTTCTGCTTTGCAAATAAAAAGGATTCACAATGTGAATTTACTTAATACTGGGTGAGCTGTACTCTTAAAAATGGTTAAGATCGTAAATTTTATGTGGCTTTTACTACAATTAAATTGTTTAAAAATAAATATATATAGGAGACCCCAACTTTACTGAATTAGAAGATATATGTGTATGTATGCCTTTGTACTGTTTTACTTGTTAAAATGTGTGTTCACTGCTAGCATACATTTTTACTTAGTACAATCAGAAAACAGCCTACAAGCTAAAGTCATCAAGAGTCTCAGTTGGGAATATGTACATTGACAACAAAGACAAATGCCCTCGAGAGCCCTGGGGACCCTATAACTCGTACGCGCTGACCACAGAGAGGCATATTTCTATGTTGATGAATCAAGTGAGCACTCACGATGACACTACTGTTAGTTATTCCAAGTCTAGACAACTTGTTTATGAAATCATGGTCCTAACTGAGTGACCACCTATAAGGATACGTTCAGTTTAAACAAACTCTGCCTAAAGGTTATCAAAGGACAGGTTCGACAAAGCAAGCCAGGGCAGTGGTTGGCTCAAGTTTTGTCTCTCATGTGACTAACATAAAGAGGAGCTGCCATGATTGGCTTCCAAAATGAGCCTTCACTTGATCCACGGGGCAAAGACGAAACATAATGAGACTTAATTGAGCAATGACCAAAACAGGCCATTGAAATGCTATTTATAACTTTCTAAACAACTCAGGTATTAGCCAATCAGAGACTGACTTTGCAAATAGTGTCAAGGAAATATGCTAAATTTTAGGGAATTAGGTGTCTCAAAGGACTATATAAAAGGCAAGATGTAGAAGGTGCAGCCAAAACTCAAAAACATCTCCTAACAACACACCTCTCAACTCAACTCCTGACACCATGGCCTGCTGTCAAACTAGCTTCTGTGGATTTCCCAGCTGTTCCTGTGGGCCCTGTGGCTCCAGCTGCTGCCAGCCAACCTGCTGCCAGCCCACCTGCTGCCAGACCAGCTGCTGCCAGCCAACCTGCTGCCAGACCAGCTGCTGTGGCACTGGCTGTGGCCAGGGTGGCTGCTGTGGAGGCGTGAGCTGCCGCACCAGGTGGTGCCGCCCTGACTGCCGCGTGGAGGACACCTGTGTGCCCCCCTGCTGTGTGGTGAGCTGCACCCCCCCAACCTGCTGCCAGCTGCACCATGCCCAGGCCTCCTGCTGCCGCCCATCCTACTGTGGACAGTCCTGCTGCCGCCCAGCCTGCTGCTGCTACTGCTGTGAGCCCACCTGCTAAAAGGGAGGTTGCTGATTACTTCAAGAATGAAAAGGGAAGCACAGGAAAACTGCCTTGATCTCTGAAGAAGTGTGGACTTTACTTGGATGCTAAGTATCAGGATGTTTCTAAGCCGCTGAGAAATAAGTCTGAGGGCCCTCCTGAGTTGCTGAATTAGCCCACTGAAAATGTGTATCAATCAGAGGGCCAAACGAGTGATGGCTCTGTTCTCCTCCCTACCTCTTGATCCCCACACATTTTCAGGTCTGCTTTCTCCTTGAATATTCTCTGTAAATTTCAAATAAAACGTTTAAATGTGTTAAGCAAACTGATTCATTTTCTTCCTTCTATCATTTAGCTTGTCCACCTTTAGCCGAAATTCAAGAAACTGAATTTGCACTCTAAGGCATAAAGTCTAAACCAGAAAGATTAAATATAGATATATTCTGCTTCCATCCACAGCTGATGAAATGTTCCATGCATTAAATAATGTTTTTAGTTATTCAAATACTTACATGCTCCAATCTATTATGATTAGGTCTAAACCAATAAGGCCAATTTCAGCTAAAATTTTCAGGTTGATCAAAGCTAGGGGATTTCTACCTAGATGTGCTTCTATCATTTTTAATCTCCTTCCCTTTAATATACTAGATGTTCTCCTTCATGCATGCCCAGTACCTAAAGAAATTGTATTAATGACTAAATGGATTTTAAAATATGTACCAGGTACTGTCTATCAGACACTATTTTCCAAGAGCATTTAGGTTTTAATTCCTATGCCTTATCCTATTATAGTCTTCCTACTGATCCCCAAATTGATCTCTAAGCTTCAACTCCAAGTACTCCCCTCCATTTATTATAAGTATGTATAAGGTGTGTCATTGGTCTAAATGGAATTAGAATAGACAGCTATGTAGATGCCCAATGAGTTCCACCATCGCCATTTGTCAGACAAATGCATTAGAAATATGAAACTATATATTTTGCATTTTGCAATCCAATTTGAAAGATGTTCTCTTAAGAAGTTAGCATAGCCCTACCCAGTTCAGCTCAGTGGTTAGAGTGTCGGCCTGCAGACTGAAAGGTCCTGGGTTTGATTCTGGTCCAGAGCACATATTATGGTTGCAGAGATCAATCCTGGGCCCAGGTCGGAAAACGTGCAGGAAGCAACCAATCGATGTTTTTTTCTCACATCAGTGTTTCTGTCTCTTTCTCTCTCCGCCCCCCCCCCCTTTCCACTCTCTGAAAAAGCAATGGAAAAAATATCCTCAGGCGAGGAGAAAAATAAAATAAAATAAAGAAGTCAGCACAAATCTAGACCAAAAATACCATTTACCCATTAATTTTTCAATTATTCTTAGGTATTTGAGAGCAATATACAAAATACAACATGACAAGATATCAGATACTTTAAGACAAGCCTTTGCTGAGTTATTTACAAGCTCCCAGCACTTACCTCTATCATCTAATTAGTAGCAGAATAAAGTAAAAGGCAGTGTATTCTTCAAAATGTCATAACTCCCAAATGTTTTTCCTGAGCCTTGGTTCAAGTACCAAGCACAGAAAAAAAATTCAGCATTTCCTGGTCTCTTTTGACAGTAATGACTCCTTCATGAGAGGTGCTCAGCTTGAAAGTTCTACTTAAATCATTATTAAGTGGTACAGGCATCCAGGAATCATGCCTTTTACGCCACCCATTCAAAATCATATTTAGTCAACATTCAGGTACTACCAGAAGTAAAGCACTCTGCTAGATACTTTCATACATACTATCTCATTTGGTTCACAAAAAAGGATTTTTTGCCTGAAACACAAGTAACATTTACACATTTCAAATTGGTTGAAATAAAGGAACTATAATGGGAATTTGATATCATGATGTCGGAGTAAATAACTTGGGAATTATACATGGCAGAAGGTACTCTTTCAATTCAGTGGATGTCCTGATGTCCTAGAGTATTTAGTCTATATATCCAGAAGGAAAAATAATAGTTTAAAAAAAAAGCGCACAATTATCCTTAGCCTGGGAGGTCTGGACAGTGTCATGTGGAATAAATGCCTCTATAAAGCATATGTGTTGACATGGACAAAAATAGGAGGACTCTTTGAACATGGAAAACCACAAACCTATTCCAAAGAGCAGAAGACTGATATGAGGAGTCCAAATGACACTATAAAACAAAGTAATTTCTAAACTGTTGCTCAGAATGTGTCATACATTTTTCAATGTAAGCCAATCAGAGGCTCACTGAGGAACGAATTTAAACAAAAACAAGGAAGGTATCTTAAGAATTGTATAAATAGCAGCTGGCCAGAGTATATAAAAGGCCCGACATAGTTCCTACCACCCAAACTCTGCCAAGCAACCCAACTCCTGACACCATGGCCTGCTGTCAAACTAGCTTCTGTGGATTTCCCAGCTGCTCCACTGCTGGGAACTGTGGCTCCAGCTGCTGCCAGCCCAGCTGCTGCCAGCCCAGCTGCTGCCAGCCAACCTGCTGCCAGACCAGCTGCTGTGGGACCGGCTGCGGGGCAGGCTGTGGGACCTGCTGTGGCACTGGCTGTGGCCAGGGTGGCTGCTGTGGAGGCGTGAGCTGCCGCACCAGGTGGTGCCGCCCTGACTGCCGCGTGGAGGACACCTGCGTGCCCCCCTGCTGTGTGGTGAGCTGCACCCCCCCAACCTGCTGCCAGCTGCACCATGCCCAGGCTTCCTGCTGCCGCCCATCCTACTGTGGACAGTCCTGCTGCCGCCCAGCCTGCTGCTGCTACTGCTGTGAGCCCACCTGCTAAATGCCAGTTTGCTGATTCTCAATTGCTCAGGACATGGTATCTGAACAATCTATCTCCTCAACAACCCCTGAACCACTAACAAGTTATTAGACTTCTATTTGGGTTTCTGTGATGGGGGCTACCAAGCAGATGAGTTCTCTCTGATTCCACTCTACAATGAACACCTTGACTCTCCACTTCAGTCCCAGAAATGCTGTGAGCCCCCCTGCTGATCATCAAATTGCTTTGGATATACTACTCCTGATTTTCCAGCAGGGTTGGAAATTACTGCCATATTGTGGATTTCATCATTGAGAACTGTCCACAAGACTTATTTTCTCCTGCATTGTGATCTATTTTTAGCTTCTGTTTACCTAAAAAATTTCCCAACATTAGAGGCATCCATGTATAGCCAAGTGACATTCCTCAGATGTCACCAGAGAGAATGGAAGCTCTTCAACCAACATTCAGCTTCTAAGAAGTAGACTAGTCTTTTCCATATTTCAACATCTGATTCTATCCCTTTTGGGGGGGATCATAATGATCTTTCCTGTTGGCTATTTAATTATATCTGTGATTCAGTGTCTTCTGTCATTTCTTAATAAATGTTATATACTAGGCAACGAAATCCTGGTCAGTGTCTCTACTTGTACATAAAATGGGTTAACTGCTTATAGTTCAAGAATGCCGACTTGTAAGAAATACACTTGTTTCTTTTTAAAAGAAACTGAAGCCATACAGTGTATTCATTCAATAAAAATTTATTGACCACTTCTAAAACAGGGATCATGTAAATCAGAAAGATGAAGAATTAAGCCTTATTCTTGAGGACCTTACTATCCAGAAAGAAAAAGAACATGTGTGAAAATAGCTACATACAGCCCGGCCAGGCGTGGCTCAGCGGTTGAGCATCGACCTAGGATCCAGGAGATCTCGGTTCGATTCCTGGTCAGGGCACATGCCCGGGCTGCGGACTCAATCCCCAGCAGGGGGGGTGCAGGAGGCAGCCGATCAATGACTCTCATCATTGATGTTTCTATCTCTCTCTCCCTCTCCCTTCCTCTCTCTGAAATCAATAAAGATATATTTAAAAAAAGAAAAGAAAAGAACTACATACAATGTGATGAGATAAATTGTATTTTCTTAGCAGTCGGTAGGAAAAAAACTCCCTCTACCTGAGGGACAGATACTTTTGTGACCAACATGTCTAGATATTTCACCTTACAATAAGTTCACCCATGTGGGACATGCATGTTGGCAACCCCAAAAGCTTAAAAAAAAAGGATGTTAAACAATTCCACATGGACAAAAAAGAGAAATATTTCTTCCTGCAGAAAGAGAGTGAGGAGAAAAAAGAAGGAGAGACCTAGTCAGGAGGTCATGAGTATTTCTCTCTGATCCCTCCGCATTAAGCTGTCACTCACACAGTCTTTGGGGTGGTTGGCTTTCCTGCGAAAGGAGGAGCTGAGTTTCATGTCTCGGTTGACTCAAGGGAAGATGAAGACAGGCCAAGAGCCAGACAGAGCGGGGGTTGGGGGGTGACAAGACAGTAATGGCCCAGGAACCCTCAGACATTGTGCAGGAGCTCTGGATGGACTCTGCTGTGGAGATAGTATCTTAGTTACGTAAACTGCGAAGAAGACAGAAGGAACAGAAAGAGGATTTCTAAAAGGAAGAGAGCACCTCAGGACCAGCGAGGGCTGTCCTGGGGGCAGCACTAGGGATGAGTTCACAAGGGAGGTAATCTTTGAAGTGGGCCTTGAAGATCATTCTAAATGGAATGGAATGAGTGAGTTAAAAAAAGGTCAATCTACACACCTATTAATAATGGCTAAAATCCAAAGCAAAGACAACACCAAATGCTAGCAAAATGTTGGTGCAGCAGCAGGAACTCTCAGTCACTGATGGTGGGAAAGCAAAACGGTACAGTCACTTTGGAAGACAGTTGGGCTGTTTCTTACGGAGCTAATCACAGGCTTACCATACAATGCAGCGACTGTACTATTCAGTATTTACCCCCAAAAGTTGAAAACTTATGTCCATCCAAAAGCCTGCACTTGAATGTTTATAGTAGCTTCATTCATAACTGCCAAAAATCAGCAGCAACATAAATATCTCTCAATAGGTAAATAGATAAACAAACTTTGGTACATCTATTCAATAGGGTACTATTGCGTGATGAAAGGAAATGATTCATCAAACCACAAAAGGACATGGAAGAATCTTAAATGACTGTTGCTTAATGTAAGAAGCCAATCTGAAAGGACTACATATGATGATTCCGACTATATGACATTCTGCAAAGAGCAAAACCATAGAGGCAATAAAAAGTTGCCAGTGTGTCCTGCCTACCGTGCCCTGCAGGTGCCTATAGTATGAAAAATAAATTACAGAAGTAGAGAGACATAGGACTGGCCTATGAAAGCTAAACAGAAGCCAGCTGTGAGTTTCTGAGAAAGCGTTCCTTTATTAAAAGGAGCACGCATTGCTGGTGCTCCTACTTCCTCTTCACCCCGACTTTCCCTCGAACTTTAAACACAGATATGGTTCCTGGAGCTACAAAATGCAAGAGAATGGAAGGGCCGCTGATCCTGACACAGTTGAGCCTGTAAACCAATGCTAGCACCTACCTACCTGAGAAAAGAATAAGTTTTTTGATCAAGTCGATATTTGTTGGCTTTCCCAAAACTGGAAATCTAAAACATTCCTAACTGCTACGCTATACAAAATGGAAACTTTCTATATATGACACCTGAGAGGATTTCAGATGCATAAACACTTCAATGATGAAAAAGGACCTCAACTGCAAATTACAAATTCTAAGCAAAAGTGGGGAGCATTTTTTTATTGAGGGTCATTGATAATATGAGTTAGATAGATAACAAAAAAGGATAGGAGAAAATATGGGGGGGTAGATTTAGGTAATAAAGGATGGAGGGGAAAAAGTAAGAAAAAAACACAAAATAGAGGAGGGGAAAAAACATTAAAAGGACACAATGGAAAAGACAAGAAACGAGGGGCAGAAAAGGAGGGAGAGTGATGGGGAAGACACACCTGAAGGGGAAAGATAGGGGCCTATGTGACCATATGCTGTGCCACATACTAAACACATTTCATGTGAATTTCACTTCATGTAACACTTGTATCAGTCCTATGAACTAGACTTTGTTATCCTGGATTGTACACGAGGAAAATAAATCTAAGTGAAGCTTAAAAAAACTGAAGTCTGGACCCAGTTCTGACTCCAAAACTCACAGAAAATGAAATTAAGGAACTAGATGTAAAGAATAAGAGTGGGGTAGTTCAGCGGGTTTAAAGATGGCTTTTTTGGAAACTGTGGGCTTCAGAATAAGTCCCTCTTTGTGTTAAGTTATTGTCTCTCAGACCACCTGGATAATCCAGAATACTCTATTTTAAAGTCAACTAATTAGTAACCTTAATTACATCTACACAGTCCCTTTTGTTCTGTAATGTACTCATAGGTGTGAAACCAGGCCTCAGAGTTCCTGGGAACAAGAGTTCTGCCTACCACAGTGAGTATTAGACACTGTGTTGACATGAATTCCTAGAGACCCTAAATGTTACTTCAGCCCACTAATGAAAGTGGTGGCTTATGGTGGCCAGGTCAAAGTTAAAGTCTTAGCCCACATTTTAATCCCAGTAGACCCAGTCGGTCCAGAGATCAATTCCCCAGTTTGTGGATATAGAATTGGAATACTCATGCTTGACAATTGGCAGAATCCCACATTAGCAAAGCTCATATGGTAGGGAGGGCCAAGGAAGGTCTCCTTGTCACATGAGTAGTAAACCAAAAATGGTACTATCTCCATGGGGAAATTTGGAAATCGAGCGCCATGATCAGAGGCTTGAATAAAGCCAGGTGGTGATATCTACCATCTCTCCACTTATGTACTTGCTCGTCCTATGGAAAGAGTAGACAGATCTTAGAGAGTAACAGAATAATAATTATTATTATTTTTTAACTAATTTAGGTAGCAGCCCCAATTGAAACTGATGTTCCAGATGGAGTATCTTTAATGAAACAAAGCAGCACAGCCCCAGCACCTGGTATGCAGCTTTTAACTGAAAAATGCCTTTTTTTCCATATCGGTTTGCAAGGACCATGAGAAGTAGTTTGCCCTTACCTGGTGTGACTAACAGTAACTTTCCAAGTGTTGCCTCAGGGCTATGTCAGCTCCTCTGCCCTCTGTTATAATGTACTCAGGAGAGATCTTAATAACCTTGACACACCACACAACATCCTATCAGTACCCTACATTGATGACATCATGCTAATTGTCTTAGTAAAACATATGTGGACTCCAGGTTAGGAGAGAAACCCCACAAAAATTAAGGACTTTACAACCTCAGCGAAGTTTCTTGGACTCAAATTGTCTAGAACCTGTTGAGATTTCATTCCCAAGGTGAAAGAAATATTGTTGCACTATGAACTATCTCCACTTAGAAAAGCACAGTTTTGGGTGGGCTTTTTTGGGGGGCTTTTGAAGTCAACATATACTACTTTAACACATTTACTGATAACCTGAAAAAGACGGTACACCACTGTGGACTCAGATCTCTCAGAAACGATTTAAATCACCCTCAGAGGGTAAAGAACCCCAGCCAGCTGAGGTCCTGGCTGAGGGCAAAGAAAATACCAAATGGGTAGTGGGAGAAGGGAGTTACACATATGAACTACAGCCTTGCCATCAGTCAGAAAGAAAGGATTATAGGAACTATGGATATTTCCTCCCGTGCTTACTTTTCTTCTCTTGTTTTCCTTCCCTTGCCCATTGTCATCTGCTGTACCACAAGCCAAGCAAACGTCACATGGACCTACTTTCATTTAATACTTACATCAGTCCTGTGAAATATTTTTGTCTTGGTTTTGTCGATGAGTAAATTAAGCCTACAGGAGACTAAATGAATTGCAATCAGGTAGATATCTGCACTCCCATGCTCGCTGCAGCATTAGTCACAATAGCCACGGCGTGAAAGCAACATCAGCATCCATCTGCGGACCACGGGTAAAGAAAATGTAGTCTTTGCATGCAATGCAATAGTAGTCAGCCTTACAAAAGAAGGAAATCCTGCCATTTGCAGCAACATGGATGAACCTAGAGGACACTGTGCTAAGTTAAATAAGCCAGACACAGAAGAACAAATACTACACCATCCCATTTAAGTAAGGAATCTGAAATAGTCAAACACACAGAAGCAGAGAATAGAAGGGTGGTTACCAGGGGCTTGGGGCTGTGGGAAATAGGGAGGTGATAGTCAAAGGCTACAAAGTTTTAGTTATGCCAGATAAGTAAGTCTTATAGCTCTACTGTGCCTCATAGTGTCTATAGTTAACAATCCAGTATTGTATACATAATGATTTGCTAAAAGGATAGATATTAAGTGTCCTTATCACACAAAAAAGAGGGCAGGAGGAAACTGTGGAAGTGATAGGTATGTTTATGGCATTGATTGTAGCGATGGTTTCACGCATATGTACTTGTCTCCAAATTCATCAAATTATGTACATTAAATATGTACAACTTTTTGTAGGTCAATCATATCTCAATCAGGTGTTTTTACTAAATAAGTAAATAAACAGGTAGGTGGATAATGAAGTTAAACAGCTTGCTTATAGTCACACAGCTCATAAGTAACAACTAAAACCTGAACCCAACTCTGACTCAAAACTCATGAAGAGACAATGGAATTACGGGACTGAACATAAAGGATGGTGCGGGCAGGCTCCGCTGGCTTAAAGATGGCCCTTCTGGAAGCTGCGGGTTTCCGAATAAGTCCCTCTTTGTGCCAACTGTTAAGTTCTTGTCTCCCAGCTTCACACCCGCCCTCCCTACCTAGCTTTGTGATGCTTTGAGGGTGCTCTGCAAACCACGGGATGGCTTTGCCAGCGGCTCCGTGTCAGGTTTTGCCACTAGGGGGTGACAGAGGGAAACGACAGAGCTGGGGGAGGAAGAAGGGACTTGTTCCTTCCTTTCTGTTTCCTTCTGCCTCACTGGGCTTCCCGTATGCTGGGGGTTCCCAGGATGATCACCCCAGTAACACTTCCTCATTACAGCAGCTACAGATATGGAGATAGGTCAATAAATTACCAAAAACCGTCTGCGGTCAGGTCTGCCTGGCTTTCCACGGCGACACCTACATTTAGTTTGCTGTTTGTTTTCCCAGCACCTGTAGAACCAGCTTCATTGCACCGCCTGGGAGTCACAGCAGCACCAACCGGCCAGTGCTCCTGCAACATCTGAGTTTCAGCCCCACAGAGCAACCCCCTCTCCAAATTCCTAAGTTTTAATACCTTCTCTCTTCCCTTTAAAGAAACTATCCCTCTTAGGGCTTTCTGCATGTCCTACACTTGTGATATCTCAGGGCCTTTTCCATCCTTTTAGTTACCTACCTAACCACCTGGTTTACAATTCTTCATATATAATTCACTCCATGCAAATAATGGGTATGGTTCTAGTCTCTGGACTGGACCCTAACTGTTAAACTCTTACTGCCTTTTAAAATTCAGTTTATTTAGTGAACCAGTTGTTCAGACTTTTCACTTACTCCCTGTAATCAGAGGAGTGGGGTGGGGTGGGGTGGGGTGGGGTGGAGTGGGGTGGGGTGGGGTGGGGGAGGATTAGTCTCTGAGCTTTGGAGGTGACAGCCAGAGAATGACAACGTTTTAGGCCTGCCAGAATCCAGCTGAGGAACCAGAAACATTAAAAACCTTCCATGTAAAGTGGGCTGTGCCAGGGAAACCTGACTGCAGGTGGTTTTTTTGTTAACTACTGGCTTATCCCCAAAACCATAACTCTGACTTCAGAAACCTGCTTTCCTTCATGATTATTCAAATCTCATTGAACATCTACTTTCCCAACCGGGCTCACTTTAGTGAACACATATATTTATCCTACTTAACTGGGTATAATTCTCTGCTACTACGTGCACATTCTATAGCTTACAATAATACATGAGAATTAAACTGAAAGCCTAAGATCCCTAAGAAAAACCAGCCAGCAGAAGCTAGGCTAAGCTTGCATGCGATGCATGACTGCATGCTGTGAGACCCACTCTGGCATGTTGGAACGGGAACATACATGTCCAGTGACACAGGACAGAAGGGTTACCCCCTTTAGGTCATATACGCCTACCCAACTATAGCCAGCATCAGCTGTCCTCAAGGGGCAAAACAAAATTACTTTTGTTTGAAAGAAATCCAATTTGAGAGTAGTTTTCAGTTTTAACTATAACCACACAATGGAAAAAATATCCTGATGCAACGGTAAGGGGCCCCAAAGTCTGCCATTCAACCCAAACTCAGAGTCCTCTGCCCGCACGCTCAGCGAAGTGGACTTTCTGCAACGAAAGGATTGATGTCAATGGCAGTCCTGACACCAGCCTTTCTCCCTTCCCATCTGTATTATAAAGGAGTTCACCAGAAATTTACAAGGTTTCACGCAATTCAGGAAATAAAGACCAAATGTTTTTACTTACAGGCATTTTTATTAGGATGACAAATTGAAAAGGTCCCTGTATCCTGCTTTTGTGAAGGAATGAAGCACTCCGTCAAACTTAAGAAGACTGAGTTGCCTTGAAGTGTGAAAGCTCCCAACACTGACATGACTGCGGACGCCGGCGGTGCCGTCATGGGAAGGTTTTCCTGACAGCAACCCAGAAATGCACTGAGCTGCTGGGAGATGGATGTTGGTAAGTCACAGAGGATCACAATAAACTGTGACTAACACACATAAAAGCGGCCTTTTATCTCAGTCCAGGAACTTAGTAGTGAGCCCATGTGTGCATTGGAGCATCACAAATCTTCACCCCCACTCCCTCTCGTGGGCTTCGGGCAGCTCACTGAACTCACCTTTCGCCCCTTCCCTCCTACGCTCAACAGCAGCTTTGGGACTCAGGTCCCCTCTCACCTATGAGTAAACCTGAGACCTAAACACGGTCCTTGGCCACTCTCTTGATCAGCAAGACCTACCATCTCTACTTAGAAAAATGCCGCCTAACGCTACCACCTCTGACCCATTCATCACCCACTGGCATCGGCATTCATCCTCTCACCTGAGCCACGCACTTGTTACGCCTGTTTCCACTTTGGCCCCGATGCAGTTCATTTTCCATGAAACACAATCACATCTCACCACTCCCTGCCATCAATTACCGGTGGGTTCCAATGCCCTTAGGGTAAAAGCTAAATTCTGCAGAGCCAGCTACAGAGTCCCACACGGCCTGGCACCTGCCTACCCCTTGGTCTCATCTCCCACGGCTCTGCTCTTTCTCTGTACTCCAACCACCTGGCAAACACTGTTCCTGGCCACCCTAACCAATGCAGATGTGCTCCCTGCACTACCTCCCAGGCACTCTCTGTCGCTTTACTCTGTTTTATTTTCTTCTTGCACTTGTCACTGTCTGAAGTTCTTATTTATTCATTTGCTTATTTTTTTTCTATGTCTCCCCCAAGAATGAACACCTTGACAACAAGGACCTAATCTGACCTGTTTATTTCTATATGCTTAGCACCCAGCATGGTGCTAGGCATTTTGTGTAATGAATTAATAAATGGGGGGGGGGGGGGAGAAGAGTGAACATAATTTACAAGAATATAAAATTTAATTCTACAAAAATACTGAGGTGTATTAATAAGTGTGAGGTATTGCTGTTAGATGAGCATCGTTCACTAACTGTGTAACTTTAAATCATTACTCTCAGTTTTGCTGTATAGGAAGCAGGCATAAGAATATTTCTTATAAGGTTGTAAGAAATAAGAAAGAAGGTGTGCATAAAATACTTAGCACTATGCCTGGCACATGGCATTCAGTAATTGCTCGCTATTAGTGAAGGGTAAGATTAGGACATTCCAGTTACCTTAAAAACAAGAACATTAGTTTTATCGTGGAGACTGATGTGTCATCCAGATAGTAGTCCCCAGAAAACTGAATGATGTGATGAGAAATGCAGGATATGCCCCTCTACTCTATTGCCCCCCAACCATGACACCTTCTAAGACAGAAATGAGGCCCTCATCACTCCCGTGGAACACCACATAGCTTCCCAGCCACTGTCCCTGCCTTCAAAGTATCTCCAGTCTACAGAATAGTATTTTAGTTAAGAAAATAGGCTCTACAATCAGCTCCTCTCGTGGCCTCAAGACTTCAGTAAGCGGGTCCCATCCCTCTCACCAATCTCGCACACAACTGATCTCGAGGGTCACTTCAGTCTTGTCAGAACAACACTCCCAGGCCGAGAGGGAAGACACACAGCGGCCAAGAGCGTGGAATCTCGAGCGGGACTGCTGCATTCCACACACCAGCTCCATCACTTACTCACCGGTTACTTAGCTCTCTGTGCCTCAGGTTCCTCATCTGTAAAATGGCAAGGACAGCACCCTGCATACATCGTAAGTGTGTGGTGAGAGATGTACAATATATATAAAGCACTCAGCACAAGACCTAATAGTAGGTGATGATGATGATGATGATGATGGGCCTCCATTCAAAAACTACAGTCACCTTTCTAAAATACAAATCCAACCATGTCACATATGCATTCAAAGGCCTTTAGTTAATGCCCATGGCCAACAGGATGTACTCCTAAACGCTGAGTGTGGATACTAAACACAGTGGGTGTTCTTCCTCCTGTGGCGCTAACCCACCTTTCCAATGCCGTCTCTCATTATTTTCCCCGACACCTCCCTCCGGGAGACCCAGAATCTGTGCCTTCGCCAACCAACACTTCTGCCATGCCGGGAACACACCGTGACAGTCTGCTCCTGTTTCACTTCCTGAAATTCCCTTCCTCCTCCCTTCTACCTGCAAAGCTCCTGTTTGATCTTCAGCACCCACACAAATGTTCCCTTTTCATAAGATTCTCTTCAAGTCTTCCAGTCAGTGACCCCAGCTCTAAACTCCCATTTCTTACCTAGAAGACACACATGTACAACCCTGTGTTGTCATTTGCCAGCTTACTTCTCTGTGACTTTTCTGCTCTATAACTTCCTGACGACAAGAACCTATTGGCTTCTTTTTTGCATGCTGCCTGACTTACAGCAGGTGCCGACCAACGAGTGTTTGATTGAACAGATATCTCCTGAAGCAACGTGAACAACAAGCTAATTCCCAGCAGAGGGGTCCAAAGCCACAAAACCATTGTAGTAAGAAAATAGCTAAAATGAAAGCAGTTTTCATGGTAAGCATCTTTTGCATCCATTAGCTTGTTGATTTGCATGTCCTTTGACTTCTGGCTCCTCTATATTGAGCAATTTTTAATTATTTTTTAGAGCCTGCATCATTTTATCTGAACGTGGGTCAGAAAATATATACATTTTTAACACTTTCAAAGTAACATATATCTAAAAATTTACCAGTTAATATTTTCCTACTTTACAGTAATTCTAAAACATCATACTAAGTTTTATGTCTTTAAAATTGAATAATTTTATTATTAAGGTCTTAGTGGTTTAGATGTAATTTCGGAATCTCCCCAGGTGTGTTCCATAGAACACTAATCTATAAAGCTAACCTATAAAAACTAAAATACAAAAATGGTTCCACGGTCATGTCATTTGGGAGAAAGATAAATGCTATATCTCTGTAGTGAAAAGTCACAGAGCACCTTAGCATATTAAAGGTTCTGAGAGGTCCACCACGAAGAACTCAGTATTTCCCAAACCTATTTACCAGAGAACGCTCTAATGTTCCTTGGAATGGGTGCTAATGGAACTCCTTTTGGGAAATACTACGCTAATGGTTAGTCTCTAAATGGCTCAATACAACGAGCCTTTAGGTCATAAATAATCTTAATTCATAACATGGTTTAATTCATAGAATTTTACTCACAGAATTTTAAAGGACACTCATCATGGCCACCCATGTAGGTCTTACGCCTCATCTACATGCCCCTGCCAAGCGATCGTTCAAAGCAGTGCGAAGAGGAAGAGCACATGGTCTGTTACAGCTCTGGAAGAAAGGGCCTCTTCACACAGAACCAGAGGCCCTTTCCCTGTAGGTGCCACCTGTTCATCTTAATTCAGCTCCTCGGAGCCACGAAGTATAAAGCTACAAATCTTATCACTTTTTTAGCCACAACACCAAAATTATCACATAGAATCTTTGGGTGCTGTGTAGAAGAGTGATATAAAAGCCTATTTATCGTTTCATCTGAAAAGAAGGCAAAAATCGTGTGTGGGATCTGAAGACAGCCGGCATTCCAGGCCGTCGTGACTGATACGCAACAATTAGGAGACAATCGCTTGGTGCCTTTGAAGGCCGAAATGAGACGCTCGTGCTGTGACAAACAGCCAACGTGAAGAGTCCCAATTGGACAGCAAAACAAACTAACCCCCTTTTATGAGGTAAGGAGTGTGTCTTAGGTAATAAACACTTAAGTAATTAGATGGTTTTTATGGAGATAGCTATAAACTGAAACATGGGGAAGAAAATCTTGCTAATAGGTTGACGCCCAGGGGGGTGGGTATATAAGAGCCAGGGCAGGAGAGAGAAGCATTGAGACACTAAGAGACTTCTCTCCTCAACCCAACAAAAACCCAAATCTTGACACCATGGCTTGCTGTGTTCCCTGCTGCTGCAGCGTCCCCACCGGCCCCGCCACCACCATCTGCTCCTCTGACAAATGCTGCCGCTGTGGAGTCTGCCTGCCCAGCACCTGCCCACATGACATCAGCCTCCTTCAGCCCACCTGCTGTGACACCTGCCCCCCACCCTGCTGTATGCCTGACACCTATGTGCCCACTTGCTGGCTGCTCAACACTTGCCACCCAACTCCCGGACTGTGCGGGATCAACCTGACGACCTGCGTGCAGCCCTGCTGTGACAGTCCCTGTGAGCCCTGCTGTTAGGCAGCCAGGACTCCGCACAGGGTCAGTGATGTGCTGCTCAGTGTCCTCCACATCACCCAGCCCTCAACGCCGGCTGCTGCCTACCGCAGGCGAACTCTAGACCTTCCGCTGGGCCACGTTTTCATGAATTAGTCCAACCTCTTCTTTCCTCCTTTGGGGCGACTTGGAAACCTTTTATCTGTCTTTTAGGCTATTCTACTGCTCTTTGAGAAATAACCACTTTGATTATTCATTAATAAACTTCATTCTGGCTTAGCAAATATGGCCTTGTGATGATTTATTCCATATTCCTTTTAGGGAAAGTAGAATGCCTACCTAGACCTGAACAGCAGGTCATCCTACTCCCCAAGATTTAGCCCCAGCAGAATGAGAGCTTTCATGGTGGAATCGTCCAGTAATTAGATACTGGCTCTTTGTGGTAGGTTAAAAAGTAAAAAATTCAGTAGGTCATTTTGGAGGGTCTTTTCATTCAATAAATATATTTTTAAGACAACCACTGCACCAAATACTACGCTGGAGCCTAGAGATTAATATAATGTTTTTTAAATATTTTATTTCATTTTCATTACCCCTAAAATTGATTTTTCTTTCTTTCCTTCTTAACTGATAAAACAAACTGATCATTTTGCTAGTGTGTAGAAATAAATTTAATTCCATTAGTCATAGTCACCAATGAAATTTCAAGTTAAAATGCTACGTAATTTTGGAAAAAAATAGAAATATTTCTTTATATATCTTGTCTTCTAGGAAAATCAGTCTGGAATGAATATTAGCATTTATTGAGTATTCCTTATTTCCTCAAATTAGGCTTGGCTTCCATTGGTCATAACTATATTTAGAAACTTACTAGTCCAAATGACATATAATAGCATGTCACTGAAATAAACTGAAAACATCAGAATATAGTGCAGTCCTCTCCATACAACAAAAATACTCACATAATTATGGGAATAAAAACACACATTTCCTCCTACAACAAAACTTTTATGATGACTATTAATTCATCTCCTAGGGTGGCCTGGAAAAATCCAAGTACAGTAAGGTTTTTGCAAGAAATACCCAGAATGCAGCCTAGTTGTGTATTTTCGTGGATTTGCCATGGGATTTTGGGCCATTCGCTTCACTCTCAGCCTGTTTCCTCATTATTGCAGTAGAAATAATGCTCTCTTCTCTGCTTGTGTCCCAGGATTACTGTGAGGATCAAATGACCCAAAGCATCCACAGAAGCACTCCAGTCACAGCGAGAGACTCTCACCATTACTGCCACACACTGGTTCCCAGCTTTGTCACCAAAAGGCATCCTTTTATTTCTTGAAAAATGTTGTGTGTGTTTTTCAAAATGGCTTTTTTTTTTTTTTAAATCCTCACCTGAGGACATGCTTAGAGAGAGGAAAAGAGAGAGAGAGAGAAAAGCATTGATGTGAGAAACATTGATCAGTTGCCTTCTGCACATGCCCTGACGGGCTATCGAACTGGCAGCCTTTAGGTGCACAGGATGACATTCAACCAACTGAGCCTTTCCAGCTTTTTAAAATAATAATTTAGTCATTCCTTCATTTTTGTTCATAAATACATTTATAAGTATAAATGAGAGTCTTAAGATTAATATAACTATTGTTACTGTGCCAAGTCACCTCTTTTTTAGTCAAAAGCAAAAAAGTTTGATGTTTTTTCACATCTTTGTAAGGGATAAATATTTAGACTTTATTTTGAATACTGAAAATAATTCCAAGTCTCCTATTACTACCTCTGTGGGCCTTTAGGCATTCAAGTTCCCTTAGCTAGTTAAAAAGCCCCACCTGGAAACCAAGAGATGGGTATCCTAATCCTGGCTCTGCCTCGGGCTGACCCTACAACTCTGAGCAAGTCACTTGATCTCTTTGGGTCTCAGGTCTTAAAGCAGTAAAATGGGTTGGTTGACCAGATCCTCTCTAAAGTCACCTTAGTTTTGACATTCTATGGTTCTAGATTATCCAGAAGCATTTTAAATAACAAGTACTCCATGCCACTATCCAGCCCCATCCCACCTTATTACTTTTCCTGATTTTATTCGTGTAGCTAACATTTAGTGAATCTGCTGGGCACTCAAGTAGGTGCTTTAGGTGCATTACCTCATTTATTTCTAACAAAAACACTAAGAGGTACCTACCAGTATTCTCCTCACCTTACAGATGAGGAAACTGAGGCTGGAAAAGTTTCTTGCCAAAGTTATACAATCAGTGATAGAGAAGGGATTAAACCTAAAATGGCCTGAATCCAAAGTCCCTTCTCCTTCCCCTTCACCAAAGTATCTGCCTCCTCAGCAGACAGACATCGGGTTATACATGGCTCTCTACCCAGAAGAAACTAGATGCCCCTTGGCAATACATTCTCTACTATTCCTCTAAATTGTGTATTTGGTTATATATAGTAACTCAGCTTTCTCTGTGGTTTAAGACAAAAACTAGTGTATACAATGAGCCTAGAAAAAACTGTTTGCATTTCTAAGGTGAAAACAAATCATCTTTTTTTTTTTTAAGTCAGACTTTAAATATTGACTAACAATATCAGAACAGGAAAATTACTGACTGGGTCTTTAACCTTGCAATGAAATGCAGTCTTTTCTGATAAGTTCTAATAACCTAGTTCAAGGTAAAGACAAACTACCCTTAAAGTTAATAATTGTTTATCCTTGAGAATAGAATAGAAAACCGAGTCATTTCCTTTTTCTTTCAAACTGTTCCTGGCATCTTTCCTTCCACCTTCGCTGCCTCTGGCCCTGATCACCACACCCCTGATAACAGGCACACTCCTAGTTGACCTTGAGTCAAGTATTCTCCACCCCTTCCTCCACCCAAACAATATTCCTGTCAGATCAGGCTCCTGACCCTGAAATTGTTTAAATTATTGCTCAAAACTCTAGGACGACTCAAGATTTCTGTTTTTACTGAATCAAGGCTAAGTTCTTCAGTGTGATTCTGAAGCCCCTCAATAAGCTAGTAGAGTCATTTTCACAAATCTTACTTGCCACTAGTCTTGGCGGCAACATGCAGCCTACACTCTAGTCAGGGCAATGCCCCCTACACAATGGCCAAGAGAGAGGTCTCTCAAACTAGGCTGTCACACCCTACCACTTAGTAGTTATGGGTCCTTGGTTATGTCATTTAACTGCTCTATGCCTCAGATTCCTCATCTGTTCAATAAGATTAAAAACAGTATGTACCCTACAAAATAGCTGAGCAGTATACCACAGATCTGCCCAGGTGATGAAAAACAAGGAAAGACCGTCAATTTGGAAACAACCTTCCCAGCAGCTGCCCACATGAGATTAGCCTTCTTCAGCCCACCAGCTGTGACACCTGCCCCCGACCCTGCTGCGTTCCTGATCCCTAGTGTCACTGCCTGGCAGATCCACAGCGGCCACCCTACTGCAAACCTGAGCGCGATCTGTCACAGCCTGCACCCAGCCCTGTGAGTGTGAAGCACCTCGCTGCTAGCCAGAGACATTTCAAAGAGTTGCCCACACTGCCCCACGGGACTGCAATCATCATTAAGGGCTGCTCAGGGAAGGGTCTTGAATGAGAAGCTCTGGAAGAAAATGTTCTCACTCTGTGCCTTCGGTTTTACAGAAGTGTTCCTTCTGATTTGAAAGATGATTTCTAATGAGAAGAGAAAAAATGCTGTCATGGGCCCCTTTACTTTAAAATGAAATAACCACCTCTGCTCCCCAAACCAAGTACTGTCTCAACGTTTAATGCTATGATTACCCAACAGCTCCTGACACATGCATACATCGTGAACCTATAAATGTGTCCAGCAGAAGTATACTTTCTGATGACATCAACATAAATCTCAGCCAAAAGGAGGCCTCAACAGGATACGTAAATATGTGAAGAAAATTGTCTGGACAATAAAATACATGAAGCTCTAACCTTAGAATCATTTTCAATTCTGAGGGTTAGCACTTACTTAAAATTTATTTTTCCCTGCCTCTTTAAGTAATTTACATATGTCCTTAAAGAGGCTGAGAAACTGGCATAGAGGTCAACATACTCAACAGAAGGGACCCCAAAGAGTTTATGAGCTGAGCCATATTTTTTCATTGTCTCATTTAGGTGAAGCTTTGCATGTAAAACTGTTTTGACAGCAGTAAAGTGAAATGCATCATTTTGCTGATGTGAAATCTATAATCCAATTCAATAAACATTGATCAAAGAACTACTACGTACCGGGCATTGTCCTACGTGCTGGACAGAGACAAAGAAGATTAAAACAAGATTCCCACTTTTGAGTCCTTGCATTGGAGTACGGAAGACAGATATAAATGATAAACTATAATATATAGCAGAATAAAATGGGACTACATGAAAAGAGGAGCAACACCCTTTGGAAAAGCACGGGAAAGAATGAAAACATCAAGAACCGCCATCTGAAGTTTCTTTATGAGATGTCTGAGCTGATGCTTGAGGGGTAAGAGTTGAGAAGCAGAGGATTGGGGAAGGACATTTAAGAAACAATATGATCATGGCCACAGAAGTGTAAGATACCTAGGAGACTCCAACCTTCATTTTTATTTGATGTGCTTTATGATAAATATCGATATTGAAGCAAAAATCAAACCAACTTCAGTAACAAGTTCTTCTTCTCATAAAATGTGTGAGGCTTGTTTACCAAGGACATTCAGATTTTCCACTGATTTGTTTTTGCCAGCTTTCTGCCCTTTCTAACAGGCCACATTGGTTCCATTAATGTGCCCTCAACAATGACCCACCAGTTAATCCGTATGTTGTGTTTACTCAATAACCATTTGCCCCCCAACAAATGATGGAATTTAGATTCTACTATCTGAATGGTCTGTGCTGATCCTCAGGGAGCGTGCAAAGATGCTGGAATCGTAGACTATTACACATTAGAGATGATCCCGATCCACCGCCTCATCTACCCCCCTATGGTAAGGCAACGACGGCCAGCTGAGGTGAGCAATGCTGTGGAAGGCATCCCTCAAAGGAATTTACAAACTAATTGAAGACATAAGACGCAAAAACAAGCACGGAAGCAGGACGTCCCTCGGTGGGAAAATGATTTATGAATGCTGAAGCCCTAGATCATGCTGGATCTGACCCCTTCCAGAACCCACTGGCATCTTCTGATCTCTCCTTTTAGTTTCTGTTTCATCTTATTTTAAAGTTAAGTACATGTGAAAATGAGCCAAGACTGAGGTGATTTTCTTTTAGTGGTACATTTAACAAAAGATAGCAATTGGGTGGATCTTTCCTTCCAGTAAATTCACACTTTGACTCACTCCAAGACTGACATAACCATGACAATAGAGACTGTTTACAAAAAATAAGCCAGTCAGAGAAAGACAAATACTATATGGTCTCACTTACATGTGGAATCGAATGAGCAACATAAACTGACAGACAAAACAGAACCAGAGGCCTGGGTACATGGAACAGGCTGACGAATGTCAGAAGGCAGGGGCGTGGGAGGGTCTGGATAAAAGGAGGTGAAGATATTAGCCAAAGAACATCTCTGCATGGCCCGACCAGGCGTGGCTCAGCGGTTGAGCATCGACCTAGGATCCAGGAGATCGGGGTTAGATTCCCAGTCAGGGCACATGCCTGGGTTGAGGGCTAGGCAGCCGGTCAATGACTCTCTCATCATTGATGTTTCTCTCCCTCTCCTTCTCCCTCTCCTTTCCTCTCTCTGAAATCAATAAAGATACGTTTTAAAAAAAAAAAAAGAACATCCCTGCATGGACACCGATGACAGGGTGGTGAAGGCCAGAGGAGGGGGAGGGGCTTGAGGGGAGGGAGGGAAAGAGGCAGAAAATGGGGGACATCTGTAATAGTGTCAACAGCAAAAAATAATAAAATAACAATAAAAAGTACAGTAAAATTTTTAAAAACACCACAGAGTAACATCACCTTTGGAAACTCACTATAGGTTTATTAAAAATAATAAAAAAAGAGGTTTTATTTTATTCCTTTCTGGATGTCACCCTGCTTGCTCAATAGAACCTGAATAAATATTTCTGAGATGCATACAGTCATTGCCTCTGAAACTATAGCTGAATTGTCACTTGGTCTGATGATCCATAATTTATGTAGGATTTCACATGCCAGGACCCAGTAAAGATAAAATGTAAACATCTTATGACAAAAATGACAAGGCTCTGAGTCTAAAACATGATTACTTTAATAAGGGCAGGAACTTTTAATGGACAAGCAAATACCAAAATGATTAGATAACCTTAGTGGGAAAGAGCAGAGCGGCATAAACAAAAAGAGGAAGCTTCTGGTTGGACCAACACCCAATCGGGGAGAGTATATAAGAGCCCCAAAGCCAGAGGAGACATTTGCATCTCAGAAACCTCATTTCTCTTTCTGAAAAACCAAAAGCACCCCAGCTTCCCACGGCCATGGCTTGCTGTGTTCCCTGCTGCTGCAGCGTCCCCACCGGCCCTGCCACCACCATCTGCTCCTCTGACAAATGCTGCCGCTGTGGAGTCTGCCTGCCCAGCACCTGCCCACACACGACGTGGTTACTGGAGCCAACCTGCTGTGACAACTGCCCCCCACCCTGCCACATTCCTCAGCCCTGTGTGCCCACCTGCTTCCTGCTCAACTCCTGCCAGCCCACCCCATGTCTGGAGACCATCAACCTCACAACCTGCACCCAGCCCTGCTGTGAGCCCTGCCTCCCAAGCTGCTGCTGATCCAGGGCTGCTTCCCCCGGCACCTGACAAGGAGGAACCCGGGAGCTGTCTGTTCAGCATTCCTTTGTCTCAGTAGCTTATCAGATGTTGAGGCAGATCAGATGGCCCAAATATGGAAAACCTACCTTTCATTTTAATGGAAAGTTTAAAAAAAAGTGTTACGGTTATTTGGCTGAATAATCATTTGGTTCATTTGGGCAGTGAATATCACCTATTATCAAAATATACTGCCATTTGTGAGATCTCAGGCAATATTTTCTTGGCCATGTTGCTTCTTGGATCCCATTTCCTGTATGGGGTCTTGTCATAGAGGAAAATAAATTCTTAATGGGTTTTCCAATAAACTTTGTTTCTTTGGCAAGATGTGCTCTGTGTGTTTTTTGTATATTTCTTTCATTTTTTTTAAAAAAGATAAAGATAACATGATTATTTTGTTTTTTTAAAAATAATCTATTAGAGAGGAATGACTGAAACCAGCTTACGAACATGACTTATTAACTGTTAGAGTCACCTTCTCTCTCCTCTTACTTAGAGAAATACAATTTTGGGGGTGAGCCAACATTTATCTACCTATACTTTGCTAGGTAAGTTACACGTATTAACTCATGTAATCCTTAAAATAGCACTAATAGATGAGAAAAATGAAGCTTGAAGAGTTATTCAACATTCTCAAAGTCATAAAGTTACTGAGAAATCCAGAATTCAGTTCCTTGCTCGTGTGACTTTAAAGCCCAATTATTTCTACCACATCACAGAGCCTCCAGAGCTAAGAGAGCTTAATGAACACATTTATGACATTAAATTAAAATATGCACGAGAAATAACAAGTGTAAGAATCTTAACAAAGTCATCATATCCAATTGTAACAGAAAAAGATATATTGGTGCATAGATTAAAAGTGGCAGGTACTCAATTCTAAGACCTGGGTGATTTAGTGGGCCTACCAATTTTTACTTCATTTTCCCTTAGAGAAAACTTCAGGTGGTCAACTCTAGCAGCAGGACACTAGGAATATATCTTTCTACCCACACCATACCCAGGACAGAGGTCCTACCCCAGTAATCAATACAATGCCAATACTTTTCAGGTGGAAAGCTGAGAACTAGAGCCAAAACCCTGACTGAACATGGTTTAATCTACTACTTCACTTTACCAACCTGCTTAATTTTTCTCAAGCAGATTATCCTTTTCTAAGCCTTAAGAGATTATATATATTACACACAAAACATTACATATACAACATGTTACATATATAACATATGTAATATGGCATATTATATATATTACATGCACATATATAAAGGCACAAGTCAAAATCTGAAAAAGCAGTGAACTAAAACCAGAACAGTGCATGCGAAAAAGACAAAAAGTAGGGCAAGGAAGGGGGGAAGCAAATGCCGTCAAATAAACATGTTTTTAAATGTCCCCAGTGTGACTTCTGGTCAAGACGGCAGAGTAGGTAAATGCAGTACTCGCATCCTACCAAGACTACATCAAAATTACAACTAAACTACAGAACAACCATCGCTGAAGACCACCTGAAGTCTAGCTCAACAGAAGTCTTATAACTAAGGATATACAGAAGCCACAGGGGGACAGGTAGGAGGGGCTGAGACTCAGAAGGAGCTGGCCCCACCCCCATGTGTGGCCATTGAAAACCAGGAGGAATATCTCAGGTGCAGAGGTGCCCCCTGAGGAGTGTGGAGTCCCAGCCCTACCCTAGGCTCCCCAGCACGAGGAAGGACGAGGGGGAGGAGGAAAGAGAATATGAATAATAAAATGGAAATAAATGCATATCTATCAACAACTACTTTAAATGCAAATTGATTAAATGCTCTAATCAAAAGACATAGGGTGGCTGAATGGGTAAGAACACAAGACCCATACATAGGCTGTCTACGAGAGACTCACTTCAGGTAGAAAGATACACAGACTGAAAGTAAAGGGATGGAAAAAATATTTCATGAAAACGGGAAAAAAACAACAGACAAAATAGACTTTAAAACAAAGACTATAAAAAGAGACAAAGAAAGACCCAGCAATTCCACTTCTGGGTATTTCTATGAAAAAACCCAAAGCACTAATTTGAAAAGACATATACATCCATATGTTCACTGCACCATTATATGCAATAGCCAAGATATGGAAGCAACCTAAGTGGCCAAAAATAGGTGAATGGATAAAGAGGTGGTACATATATAATGGAATATTACTAGGCCATAAAAAAAGAATTAAATCTTGCCATTTGCAACAACATGGATGGACCTGGGGGGTATTGTGCTGAGTGAAATAAGTCAGACAGAGAAAGACAAATACCATGATTTCACTTATATGCCAATCAAAAGAACAAAATAAATGGACAAAACAGAAACAGACTCATAGAGACAGTTGTCAGTTGTCAGAGGGGAGGGGGTTGGGTTGCTGGCCGTAAAAGGTGAAGAGATTAAGAAATACAAATTGATAGTTACAAAATACTCATGAGGATGTAAAGTACAGCACAGGAAATATAGTCAGTAATATTGTAATAACTATGTACAGTGCCAGATGGGTACCAGATTTATTGACGTGATCGCTCTGCAAGTTATATAAATCTAACCACTGGTTTGTACACCTGAAACTAATATAATATTGCACATCAACTATAACTGAAAAATTTTAAAAATTTAATAAAAAAGTAAAAAATAAAAAGAAATGTCCTCATTGTCCTGTCAGTCTCTCCAGGGAAGACTTTCTCAGAGGATCCCACAGCTTGTTAGTAGCACATCTTTAAATGAGCAGAACTTAGAATCCATGAGGTAGATGGGACACAACCCAGGATACAGTCACCGGGGATTCAGACCATTTAGCCAGTATTTCTTGCATGCTTCCCCTGTGCTAGGAACCACATACATGCTAGAAGTATAAAGATTTAAAAAAAAGGGATTACCTAAGGTGCCCTCAAGTTCCTCTCAAACCTGGGGAAGTTATTATAATCATGATTTAGTGCTCTGTGTATGTTGAATGGATATAATTATAATGCTGTGTGATTCCTGCTGTGAGTGAGCTGTGAGTAGCAAGCATGCAAACACACACAAAAAAGTAACTAAGGCCCAGATCTGGTGATTCAGTGTCAGGGTGAGGGAGAGCTATGGAAAGCTCCAGGCTACCCAGGCTGAGCATTAAAAGATGACGAGGCAGCAGGGTTGGGGAGCAGCTGTTCCAGAGAGAACAGCAGCTTATTAAGTCGTGGGTGCGCTGACAATGGGGAGAAGAGGATGAGGCCAGCAGGAGAGAAGAAATGCAAAGGCCCTGGGGTCATGGCTCCCCAGACGAAGGGATCTAGATGGTAACCTCGAAGCAATGCGAGATTTGAAGCAAGAGACTAACAATCATATTTTACTTCTGTGTTTTTTATCATCAATCTTCAATTTTTTTCCTTCACTGTCACAGACACCCCTATTACCTATAGAACGGCATAATTAAAACTGGGCCCGTTCTGGGTGGGGGTTGTGTGTAGATTTTTAGCACTTGAAAATCTACCCTCTATTTAGGAGTCACTGTGGTTTTCCCACACTTGCTTAAAAGAAGAAAGACACCCTTTGTTTCTAAAAATAAAGTATGCTTAGTACTTCTGACACATTCTTTAAACTTAATTTTAAACCACATAAAAGGTAGCTCAATCCCAAGAGATCCTATATTTAGTTTTGAACAAGTCAGTCACTAGACCATCTAAAGCAAATTATCTCACTTCTCTTAGACTCAGTGTCCTAATTTATAAACAAAGGAAAGTAATTCTCAGGTCTCTTGACCACTGCAGAGAAAATTAATTTTAATAAACAATTGCGAGTCTTCTCAATAAAAGAGATGAGTTTATTATCATAAACTTATTTTACAAGTGTTTCTAATGTGTAACCTTAAGTCTTATTTCTAACTGTGGAAACATAATACCCTACACAGAACAGTAACAATTCCATAATCCTTACCATCCTGACTCAAGCTCGTACTGTACTCTGATAAGAAAGGGGTATCTTTTTACCATGAAATCCTAATTGCGGGAGTCTGCAAGCCCCAATGTTTTTCTTAAAATTTCAAAATAATTTCCTTCTGGTTATTGTTTTTCTGCTCTTAGAATCCAGTCTTTTTCCTTCTTATCAAAATGCGTAATAACAGTAATTTATAATAATATATCATGTGTGTGATGAACCTTCTTCCAGACTCTTAAGTTCCATGAGAGCAAGGATGGTGTCTATTTTGATCACTGCTGTATATCCAGCACTTATCACAGTGCCTGGCACATGGTAGCTGCTTGATAAATGTCCACTAAAGCATTTTTGAAATACTGAAAAACATTAATCAGTCCTAAGTAAAAGAGTGAGCAATTTGGCATATACTGACACAAAGATAAATCTGGGAGTGAGGTCCCGGGGCACCAGCAGAGATCTCGAATCCTTTCTTCCAAGCAGAGCCGTAGAGAACTTTTTTAAAATCTGAAATTTATTCATTTCTGTGCCAGCCGTTTTCTCTAACTGTAGGTGTGAGCTTTCAGCTAAGTCTTTGCTATTTCCTTAGAAGGCTGCTCTTTTACTCACCTTCAGCTATTATTTTTCCTTTTGCACTTTGTTTCTTGTCTCTCTCCCTTACCCTGAGACTGACCTGCAGCTTCCTTAGGTAATGATGGCAGTAGCTTACCTCTGTGTACCCCTTTACGGCTGTCTATGGACTTTATCTCAGCTTCTCTCCCAGGAGCCTCCCAGTCCCCTTCTGAGTGGAAGGATGTAGATAGATAGTATTACCCTTATTTTGCAGAGATGAAAAAATAAGGTTTCAAGAAGTTACTTACTTGCCATAACAAGAAAGGTAATGAGCAATCCTGGGACCAGGAAAGACCTCCTCCGACTGCGAACGTGCGCCTCTCCAATCTGCACCCCCCGAAAGACCCCGGCCGGGGCGCTCACTGTCACGCACTGTCACACAGCCCTGCCTGGAGGAGGGAGGGAGCGTGGGAGCCCGGCTTAGGGGTATGAGTGGCGGCTGAGTGGCAACGGTCCAGGGCATCAGAATGACCTCCCTGTGCTCCCTCCTCCAGGCTGAGCTAGGCCCCAATCTAAATGGTGCCCTGGACTGAGAGCCCAGGTCTTTCTTACCTCAGATACGTGACCTGGGGAGAAAATGCACCACACTGGGGGGGACTGAATAAGATCAAATGTGAACAGACGGCTCGATCCCGCAACTTTATTTTCCACTGGTAGCAATTTCATTTAAAGATGAGTGTAATGGTCTTAAATTATTATTTTACTCAGCATAAAGGTATAACCTAAACATTCAACTTTCCTACACTTAACAGTGAAGGAAAGAAAGCAAGTCAGTTCTCAATAGAAAGAAAAATGGGCCAATGCACATATGAAAGAATGTTTTAGCCTAACTTGTTATGAGAAAAATGCAGTAATAATAAAATTTCACTTTCCACCCACCAACTGGCAAACAATTTTAAAATAAAATATCCATCAAAAGTATGGAGAAATAGGAATTCTCAGACATAGCTGGTAGGAATACACAGATAGAAAGAAATGGGTAAACAGAACCATTCTGGAGCCAGGATGATAACGGATATCAAAGGCCTTAAAATATGTTCATTGGTATTTGTTCCAATGATTCTTCCCAATAATTATTTCTGTCCCGAAATAATCAGAAATGTGCATTAAATTTTATATATACAGTTGCTCACTATTGCCACAATTATCATAAAGTTGAAAATAAATACTAATGTAAAATTTTTAAGTAACTTAGAAGTATAGTTATATAATGAATGCTAGGAAACATTAAAAATAACATCATCAAATATACTTAAAGACAATGAAAATATATATGTTTAAACAAGAAGGCAAGTTATAAGACAGTAGGTATCATATAATTTCAGTAATGTAATAAAATGATAAATGTACAGAAAATGAGTAGAGGGATATGTGTATAAATATTAATAGAGAATTTCTGTAGAGGATAAAATTATGGATGAGTTGTTTTCTTGATACATTTCCATACTGTCCAAATTTTTAATAAATATGCAATATTTTCTATTAAAAAATGGAATAGGTATTTTTAAAAGTCTGCCATATTTCTCAATAGTGTATTTCTCCATATTAATGTAAGCTTGATCTTCAAAAGTCCTCAAACTAAATTAGTACAATGTGATATGCCAATAATATATCGTTTAAAAAGTAATTGTTTTTTTTTAAAGATTCCAAAGCTAAAAGAAAGTTACTAAAATGAAGTGCAGCTCTTTAAAACAAGACTACTTCATCAGATCAATTGATGCAGATATAGGTGGGGAGCATGAAAACTGACCAGCACTAGAGATAAGACCTTCATACTACAGGTGTACTATGATGCAATATTCCCCAGCAGGGCTAGTGTTGGACTTTTAATAGCAGAAGCCTTTGGTGATACCTCATAAAGCTTCTGTTCCAGTGACAAACAAAAAGAGTAATCAGCTCAGAATTAGCCAGGAACTCACATAAAAGGTTAATTAGGAGAACAGAGGCTGTTAACGAGCATCTAAATGTCAAACCAAGCAAAGGAAAATGGATACACTAACATAAACAAGAACCAGGAAAGAAGCCTTCTGGTTGGATCAACACCCATTGGGGAGGGTATATAAGAACCCCAGAGCAAGGAGAGACATTCACATTTCAGAAACCTCATCTGTCTTGAAACCCAATAAAAATCACAGATTCCCAAGGCCATGGCTTGCTGTGTTCCCTGCTGCTGCAGCGTCCCCACCGGCCCTGCCACCACCATCTGCTCCTCTGACAAATGCTGCCGCTGTGGAGTCTGCCTGCCCAGCACCTGCCCACACACGACTTGGTTACTGGAGCCAACCTGCTGTGACAACTGCCCCCCACCCTGCCACATTCCTCAGCCTTGTGTGCCCACCTGCTTCCTGCTCAACTCCTGCCAGCCCACCCCATGTCTGGAGACCATCAACCTCACAACCTGCACCCAGCCCTGCTGTGAGCCCTGCCTCCCAAGCTGCTGCTGATCCAGGGCTGCTTCCCTTAGTGCCTGACATTGGAAGAGTCTACCCACAAGCTTTATTGTTCACCTGTCTCAGTATCTGCAACTAATAGACTTTGCTTTTGAAGTTGGAACAAGGATGGCACTATTACTGACACCACCCCTCCCCCAAAAAGAAACCAAGAGACGTTCAATGCTATGTAGCAGATATCAGTAATCAAGGACAATACGAGCAGGTAGTTGCCTAGCGGTTTCCCGGAGTTGTTCTCTTCCTTTATAGTAACATGTATCTTTCTTTGGGTATTTGGGAATTATATTTTCAGCCTTGGGTGGTATCTTCTTAGAAATCGAGCAGCTTCTTCATGATCATCCTAATAAATTTTACATCTCTGGCATAGCACAAATGTTTACAATTACTTTGTTTTCTGTTAATTCATTAAATGTATTTATTAACTACGAAAGTCAGCATTTTAAGAAAAACTGAGGACATCTGTAAAACTCAAACTGGTAGCAGACCAAATATTTCGTGCTTGTAAAAAAACTAAATGATCTTGCATATAAGATGGTCTCTATATTGGCACACATGAAAGTAGACTTCTCTGACTTGTCCTTTCAAAAATGGTATATAATAGGTTGGGAAATACTGAACATAATCTGAAGATCAAATATGGTATAACATATCAACTAATCTAGGTGACCTGACCTATTTATGCAAAAAATTAATGACATTAAGAAAATTAATGTCATTATTGAATTTCTATTATTTGAATATCTACTGTATGTTCTGCATTTTATTGTCCCTGCCCAAAATGAGCTGACAGTCTAGCAGGTGAGGCAGATACATACACACTAACTACCCATTCATTCCTTCATACAATTAACAATTATTTATTGAATGCCAGGCATTGTATTAAAGTAAAATAAAAAGTGTTTTACAAGTAGCATTAGTAAAGTGCTGTGCTACTATAAAATTGAGAACAATGAAGAAATTAAGATTACTGCCATGGTGATAAAGAGGAGAAAGATATAGTCAAACACAAATTCACGAGTTAGTGGTCAAAGAGGGAGTCAAAGAAAGACTAGGCAGTCGTGGTATGTCACCAGCTGAGCAGAGAGTTGGAGAGAAAGGAGTAGAGAAAGAGGAGAGAACTTTTAAAAGAAATACTGTGTTCTACTCTAGATATATCAAGCTTGAGACACAAGTGGCATATCTAAATAAATAGAGTTTAGGCAGCTGGAATTTGCACAACAGGTTCTAGAAAGGAAGAAGACATATGAGGGAGGGTGCAGGAGTCTGTGTAAAAGTTCTTATCAAGTACTTGCAGAGACCTGGGTTGCAATGCACACAGGGTGAAACTCCATAAAGCTAGAAGAGAATGGCTGCTGCAGGATAAAGAGCTAAACGGAGATACCAGAAGTCATTCAGGACGAACAGACATTGAAGTGCCAGCCTGTCTGGAGTGGACAAAGCTCTATGAGTACCTCAGGCATTCAATCAATGTTCCAGAAAGACACACCAAAAGAATAAGGATCACAACCTTAAGTAAAGAACACACCAAATTATACCTGCCCTGGAAAAATATAAAAAGCCAAGCCTAAGAGGATCAAGAGGAACTTCCAGTGATTTAACTTCCTGTCAGAGCAAGACTCAACACTCAAAACTCTGCAATATAATCAAGATTTCCTAAAATATATCAGAATGAGTAGCATATAATTAAAAATTGTCAGACATGTGAAGCTGGAAAATGTCAACCATAATTAAGAGAAAAAGAAGCCAATAAAAATAGGTCCCTAGATACACAGATGTTAGAATTAGCAGACAAGAATTTTCAAATAGTTATTATAAATATTTTTGTGGATTTAAAGAAAAAGCTAAACAATATGTGAAAGGAAAAAAGTAGACAAGATAAGTAATGAAAGATAAAGAGGGTCAAATATATGGTGATGGGAGAAGATTTGACTTTGGGTGGTGGGCACATGATGCAATATACAGATAATGTATAATAGAATTGTACACTTGGAATGTATATAATTTAATTAACTGATGTCACCCCAATAAATTTTTTTTAAATGAATGAATGAATGACAAATTTCCATATCTCAGAAGAAAAGCCTTCCACAGCTTGGTTGACCCTACTCTGAAGTATAATCACTGAGGGTTTCCAAGAGACGGAAAGATTTTAACTTAGAATTTATATTTCACTCTCATTAGAGATACAAGGCGGGGGGGGGGGGGAATTGTATCATTGATCTAAAAATGAGGCATAGGAAATGTGGAGAAGGCATGTTTCAGGACATTAAAAACTCACACCTTAAAGATGGTGGTGGACTGAGTGGAAGCTACACTGACACTCTCCCAGGACCAAACTGGAATTACAACTAAAATATAGAAAAACCATCCTGAATAATTAACTGCAACTGAAGATGAGCTGGAGAGCACCCTCATAACCAAGGAGGAAAAGTGGAGACCACATAGAAGGACTGGTTGGAAGTGCGGAGGCACAAGAAGGTTGGGCTCCCACAGACGGCAGCTGAAGGTCCAGAGGGATATCTCAGTTGTGGGGGGTTCCCACTGAGAACTCTGGGGCCTAAACCCCAGGCTGGCTTTCCCAGCCAAGAGCACCAGAACTGAGAAAGGAACAGGGTTTCTGCCTGCCAGGGAGAGATGGCTGGAACTGCAGGCACCCTGTTAAAAAGCCAGCACACAAAGTTTTGTATGCAGCCACTCACCTTGGGCTCCAGCAGAGGAAGGGCAGAGTAGACTGGAGCTGTTGAGGAGAATCTAGGGTTGTGGGCCCTCGAGATAGAGATCAGAGAGCACCCCTCTGGATCCCTGTGCTGGGTCTTTCCCCCATCTTACAGAGGACATCTTTCTCAGACATTTTGCTGCTTTTGCCTCGGGGGGGGGGGGGGGTGGTGGAAGCAATTGCCCCACCCTACTGGTAAACCTCTAGCCCTACCCAAAGGAGTTTCTACAGCCTGAAGCTCCTTAAGAGACTGATAACAATCAGCCACCCCACCCTGTGGAGTTTCTACAGCCTGAGGCTCATTAAGAGAATCAGATTAATCAGCCTACAGCCAGAGGTGGACCTCAGAGAAAAGTAGACTTTGGTGTGCATCTTGGTCCTGTCCAAACACACCCAGCCCCAGAAGAGGAGACCTCAAGCCAAAGGTAATGTTGATAGCTCCAAACAGGGTACTCAGGGCCAGTCACAAACTGTGTCTAACATTGGCCTGCATCAGAGACCCTCCAAAAAGACTGAGAGTCCTAGCAGATCTACCTAATACATAGAAACAAACCCAAACAGGCAACCAAAATGGGGAGACAAAAGCCCCAAATGAAAGAACAAGAGAAGTCTCTAGAAAAAGAGCTAAATGAAATGGAGATAAGCAATCTATCAGATATAGAGTTCAGAATACTGATTGTAAGGATGCTCAACAGCATGAAAAAAAATATGGAAACTATGAAGGAAATTAAGAATGACATAGTAGAAATAAAGAATACATTGGAAGGAATAAACAGCAGATTAGAGGAAGCTGAGGATAGGATCGGTGACTTAGAAGACCGGGTAGAAAAAATTACTCAATCAGAGATCCAAAAAGAAAAAACAATTTAAAAACAGGAGGACAATCTAAGGGAGCTGTGGGACAACATGAAACATAACAATATTCGCATTATAGGAGTGCCAGAAGAGGTTGAAAGTAAGCAAGGTTTAGAGAACCTGTTTGAATAAATAATGGCAGAAAACTTCTCTAACCTGGTGAAGGAAAAAGTCACACAAGTTCAGGAGGCACAGAAAGTCCCAAGCAAGAAGAAGCCAAAGAGGCCCACACTCAGACACATCATAATTAAAATGCCAAGAATTCAAGACAAAGAGAGAATCTTAAAGGCAGCTAGAGTAAAGTAATCTGTTACCTACAAAGGAGCTCCCATAAGGCTGTCAGTTGACTTCTCATCAGAAATTCTACAGGCCAGAAGGGAATGGCATGAAGTATTCAAGGTAATGCAAAACAAGGATCTGTTATCGTTCAAGCTAGATGGTGAAATAAAGAGCTTCCCAGACCAAAAAAAAAAAAAGGCTAAAGGAGTTTATCACCACCAAATCAGCATTGCAGGAAATGTTAAAGGAACTGCTGTAATTAGAAGTAGAAATAGAAAGAAAAGAACAAACATATAGATCAGTGAAACAGAACAAAGAACCCAGAAATCAACCCAAGCCATTACATTCAATTAATATTTGACAAAGGAGCAAGAACATACAATGGAGTAAAGACAGTATCTTCAATAAATGGTGTTGGGAAAATTAAGACATGTACATGAAAAAAAAAAAGAAACTAGACCACCAATTTACACCATATACAAAAATAAATGCAAAATGGATAAAAGACATGAATGTAAGACATGAAACCATAAAAATCCTAGAAGAAAACATAGGCAGCAAAATCTCAGACATCTCTTGTAGATGGAGTTTCCTCAAAAAATTAAAAATTGAACTGCATTTGACCCAGTAATCCCACTTCTAGGAATATATCCTAAGAGATCTGAAACAACAATCAGAAAGAACTTACGTACCTCTATGTTCAGAGCAGTGCAATTTACAATAGCTAAGATCTGGAAACAGCCCAAGTTCCCATCAGTAGATGAGTGGATAAAGAAGCTGTGCTACATTTATACCACGGAATACTATGCAGCTATAAAAAAGAAGGATCTCTTATCCTTCGGGAGAGCTTGGAGGGAACTGGAGAGTTTTATGCTAAATGAAATAAGCCAGAGAAGGACAAGCACCACATGATCTCACTCATATGTGGAATGTAATAAACAAAATAAACTGATGAACAAAATAGATCCAGAGACATAGAAGCATGGTACAGACCGAGGGATCTCAGGGGGAAGGTGGGGGTGGGGGAGTGGGTAGGGAGAGATTAATCAAAGAACTTATATGTTTATAAGCATAACCCATGGACACAGACATTGGTATGGGGAAGGCCTGGGGGGAGGGGGGTGGAAGGGATCAATGGGAGGAAAAAGGGGACATCTGTAATACTTTCAACAATAAAGATACATTTTAAATAAATAACAACTCACACCTCCAGGTCTTGATAACCAATAAAATATCTGGGGTTTCATTTATATTTTGGCCTGGAGGGCACAAATTATGCCCATCAATCATATAAAGTGACTTTTTCAATTTGCACACACTAGAAATAATTTACACATACACACACACACACTTTAAATCCAGTACACACCTCCCTCCTCTACCATGTAAGCACAGCAAGAGCACAAAAGCTATGCAAACACTGATAATCACATATAACATTTTTACGGTGGTGGCACAAACAAATAAATGGTACTTAATGTGTTTTAATATTAATTCTAAAAGGAGACATGAACAATTTTCAATGCACAGTATCAAAATCTGAGGAAACCCTATTTTCCTTATTTGTAATGAGTTGTATCTATAATTATTGATGGAACAAATTTTCTCTTTCTTTTCTTATTCTATCAAAAAGACAATGCTTCCTATGAAGATTTTCTGAAACAAGTATTTTATCCTACTGGCACATGGAAATGGTGTCCTTATTTAGTAACCTGAAGTTATGCCTCTTTTATGAGGCATAAAACTCTTCCTCAGCAAATAAACAACACTAATGAATGTTCTTATGAAAACTGGCACCAACAATGATAAAGAAAACTTCCGGTGCATTCTGTAAATACCCATTTTGGGAGATATATAAAAGTCCCAGGAGGGAAGGAGACTTTTGGAGTCAGGCAACTTCAGTTTTGCGTCTGATCTTTGTTCCTCGCTTCCAGAAGGATGACTTCTGACTGTTCCCCCACATGCTGCTCTTCTGAGTCCAATGCTGAGCTTTCCAATGGTGCAAATACTTCAACCTGTTCCGCGGAAACCACTTGTCTCCCCAGCACCTGTGCTGCATCCAGGTGCCAGACCCCTAGCCTCCTATCCAGGTCTCGCTTGCTGACCGGTTGCTTCGCGCCATGCTACCTTGCTGGGACTTCTAATAGTCCATGCTTGGTGGGGAACTGTGTTTGGTGTGAGGATGGGGTGTTCAACAGCAATGAGAAGGAGACGATGCAGTTCCTGAATGACAGACTCGCCAGCTATCTGGAGAAGGTGCGTGGCCTGGAGGAGATGAACGCGGAGCTGGAATGCAGGATCCAAGAACAGTGTGAAGGGGACATCCCATTGGTGTGCCCCGATTATCAGTGTTACTTCAACACCATTGAAGATCTCCAACAAAAGGTCTGGTGTCTCATTGTCCTAATGCTCCACCTTCCCAATCTGTGGTTTGCTTTATCTTTATACGAGAATAGGTTCTAGAAGGAAACCAGCGAAAAGGGACTTCCAAGTGGCCATGTGATGTAGAGGAAAAGGCACTGAAAGTCAGGAAACAGCCTTAAGCCCAGGGCTGTCTAGTGAGGGTGACCACAGAACACTCATGCACCTCTAGAGTTTACCTTTATCATCTACAGAATGTATCTAAAATTACTTCTGTAGGTAACGCTATCTGTATTATTTTTAACATAGATATTGAAACACCGCCTTTTTAATCATATAATTTCACCTAGTAATAATTTTCTTTCTTATTGATGAATTTTATTATCATGGGTGGGCATATGGTCATAATACACACTGCTTAAGGACAAAAAATGTGACTGAGTTCAACTGCCAAGGAGTGCCACAAGACGTCTTAGGTCATTCAAAAACAAAACCTTTTTATTCCTGTTTCGTTTATAAATTGTCACTCTTTTTCTCCTTCATGCAGTGACATGGCTAATAAGAAAAGTGGGCTAAACGCTATTTTATGCTTTCTTACAAAGACCTTTAAAAGGTAAATAATGGCATAGCTGTTAAATGAACAGATGTTTAGATTTCTTTCAGAGAACCACTTATTACTTAATAACTTACTTCCCAGATTTTGTGCACGAAGGCAGAGAATTCTAGACTTGTTATACAGCTTGACAACTGCAAACTGGCGGCTGATGACTTTAGATCAAAGTAAGTTTAATTTAAATTTGAATATAATATATGGTTTCTGTCTCTCTCCCTTTCTCTCTCTCACATACACACACACAAACACATCACAAATATTCTATATTTTTTAAAGCTAAGAATGCTCATAAAGCTCAAATTTATCATTTTGGGGGATGTATAAGAAATGACAGCATGTGGCTTCCCTGAGTCCATGTGTCATTCGTCAGTATGCCCTAGCGCTTTGCAGTGTCTCAAAAAGTAAGCATTGGCCGCCTATATTTCTCTTGTTATGAAAGGTATGAGTCTGAGCTGTCTCTTCGCCAGCTGGTAGAGTCTGACATTGGCAGCTTACGAGGGATCCTGGACGAGCTGACCCTGTGCAAAGCTGACCTGGAGGCCCACGTGGAGTCTCTGAAGGAAGATCTCCTTTGCCTTAAGAAACACCATGAAGAGGTGAGGAAAGGGGCAACATCACTGAAAGAATGTTAAGACTGACAAGTTAAACTGACAAAGGCCATGTGTGTATACAAGCTGAACTTGGGTAAATGTTGCTAACGCTGGAACGCAATTACTCAAGGCGCCATTACTATTCGTCCTGATCATTCCTGTGTGTCTATGAATGTACTATGAAGTGACCCCTGGCCAGAGCTAGATGAAGGAGCCAAACTCTTCACCTGCCATTGCTTTTGTGGAGAAGGTAACTCCACGAATGGCTTTCCTTGGAGGCTTTGTGCCACGCCTAACTCTAAGCCATAAAGTATGAAAATCAGGCTGACAAACATAGCATGTGAAGGCCATTTCAAAAAGGGGATCAAAACTCATGCAACATTTGGACCAAATGTTTTAAAAATATTCTGCATCTATCAACTTTTTTAATCATAAAATATAAAGTGTATGATTATCCTATGTTGATGAAGCTACAAGTGAAATGCTGAATAATGTAACAAAGTACATTTTCCCCTTGAACGTCTGTTGATGATAATGGCAGCTGGCATTTATTGAGACCTTACTATGTACCAAGGGCTTTTATAACCGCTTTACATGCACATTAACTCATATATCTCACAATAACCTTCTGGGACAGGTAAATTTTTATACCCATTTTGCAGATGAAGAAACTGAGTGATGAAGCGGTTCAACAGAGGCAATCCAAATCTAAATCCCACACGCTTACTCACTTCGCTCCAAAACAAAAATGGGATGCCATGGATGTCGAAGTGATTTTCCCCCCACCACCCTGTGACATTCTTTACTTCATTTCCGCTTTCAGGAGGTCAACATGCTTCGTGGACAGCTTGGTGACCGACTCAATGTGGAGATCGACAGTGCCCCCACCATCGATCTCAACAGGGTCCTGAATGAGATGCGCTGTCAGTATGAAACGGTGCTCGCCAACAACCGCAGAGACGTGGAAGAATGGTTCGCTGTTCAGGTCGGCACCTGGGGCAACAGGATGACAGGCTCCCAGACTTCCCCCTTGCTTGCCTTTTCCAATCATGCCTATGTTTCAGACGGAGGAGCTGAATCAGCAGCAGCTGTCCAGTGCAGAGCAGCTGCAGGGCTGCCAGACGGAGATCCTAGAACTGAAACGCACAGCCAATGCTCTGGAAATTGAGCTCCAAGCACAGCAAAGCATGGTGTGTAAGGAAAGACCACTAGCTCTGTTTTGTCACTGAAGAATCAGGCCCTAAGACACTATCCCCTCTTCCATAACCCAAAAGAGAGCCCCACACAGTTCATATGGCAGAAAGTCTGAATCGCCAGTTTGCAAGGATTATATTTTCTTGCCTTTCCCAAGTATCAGCTAGAAGCAGAAGTGAAAGGTCAACAGCTTGTACTGTCCCAATAGGATGTCCTGACCTTCTCTCTTGGGCCTGAGCATGATCCTACAGCACCCTCCAGAGACAGGGAGACAGGGAGAAGGGCAGGAGCAGAACAAGAGAGGAACCTCTGAGCCAAAGGCACTCAAGCATCCCAGTGGGTTTTCACTCTCTTTTGATTAGGACCAATCTTCCAAGCTCACAATCATATCTAAAACAAAGGATGGTATTCATACTTTGCATTTAACCAGTTCCATGCAAACACACAGTGTGTGCCACGTTAGGTCCAATAGAGAATATCTCGGTCAAGCCTCACAATAACCTTATGGGGTAAATCCCTTTACTAACCCCATTATGCAGATGAGGAAAACTGAGACTCAGATAAGTAACAAGAGGTCATGCACCTTTTAAGAAACAAAAGTGGAAGCTGAATTCCAGTGGTTCAATCCCAGAGCCTCCTCTCTTCACCACACTATACCACCCCTCCCTGCCACAAGCCCATACTCAACGTTTTCTTCCAAACGCTGTTGACCCTCCTTAAGCTACACAAATACATTGCAGATTGTGATGGTCCTAGTGGTGATAGCAATAACTAACACTTATATAGCCCTTACAACTTTTTTAGGCACTATTCTAAGTGCTTTACACATATTATTAACCTATTTAATCCTCACAACCATCCTATGAGATAGGTACTTCGCATTGCCTACTTTTTATAGAATAAAACTGAGGCTCAGAGAAACTAAGTAATTTCCCCCAAGTCACATAGCTGAAAAAGGGAGATCAGGGATTTAACAATAGGCAGTCTGGCCCCTGAGACTATGCTACACAGCCCTTTTCACACTCTTTCTCTCTGCAGACAGAATCCCTGGAATGCACTGTGGTGGAAACCGAGGCCCAGTACAGCTCCCAGCTGGCCCAGATGCAGTGCCTGATCGACAACGTGGAGTCCCAGCTGGCCGAGATCCGCTGCGACCTGGAGCGGCAGAACCAGGAGTACGAGGTGCTGCTGGACACGAAGGCCCGGCTGGAGGGCGAGATCAACACATACCGGGGGCTCCTCGAGAGCGAAGACAGCAGGCAAGTGCCACACAATTATTCTCAAAATCACCTCGAGTCACAAAAAGGCTTATATAAAATCCTGCTTCCCCAAGATCTGGCCAAAGTCAAACCTCCCTAATGTGTTCAAGGATCTTCTTAAAAGAGTGGTGAGAAGGAGCTGACGCTAATCACATGACCATAGAAATGTTCAAAAATATTCTAAAGTTATAAAGCAGAATAAATATCATTATATAACTCCTCATGCTGGATGATTAGATCATCTAATCATCTCCCTTTGCTCCTGTCTCCCATTTAAGGGAAATCAAGAATATACATAAGGTGGCATTTGCAAAGTGAAGAAAATACATAAAATTTTGTTCAGCTGACACTGTTGCAGGGAACATGAAGTGACAATGCTGGGTCCAGGGGTGACAGGCTTAGGTCAAACGTTATTCTGCAAAGAGTGCCCTTCAGAGCATAATTTGCAGGGCAAACCTTGGCATGATTTTTTCAGAGTTGACATTTTATCCAGCTTTCCCTCGTGAAGCTTAGTTCAAAATGGATTTTCCACAGGCTTCCCTGTAACCCATGTTCTACAACAAGCACGTCGAGCGACACTGGAGAGCAGTGCTCAGCTTATGTAATTTGTACAGTCGAAAGCTGCTGTGTATGAGCACCAAACACCCAGCCTGGCAGATGGAGGAGCTAAAGCCAGCATGTGCTCAAAAAGGAGATGGGGCTTCAACCAGGGACGTCCAAACTAGCAGCCAAGTCGAGAAGGCTTTCATACCCTAAAATGGCCCTCTGGGCATCCTTGGTGTGTTTCTGCTTTATCATTTCCTCTCCTGCCTGCTTATTTGTGACATTCTAGGAGTCTGTAAAGCTTTCTTGCTAATCTCCAAATAAAATGCATTTCGTTCCTTTATGTGGTAAATATAGCTTTGCGGCTTATTACTGTTGATATAATAACCATTTGATGTAGTTTGCTCTTCCATAAACCCAAGCTGAAAATATTTTTTTAACTCCTCAAATACAAATAGATGAACTAATTCATGCAAAATGTCAATATCAAGGAAGACAGTTGCATGTATCTTTCTGAGAGGGGATTTAGAAATAAAATATAATAAATTTGCTGTTGTTGCTGTTGCTAATCCTCACCTGAGGATATTTTTTTCTCCTACATAAGCCTTTTTGTGACTCGGAGTGATTTTGAGAATGATTGTGTGGAACTTTCCTGCTGTCCTCACTCTCGAGAAGACCCCAGTACATTTTTCAGAGAGAGTGTGGAAGGGAAGGAAGGGGGAGAGAGAGGGAGAGAGAGAGAAACATCAATGTGAGAAAGACACATCGATTGGTTGCCTCCTGTATGCACCCCAGACCGGGGATCAAACCCGAAACCTAAGTATGTGCCCAGGAATCGAACCTGCAACCCTTAGGTCCCCAGGTGGACACTCTAAAACCAGTCGGCAATTTTATTTTATTTTTAATGATAAAAGTACTAGAGTCCTTTTTTTCAATTTGGCACACAAAGGGGATGGAGGGAAATTGTCATAATTCCACACCCTCAAGGTCAGTTGTCAGTATTTTGGGAACTTCCAAGTTTTCTTTCTTATAATAGGTTTTTCCATATAGTGGTATCACAGTTACATATGCATATAGTTGCATAACCTATTTTTTTCACTATATCATCTAAGCATTTTCGATCCTAATAAATATATAAGATCATCTTGTGACCATTATTTTAGTGGCTGCATAAAATACAATACGGTGCATTGGTCTGTTATTGGACATGAAGAATGTAAGAATCATTATTCTCACACATATAAAAAGCAAAGTAGAGAACTTCCATAAAGATGACATACAGGTCCGTTTCCCCATTCCTCTTCCTAAGTATGACAAAAATCCCTGGAAATTACGTGTACAAATAGAAGCAGACTCTGAAAGGCGGAGGAAGAGGCCAAGCCATCTAGAGTCCTTGACATCCAAGGAACAGCACAACAGTGAGTCTCCTGGGCTTGCTTTTTGTCTCCTACAACCTGTATTGGGAACTAACTGGAGAAACCAACCACCCAGGAACGCCAGCAGCTGCAGACAGAAAAGAAAAAAAAAAAATGCTCTAAGAAAAGGCGAGTAAAGGGAGGAAGGGCAGTGAGCTTTCTGTACTTCACTGAAGAGACAGAGTGTCAGCACCAGTAGACTGATAAGTTACATATCTATAACGTAATACCTAAAGGAACTACTTAAAAAGCTATGCAAAGAAAAATTACAAATGCTACGAATAAATAAAAGTGGAATTCTAAAACACATTCAAGTAACCCACAGGAAGGCAGGAAGAAGAAAAAAGAAATGAAAAACAGAAACCAAAATGCAGACGTAAGCCCCACCGAATCAGTAATTACAGCCACCAGAAATCATCTAATTATCCTAATCAAAGGACAGAGATTGGCAGAGTAAATAAAAAACTTAATACTTTCCACAAGAAGCTCACTTCAAATATAATGATATAGGTAGGTTAAAAGTACAGGGAATGGGGGGAAATACACGATTGTTCACAGCAGCTTTATTTGCAATAGCCAAAACGGGAAACAACCAAAATGTTCTCAAGGTCTGAAGGCCACTGTGGTGAGTGGAAAAAGGCAATCTTGAAGGGTCATGTACTGCATGATTCTATTTACACCACATTCTTGAAAAGATAGAAGTATAGAGATGGAGGACAACTAGGCACAGCATGAAGGAGATCTTTGGGGTGATTAAATAGTTGTATATCTTGATTATAGTGGTGGCTACATGAATCTACACATGTAAAAAAAAGTATATAGAACTAAACGCATACATTGTACCAATGTCCTGGTTTTACAATTGTACTGTGGTTGAGTGAGACGTAACCATATCTTTGCAAATTCATGTGAATCTATAATTATTTCAAAAGTTAAAAAAAAAAAAAAACACAGTAGGAAGCTGGAGAAAAGTTCTCCTCTTTTCTTTTCTATTTCTATTTTCAGAAATAAAGTGCATAATAATAACAGTTAATAAAGGGTAGGTTTAAAGAAAAGTCAAGTTTCAGACCTAAAATTTTATGCTAGATTTTTTTTTTTTTACATTGTACTCTCCTGACTTAACAACAAAGGGTAGTGAAAATACTCAAAATTAAATATTTTCCAGATAAATAAACCCATGAAATAGTGTTCAAGCCCCATTACTCCTCTGATAATAAAATTGGGAAGAAATTTAATACTGCAGTATCTTACCCATGTTGAAATTTCTACCATATTAATTTTCCAGACTGCTTGTTACCCAGCACCTGTTCTCTGCATTCCTCATGGTTTCTTTCCTGCCCTAGTTAAGATTGTGGCTGAAACAAAATGTAGTTTTGTTTAACAATTTCCTCACCATCTGTAATTCCCAATGAACTATACCCAATTTCCATGATAGGTAACATTTTGTGTGGATTAACTAATCTATTTGTATTTTAGGAGTTAAAAATATTTTCTGCCTGGATTTATGCAAAATCAAAGTAGAACTGAAGTAGGAAAGTATAATATAAGATGGTCACTTTGAGGGATCTTGTATTACTGTTAGCCTGTCACAGCTGTTTTCACAGTTTTTGCATAGTATTGTACAAACTATTACCCTAACGACATAGTTTAGTTCTAGATCTGTCCATTTCTTGGGTTAGCTATCCTGTTCTCAAGGGTGTTAGGATGGGAGAGCTCACATTTTTCTGACCATACTGCACTTGAACTGGCCAAATGGCCTTTCCTGTCTACATTCCAACAGTGATAAAGACTTCTAAAACTCTAGGGGCATCGGATACAGGTCTACTTTGGAAGTAGTGTAATAGGTTTATATTCGCATAACTATGAATATATGCATTTAAATATGGTTATTGGAAAAGTATAGACCAAAATTTTCATTGACATCCCAACAATGCATAAGTTAATCAGACATCCCACAGCAAATTAATTAATAAAGATGATGATAAACTAAGAGGAAATTATACATAAAGAGCAATTTCAACCACTGAAAATTTTGACATCTAAAAATTGATCAGTCTTCCTCCAAATTGCAGAAATGCCATCTTTTTTCCACATGGACACATGCAGTAGACATATATGTGAGTTTATTTCTAGACTCTGTGTTCTTTCTCATTGATCTGTTTGCCAAAGCTTATGCCAATCCTGCACTGTTTAGATCATAATATTATTATAGTAACTTGCACAAATTTACACTCCCACCAGCAATAAATGAGAAGCTTTACAAAATACAATGCATTTGTTATCAAACTTTGATTTTTTTTCAATCTGATAGATGGAAAAATAAAATATCTCAATGTAGTTTAAATTTACATCTCCTTTTATTATGATAACATTAAGCATTTTATTGCTAAAGTACTTTTTATATTTTTTATTAAAATTTTTTAATGTTGACATTATTCAGGTGCCTCCGCCCTTACCCATCATTTATATTTTCTTTCTGGTAACCGTCTGTGGTGTAATTGCAAATATTCTATCCCAGTTTGTCATCTGTCTTCTGATTTTGTAGGTTGTATTTTTTATCCATGCACAGTTATTTAATGTAGTCAAATTTATAAATCTTTTATAGTTTCTTAATTTTGAGACATTACTCAAAAGGCCTCTGACTGCAAATTTGTAAAGGATCTTCCTATGTTTTCTTTTAGCACATTTATGATTTCATTTTCACTTCTGAATCTTTGATCAATTTGTAATTTGTCCTACTGTAAGGTATGATCCAACACTGCCTGCCCTGCCCTCCTACCCCAAGTAATACAGATTGTCTCCAAACTACATATGATACTCTGTGTTTTCCCCAATGATTTTAAATGTCACATTTATCATACACTAAATCCCAATTTTTTGGGAGTCCATTTCTAGGCTGCTTATTCTATTCCATTAATCTGTCTGACTATTTATGCATCGACACTGCTTTAATTCTTGAGGCTTTTAAATATATTTTAATAAGAACTAATTTCTCTGTGGCATTTCTTATTTCGAATTTTCCTGACTATTTAAATTTCTCATAAAACTTCAGCATTATCTTGTCTAGTAGAAAAAAGTCACATTTTGAGAGGACTGCAAGAAATTTATTGGGATCTAAGTTAAATTAACATAGAGATAATTGACATTTTTATAATGATGAATACAGCATTTCAGGTCAAGAATATGATATATTTTTCCATTTATTCTAATTTTCAGTCCTTCAGTATATATTAGCATTTTATTCATGTAGATCTCGTACCTTTCTAACTAAATTTATTTCTGCACATTCTATATTTGCTGATGTTATTGTAATTTATGTTTTTTTCTTTGTATCATGTGATATGCAGAACAATGGGCCCCCAAAGATGTTCATTTCCTAATTCCAGAACCTTTGAATACGTTAGGCTACATGGCAATGGGGAAGTAAGGTTGCTAATCAGCTGACCTTCAAATAGGAAGATTATCTTAGACGATATGAGTAGGCCCAATACAATCAGAAGGGTCCTTAAATGTGGAAGAGAGAAGCAGAAGGGTCAGTGTCAGAGTGATGCATATGAGAAAGAGTCAACTGGCCATCGCAGGCTTTGAAAGTGGAAGGGGGCCATGAGCCAAGGAATGTGGGCGGCCTCTAGAAGATGGAAAAGGCAAGGAAATTATATCCTTTCCAAGGGCCTCCATAAAGAATCAGGAACTCATTAACTTTCTTAAGAAAATGCTGAATAAATATTCCTGAGAAAGAACACACATACCTTTCAACAGATCATATTTAAACACCAAATATAAACCAAGACCATCACAAATTTTTAGCTAATGTAATACCAGAAGCAACCACTGAGCACTAAAAACGTCATCAAATTCTGGCTTCGGAAAAACACGAAAGGTAACTAGCCTCTTTCTCAAGAAAATTCTTGTTAGCAAACAAACCCTATCTAGAGAGCTAAAACAGAAATCTGGCAATTACCTTTAAAGACTGACATTTTAATCCATACTCACAACAAAAATGGGAAAACGATTGGACAGAACAAAGAAAAAGAAAATGGGAAAATCAGCTGGGCAGAACAAAATAAAATACCAATTTCTAAGTTCACACCAGTAATTATTAGATATTCAGTTTCCCTTTTCTAGGGAAGAAAGGAAAAATAAATGGACTCATTCCCGTTCAAACTCAATGCCAGGCGAAGAGGTCAACAAGGACTTAATGAACTCAGTACGCTCGTACCTACTTAATAAGAGATGCTGCTAGAACTGTGACGGCAGTTCCTTTTGAAGAAATAATGTGAACCTCTGAATCCAATGACAAGTAGTAGTTGTGATGGGTAATGACTTAGTAACAGCCTAAACGCGCATTTTTATGAGGCAGGTAACTCTTCTCAGGCAAGTAGAAAGCAGACTAATGAGATGTTCCTATGGGATTTGACCTAAGCACTAGAAAGGAAAACATCCTGCCTGCTGTGACACGGCCTAGGCAAGGCTATATAAGCACTTCAAAGAGGAAAAAGCCACAAAGGGCTCAGAATTTAGACTCAGTCACAGCAGCTTGAGCATTTGATCCAGGGGAACCACAGACTTTGAAACAAACCAAAGCTGGGGACACGCTATGGATACCAAGGACTGTTCAATGACTATTTCTCCTGCAATGCCATGCCAACGCTGCTCTAGGATTACAGATTTTAGGATCCGCTCTTCTAACACCAGCTGCCAGTGTGATGGTCTTGAAGCCGACAGCTGCCAACCCACTGGCCACGTTCTGAGAACTCTCCAGTCCCAGGGCTGCCGACCCACTTCTTGCTTTTGTCCTGTGCCCATCTGCTTAATAAACAACTTCAACGCCTGTCCTTCCATGGATGGTCATGGCTGGTGTGGTGAAGGCATCAACAGTAACGAGAAAGAGACCATGCAAATCTTGAACGACCGCCTTGCTAACTACCTGGAAAAGGTGCGGATGCTTGAACGAGAGAACGCCGAACTGGAGTGTAAAATCCTGGACGAGTGTAACAAAGAGCTGCCTGTCTTATGTCCTGATTACCGGTCCTACTATGCTACCATTGAGGAACTCCAGCAGAAGGTAAGATTCTTAGCAACCTGTATAATCAAGTTTTGAATTGACATTCTCCAATATCTTTACTTCCTTCTATGCTGGAAAATACTCTGTAGAATAAGAATGTCTTGAATCTCAACAATGTCTTGAATGAAATTGCCGTCTTGACACAATATTCACAGTTGTACGTATAGATTTTCATTTTCCAGAGATACACTCTGCTATTATTTTCACCAGATAACTCAGGACCAAAATGTGTTAACAGCCCATTGCGGCTATTTGTTTAAAAAATAAATAAATAAGAAAACAGGGATACGAGAAAATGAATTTTGTTTTAATAAGTTCCTAACTGGTTTAATTTTTATCCATGTTTCCCCCCATCGCCGCTTTTTCCATTTTATGCTCACTTCATAATCTCCCAATTGTTGAAGCAGTTTCTTCCCACATCGAACCTAACTTTCCTGTTCAGAGTGATATACTGCTGCTACATGTGCTGGATTTCTTCTGTTTTATTAGTTTAACTAATATTTACTGAGCACAAGGCTGAACAAGGCACCAGACATTCTAGGCTCTGGGAACACATTGGTGAATTAAAATGTCCCTGCCCTCACGGCGTTTACATTCTAGGGAATCATGGTATGTTACGCAAATTTAAGGTGGATTTTATACTTTAAGGGTAAAACATCTACACAAGTTTTTATTAAAGTAATTTTTGCTTAACTGTTAGGAAAATAACAAAAACTCTGATTTTCCAAAGTTGCCAGACTTCCTAAGCATAGCTAGGAAAAGCCTAACTAGCCTTCCCCTGTTAATGAAATATGCACCAGCCCCTTGGTTCTTAAGGAAGGGATCTTGGTGTTTGTCTCATTTGTGTGTACAACTTCTTAATTCTAGATCTTGTGTACCAAGGCTGAGAATTCCAGACTGGTCTCACAAATTGACAACACCAAACTGGCTGCTGATGACTTGAGAGCCAAGTAAGCCCACCCAACACTGTTGTTCATGACAGAATTCACCCCGCATCTGGTGCTAAATACGCCCAGTAAGATTATCCATAAGTCTCCTAACACTTCTGTCCGTACCATGATGTCACTAGCCCAGAAGAGACCTTCAAATTCAATAAAGTATTAAGATTAATAACCACTCACGTGTATGCAGTACCTGTAGTTTCTAACATATAAACCCATCTGATTTCTGCCCAATAGTTCAGTAAAATAGGTAGGAAAAATATACTGTTACCCCATTTAAGATGAGAAAACTATGGTTTAATGGGGTTCAGTTACTTACGCAAAGGCATACAACTAGCAGTACAAGACAGGGCCCACTCCTGGACGCAAACTCTCTTAAATCCTAATCCAGTGCTCTCTGCACTTACACTGCATCTCCTCTAGGGGCAGGGGAAGGAGTATAAATTCCCTCATCTCAAAGAAAAGCAATGTAGCATCACTCTAGCAAACTAATACAGGAATACTAACTAAGTGGTGATGTTTATCAAATGATATCACCTCTAAAGAGAATAAAATCCACCAGAGAAATACAGTAGATGAGAGGCCCACAGGAAAATGCACTTAGTTCTGCTTGGCTTGATTAACACCATCTACGTTTTAATGTCTTTCACTTTGCATCTCATTTTTAAAGGTATGAAGCTGAGGTGTCCCTACGCCAGCTAGTGGAGGCAGATGCCAATGGCCTACGGCAGATCCTGAATGCACTGACCCTGGGCAAAGCTGACCTGGAGGCACGAGTCCAGTCTCTGAAGGAGGAGATCCTTTGCCTCAAAAACAACCATGAAGAGGTTAGAGAAAGCCCCAGCAAAGCCTCTAAAAATAGCATCAGTTCCTTTCAGTTGAACTTGACAAAGGGTGTCCCCTCTAGATACTCTTCTGTTTTTTTAGCCGTGATAATACCTACTATTACCACCACTGGTTCAATGTATTTCAAACCAATTGCCTGTAATACAGTATTTGAAGCCTCCATTGTCCTCTCCAGCTTTTCTAGGAGAAGGAACTAACCCAATTTTATTGTCCTCACAGGTTTCCATATTTTTGTTTTGTTTTTTTAATATGTCTTTATTGATTTCAGAGAGAGGAAGGAAGAGGGAGAGAGAAACATCAATGATGAGAATCATTGATCGGCTGCCTCCTGCATGCCCCCCCCCGGGGATCAAGCCCACAACCCGGCATGTGCCCTGACAGGGAATCAAACTTCTATCTCCTGGATCCTAGGTTGATGCTCAACCCTGACCCATGCTGGCCAGCAGCTTCCATATTTTTGTAGGCATCCCTACACAGATTCTTGCCACTACTGGTTTAAGTCAATACTGGCATAAACCCATACTGATATCATAGAGACAATGGCCTCCCATAAATTCCACCTCTATGCTGCTTCTCCCATTACCCATCCCTGGAAATATCTAAATTCTTTAAACCCCTGATCTTGCCAGTCAATTCCTTTTAATGTTGCACTTATTTGAACACATAGTCACATCTGAAATAGCCTTAAGTCATTTTATAGCGTTTGAAAAGCATCTATGAATCATGTAGTCCTTTATTGTGGGCTACAGTTCAGACGCAATTAAGCTACATTATTGCTGTTAGGCTGAAACAAGAATGCCAGGGGCTCATCTGTTCAACAAGTGACTTCACATTCTTTTTCTTTCCACAGGAAGTCAATTCTTTACAGAGCCAGCTTGGGGACAGGCTCAACATTGAAGTGACTGCTGCCCCCTCTGTTGACCTAAATCGGGTTCTACAAGAAATGAGATGTCAATATGAGTCTATCATGGAGACAAACCGCAGAGATGTGGAAGAGTGGTTCAACACGCAGGTGGGGAGGGGAGGGAAGTCAAAACCAGTGGGCTGACACTGCACTCCCAGGGGCCCTTCAGTCAAAGTTATGTTTTCCTTCCTAACATCCATGGTCCTTGACTGTGTTCCAGATGGAGGAGCTGAACCAGCAGGTGGTGACCAGCTCTCAACAGCAGCAGTGCTGCCAGAAGGACATCATCGAGCTGAGACGAACCATGAATGCCCTGAAGGTTGAACGGCAGGCCCAGCACCAAATGGTACCCAGCAAACTGACCAAGTCTAGCTCGACAGTGAGGGCGACAGTGAGGGCAACAGCCCCTGACACCTGTGTCCTGCAATGTTTCCCAAACTGCGTCCCTCAGAACAATAGCTCCTCTGTTTGTTAAAGGGTCTATGGCCAAAAAAGAGGACTCTGTGGTCAAATAAGCCTGGGGAACGCTGGATTAAACAAAGATTAAACGAGGGGCCTTCCTGCGGGCCTTTAATAAGCTGATATATACCATGAATCTCAAGGAGGGGATACATGGTATTCAGGATTCCAAAACTTATTGACTGTGGATTCCTTCTTTTTCTTTTCTTTTATATATATATATATATATATATATATATATATATATATATATATATATATATATATATATCTTTATTGATTTCAGAGAAAGGAAGGGAGAGGGAGAGAGAGATAGAAACATCAATGATGAGAGAGTCATTGATCAGCTGCCTCCTGCACGCCCCCGACTGGGGATCGAGCCCGCCTGGGCATGTGCCCTGACTGGGAATTGAACCACGATCGCCTGGATCCTAGGTCGAAGCTCACCCACTGAGCCACACCTGGCTGGGCAACTCCTTTTTTAAAGAATATCTCATGGCAATAATGATCCATGAACACACTTTGGGAAACACTAAGAGAGAATTTTGTTTTAGGCAAAGCATTTTTACAAACTACCAAATATATAAAATAATCTTCTGAGGGAGGTGATTAAAAAAGAGTCAGATAAATAGCACTTAAAGGGAGGCCAAAAAAGTGAGAGAATAAAGAGAAGTGAGCCTTAGCATAGCTGATAATTTGGGGTTTGGATTTATTTGGTGAGGATGTAATAAGAGGGCTTGAAGATTTGTTAGTACCTGTCACAAAGAAACCACTGTTGAGAATGGTACAGATCACAAGTGACCTGGGCTTAAAGGAGTCACCATTATAAATCCTGCCTTCCTCCCATGTGGTAGAGAGACTCCCAGGAATGCATCCTGGCGGAGACGGAGGCCCGCTACACAGCTCTGCTGGCCCAGATCCAGTGTCTGATCGATAACCTAGAGGCTCAGGTAGCAGAGATCCGATGTGCCCTGGAGAGGCAGAACCAAGAATATGAGATTCTGCTGGACGTCAAGTCCCGGCTGGAGTGTGAGATCGCCACATACCGCAGCCTTCTGGAGAGCTCGGACAGCAAGTACGTAAAAACACCTTTATGAAACACAGTCACTCACTCACACACACACACACATATGTATGTGCTACCACTGGTGACAGGGCCACAGGAGCATTGATCTTATCAGGGTCGGGGAGCTTTGGATTGAAGGGCCCATACACCCTTTCGAGCTGTGCTGTCTGGACCCCTACAATTGTAACCTAGACTGGCTGAGCTCAGTTTTGTTGAGTCAGTGCACCTGGTTACTTCCTCATGGATTTTTTAACTTCTTGGAGTTTTAAAAAGTACTAGGGAAAAAATGATTTCTTTCAAGATGAACATTCCCTACTGAGATGAATGTCTGAATTTTGTGAGCTCGAGCAGGACAACCCTGCGCCCTTTGGAGGAGCCTGCTCAGGCTGAAACCCCTAACCCTGCCCAGCCACTTCCCCTTGATGCCACCAGCATCATGAACATATGCGCGTTTCGGCGTATTTTTCATAGAAGTTGTAAAGCTTTCAAATGATAAGAAGCATGCCGACCCATAAGGAACTGACCTGGAGCGCTGGCTCTCTGAAGCAAGCCAGTCCAAAGGCAAGCTGGGTCACGACTGTTAAAAAGACCTCCCTCCCCCAAATAATCAGTGAACTCTGGTCTCAGCACTCTTTTAACTGGCACGTTTGTTCACGTTATACTAGCACAGCGTTAACCAAGGCTACCACCTCAAGGAGCCACGATACACCCAAGGGCCTTGAATCATCAAAGAAAGGTGATGCTTTCTAAAAAGAGTTCTTACTGCTTCTAACTCCAATTCTCTAAAGATTGTTCATTTATAAACACGCCCAGAAGGCACTTTGGAGCTTCCTGGTGAAGCACTGAGAAGGCTTCCCTAGGCGGGGTTCAGGCCACCAAGAGTACACACTGTGATTAAGTCCCTGATAAGAAAAATATCTGATTAACTTCCTTTCTTCAGATAATAAGCTCCTCGACTTGTCCCTTATCACTGTTGATCCTGTAAGTTTAGCTCTCATTATATCCATTCTACAGATGGAAAACTGAAGTCAGGAGGGTTATCTGAGGGCACCAGCTGGTAAACAGCAGAGCTGGGCTCTACCCGATCCGTGACTCCTGGCATGGTGCCCTCCCCCAGTGCCGCGGCCTTGACTGTAATGGGAGCTAACATGATACGTCTAAACCTAGGATGCTGCTTTCCCGTCCACCAACGACAGTACAGAGTGAAACGACAGTACAAGCATTTGGAAGTATTTGTTTAGAGTGACACGTGTTGAAAAATTAACCACCACCATTTTCCTCCATAGCCATTGTTGCCCTCCCACAATCACAGGTAAAATTCTGGATTTTTTCCTAGGCTTCCCTGTAACCCGTGTGCCGCTAAATGTGAGCCTTGCATTTGCACAACCAGTAAGGCCAGAGCCGTGGGATGCCCGGCCCCCGTGTGCACATTGCCCTGGGCTCCCCGCGGGATACCCGAGCCCAGCTGTGCCTGGAGAGCCCTGCCCCGACTGCTGGTTAAGATCTTCACCATCACCAAGGAGATTCAGGATGGGAAGGTCATCTCTTCTCATGAGCACGTGCAGCCATGCTTCATCCTCAGAGCTGCCAAGGTCTAACCTCCCAAGGTGATGAAAGTGACCCTGATTCATGAAAGAGAGGCCAGTACTTGCTCCTGCCAGAAAGGTTTAAGAATCCCCCAGTCCCTTCAGGTACTTAGTTTCTTTCTACTACAGTGGGTCCCCAATGACAGACTATTTTTTTTTTCTGCTCCTTTGCCAAGTCTCTGCTGCCAACGTGATAATAGTTGACATTCACTGAAAGCACGTTCCACGTTTATCTGAGGAACAAGCACTGATCTGCAAGCGCCCGGGAAGGTGACCTACATTACTGCCCACAAGTGATGGGCAGGTTTCTCTTTTGTTTATTTAGGTCTTATTTACTTACGTTCCTCCTTAGAGCCAGTCAGACGAGTTCTAGGACTGTTTTCGGCTGTGGCACATGAAGGTGAAAAGCTACAACCTTCCCTTCTTAACTCCCTGCTTGGATACAGAAAGCAGCTCATATGGGAACAGCATGAACAGAGAAAAAGGCCTTTAATATTTAGCTCCCTGAGTAGATTGTCATGAGTCTGAATTCTGCTGAACTCTGCTGGCTTAATTACTGTTTACCCATATGCACATACTTTATCTTCCCAGAGACATTTTTAAAGGTGTCCATGTTCTCCAAAACTTTGGGAAACATTAGGCTCTCCAAATATTTTCACCGAAAATCAGGAGCAGTTGTGAGGGATGAATCTAGCGCGTTCTGAAGAAATAGCATGGATCCTCTCATTAAATGTTTGCTATTTCTCTTTCTGTTCTTTAGGGAATGGGATTTGGTTCTGAGTGTTTTACAAGGGACATGTAGCTGGAACGCTCAAGACATAACCCTGCTCCTCTATCCACCCGCGATGGGAGACTATGAAAAAATAACTTAGATGCCTGCTTCAGTCTATCCGCCAGAGAGAAATGGACTTAATATTCACAAACTTTGCAAGAAAGTAATCCTGAATAATTGCTACTTGCAAGCATGAGGCGGTCCCAGAGCGAGAAGGCATCGTTTACGTCCCTGCCATTACCCAAGCCTCTTCCAGTAGGGTCACAGAATGTTTAAGTCATTCTCTACAAAAATTATTTGACATTTCCAGAGGCCTTAGTAAAGAATTCCAAATCAAGCACGGAACGTGAAGCCAAAAAGCCTGGGGTCCTGAACTTGCCGCTTCCTATCTGTGCCCCTGGGCACAACACTGTAGCCTTCATCTAGTTTAATTTCCTTGTTTGTTCAATGAGGATCATGCCTGCTTTACACGGATATTGTGAAGATCAAATGAAATTGTTTCTGTAATGCTGCTTTGTATGCTGAAAAGCACTACATCATCCTTATTTTTATATAAGCTTTATTTTTAGCCACAGCCCTAGACCTAATTGCATCATTATTAAATCAAGTTAAAATTCTTTCTCCATGAATTTAGCTATCCATTCATGATTTTGGAATTTTAATCGTGTTTGGCTTGGGGGGGGAAGGGGGAAGCAAAGAATAGAACAAGCTCCCCTTCAACCAAGCCCACAATTCCACTCAATAAAGCATTTTTGAAGTCTCAGGATGTGTATCAGGTATCAGTTGATGACTGATGCCCACATCAAAGACAAAAAAGCATTAACTCACAGCTCAGCAATCCACTTCCTCCAGACAAGCAGCAACTTACACTAAGCAACTGGAATGCAGAACTCCCAGGGTAATCTCTTTTCTGTCAATAATCTCTCTCATCGGAACGCCCAGGTTACTCCTGGTAGCAGTGAACAGCATACTATCTCAGATGGAGGGTGGAAATGTGGGAAGAGCATGGGGCTTGGACTCAGAAACCCGAGGACAGAGTCTCAACCTAGCCTGTGTGGGTGACCTTGAATATGAGACATAACAACTTAAGGCCCTGAGCCACACGGGTCAGGGTGGTGTCCTTTTTTAATACCGAATAATATTCCATTGCGTGTGTGTGTATTAATATCACATTTTTTAAAATGCAAATCTCAACATTCCACAAGGGATGGAAGTAAAGGAGCCTCTATTAATTTTAATTTTTTTAAAATGTTTACCTTTTGACCCCTTCACCCTTGTCACCCATATCACATTCTTCTCCATCCATCCATCCATCCATCCATCCATCCATCCATCCATCCATCCATCCATCCACCAGCACTTAGGTTGTTTCCACCTCTTGGCTATTGTGACTAGTGTCATGCTGAACATAGGGGTGCTAATACCTCTCTGAAAATTAAGAGTGGTATTTCAGTGGCATCTAATAGCCTTTTTCACATCAGAGCTGGAGAAAGTAGGGCCAAGAGAGAAAGGTGACTGGTCCATGACTACAGTCTGTGAGAGAGTCCGGCGCTCTTTTCTACTTCTCATTCCCACCACATCTGTAGTAGACAGAGGTGGAGTTGGGTCTGATGGAAACAACCCTGGATCCAAGGCAGTGACCTTGGGTTCTAGTTCTTAGCAGCAGCATTTGACTTCTCAGTTTCGACTATAGGTACTCACCAGGGGTCTTTTTGACCCAAAATCTTTAGTTTCTTAAGAGAAACTAAACAATCTCCAATGTTATTTACCTTATTGTGTCTAGTCTTCTACATCTGTAAATAGGAAATGACACAAGAAATAATATCCTCCAACTCTCTCCCTCTCTCTCTTTCTCTCTCTCGTGTCTTTTAAAGGCAATTAGCTGCTATCAATAAGAACTTTAAGTTCTTTAGAAGCTAAAAGCAAATGTGCCCCCCAAATGAGAAGGAGGGAGAAAGATTAAAATTCAGGAGAAAAGGACAGTGTCCCAGAAGAGACGGGAACGGTACCATCCCTGCTAGAAAGAATTTCTAGGCTCAGGCAACCAGCATCTATGACATGGTGCCATGGGTTAATATCAGTACAAGCAGGTCTGGCGTGCATCGTTTCAACACTATAATCAAGTGTCTCCCATAGGCAATGAATCCTTTGGCTATCTGGCTGACTGGAAATATCCCGTCAGTGTGTTCACGCGTGATTCACAAGCTTCATGGAACAACCCACGCACGCACCCAGTTTGGCAACATTGAAAAGGTTTATTTAATTGAATTATCATTTCAGGTTGAGCATCATATTTGGAGGGCTTTTTTTTTAGGTGATGCTTTTGAGCCACAGGCCACAACTTACATGCACATAAAAAAATATGTAGTATGCCAATGTTTCCAAATGTCCCAATTAAGGTGTCACCAGTATCAAAGTTTCTGAACATGTTCTCTTGACCCTGCTTCTCTCTTCTTCCTTTCCCATCCCTCACCCCCCAATTTCAATCTTAGTCTCTCAGTCTCTCTCCCCCCTCCCCCTTTGACTAGAACAACACAGTAATCAGTGGACATTTGGGTGGTACTTGGAGAAACCAGCTGAGGCTAAAGTTTCTCTTACTATTTCCTAGAAAGAGAGCGGGTTCAGGGCTCCCTCCCTTCTCTGTGCCCTTCAGACAACAGTGTGGTGAAGGCCTGGGGTGGGGTGGGAATGCAGGTGTAGAAGGGGTCAATGGGGGATAAGGGAGACATATATAATACTTTCAACAATAAAGATAAAAAAACTAAAATTAAAAAAAAAAAAAAAATCAAGAAGTCTTTCCTCTCAGCCAGGAACAAAGATCTCTGATATTGCACCTCCTTGTGGTGGTCCCGTGGGCCCAGCAGGTGATTAAGAGTTACCCTGGAGAGGACTGTGCTTGCCTACTTGATATCTATGGCTGTTGGAGAAGCAACATAACCCTACTGACCCAGAAGACCTAGAGAGAGACCACACTTTGGGCTGAATTTCTCCGAGCCCCTACAGTTGGTTGTAGAGAGCTGCCTATCCCCAACTTGAATGCAAGAGTAGAAAGGTCTTCTTTCTGCACCTCAATGGGGAATGAGTGTTTATCAGCTCATTTTCCACTGACCCTTAAAAAAAAAAAATAACTGTATCTGCCTTCACTGCCACTCTCCAAGAAACTGCCCCCTTCCCACCCTTGCCCACAGCAAAACGTTTGTGGTGCAGAGAGGTCTCAAAGTGGAAAGCAAGTAACATTTACAACCCAATTAAAGGACTCTATACCTTGAGGGAGAGAAGACCGAGGATGAAAATGCAGAACAAGTGGCCTCTACTAAAGCATTAGAAAGGGCCAGAAGAGAACATGGGCCATCTCTAGTCAAGAGGCAAAACCACATGCTGATTAAGAACAGATATCTGAAGCTAGGCCAGCTGGGCCTGATTCCCGGCCCTGCCACCTCTTGGTGGGGACATTAATAGCATCTACTTCATAAGGTCAAGATGATGACATTAATTAATGCATGCAAAGCTCTTAGAGCAGGCCTGGCACCCAGTAACATTGCAAGTATGATTTCATAGTGCTGCTTTCAGAGGCTCACTTTCCATTGGCAAAACAATCATACTCGAGCTAACAAAGTATTTCATTTGAGGTGACAATGGCCAAAATCACACTAAGCCATCCTGATAAGGATAGAACATTTCTTTTTTTAAAATATGTTTTTATTGATTTTAGAGAGGCAGGGAAGGAGAGGGATAGAGAGATAGGAACACTGATCAGAAATATTGATCGGCTGCCTCTTGCATGACCCCCACCGGGGATCGAGCCCGCAACTCGGGCATGTGCCCTGACCAGGAATGGACCCAGTGACCTCTTGGTTCATGGGTCAACACTCAACCACTGTGCCACCCTGGCCAGGCGATAGAACATTTCTTTTTTATTTTATTGCTTATTTTTAATACAAAATTGTATATACTTCAGGCATTTTTGATACACATATACATAGTGAAATGATTACGACATGTAGGTCCAACTCTTCTGTTTTCCAGAATGTTATGAAACTCAGTTGGAAAAGACCTCCCCATAATATATCAACCTTCACGCTCTTTAGCACCCAACGAGATGAAGATGGTCCAGGGGGAGGAGTGAGAACAATTTGAAGCCGGCCCTCTAAATAGGATCACTTTTTTGGAGAACAAAAAATGACAGAGCAGTTCAGATAGGACTGGTGGCCCTTCTTCTAGTGCAATACCTGTTGCCCTTGTCTCTCGTGGCCCCAGTGTTCCCTGCAGTCAGGGGATGGGCTCAGTAGGGAAAGGAGCAAGAAGGCTCTCGCAGAACTCTCAGAGTCAATGTGGTACAGCCAACACATAACCAGAGTCATTAGCGATGTGCCCAAACCACGGTACCGGCTAGGGCCAGCAAGTAGAAAAGATGCTTCTCCTATTCAATTAAAAATCGACTGACCACAATGCCTCAGACACTATGTTAAGTGCTTTACATGACATGCCTCACTCAATCCTCACAACAACCCTCTAATACTATTATTATTATTCCCACTTTACTACTTAGTGAATCAAAGTTTACAAAAGTCAACTAACTTGCTCAGGGTCACACAGTTAGTAAATGGTCAAGTTGAAATGTGAACAAATGCATGTCTTCTGTATTCCAAATGTCCTGGTCTTAGTCACTTAAGTTTTACAATATAACATCTGTAGCCCAATCAAAGGCACAGATAGTTAAAGAAATAATTTTTTGTCATGGAGTTCAGGAGAAAGTGAGCCCTAAAAGCAACTAGACAGTGTTTCTATCCAGCCCAATGCAGGAAGCAGGGACGCTGAGCACAATCACATCAGCACAGTTGGGCAGTTCCTCAGGCCGCATTCTCCCCTGGTTCCTTTTTTTTTTTTTAAATATATCTTTATTGATTTCAGAGAGAGAAAAGGAGAGGGAGAGAGAGAGAGAAACATCAATGATAAGAGAGTCATTGATTGGCTGCCTCCTGCACGCCCCCAACTGGGGATCGAGCCCACAACCCGGACATGTGCCCTGACCAGGAATCAAACCATCATCTCCTGGAACCTAGGTCGATGCTCAACCAATGAGCCACGCCGGCAGGGCTCCCCCAGTTCTATTTTTGCCAAACAACCTTCTTATCATAACTTGGCTTCTCTAATACTCAGATATGACAAAGAAAGTGCTCCAATTTGCATATGGGAACTTTATGGTTGCGGAATGGATCATCTCTCAATGTTAAATCAGTAAGTTTGCATTCTGGCTCATTCATCTAACACTTAAGAGTTAACTAAGTTACAGAGAGTAGGCTCCTGAGAATTCCTTTGATTTGGGTGCTTGAATAACAGTGATGCTTCTGAACCCACCAGCCTAAGAACAGACAGGGACACTGTGACTGTGCAGAGGAGGGTCACCCTGGGAAACTCTGCCTTGGAGACCAGACAGTCTGACTAAATGTCATCTCCATTTCATCTCATTCTACCACAGCAGTTAGCTTGTTGGGTTTATGTCAAGTTTACTGTTTGGAGACTGGCATGGAATGGCCCGGCTCCACTAGACATATAACCAAGAGGTCTTGATTATCAGGGAAGCATCAGGGAAATGTAGCTCTCATTTCTAATCCTCTTCATAATCTTGGTGAGCACAGGGTGGAAACAATAGTGGCCGGATATCCATGTTTCCAGCAGGCAATTTGTGGGTTCATCAGCAATCATGGGTTGCTGAAGCTGTGGGGGGCTTTCTGGTTTTGATTTCTCATAAGATTAACATACTACAAACTGTTGGGGGGTAGTAATCAGAAGTAAAATCATCTGTATTTGGTTTACATAGTAAAAAGTAGAAGATGCTATGTCTGTGAATTCAGGAGGAAGCAGACAAAATAAGAAAAGAGGAAGAAAGAAAATAGGTATGCTCTTGTGGTCACAGAGTGAGATAAGCCAAGAGGTCATTTGGAGGTCACCCAGACAGAGCAGAATCTAGTTCAGTGAGACTAGACTGCAGGGATCATGTACACTGTCCCAGTGACAGCACCATCTCTTCATACTAACTATATGAAGCCCATATAGTAAACAGCAATTAGTGATGGAGAAACCCTTGGTTCAGATAGCTCTACCTGAGAGGAAGGTCCATAGAGGAGTTCAAGAGCTGTGGACAGATGATATCAGGAGGGAGATAGGCTTGGGTCATAAATAAAAGACAAATATTCACATCTGCCCTAACTATGGTAACCATTTGCCCTAGATTTTCAGGAAAAGCTTTGATTTTATGTAATTTTTACTTTTTAATAAAAATCACTTGTAAAATGTTTAATTAAATGTGATTTAAATTCTACAATTGTGCAAGGTATATTATATAAATTAATTTGCAAATAAAAAATCTGCTTATAATTTGACTAATGTAGGGTTTACAAAATATAGACACTATACCCTTTTTGCTGTTATGCTAATCATTATAAATTCATATTAAATCCATATAAATTATTTTTAAGTGACATGGAAAAGTTTTCTGTTCACCATAATTTAGCCTACAGCAAAAAAAAAACTAAAAAAAAAATCAATCACTAGAGTTCCTATTTTGTCACACACATACACTTGCTATATTAATTTTCTATTTCCACTGTAACAAATTACTATAACTTTGGTGTCTCAAAACAACACAAATGTATTATCTTACAGTTCTCTATTTCAGAAGTCTGACACGAGTCTCGCTGGGCTAAAATCAAGGTGTCAGTAGGGCTGAATTCCTAGCGGACAATCTGTTTCCTTTTCTTTCCCAGCTTCTGGGGGCTGGTCGCACTTCTTGGCTTATGTCCCCCTTCCATCTTCAAAATCAGCAATCTATCACTCTGAACTCTGCCTTCATCCATCTCCCTCCCTGATGCTGACTGAATCTTCTGCCTTTGCCACTTTTAAAGACGCTCGTGATCATATTGGGCCCACATAAATAATTCAAGCTCCTCTCCCAATTCTAACGGCAGCTTATTAGCAACCTTAGTTCTCTCTGAAAACTTGATTCTCCTTTGCCATGTAACATACATATTCACAGGTGCTGGGTATGAGGAGATGGGCATCTTTGGGGGGCCATTATTCTGCCTATCACACATGCCTACAATTAAACCAAAAGGGGGGTGACAGGAGAGAGAGAGGTCATGTATTATCTCCATAAAACACCAAGACCAACATTGGAGATTCATGCATACATAGCCAAGTCATGAGTATTTAAATCCACCAACCAATCAAGTTTCCATGTTGTACTTCAAGCCTCAGGGAACACAACTGATGTAAAGATAGTATATATTAAGGCTTACACCTTGACTAATAGTTTGAGGATGTAAACATACTTCATAACCTTCTGGTGGCCATCTTTTTACAGCAACAATAACAACAATTAACATTTACTGAGTACTTTCAAAGTGCCAGACAGAGTGTTCAGTGCTCTCTAGGTGCATTTCCTGCACAACTGCTCATTTTACCAAGGCAAAACCCAGGGCACAAGACATTCACAACTGACCAGAGTTGCATGGATAGCTAGTGTCAGAGCCACGATTCACAGCCAGGACTGTGTGACTTGAGACCCTGCACTTTAACTATCATGCAAAACTGCCTCTTCCTTTTTTAACCAATATACATTTTGCAAGAATTTATTCACTAATTGAGAGAGAGCAATAAACAGAAAAACTGGTAAAAAGAACATCACACACAAATATAGGAAGAAGCAACCTAGAAGTAAATCTGCGAAGATACTGTAAATGCACATTAAGTCACCATAAACCCATGGATAAAATATGAAGCCAAGTTATGTAGGGCTGGGTCCCATGGCATCTCTGCTATTGACTCAGTGGAAGACCTTAGGCAAGTCTTCCTCCTTTCACTACTTTAATTCTTTCATCTATAAACAGAGTCCATCATAGTAGTTACTTGTCCATAAAACAAGTTAAGAGCCTTGAACAAAAAATTACTTTAGCAAAATATATGATTACTCTACTTCCTGTCTAAATGCATACTCATTAGAATATGTATCAAACATGTACAGTTTACGACAGCATAACAAACAGTGTGTTTATGACATAATCCTGTGCAGACTAGACAAATGTGACATATACATACTACAGGTGCCATAAAAAAAAAGTAAATTTCATTTTATTATGACGTCTTATTTTCCTTGGCAGAAAACAAATGCTGTGCTATTCCTCTAATATTCCTGAATATTTCACTAAATCATTCTTCTACAAAAAATAATAAATAAACCTCCATCGTCTCTCATGTGGACAGGTGCAATAACCCCCCCTGCTGATCCCCGCCTGTTGACTCTTTCTCTCACGCTTTCTCCACAAGGCAGCCAGGGTTATCTTTTTAAAACAGAAATATGATCATGGCACAGCAATCCTCTGCTGAAAACCTTTCTGTGGTCTTCCATGGCTCTTATGCTGAAGATCAAAATCCTCAGCAGAGTTGAGAAAGCCCGGAACGTCTCAGCACCTAAGTGCATCACCAGCTTCATCTCATCCCGCCTTCCCCGTTGCTCTCTATGCTCCAGTCACCTAGATTAGGTATTCATCAAATATTTAAACAAAATGAATGAGTGAATGAATGAATGAATGAATGAATGAATGAATGAATGAATGAATGAAAAGGTGAGTTATACATTAAGTTGGGGTTTTTTAAAATAGGAAGCAATATTTTGGTGAACCAAGCAAATAAATGGTTGAATTTCGGGCACCAACAACTGTCAAGTGGGGAAGACTCCTGGAGTACAAGAACTTTCCCATTCACTGACCCAGATACTACATGAACCAGACTGGGCTAAAGATTAAACCCCCCAGGACAAGATTTCAGCAAATTGCATGAGATGTCTCAGCAAACCAAAACCAGTTACTCAAAATGTCTCCTTAAATGGCAAAAGAAAGCAACGCCCAGTGAGCACTGAAGCTGTTAATTCAAGGATTACCAATGACAACAACCCTCGCATAAAGGGTTTATTTGATTAGCTGTCCTGTTCTTCGGATTAAGATGATAATAGGGAGGGAAAAAGAGTGAAATCATTTCGGTCTGGCACTAGCACTCCCCACCCACTCATGGGGATCAGTTTTTCTTCTGTAGCTTCAAAACGAACAAAATCACCCCAACAGGCCTGGTGCTGTGCCAAAGGGAGCACTGATGGACTTAAAGCATCTCCCTAGAGCAAGCCCTGGGAACTCCTTTCAAAGATGTTATCTGGCTGGAACATCAACCTTCTCAAAAAGCTTTCCTGTCAGAGGGAAAAAGAAACAGGGAAAAGGGAGGAGATGAGGCTCCTTGTTTTGAAGGTGACAGTGATAAACGAGGTTCAACTCCCAGTTTCATGGGATAGGCTGGCCCATTCTCTCCCAGCTTCACACGAAAGTATTGAATGACAAATATGTCACTCAAACGATGATGACCTCATCACCACAAGGTGGAAAGATCCTGAAAACGAGGCTTTCTCTCTTGGTGCAAATGCTAAGTTGCCGTGCCTGCCTGAGAACTGGCAACCGAATTCAAAGAATAAATAGGTAAAGTTCAGTGGCTGCTCCTAAGCACCCCAGAGCAGACCCTCACCTAGCAGGCTGTGTCATTTGGGAGAGTACTGAATCTGCAAAAACATGAAAAATAGAACGAAATCCTATCTCTACAGACGGAAGGATCCCTGAAGGCAGGCACTGTGCCTTATTAATCTCTCTGACCACAGAATCAGAGCACCACCAAAGTAAACTCTCAACAAAATACATAATTGAGTGAATTAAATTAGAGGATTTTAACCCTAATTATTTGTGGCTATGGACTTTAGCCGACAATAAAATCAGAGACAAAATGCATAGTTTGCGGATGGGAGACAAAGGCAATAGAAACATTTGAGACATTTAGCCGGCCATTTGTCAATGGGCAGGTGCATGGATGGACATCCCACAACTGTGAAACGTTCAGTGAACCTATAGCATCGTCTCTGCGGCTTTGAGACAAATAACAGAGAGAATCAGAATGACAATGTAATGCAGTCCTGCTGCCAGTCCCAGCTCTGCGTCACCTGCCCGTGGGTCTGTGTAAAATTGTGGGGATGAGACAGATGATAAATATGGTTCATGTCCAAATCTAATATTATGTTCCTATAAAATACGAAAATCCTAGGCATTCTATTGGTAACTAGAGGCCAACAGAGAAAAGGAGCCTTTGAAGTTTTACACCAGTGGATCCTAGCTTTTCCAATGTATACACTCCTTCGAAGGGTTAATGAAAGCTGTGAGTTCCCCTTAGAAGAGTAAACATATAAACATGCAGAGAAAACTCTACATACAGTTTTAGAGATTTTACCACCTTCCTGATGTCTATCCACTGAATTCCCAGTTAAAAAACCTCAGCACTGTCTTGGTTTGTTCAGCTGGGAGATTTTCACAGTGGTTACAGAAGCTGCAAGAGCTTAAGCATCAAAGGTCAAGTAAGGTGGGTACAGGAAATGTCACAGCATGAACATCAAGAAGTACTGTACACGACACTCCCTCTGAAGCAGCCTTGCCAAAAATGGCAAACCCGGATCTAAGAAAGCCTTCAGATCTACCTTTCAAGAAATACGGGGTCAGAGGAATATTTTTAAAACACCATGAGGATTCGATCCAGAATTTGGGAAATTCTACAGGATTTTCGTTTCCTTTCCCGCCCCTCTTTTGGATTCGGCTGCCTAGGGCCTCTTCACTTTTCACAGCACTTGCCCACAACCGTCTTTCTCTCTCATCTCATTTCTATCTCACTTAGATTTTTCCTCACCACAATCCACTATGCTTTATACTCCTCCCAAGACCAAAGTTAATGACAGTTCTGGAGGGCCCGCCACGGCCCTGTGTGAACTGGCAGTATTGAGGGATTGAACACAAGCCAGCCACAGCCCGGGCCTTTCAGCTTCCTCCGAGCTAAGCACCGGGATAACATTACCCGATGTGCAGTATGTGTAGCAAATACATCTTTCGCTTTTAGTATGTCCTAGATTGCTCAGAAATAAGCTGATGCGGGTTAGGTGCTTAATAAACATTTACCAACTTGGACGTCTGTCAATACAGATCTTACTCAAGTGAAATCTACTTTCTCTTTCTTTATTCCGACGTAGCCTCTTCTTCAGATTCCCCAACTCTTCTCTTAAGGCCCCCATGCTCTGTCTACTTACCAGGCTCTACCTCTGCATCTTATCCAATTCTTAACTGCTCTTAAAAATCAGGTCAACATCACTGTTCCTGTCTGACTTCTTTCACTTAGCACGATATTCTCAAGACCCAGCCATCTCACAAATGGCCGCATCCCGCCTTTTCTGTGGCTGAGTGGTGTTCCGCTGCATATCTGTACCGCGCCCTCTTTATCCACTCATCAAGGACCATACGATTTCACTCACATGTGGGATATAAAACAGGAGGCAACAAATGAGCAAATAAGACAAACAGAAACTCACAGCCACAGACAACAGTATGGTGGTTCCCAGAGGGAAGGAGGGGGGACGGAGGGTAGTAAAGGGTAAAGGGGGTCAAATATATGCTGACAGAAGGAGCTTAAGTTTGGGTGGTGAACACACAATGTAATAAAGAGATGATGTATTAGAGAGTTATATAGTGGAAACCTATACAATCTTATTAACAGATGTCCCCCCAATAAATTTAATAAAATTTTAAAAAATAAGATTAAGAAGGGTTTCTAACACAGTTGTCCTATTACCTACCCTTAGAGAGAACTTCCTTCTGTGATTTTTTTTAAAGTTAAAGTATCTTTTTTGTTCTTTATTTTATTTTATTTCCATCACCATTTATCCCTCCTATACCCTCTTCCACCTCCCCCCACCCACTCCCCCAGCAATCACCACACTGTTGTGGGTGTCCATGAGTTCTTTCTCTATTTTTTTCTTTTTTGCTCAATCCCTCCACACACACAGCCCCCAGCATCCCCGCACCAGAGCTGTCTGCCTGCTCTCTATCTATGTGAGTCTGTCTCTATTTTGCTTGTTAGTTCAGTTTGCTCATTAAATTCCACATCTGAGTGAAATCATGTGGTACTTGTCTTTCTCGGACTGGCTTATTTCACTTAGCATAATGTTCTCCAAGCCCATCCATGAGGACATATAGATGGCCAATAGATATATGAAAAGATGCTCAATGTCACTAATCATCAGAGAGATGCAAATTAAAACCACAATGAGGTATCACCTCACACCTGTCAGAATGGGTACCATCAATAAATCAACAAGTGCTGGGGAGGGTGTGGAGAAAAAGGAACCCTAGGGCACTGCTGGTGGGAATGCAGACTGGTGCAGCCACTGTGGAAAGCAGTTTGAAGTTACCTCAAAAAATTAAAAAAAAAACTGCCTTATGACCCAGCAATTCCACTTCTGGGAATTTATCCAAAGAAACCAAAACACTAATTCGAAAGACTATATGCACCCTATGTTCACTGCAGCATTACTTACAGTATCCAAGATTTGGAAGCAGCCCAAGTGTCCATCAGTGGACGAGTGGATAAAATAGCTGTGGTACATTTACACAATGGAATGCGACTTGGCCACAGAAAGGAAGAAAATTTTACCTTTGCGACAGCATGGATAGACCTTCTGTGATCTTAAAAGTCTTTTTAGCTATGAGTGTTTCTCATTATTTTTCCTTGTATGTCAGTTAATAAATACGAATACGATTTGGAAGCAACTTTAAGTTGACTTGCCTTCTCTCCTAGTCTGAAATACTATATTGAATACTTCTTAACTTCAACCATCTATTGGCCCTCTTTTCCTGGAAAAATCAAAATATGAGAAAATTTCATTGTTATCTGGCTACAGTTTGATAAACTCAGGCACTTATAAAATGTCTGACCTGGTGTCACTACAGAAGCTGTGTTTTACTTCTATAAATGTCTAATCTTTTTATGTAACCCTCCAAATCATAGGGTAATGACATAGCAATTTTGCCTGAACACCTACTACTCATTGGATCTGCAATGTCATGCACAGTAAAAATCTATTTGGGATTGTTTGGGCCATTCTCCCTTCACTGTAAAGAAGTGGGTGCTTAGGAGCACTTCGGTGATGGAACGACTGTCTTTAAACGGTGCAAACAAAATGTGCTCCCAGTTAATGACAGCTAATGTTGACAGGGCTCCCTTCTGGTCCCTGATATACCTACAGGCCAACCCCATTCATTCAATCCCCAACCAACCTCTCCTGCAAAATATCCATTCCCTTTTCATGACAGCATCTCCGTTTACCAGCAAGATGAACCGAAGGCGAAACAAGAGTGCAGCCTGGCCCTTGCACATCCTACAGAGGGATGTTCACATTTGTGAGGCTGGGTCAATGTGAACACAACCCAATCCTCTCCTGGGTCAGGAACCATCCAGGTCCTCAGAACCCTGCTCACCACCACACATCCAAATAAGTCTCTGTTTCTCTCATTTGCTCTTTTTATCTTGTCTCCCTTTTTTTCCCTCCTGTTCACAGATGTGAGTGACTGTGAAACACTTTAAAAGGGCACCACTCCCTCCAAGCATCCCAACGCTTCCTTTAGTCTTGGCCAAGTTTTCCCATCTTGCACATGTAAGATGAGGAAAGTCCAGAGGACTTGAGCAAGGTTTTGTTGCCAAGGCGGACAAGCAGCACTGGGTGGTGCTTTAGTGATATTATTTGCATTTAGGAGTGATTTTGCCTTCGTGGTTGGCTAGTTCACCCCTGGGAAAGGCTTCTTCTACAATCTTGTTTTACAGCTCACATTCCTTAAAAGGGCAGGAGGTGATGGTGTTGGAGAACCGGAGTACAAATCATGGCTCTGTGGAGGGAGAGGGAAGAGAGGTGGAGGAGGGTATAGATGGACAGAGACTTGGCTCCGGGTGGTAAACACACAATACAGTGTACAGATGATGAGTTGTAGAATTGTGCACCTGAAACCTGGATAATTTTGTTAACCAGTGTCACCCCAATAAATTCAATGAAAAGGGAAAAATCATGACTCTAAAAAGTTTACTATTGAGTTAACACACATTTATGAAATGCCTATGAGAAGCCCAACTTTGGTGCCTGAGAGATGGGAAACATAATCCCTGCTGCTCTCAAGAAGCCCACAGTCCGAGAGGAATGTAACAAATGCAGTACAATGCGGTCAGTGAGTAATATTGGAGATCTTGCTCCCCGGAACATGTTGTCAGTTTGGCTCACATAAACTCTTATAAAAAATTTTAATATGGTGAATGGAAGATCAGGGATGGACTCAGATCCAGCGGTCGCTGGGTCCAGCCCGGGAGCTCCCAGCTTCCTTGGTGGAATGGGGATACCAGGCAGCCTGCCTCTCTGGAGGATCTTGGGATCCAGAAGAGGTAGTTTCCTCATGGAAGAGGCACCCAACTCATGCGGGAAAATTCAGGAAATGACTGTTGAAGGAAGTCACCTTTGAACTACATCTTGAAGGCAGGGGAGCAGGCATGGGTGGCGCAGGCAGCGACTTTCCAAGCAGTGGAAACAGCACAGACTAAGGCCGTGAGGCCTACAAATTTGCACATTGAATTACACTGCACGTGCAGATAAGCTCTGAATCACTGACCTTCGTGAGCCCCTGATTCTTTATCTGTAAAATGGGGACAATAACCCTTCCTGACTACGTCCAGAGTTGTGCGAATTAAATAAAAGAATATCAAAGAACTGTGTAAGCTGGGGAGTCCCATTAACACCCCTGTTGTACAGGAAAGAGGACTGTTGTACAAGATTCAACTCAGTGATAACAGTGCCACGTGGCAGAGAATCCCGCCCTGTCTTTGCCACTAACCCACCACCTGTCCTCTGCCATACCCTCCTCGCCGCTGCCCGCATGGGCCTCGGTTTTCCTCATCTAAAAAATGAGAGGCTGAACCAAGGAATGGAAGTCCCTTCTGCTGCTGCCATTTTATTTCTAAGTCCCCTTTAAATCTAATTGCCAGTAACCAGCACGTGGCTCCCCGCCCCCCAACCATTCCTTTATTTATTCCTAACCTTTACCTTGGCAGACGAAGAGTAAGCTTCATCAGGCATGTTAGACAACCCATGGCACATTTCCTACTTCGCCGGCCCCTCTGCCGCTCGCAGGCACAGAGCCCAGGCTCTCCAGGGCCCAGCCGGACAAAGGCTGCACTCCTCCCAGGAGCCGAGGGAAGTCCTGAGCGCAGGTCAGGGTTGTTTGGTTTTGAGGTGCGCTGGGGATGAAAGGCACCTTGAGAGTGGAAGCTCGGTCATTTATTAATTAATCATAATTGAGGGTTTGTTCTTGAGAATGATTCCTTTGAAATTACTTTCCATCAAACAGTGACTGCCGCAGAGGCATCAGATACTCCGAGCATTCTCCATTTCCTCAGCACCAGTACTTTTATTCTGGGGCCTGAGATTCTGTTCTGATCTGCCTCTTCCCTTGAGAATCTCTCACCCTTGCTTTAGAGCTGGGATTTACTGGGGGCGAGGGGTAGGGGAATGTGTGTCTGAGTGTTTAATGTCTTTAAAAAAAAAATCTATGCTGTAACAAATGACTCTTATGTGGACTTTAATCTGACCCTTTTCAGATAAATGGACGATAGAAAAACTCCATGGGGAGATGAAAAAGATACCTGAGACTAATACCCACCCAATGTCATGGCCACACCTCCGGGTTACAACTAGAAGGGAGAAACAAACTGGTATATCGATGTGGCTCTAAACAACAACGTGTGTGAAGGCCCCAGGCGCTTCAGGATTGACCAAGAGGAAACGCATGTTGCACAATGATACGATCTTGTTGGTACAGTTGTCAGAGAAGGGAACTCCCACAGCAAAGGGCATAAAGCCATCCAGAGCAGTCTGGGGCGGCTCAGTTCTGCGGTGCCAGGGAGCAGAGCAGAGCCCAGTCCCGCCCACACACAGATGGGACCATGAACTCCAGCCACAGCTTCAGCCAGATCCCCTCTGGCTCCCTCCATGGCACCGGAGGTGGCTGGAGCCAGCCGGGGGGCTTCCCCCGGGCTCCCAGCGTCCACGGGGGTGCAGGGGGTGTCCGCATCTCCCTTTCCTTCACCTCGCCCAGCTGCCTGGCCCCTGGAGGGTCTTGGGGGTCTGGAAGAGGCAGCTCCCTCCTAGGTGGAAATGGGAAGGTCACGATGCAGAACCTCAACGAGCGCCTGGCCTCCTACCTGGACAAGGTGCGTGCCCTGGAGGAGGCCAATGTGAAGCTCGAAAGTCGCATCCTGAAGTGGCATCAGGAGAGAGATTCTGGCAGTAAGCAAGACTACTCCCAATATGAGAAGAACATAAGCAGCCTGCAGGAGCAGGTAAGATACTGGGGGGCCCTGGAACTAGAGGGGGGAGTCGCATTTCCAGGGAATCCATGGGAGAAGAAGAAATCAGTATGCACGCAAGGCAACTGCCAGGAAAATGGCAAAAGGGCTTAAAGTAATTGTGAACAGAGGTATTTGAGGACATTTTCTTAACGTATCTTAAATTTGGACTATGGAAAGTCTGTTTTATTTATTTAATCTTCTGTACATAAATTATGTGAAAAAAATCTAAGAACTCTAAGGCAACCAGCTGCTGTCCAGTGTCACTATGACCCAGCGATGTAATAGTAATGATGAAGGCTGGAGTCATTCCTCATGTTCAGTGCACGAGGCACAAGACAGCATTTGCTCTCTCATTACATCAGTTCTGCTCCACCTCAAAGAACTGGCAACAGTGTGATTATCTGGCAAAGAAAGGCTGAGTGATACTACTTTGGAGATCACATCTAAAAGCTGTCACTCCACAAGCAGATAAATAATAATGGTGACATCCCTGGATATTTCTTCTTGGGGGCTGCTAGTTCTGAGTTCCCAGATGCTAATGGTTCTGAAAATGGCATATTGCTAGGAAAAAAAAAAAAAAATGAACATAGTTTTTGGAATCTTAGAGTTAGGATGGGTTATGGAGACTTCTTAAAAAAATAAATAACTTTTCAACCAAATATTTTAAAAGCTAAGCCTACACCTTCAGGTCCATCTCATAACATTGGCTAGAAGTAGAGGGAATCCAGTCATCTCCTAGGTCATTTTTTTTAAAGCTACACAACTTCCCTCTATGTAAAGCAGTCCCAGAAAATTTCCTGCAGGATCCTGATTTAACCTACCCTAGAAAGGGCATCACAGGTTTCCAATATGTATACGATGTTATTTCCCAACACTCAGTCATCCCTGCATGCATGTAGGAAGGGCCAATCAAGATAATATAAATCCATCCTCATAATAAACCCTAATTATTGAATAATCAGCCTAATAACTGACTGTGTAATTACCTTAACTATACAGTACACGGTTGTCTTTACAAAAAAACAAGGTGACTCAACAAACCTCACTATATTTTTTACATTAATAAAGTTGCTTTGGTTTTAGAATGGAGAGAATAGAAGATTTTTGCAGATGGACAGCTGAGGCTATAACTCCCAAAAGAAATGTGAGGTTAGACCTGGTTAAGAAATTTCTTAACTGACAGCAGAGAGAAGAAAAAGGGAGAAAAAAGAAGGAAAAATGTATTGAGCACTTATTATATGCCAGGCATCACGTTGGCATTTAACACACTTACCAGTGCCATTCTGAAGTTTCCTGCAATGATGGAAACATTCTGTAACATCTGATTTAAGTGTCACAGCAATCCTGGGAAGAAACTGAGGCTCAGAAGAGTGAACTAAGGCACTAGAGAGAGCCAGCGGTGGGATCCTAACCCAAGTCTGTTTCCAATGGCGTCGATTTCCACGTACTAGTATGGTGCTGACTAGCCTACCTCACAACAATGACACTGTTCACTGATAAAGATAATTCATTGCATTTGCATTGTTAATTATACAACACATATTTCATACACATCATTTCATTCTGTGAAGCAGGCATTCTTATCCCCAATATATAGATGAGCAGACTGAGACCAAGTGGTTTCCTAAATTCATTAGAGCAAAACTGAGAGAAGTGAGTGGGGCCAATGATGAGGAGGGGGTAGCTTGCCCATTGTTCAGGGGCCCCGGGTTCTGGGTTCTGACATTAAATAGGAGGCTCCTTCAGCTTCAAATTCCACTCTTTTCTGGATTTCTTACTTCAGTTGTTACATTTTTCTCCATGTTTGAAGAAAACAAGTCTTTGAAGTTGAGGTTGTCGATCTATCCCAATCTCCCCAGTTTGCAGGCGAGAAAACAGAGACCCAAAGAGGTCCCACAACTTCCCCGGGGCTGACCCCTTCCTGGGCCTTGATGAAATGTTCTGAGTAGATATAGCACTCTTACATTCCACTTTGGGGATAGTAAAGATTATTCAAAAAGTCTATGAGAAATTGAGTTAAAAATTAATCCGCTCCTTTTGAAACAGTTGGACACAGAGGGATATTAGAATAACTCATAATAGACCTCTGTTTGGTGTTTTGGATTACGATAAAAAATTCTATTTTCCTCTCCCTGGTAGGAGATAACACACCCTGGAGCAATGATGCTGTACTACTACGACTACACCAACTAGATTCTTTTAAAAGAATTCATTCAGGACGCTGGGGAGAATCCAGATGATCAATTATAACACACAATGCAAAACCTATGCCTCATGTTATTTCTCAGTCCATCTTCATCCATTCATTACTGCAAAGGATGTCTCAGAAACAGTGGCTGTATCATAATATTGCATCAGGCAACACAAACAGTGAGAGACAGTTTGGGTTTTTAAATGTGCTCTATATCAAGTGCATTTCGGAACTCACCACTCATGTACTATGAGATTGCTGGCAGCAGGAATCAGAGTCTTGGTGTGGGTTTTGCAAAGGACAAATAATCAATTTAACTCATTAAAGATGGTATTTTTGATTCTGTGGAGTCTATAGTGAATGGTTTCTCTAGATGTCCATCAACACCTCAGAGCACAACTAAGGCTAACCCTCGGGGTCCCCAGGACTTTTCAGATGGAGCTACTTCTTATTGCCCATGAGCTTAGATAATGCAAAGAATAAAGAGTCTGAAGGGAAAATAATTTAGTAAGAAAGTTCCTGAGAAACACAGTAGAGGGAAGACAAGGAAATATCTACAGACTCTTTTTTTAGAGCAAAGGAAGTAGTCACTTTACCATCTGGAATCCATCAAGGGAAGAAAGGTGCTGGACACAGGAAGCCACCCTGGCTATTTCCTACCATGAACAGAGTTTGAGGGCACATCCGAACATATAAATACTGGGTTTACCCAATGCAGGCATTGGCTCTAGTTACAAAAGTGCTAGATTTTAAAAAAGAAAATTTTGAACTAATTGGTTTTCAACTAATTTTTCAGTGTCTACAGTATGCCCAGAAAATGCTAAGGATTTTACAGCATTCTTTTATCTCTTCTAATCTAATTTTCATAACCCTTTGAGAAGTAGCTGTTGTCATTACTATCATTGCCATTTATGAATGAAGAAAGCGACACTCGGCAAGCTCGCTCAGCTAGCGGTCGCTGGGGCAGGATCCCAGGCCCTGCTCTTTGAGTCCTAGGCCACGGTTATCGCCGTCTCTGAATCCTGCTATTGTGCATTCATGATACCAAATTCTGTATAATCAGTGAAGCTTTGAACAGGATCCGGTTTTTAAAAGGTGCCTTTGTGTTCAAGCATAACTTTGTCCTAAGAAAATCCTTTCTTAAAAAAGGAATCATTTGTATAAATACAATGGGAATGTCACAGAATTGTCTGGCTCCAAATAAATGACAGAAGTTTAGAGCTATGACCTCTATAGTTACCTGTTGCTAGTACCAACTCCTTATTTAACAGGCGATGGAACTGAAGCCCAGGGAGTGGAGTGACTAACCCAAGTTCACTCCAATGGTCAGTAACGGGAAGTGAAAGGAAAACCTCCCAGTTCCTAGTTCAGCACAGTATCTGGTACAAAAGGAATACTCTACTTTTGACACTAAGACATCTTCCACCCAATTTTCCTGAAAACAGTGACCTCCATCAAATGTGCACTCTCTCTCTGATTATAACTACTGAGAAGTATTTACAAATCCTGTATGTATACACAGTTGCTCAGGTAGACACTTTCAACAATATTTTTCTTTTTAAAGTAAAAAAATATATAAACATCTAGTGAAAGTCTTTGACAGGAGACTTTAACACAATTAAAATTTATTAAGCTGCTTCATTAGATGGTAAAGTTCATTTCATTTAATATTTTAATAGCTACAATTGGGGCATTCTCATCATGGGAAAATTGGCAAACACATACCTACACGTTATGTATATGACTATAGTTCCTTTGGATAATTATAATTATGGTATGTGATAACCATAATAAAATATATTTAAAATTAGTTTAAATGTATTATGAGATACATTTTAAATTAGTTTGACAAACTAATATCAGTGATGCTTTGTATCAAGTGATACTTTGCTATCACAGATCAGAAACATGAATGCTCTCGCAAAGAAGAATTATGTTCTTCCAAAATAATTCTTTTACCTTAGAGGATCCAAACTAATGTTCACAATAAGAAAAGGATCAGAACCTAAACCACTTTTAACATCTTCAATGAATGAGCTTGAGCAAAACAATAAGATGTGTTTACAGTACTAGAGAGTTAGAAGGCGTTTTGAACAGTTACACTCCTTCCCCTTCCTGTATCACCTTTTCAGCATTCGCATCAGCCCTAGCCTGTCAAAACTCCAGGTAAAAAAAGACAGTGCAGACCATATCCTTACTATAAAACCACCTTATGCTTTGTACCAAGTGCTCAATAAATGTTTATCGATTTGATCGGTCCACTGCCAGAAAGACAAGTCATCTGTGCTAATGAATCATATACCCAGGAGACTAGAGGGCAGAAATGCAGCTTTCCTGTGTGGTGTGTCCTGCTGAAATGACTCCTGGTGCATGTTTTACAGATAGTGGATGGTAAGCTGACCAATGCCCGGGTGTTTCTTCTCCTTGACAATGCCAGGATGGCAGTGGATGACTTCAACCTCAAGTAAGCTCCCTCCTCGCAGTGTCATGGGGCGATGGAGGGATTGTTCAGTGGTTTGGATTTGTTTTCTGGGTTGTTTTTGTTTTTGTTTTTGTTTTGCAGAAAGAAAACGTGTCTCATCATTAACCACATATAAAATTCTTACCAAAATATCACTGAAAGGCATAACAGTAACAAATAGTTGACTGGACCCTAGTTTAAACAAACCAGATAATAAAACACAGTATTTGTTGAGAGGATATTTGAATATGAAACAAGAATTAGATGATATTAAAGAGTTGTTTTTAATGTTTTAGGTGAGATAATGTTATGATGTTTACTTAGAAAAACGTCTTTTTCTTCAAAGATGCATTCTGAAGCACTTAGGGGTGAAATGTCACGCCCACCACTTACGCTAAAATGCAAAATGGAACATAGATGAAGCAAAAGCGGCAGAATGTTAATGGTTGCCAAGTCCGGGTGATGGGCACCTGGCCTTCATTGCTTCACTCTCTCTATTTTAAAAAATAACACTGAATCACCATCGTAGAAAAACATGCATGAAAGAGACATAGAAATAATAAATAGCATGTATTAATTTGTTCCCATTAAACCTAACAAGTATGAGAGTCACCTCTAAACGAAGGTGAACCCTTATAAAGACCACAGCCTTCCACCAACAGGTGTACTCTCTCCTTCCTTCTAATCAAAGGTATGAAAATGAACACTCCTTCAAGAAAGACTTGGAAATTGAGGTTGAGGGTCTCCGAAAGACCTTGGATGACCTGACCATTGTCACAACAGACCTGGAACAGGAGGTCGAGGGGTTGAGAAAAGAGCTCATCCTCATGAAGAAGCATCATGAGCAGGTAGGACAACCCGGGAATCACCAGCGTGGCTCTTAATTGGCACATTTTAAGCGATTCAATGGCTGCAGAAGAAACTACCATCTCTATGCCAGTTCTATTGTCCTTCAACCTAAATAATCATAAGAAACCATATAAACATCTAATTTTCCCAATTCCAAGCTTATCTACTCAAAGGTCAAATACAACAGCCAACAGACAATCACAATTAACAACAGATGAGTCAACAATTTTAATATGCAACATTTACCTAGATTTCTTTGTTAACATGATACTGTAGGAACCAATGCGTGAGACTGAACTTCCTTCACTGACCCAATGTGCAGCAAATTGAGGGACAACAGAATAAAGAGAATCTGCTACCAACCAAACTATGTATGCCTAGTGGCAAAAATTAAGAATCCTAGTTTCCAGAAACATTTAAGCAACTCTTGAAAAGTTACCATCCATCTACCGTCCCTGAGACTTGGATAAAATGATAGAAAAACAATCCCTATTTTAGGCAAATGAAGTTGATTATGAACATTAATCAACTGGTTAGACAATGACTGTTAATAAACCTTTCCTGTGGTTTCTTGGTTGTCATGATATCCAATGGGCTGTCAGCCCTACAGAATCCTAATACATTGATGAGATTTTAAAAGCCTCTGCGCCTTTTGGCTTTGGGTGGCTGAACTGCTTTCCGACAGCTTTGGTCTATATCCCGAAATGCTCAGCTGCTTAATGGTCTCATCACATCACCCATAAACATTTGCTGAAGAGTACTTTCCACACTATGTCAGCATCATTCTCGCTGAAACACTTTCAACCAGGGAGTAAGCCAGTAATCACAAAGTCTGTACAATTACCTGTCTGCTGCTATTCTTTATTTTAGAAAAGTAAAAGAGGAAAAATTCATATCACGTTTTGTCATCAATAACTAATAACCAAGAAGCCAAACCAAACCAAAGAAAAGAGTAGCAACCACGCGAGCTGAATTTTTAAAAGATCCATTAATTGCTGCCAATCAGCACATTTCCTTCCGCTTGTCAGAGTCAATACATTTTCTTTCTCTGTTTTTAAACAGGAAATGGAGGAACAGCATGTGCCAAATGACTTCAAGGTCAACGTGAAGGTGGATACAACCCCAGGGGAAGATCTGATTAAGACCCTGGAGGATATGAGGCAGGAATACGAGTTTATGATAAAGAAGAAGCATAGAGACTTGGATGCCTGGTATAGAGAGCAGGTAAAAGAAAGGTGCCCAAACCTCCGGAAGGTCCCATTTCCGCGGGGTCCAATGCCAATGCCCCTGCTCTCTGCTTGGTCTCACAGTCGGCAGCCATGGCCCAGGAGACGGCCAGTCCAACCGCTGTGCAGAGCAACCAAAGTAACATCCATGAGCTGAAGCGCACTTTCCAGGCCCTGGAGATTGACCTGCAGGCGCAGCGCAACAGGGTGAGTCTGAGCTAGGGAAATCCTGAGCCGGGCACCACCTCCTCCACAAAGCCTTCCTTGTCCCCTCCCTTGGGCCCAACTTCCAGCTCCCTTGGAACATCTTTCACTTCCCACTTTCCATCCAAATTATTCATGATGAGAACAGTAATATGAGCTACCATTTGTTGAAATGTCCACGTTGTGCCAGATGGTGTGTGTTAAAGAGCTCACTACATTAAATGTCATCAATTCTCACATTAACCTTTCCAGGTTGGTCTTAGTGTCCCACTTTAGAGATGAGGAAACCAAATTCCAAATAGTGGAGTAAATTGGCCAAGTTCACACAGCTAAGTGGTCAGTGGTGAAGCCACATGATATTTTGAGTGTGGGGCAGCTCTAGACTCCTATAATCTCTATCAGGGCTCTCCTCACTTACAACCAGACTGTCCCCCCTAAAACCCTAATAGAAGAAATACTGGACCTGGCTCACTCCAAAGTGCTCTATTCATTATGTTTTATTGCCCAACAAACTGTAACTTCTTGTGTCCCAGTCACTTCTATGATCTTCATAGATCTTAGTAAAATGCTATGGATCGGTGTCATAAGCATCTAAGATTCATTAAGGAAAATCTATCTGAATCCTCTAATCATTCATCGATATCATTCTTGAGCGCTCCTCTGTCCTTGGTCTTGGGGAGAAAATATTAGCTCATCTTGTTGCAGGTGCACGTGGTAAATTACTGCTATGTCTTCGGAATCAGTGATGGGGAACAGACATTTAAAATCTGCACTGTCAAGGTGATAACAACACACACAGGAATAATTACAGTATTTTACAGCTTTCAAAACACTTTAATACACAGTATTTCACAACCCTACAGGTCAGCAAGGCATTTGTACCCATTTTCATGCATTCTACTGTCTGACACTATTCTATGCACTGAGGATTCAATAATAAAAGAATTTATAGTCTAGCAGAATAGGCAATAAATGCACGAATCTTCAAAATATAAAATATGTTATATGGGGAGGAAAGTGCCACAAATGAATGAAGCATGGGAGAGAGGTGCAAAGGTGAAGAGCTGCCACTATAAACAAGGTGGTCAGGAAGGGTTTTACTGTTAAGGTGACAGTTGAGCAAAAACCTAAAAATGGTAAGGAAGTGCCTTAAGTGTTGGGGGGCTGGGTTCCAAGTGGAGGGAACAGCCAATGCAAAAGCTTTGAGGCACAGGTGTGTCCGATGGTTTGGAGGAACAGCAAGGAAGCCAATGTGGCTGAACAGAGGGAAGAAGAGAGGAGAAGAGGGAAGGGGAGGGGAGGGGAGGGGAGGGGAGGGGAGGGGAGGGGAGGGGAGGGGAGGGGAGGGGAGGGGAGGGGAGGCAATGGGGTAACAGTGGAGCCAGACTATGTAGCCTTGACCCTCGGAGGGAGGTCAAGAGGCACATGAAACAGCAGGTATAGGCAGCTCTTTAAGGAGCTTTCCCACAGGTGAAGGAGAGCAGAGAAACTGGGTGGTAGCTAAAGGCAGGTATGGGTTGAAGACAGAAAAACGTTAAGGTGGGAGAAATTACTCGAAAGCTGGTGGCAATAACCTAGCAAAGAGGAAAACACTGGTGATGCAAGAAGGCAGGCAACTGCCGAAACGACTAGAGCACAGGCAGCTCATGCATGATATGAAGAGGAGAGCGAGTACCTGGCCACAGATCCAAGTATGTGGGTGGACGTGATGGGGGAGTTGTGGGGGTTTTTTCCTAATGGCTTTCATTTCCTCAGAGACACAGGAAGCAAGGCCGTGGGCTGAAAGAAAGGAGGGGGAGGAGGGAGGTTTGAGTACAGAGAAGAGGAATTCTCCTCTGGGAAAATAGGAGAGTGGCTGGACCAGGGGCCTGTGGTTTAATGGCCAGAAAGCATGAGGGGGCCTGAGTGGCAGCGGCCAGGATAAAGCGAGGGCGTCCAGCACTGTTATGAGCTCCTCTTTAAAGCTGAAGGTATGTGCTCCTGAAAAGCAGGTGGTAACCCAAACACACCAGGGACTTGAACTCAGTTCTCTGTATCCTAACCCAGCAATTTCATTTCACAGCTTTTAGAATTTCCACAATAATGACAACTTGTTACCATTGTCATAATCAAAAAGCATTGCTTGCAGCTAGGGTTGCCAGATTTACCAAACTAGAATAAAGGACACCCAGTTAAATTTGAATTTCAGGTAAACAGAGTGTTTTTAGTATAAGTGTGTCCCATGCAACATTGGGGCAATTTTTAGGACATGTTTGTCCCAAAAAATTACTCATTGCACATCCAAAATTCAGATTTAATAGGTGCCCTCTATTTTATCTGGCATCCCTACCTGAGACCATTCTCTGAAGACGCAAAGAGACAGCAGTCCCAGACAGCTGCTGTTTCTCTCTAGGAGTTTTCGACCTGGCCGGAGACAAATGTCAGCATAAGGAGGTAAGGAACAGATCAGGGCGGGCAGCTTATGCCCAATCCCGAATGAGCAGCATAAACAAACGTTGCAAGGGTGCATCAGAGTTGCTAAGAGAACCCTGACACAAAGGTTTTATGCCAAGAAAATGGGCTTCAAAAGTCCTGACACTGCTTACCTCCTGACTGCCCAAGTCCCAAACCTGTAAGTCAGCCTGCTTCTTGTCTTTGCGTCCCCAGCAGCCACCAAGACACCCAGCAGACCAGTGGGTGTATGCTGACTTCTCAGCGAGCACACACTATAGAATCAACCAAGCCATCAGCCAATTCATGTTAGAAGCGTCATTTCTCCTTTCAGAAATCCGCTTTGGAAAATGTGCTGTCGCAGACCCAGTCCCGGTACTCCTGCCAGCTCCAGGACATGCAGGGGATCATCTCCCACTACGAGGAGGAACTGCTGCAGCTGCGCCGCGACCTGGAGCGGCAGAACAGCGAATACAAGGTCCTTCTGGGCATCAAAACCCACCTGGAGAAGGAAATCTCCACCTACCGCCAGCTCCTGGAGGGGGAGAGCCAAGGGTGAGGCAAAGGCTGGCAGGGGAGGAAACGAAGGGTGGATGCTCTCATGTGTGTACATTCATGCACTTTATGGTTCTGTTAGCAGTCGTCACTCTAGTCTAGAGCAGAAAGGTTTGTGTTGAATTTCTCCCGAAGACACTTGGATCTTGCTGTATTTCATTAAGCAGCAAGTGTGAATTAACCTAGGATTACTCCCAGGACACTGAGATTTGAGGTCAGCAGTTGAAATTAGTACATTAAAAACTCTAGAGAGAAACAACCAAGAAGGTATCTAGAAGGCTCTAGTGTTTCCCAGTGGGAATGCACACAATTTGGGCTCCAAAAAGAAGGGAGGTTAGGGGGAATATTTTAGCCTAAGAGCATGAAGAGATCCATAGGAGATTGGGGTATCAAGATTTTCAATCTGTTATTTCTGATGACCTTGGGAATTAACAATAGCAGTCCACAAAAAGGACACATACATTCTATGACTTAAGAGGAAGGGTTATGGTTTTTAAAATATATATATATAAAGTTATCAAGAAGTCCAGGGTTCCAATGCTTCAAACCCAGACCCTGGGAAGGATCCTGATGAAGGCAAGCCTGTAGGTGGCTCAAGGGCTGGAAGTAGTTCACGAGACTTCTCTGACCCCGGGGTTAGTGGAAGGTGGTACTCACTGCCTTCTGGGTCCAGGAGGGTTCCCCCATGAACTCATGACCTTGAGACTAACTCAGACAATTATGCTCATTAAAGAGATATGAATTTACAGGCAGGCAAAGGAATCTAGTTCAACGTAAGATGTTTTAATGATTATTGCTAATACTAAAATGAGCTTTAATTTGTATCACTTTTATAGAACAGCGGAGGAGTCTAAGCTGAGCATGAAAGGTAAAGATTTCTTTCATTGTTTGAATGCACTTTTTAAAAATAAGTCAGCATATCTTCCATTCTAGTATGCATAATCTTTAGTGTACTCCCAGATGTCCTGTTTTCAGTTTTTCTTTTACTCCCAAATGGCCAGGAATTTTGAATTTAATTAACAAATTAGATAATACAGGACAAAAGAGAGCTCCCACTACTGTCCTCAACAATATATATGAGAGCTCTTTCCAGGCAGTAAAGTAGATAAAAATAACCATTAATATTATTATGTCTCTATTAACTAACAGGGGCTGTTTACTAAACTCCTAGGAAGATACAAAGAGAGGGTTTCACATAATTTCCCAAACTCTATTCTGTTGAACATAGTGTCCCATGAGGTTTTAACAGTGTGCTATGCAAGGCGTGTTCTATGACCAGATTGGGCTTATATACTCTCTGTGAAGAGCCACGTTGTATTTCGGTGTATTAAAGATGAAACAAGTGTTGGAAAGGCACTTTTCAGGGAAGAAAAGGGAAAGAATAGCAGAAGTTCCCAAACATCCTTGACTTGGGAACTCTACTTCCTCAGATTGCCTTTAACATCTCACCAAAAATTTCCGAGAAACCGGTCTGGGACAAGTGGCACTTTCTGATTAGTTTGTGGTAAAAAAGATCCTAGGGCATTAGAGAATCAGAGTTTGAGTGACCGTCAGTTTGAGTGAACAGCTGGTCTAACTGCTGCCCCTCTGCAAGATCTCCGCAGATGGTCCTTCAGCCTCTCCTTACCTCTACCCAGGGATGTGGAACCCATTACTGGGTGGGGTGGCCCAATCTACTGTTGGAGAGGTCTAAATTTTAACCAAGTTCTCCCTGTATCTCTGTTAATGGTTTCAACTCTTCCCTCTGATTTAGAATCAATTTAATGGTGTGTCAACAAGTATTTATTCAGATAAATCATATATTTGAATACTGTGACCAAAATAAACATTCCTGGCTTCCTGCCATCCCTCACATAGTATGCTTGTTAGATCTTAAAAAGAGGTGCCCAGAATGGCATTTAGTACTCTATACACTCACAGGATCAGTGATGCAAGTGCTATGAAGCCCACATAAGCAGAAAGGACTCCTCAAGTGCTTGCAGTCAGTGACTAGATTCTGTATCACCTAGGATGAGGGTCTTGACCCCTAGAAGATGGCACTGTCCAGACACCATTTCTTGGAGGGTGGGAAGAATAACCTTTCCACTCCAGCAGAGACCAGCATGTTGCTTAGTGATCATTCTGGAAGGAACGGAGAGCTTAGGGTGCTGAAAACAGTACAGGGCAGATGGGGGGTGGGGGGAACATGGCAGTGACGTCTTCATTGCTCTTTCCTCAGAGCCTGCAGCCCCAAAGATCAAGGCCATCACACAGGAGAGCGTCAATGGAAGAATAATTTATTCTCAAGTGAATGAAATCCAAAAGTATGCATGAGGCTAATAAAAGTGTCTGCCCGTTGTAAAAACTATTTTACCGAAATGGAAAGTCCTTCCTTGCCCAGACACAAATGGGTGAGTTCTAAGAGGTATCCTTGGAGTTATCAAACTCAGCAACTTCTTTTTCTCTGTAACAATCTCATCAGACATTCCATAATGATCTTAATATACTGCTGTGCTTTTTGAATCAGAGTATGAGGTCTACTTTCCTACTGCAATCTTCAGGTGCCCACCCACTGTGGATCTGTTTTGTAGCCAATAAATCTCCATACCAGCTGCACCATGTCTTTTTTTATATCATAAGGAAAGATAAGACCTCAAGGTCTCTTCCTAATGAGGGATACTCAGAGCATTGTCCATAAAAGACCCAGAGGGACCCTAATGCTCTAAACATGTCCACAGCAGCAAAACACTGGGTAGAATTATTACCCTGCAGCCACGCAACTTAGGGACAAGATGTGGCTCACGAGCTTATCCAGACTTCTGCCAGCAAAAAGGTGGGAAACAGAGAAAGGGAGGCCCAGGAAGCCTCACTAAGAATGTGAAGTGACCAAAAATCATTTTATCTCACATAAAAATTATTAATTAATTAGTCAAAAAGCTTAAGGGCCTAAAAGAGACTTAAAGCTAGAAAAGGAAATTCAGGGGGGAAAAGTTCTTGTTACAGATAGAAACTAAGACCCTAAAGGGGGAAAGTGACTTGTCCAATATCCAAATTACAAATATTAGGAACCAGAGTAATATACTGAGGTGTAGTAGGGGATAAAGCACAGAGACTATGCACCTCTGACCTCTGAAGAAGATGCCATTTTCTCAAACTGTAGCTGTGTGGGTCATCGTTCCAAGGCTGGTACAGCGGAGCGATGCTGGAGAGAAGGAAACTAGAAATCCACATATCCACTAAGACATCATCAAAATGTTGTACAGGACAGTAACATTTTAAGGGACCATAGGCACAGGCTATTCAAACTCCCCCATTTTACAAATAAGCTGAGGCCCAGAGCAATAAGGGCATTTAGCCACACACTCACTGGGTTGTTGGCTGGGTCTAGGTCCAGCTCTCTTGGCTCTGTTTACAGCTGTCAAACTAAAAGTGGTGTAATTTAGTTCCACCGCCATCTAACACACTGACAATGCCCCCTACATTTTTGGGCTCTATGTTTTAATACTCTTTTGGGAAGGATTGCTGTTGATATTTTCTGAATTGGGGTATCTGTAAAAACTGGATTAGTCTCCCCTTTAAGGCAATAATTGGTGTTTCTGATTCTTAATGCCCAAAGGATCTGAAATTAGGCAAAAGGAACCCAGGATAATCACATCATTGCAAACTGTGTTGCTGATTTAACTGAAATACACTAACTCTCTGGAGTAAAATGATAACTTTATCTTTACTGAGTAATTACTTCAAAGAATTTCAAAAATAACCAATACCCCAACATCTTCAATGAGTTTTCTTTATGGAGACTTTTGATGAGTTATTTGGGGGGGGGGGGGGTGGATCAATATCAAACTTCATTATTTCTTTTTCTATTTCATTTTACTACAAGAACTTCATGTCGATAAGATACTACAGTCTCAAAGCATATCTAAAAATAAATTTTTTCTCTATTTCGGCACCAATTCAATCTGCTATTTTAGATGTTATCTCTTTCTTGAAATCTAGAAATTAGGTGTAAAATATACCTGTTTTCTCAAGGTGAAGTGTGAGTGTTGCTAGGAACATCTCTTGAAGACTATGCAAAAAGGATATGACAAGCTGAAGGGTAAGTTATAGCACTAGACCCAGGAAATAACCATCCATTGACCATCACAGTTTATATATGATTTGATAATAGTAAATCGTAATGTATGAATAATTTTTCATTTAAGAAGCTATATGTACTTAAAGTCATATTAATTTTCACTGTATCAAGCAAGGTGACCGGCTCATCTCAGTTTGCCCAGGAAACCCCTCAGTCCCAGGCAAACTGGGGTGGTTGGTCAATCGATCAATAAAAATTGCTCTTGCTTAGTCCATTCGAGCTGCCGTAACAGAATACCACAGACTGGGTGGCTTATAGACATCAGAAATGTATTTCTCACAGTTCTGGAGGCTGGGAAATCCAAGGCCAAGGCACCAGCACGGTTGCATTCTGCTGAAGGCCTGCTTCCTGGTGCCCACAGGATGGAAGGGGCTGCGGAGCTCTGTGGGGCTCTTCTATAAGAGCATTAATCCCACGCACTAGGGCTGCACCCTCATGACCTAGGCACCAGCAAAGGGCCTCACCTCCTAAAACCACCACCTTTGGGGGGTTAGAATTTCAACAAATGCACTTTTCAGACCATGACATCTCTATTTCACTAAAGAGAGACAAGTAGAGGTAAATTAAACCATTTGCCTGAATAAAGAGTAATTACAATTACATAAGTTTAGACTCTAGGTAACATAGATAATCTCTCTCCTCAACTAAAGCAGCCCAAAAATCTTTCAAAATGCCCATTACAAGCAGAACAGAAACAGACTCATAGATACAGAGAACATTCTGACAGTTGTCAGATGGGAAGGGGGTTGGGGGGCTGGGTGGAAAGGGTGAAGGAATTAAGAAGTACAGATTGGTAGTTACAGATAGTCAGGGGGAGGTGAAGTACAGCATAGTGAGTATAGTCAATAACATTGTACTAATAATGTATAGTGTCATACGGGTACTAGATTTATCAGGGTGACCACTTCATAAGTTATAGAAATGTCTAATCACAAAGCTGTACACCTGAAGCTAACATAAATTGTACGTCAACTGTAATTTAAAAATTATTTTTAAAAAATACCCATTACAAATAGATAAGTGCCTAAATGTTAAGGTGAGCTGCCAACCAAAGAAGTTTTCATTTGGATTTGGTTTTGACCAACATACACCTAATCCACATAAAGGAGTTGGTAATAAATTCTATTGTTTTCATTACACAAACACTTTGAGTAAACAGCAGCTATTCAATTACCCAAAACCCAATTAAACAAATAGTGTTGGCTAACCCAGGGAGGTATTACAAAGTTTTACTTTGGAATTTAATATTATGTCAACATATTTTCCAACAGTATCATAACATGGCTGGGTGTATGGATCCATTTAATATTTTTCCATCCAATCAAGTAGATGCCTTTACTAACTGTTCATTTTTCCATTAACGTGTTGATACACATACCCTCTTAATGATGTGTGAAATTGGGAACTAAACTTTATAAAAATTTATTTTTAAGTAATGTAGCGTTTCTAAGTTGGTTTAGAGGTCCTAAGTCTGAGAAGGGAGCCAGGACTCGAATTATGGTGGGAAAAGGTAGGTAAGGGAAAAGAAGCCAAGAAAATTTCTTTAGCATGGGGGTTCTCAAACTTGGATACACCTCAGGATCAGCTGGGGAAATTTTAAAATGCTAATGCCCAAGCCATGTAATAGGGCAATTAAATTGAGGTTTTTGAAGGTTGGGACCCAGGCATCAATATATTTTAAAGATTCCCCAATAATTGCAGTGGACAGCCAAGTTTGATAATCTACCATTTTAGTGGCTTCGGGTGAGTGCTTTTGTATTTGTATGCTCCTCATGTTATTAATTTTAATACTCCCATAAGAGCTAATGACAGCTAACAGAAAATAAGAACCTCATTCATGTCACTCTCAATTGCTTGTGAAGGATTTCGTTTTACAGAGTTGTAGAGCTCTGCTTTCAGGAAGGACAGCTGAACAAAAACTTAAAAGTAAGGCGAATATTAAGAAGTATTTCACAAAACTCTGCAAATTTAATTCCACCTAAGTCTAGCAAAATCTCTTTCAGATGCTTAATCAAATGTTTTCCCCAAATGTTAGGCTATTGTAATGAATTTCTATGATGAAAATTTGCTGTGTTATTTAAGCCTCTTCATTTCTTTTACCTCTTAGATTTTTTTCACAGCAAAGTAAAACAGTAACATGTGCAGGTAAGAGACTCCGAGGGAAACCATCTCTAAGCCAAGTGACTAGTGGGAACACCTAAGTAAATTTTTCCTTAAAGAAATATCACATTGCGTTCAGTATTTCCCAAATGCATGTTTTAGCCTTTCACAATTGAAAATGGCTACTAAATAGTCATATATTCCTAGTACGCAATAGTTATTGGTGGGCCCAATGAATCCATGCCACGAGGACTCATGCCTTTCGGTATTCTCTCCCACATTTACTCTGGGCTTGGCCATGTGGCTTGATCTGGCCAATGGAATATCAGCAAGCAAGATACGAACAGAAGCTTAATAAATGCTTATACATTGGGGCTTATCCCCTTGGAATGCTCCCTCTAGGAAGCTAGCTACCATGTAAGTTCATTCACCCTGAGACTACCATGCTGTATAAAAGTCTAAGCTGACCTCGTGGTGAGGCCACATGAAGGAAAACTGAGGAACCCAGCCAACAACTAAACTGAAGCTCTAGACATGACTCTGATCAAGCCATTCCAGCTGGTTCCCAGTCAGTGGAGCCAACGCACGTGAAATCCCAGACATCACAGAGAGGAGAAAAGCCAGCCCCAGTATTCTGAATCTGAAATTCTGACCCACAGAATTATGAACAAATAAAATGTGTTGTTGTTTTAAGCCATAAGTTTTGGGGAGGTCATTTTTCATGTGGCAATGGATAAGCAAAGCAAAGTATTTAAAATATTAGGGCCTATTATTTGCTGTGACGATAGCTGATTTAAACTTAGTTCACTAACACCCCTCCAAACTTTCAACCAGAATTTTAGTCATTTTAACATTGAAATGGATCTCTACAGAAGTCCTGGTCCAATAACCACAGATGAAGCACCAAAGCTACCAAGAGAAAATCCAAAGTCTTCCCTCTTCAAAGATAGCAGAGTAAAGCCATTGCCCATGAATGGCCATAGCCACCCTCTCTGCCTCTCCACAAATGGGGACCAAGCAGCTTAACGCCAACCAGGAGTCTAGGGACTTCCCCTGCTGTTCACTAGAGCATGCTGGGATGCCCAAGTAAAGTCTTCTCCTTCTCTTGGAGTTTCAATTCCTTTTGGCTCCGTGTTTAAGTTCCTCATTCCAGGGACATTAACATCTTCTTAATAAATATTTATGCTTATAGTAAGTCTCACAGATATCAAGAGTTTCACTGAAAGGTGACCTGTTTTCGATGTAGATAAGCAATGCTCTCCTTTGCCAAAAAACGATAAGGCCTTTACAGATTAAGATGATCATGATTATCAGGTAGCTCTTAGTTACCATGTTTAAGTTTTTAAGTCACCAAGACCCCTGAATATTGTCCGTTCACTCTAGGTATGTTTCTTCACAATGGTGTAATTTAAGTGCTATCATCTTATATGGCCTTTAATCAATAAATACTTTTAAGATCTGTGGTGTTCTTACATACTCACTAAGTGCTTCGTTGATTGTTTGTGCATCATAACACTGCTGGTTTCTCCAGCACACTATGTGCGGAAGATCATTCCCTGTGTGCCTCACTCCCCATCTCATTCATTCTATTACAACAACTACGTGTCGTCAACTTTCTGAAGAGAATTAAATAGTTTCTAAAATATATCTGTGGTTAGGTCATGCAAAAAAGAAAAAAAGTAGTGCTCTGACATCCTTCACCATCTGATGACCTAATCGTACTTAGGAATTTTACTAAAGAAGTGTGTGTGTGTGTGTGTGTGTGTGTGTGTGTGTTAGTCATACCAACACATGGACTGTCCTACTCACCAAAAAACTACTCTTTGAAATTTAAATTAGGAGCCATCTAATAAAATTCTGAGTCATCTAACAAAAACTATGCTAACTTTTAAAGCACACCTGCACAACATATCACTCATGCATGTGTCATACATACACACATATACTACAGGAAATTTTAACAATAACAACTATTGTTTTGTTTACTGAATGATTTTAGTGAGAGGAAGGGGGGAGAAGGGGGAGATAGGAAGAGAGAAAGAGACAGAGAGAGACCGGCAGAGAGAGAGAGAGAAACCTTGATGTGAGAGAGAGACAGGGATCGGTTGCCTCCCACAAACCAGGGATCAAATCCTCAATCTGGGTATGTGCCTTGACCGGGAATCAAACCTGCTGCTTTTTGGTGCACAGGACGATGTTCCCACCAACTGAGCCTCACCAGCCAGGGCAACAATAACAACTATTCTTGACTGGTATTTGCATTCCTAATCTCATTTAACATTTGTCACAACACCACAAGGTATTTTATTATTATCTTCATTTTACAGTTGAAGAAACTGGGGCTCAAATAGAATGAATTACTTGACCTGTGGCCATAAAACTTAAAAACAGAGGGACCAGGCCCACCGAGGCGTGGCTCAGCAGATGAGCATCCACCTAGCACCCAGGAGATCGCGGTTCGATTCCCAGTCAGGGCACATGCCCAATTGCGGGCTCGATCCCTGGTCAGGGCACTGCAGGAGGCAGCTGATCAATGATGACTCTCATCATTGATGTTCTATCTCTCTCTCTCCCTCTCCCTTCCTTTCTTTGAAATCAATAAAGATATATTTAAAAAAGTGGGGGGGAGACCAAAATTTGTACCCAATGTACCTGCTCTTTCTACTGTTTTACACAAACTCAAAAATGGTTGCTAAAGAGTTATGTTAAACCTAAGCACAGGCAACACATCTTGATGAGCTCTTGCTAATGGTTTTTATCTTAAGCTGAGCGTCCAGGGATGAGAAATCTGAACATAGATGGTACTAGAATAATACACAAGAGTCGGAAATACCCACTCAGGACTAGGGAGAGACAGGCTTTTATAAACAAGAGCTATCACCCAAAGCCAAGAGCCACCTTCCCATTACCCAAACCCAAGCATTCAATCCTCTGTGCACAAAAGTAATCTCTTAACTTGCCATTACCTTAGCCTAAAACTCTTATCGGTTGACACCAGGGGAGAGCTTAGCAAGTTCCAAAACCAGAGGGCTCATCCCTTAATCTGTCCAGTTAGACGTCACACTCATGCGCAGTTTCCATCAAATCACCTCTCCCCAGGCACTTGGAGAACAAGAAAGGAAGAGAAGGAGAAGCTGAAGACAGTAATGATAGGTGGGCCACAGTTATGCAAAATATGTTCAAGAATCATCAGTTAGAAACGTTTTATCGAGAACCTCATCACAAAATCATATTGTGGAGATCTCTATTTATCATTTCCAGCACTCGAGAAAGCAGTAGTTTGGGGGTCAACATCTAATCCTGTCTTATAAACATATCAGTGCTTCCTAATATGCATACATATAGCCTGGGGTCCTCCTTAAAATGCAGGTTCTGGGTTTCTAGTAGGCCTGGGTTCGGGACCCAGGATTCTGCATTTCTAACAAGTACCCAGATGATGCTGAGGCTGCTGATCCACAGACCACACTGAGTAACAAGATTATAGGTGAGTTCAATCCATCAGCCACTTGCTATACCTCCTAGATTAAAAGTCTTATCTAAAAGCCAGTCTCAATAGACTTAATATGAATTGGACTGGGTCAAAAATACCACAGGAAAGCTGGCATCACTAGAATCCCATTAGCACTGTCTTGCTCAGAGCAAGTGAAGCTTAACAAGAGCACCGATTAAGTAAGGCCTTGAAAGAAGGTGTTTCTTGGTTCTGGTCAAGAGTAGAACACAGAATGAAGTCTGAAAACTAAAGAGACCCATCACCTTGTCCCAATTATTCCTGGCTTCAATGCATTAGTACAAGCCACGGGAAGTTTGACACTGCCAGACTCACTGGCGAGGATGGAAAACGCCTGTCCAATGTTACCTGTTGTGTTAGCTAACGCAGCACTAAAAAGTATGCCCCTATGTACATACAAGTATTCGCTTATAAAATTCTTTCCAAATTCTCCTCAACAGCCATTTCTGTACTCAGTGAACCAAACAATGGCTGAAGTTTTAAGGAAAAAACAACAATTCTGTGAAATTATACCCTATTCCACACCAAGCTAATCTAGCTTGGACTGGTTGCTTTCATCATTGTTATTGATGTTACCATTCTTTCTTTTCAAGAAACTCATGTGTAAATTGGAATTAAGGACCACTCGAGGAGTACTTAAGCTCCTAACATGTGTCTACTATGGAGCCAGTCACCATCAGGAAGACAGAATAAGGAAGGTCATGAAGTCAGAACTTCAGAGAAGGAGATTAAATATACAAAACAGTCCCTTTGCCCAGCTGCAATTCCTGTCACCCATAATCATGGTAAGTAGTCATGATAATTATTACCTTTGCCTGTGTTATGATAAGGAAATTGATTTAAGTCAAGAAACAAAAAAGAAAGAATGTCTCCTCAGTAAAGCTCACCCACCTTCTTGAAATTTTCTCCCACACCCAACAAAAACTTGGTAAAGCCATCGTGACCCTCTTACCCAGTTCTACCAAGTCAACTCCTATGGCCTGGCCTCACACCCTTCTCAAATATCCAGGCATTAACACACCACCCTCCCCTAGTGAGGCCCAGCTTGTTTTTCCAGAGGGCGGCAGTCATTACCTGAATGGCAGGTTTGCGTTGCAAGCTGCCTTAATGTGGGGTTTTGTAGACATCACTCCTAGGTTGTCATTAGTGCCCTCTGAAAATAATAATCAGCTGGCCGACCAAAAAGGGGCATTCCAAGAAAACTCATTAATTCAAGTGTTTGAGGAAGTCATGGAAAATCTAAATTCACTTATAGTTTAGTTATTCAATGAAAGATCTAACATTCACATGAGGATAATCACCTAAAATTTTATGAACTACACTTGCTACAGCGCTGAGCTGGAGGAGGCTACACACATGAGGGTCAGTAGCTCTGGGGAAGGAGGAGCGTCTTTAATCATTCCTGCCTGTTCAGGGGGCTGAGCCTTACTGTAGGGACATGGGTGATGCCATTTCTCACTCTGTCCCTTCCTCTTCCTTCTACAATGTTAGGTGCTCAGAAGGTTCTGAAAGAAAAGGCCTCTCTCCAGGAGACAAGGCATCACCTGGCTTCCTCCTCTGCCCCCACCTCTAGTATGGCTGCACCTAAGGTCAATATGGCCCAGGCGACATCACAGCACTAGAGTCTTCTCTCTCCCACCCCAGTCAAACTGTCCCTGGGCCAACCAGAGGTCAAAGTGAACAGAACGGGGTTCTGCGTCAGACCACACTGAGGCTGCCTCTGAATAGAAGATGTCCAGAGTCAGTTTCCTCCCCCATCACAGGAAGCAGAAGGAAGAAATAAGCCCCCCAATGACAAGCACAGCTCTGCTAACTACTTGCACAGCAGGCAAAAAAACCCACAGCCTCCCGGAGGGATCCTGCAGAGTCTTCAGGCAGCTGGCAGAAGGAAGCTGGGAGCCTGCACCTCTGGGCAAGCCAGAGGCCCACCTCAGGGTCCAGACACTAGGCAGGCTGGGTCAGAGGGGCCCACAGACTCTTGAAGTGGGGGGAACAATGGAGGGTGGAGTCTGGGGCAGGGAGTTCAAGACTGTGATACACAAATATGTTCTTCTAGGATCTTCCTGGTAGTGGCTGGAATCCGATCCACCCTCCTCCCTCCTCCAGGAGTGTGTAAGGAGAATTCAGAGCTGACTCCCCTAATCCTTTCGAAATAAAACTTTCTAAGTCTCTGCTACACTTAAAGGATCCAGGGGATATCCGGAAGGTGTTCCTGTGCTTGTTTGGGTCCCATAGCAGGGAAGGCTTGGGGGCCTCTCAGAAATTTGCTTCCTACAGGCCCCCAGATTTGTTCTGGTGCCTCCAAGTAACCCTCTGACAATAATATGTTTATATAAAATTGATCTGAAAGCACCTTCAGTGCTCCTCCTCTTAGTCACTTCTCCTTTCCTCTGCTCTGTAGCCAGCCTCAGTTAAATGTCTTTTTGAAGAGAGGGAAAGGGGCATGTAATCCCTTGTTACCAGAAGTGGAGAGGGGAAGGGGACGTTAAGAGGAGACGAAGAGGGAGTAAAACTGCAGGCAGCAATTACGTTACCTCGGTTTCCCCCCAACCCACTCAGACGTGGCAGAAACAGAACCCATTCGCAGAAAAAGGGCAAAGGCGGGTTGGGGTCAGGCAGAGGACATAAGAGTTCCAGTTCCTGCTCTTGCAGTCAACCCTTCTGTAAGTGCTGGCTCCCTTTACAGGACAACTTGTTGTAGTTTCTTTCCACACTGGCGTCTATGTCTTCAAGGCATCCAAGTACCTTGTGTATCTTTCAACAGATCAAAAAGGCAGAAAGAAAAATGGTTTTGGATCGACTCCTAAAAAAAATCTGAATCCAGATTTTCCAGGGATATTTCAGGCCAGTCAGTGCCTGTTATTTTACACTGTGGCATCTTTCTTTTAAAATATGGATTAAATGATATCATAGATGAAAAGTTCACAATTCCAGCAGCACTGGTTTCTAAATTGCTGCATTATCTACTGAAAAACTTCTGTGGGCTTTTATCATCTGCTCTGCTCCCCGGGGCCACTGCCTTTCTTACAGGGAAAACAGAAAGCCTGAGCTCTTCAACCAGAGGGCAGTGAGACACTTGCCAGGAATGTTGTAAGGGGGACCAGGCATCAATTCCAGTAGGAGTGGAACCAGACACACATTAAGATTTGATTTTCTTTGTGAATTAGAAAAGAGGCTTTTTTTTTTAAAGAAAAGAGTTTGAATTTATAAAGAATATAAAATAACAGCTATATGGAAAAATATTAACTGGTTTTTCAATATCTATAGATGTCTATAGGGTAGCCTATAGACAAATCAGAAATAAAGTTTCATTAGGACACAGCCACCCACTTGTTTATATGTTTTTATGGCTGCTTTTGGGGTTACAACAGAGTCCCTCTGCCCCACAAAGCCTAAAATATTTTCCATTTGGCCTTTTCAGAAAAGAAATTACCAACTCCTGCTCTGCATACTAGAGTGGGAGAAAATGAGTTGAAATTACATCAGGAAGAGTAAGGCCCATCTCTATCAACATTTCTGCCAGAGCAAGGGGACTGGCTATTAAATCCTTCCTAGAATTGAGAGGGCCTTTGACTCCTTGTCCACTACTAAACACGAACATGACCTATTTCAAGATCACCTGGATAGTTTAGGGCCGGTGTAACAATTTAAAAGATTGAAAAGTATCTGCTCCTTCCCAGGTGAGTCATGCTTACAGCAAAAAATAAAAACAAGATAGAGAATATTTCTTGCTTTTTACTTTTAAAATTATATATAGAGTTTCCGAAATGCTTTTCAGGATGATTGGTCAACTGTTGCTCACCAAGAAGTAATGTTGTCCTTTGCAAGATGCCAACTTGAACATAGTTAAGAAGGACGGTAATGATGACCCACAGGCTAGATTCCAACAGGAGCACTGGAGGGGTTGCTTTAGCCTTTATTAGATATGAAGAGAAAGAGCACCCCCTGCTGTCCAGAAAGGCAACTTCAGCCTGAACTCAACATTTTTCCTGATCGGGGCTCTCAATTTGGACAACAATCAACACAGCCTTGTGAAGAAAAAGAAATATTAAACATTCACAGTTCATGGCCCAAGGCATGGCAGCAACTTTAAATCTCAGGACATCGTTTGTATAACATATATGGGTAGCAAAGAATTACCACCAAAACGAAATCACCAGGTTTCACTTCCCTCCCTTAAGTCCGCCTCCTTACAAAAAATAAAAATAAAACTGCGTACTGTCTTCTACAACCACTAACTGAACCCAAATTCCTTTAATAGTGAACAAAGAATTCCTCATTTAAGAAAGAATACTAGCCAAGGGTTTTGTTTGAAATAGATTGAACCATATGAGATTGCCAATATTCCACTAATCTGATCCATAGAAATGATTTCATGTAGGACAATTACAGACTTTTTCAAAGACCAAGTGCTAAATAAGAGGGACTTCTGATTTGAAAGTGGGAGAATCTGGGATGCAAAACATTTAAAAGTTCTGAATGCTAAGCAAATTAACATGTAAAACATCTGAGTTTTGCGACAAAATTGACCACAGTGGGCTAAGTAATAAGCAATCCTGTAGGCCCATTTACCAGGAATGTCAGCTATAAGAGTCACAAAAACCTTAAGAGTTATAGGAAGACTTTGAAGGAAAATAACAATGAAAGAGGACGGGTAGGACAACAACTCAGTCACACAATAGTGTGACTTAGAAAAACTTGGCAGGACCTTGAAGGCAAATTCTAAATAAACTTATTTGAAGGGTTAAGTCAGGAGAATGTAGGGGTGCCCATACTCTGAGCTAATCCAATACTTTGATACACCTCTTAAAATGTTCGTGATGATTTATGGCAATGGTCCACAAAGAATCATGGTTTCTGATTTCTGATTTGAAAACACTGTAGGCAAATACCATCCTCCAGGACATAAACACTAAGCACAGTAAAAGCCTGAATTATATACATAACCTATAACATCAAGACGCCCTTCCTGGCCCCTGCCAGAGATGCCAATGTGGAGCTTAAGGATGAAAACCATGGAGTTGAAGGGTTTCTCTTGAGTCTAATTATAATTCAGTATAATCTTGGGGATTTTTAAACTACAAAAGTAAGAAAACAGAAAATCCTACAGCTTATACAGTATATTCTTCATAAGACCAAAGCAGAAAGCCAATCATCCAGCAGAGGGAGCAAGAGACAAATAAATACTTTTTTAAAAATTTTTTAAGTAAAGACATGGAATCTTAAGAATTTAGAACCCAAATGATTCATTTTATCTTCAATAGTATTATTTCCTGAAGAGTTAATAAACCTGGTCACAGTAACACAGAGAGTGAAATCCTTCGTTTCTTGACTCCAGGTCATGTTCCTTCCCAGGACGCAGCTGATATGAAATGATTTTTTATGTTCATTGCCCTACAGAAACATGCATCAAATTCCTTATTTAGATTAAGAAACACAGCAAAATACATTTTAATTGGTAGCAGACACCATAATAACAGAAAGTATTTTTAAGGAAAATACAAAGACATTTCTTCCTCTTTAAAACAGATCAGTTGGACCCCTCATTCATTCGCTTACTCATTTATCGTAGCATCATCTGTGCACTTACTATGTTAGACATTGTGTCCACACCTCACCTAAGATCCCTTTACACCCTGTATTGAAGTTCAGATTATTTTAGCCCCTTCTTTAGACAGCCCATTTCCTGTGATACACTACATGGTATTATGGTGCTGTTTCCCACCTGGCTGTCAGTGTTACATTGTGGCTGTAGGTGTTGCACTTGGACAGCTGTGTTTAGTGGGCAGGATGCACAGAATGCTTCCAGACGAGCCTTCCAGTCACTGCACTTTATGTGCTTACTCATTCGGCACACATTTGTTGGCAAAGGCCCAGTGATCAAACTTCAGGGTTCAGCAATTTGACTTTATCAGTCCACTCAAGGCTGATAGGGAGCTAAGGAAATGGAATCATGCACACCCCATTAACAAGAGACCTCTATTCATTTACAATGAAAGTGTCGTTGGTGGTGGTGTTTTACCATGAGCCAGTGTACCTTCGTCTCATGATCGATGTGCCTACAAACTAAACTGAATACCAAAAATTGTTTGGTAATCACGGAATAAAGACAAAGGCTGTGAACAGGCTTGAAAGGCGTTTTTCTAAGGAACAGGGAAGCTCCAGATAACAATATTTTGTGATGGGAATACCATCTCTGCCAGATGGCGTCTGTTGCACAATATTCATGTTGCCTGCTCCAGTCTCTGCCTACTCCCCTCTTTCACCAGGTGCTCCCGGGTACCGCCACCTGCAAACCCTAAGCTGCCTCTCTGCCTGGCCTATGAACCCTTGAGGTAGAACAGGCTTACTCATATTTATACTTAGATGGCACTAGCTTCTCAGAATTTCTAATGATCAGGTGGGTGGATGAAAGGATGGATTGGGCGGATAAATGAAGGAACTCCGGTAGTTCAGACTTACCAGAGTCGTAAGCTTCTTTCTCACTCTGAATCATTATTAGTTTGTTCTTTAGCTTTTTATTTTCATTTCTTTGCATTCAAAATTGTGTGTGTGTCCCACTGATACTTCTCTACCCTCTCAAATAATTGCAAAAAATATGCATTTGAAAAAAGCATATCATCTATTCTGTTCATTTAAAATCAGTACTTGTGCCCAGCTGGCGTGGCTCAGCGGTTGGGCACTGACCTATGATCGGGGAGACCGACGTTCGATTCCAGGTCAGGGCACATGCCTGGGTTGCAGGCTTGATCCCCAGTAGGGGGCGTGCAGGAGGCAGCCGATCAATGACTCATCACTGATATTTTTCTCTCTTTCTCTTCCTTCCCCTCTCTCTCTCTGAAATCAATAAAGGCATATTTTAAAAAATAAAACAAAATCAGTATTTATAAAGTATAAATAGGGGGTTACTTCACAGACATAGGGGATTCGCTTCCCATATTACATAGAGTAAAAGCCAGAGTCCTTGAAAGACAATGCCATCTGCTCACCATTCCCGTTTTCCTCCGACCTCCTTTCCTACCACTCTCCCTTCCATCGCTCAGCACCAGCTCTGGGCCCCCCACTGCTCCACCCACACTCATAACTCTGGACCTTTGCACCTGGGAGGTTCCGCACCCTAGATTTCTACATTACTCTTCCCTCTCCCTGCAACTTCCGGCTATCACTCAGGTATCACTCTCACAGTGAGGCCAATCCCAGTCACTCTATATACAAGCGCACCCAACCCAACCCCAACCCCAACCCTAACCCGGGGCCCCTTCATTTGTCTCCACTGTATGGATCAAACTCTAGCATGCTCTCTTCACCTCTGGTCCTCTCCTCTCATCTAAATTCCATGAGGGAAGAAACTTTGGTGTTTTTTCACTACTGTACCCCCAGTGCTTACTAGAGCCTAGCACACACTTAAATATTTATAAATGTTTGTGAATGAATGATCAAATGTTCTACAAGGTTCATACTAAACAGTAGCAGCCCCAGTCTCCTCACCCCTGAATCTTCCTCTCCAAAATCTTTTAAATATTTATTCAGGTATTAACCTTCATGTTTCTAAAGAACATGCTTATACTGCTATTTCTTGCATATTCAATTTAAGACATTAAAGACCTAAATTTCTATTGTGGAAGATGACGATACAGGATTTTTAAACCACAGCCCCAGTTCCCATTTCTCCACCTTTCTAGTATAACGATATCACACTACCGTTATAATTTACTTATATCTTTTTGGCCTGCATCCCTCTAGATACAATGATACAACTGAATGTATCAATACAATTGACTGATACAAGACAGTCCCTCTAGATACAATTCTAGCTAGAATAAAACTCCTTTAATAGAAATTTTTGTAGGTTTTGCTCAGTGAAATATCCCTGTGGCCTAGAACAATGTCACATACATAGTAGGCACTGAATAAATATTTGTGGAATGAGTGGATTAATTCTGATTTATAGTATGTGATTAACACAAGTCATTCATTATTGCATTCTCAGGGTCCTTTGCCCATTTTTTAATTAGCTTGCTTGCCTTCCTGGTATTGAGCTGTGCAAGTTCTTTATATATTTTGGAGATTAACCCCTTATCAGATGTATCATTGGCAAATATGTTGTCCCATACAATGGGTTCCCTTTTCATTTTGTTGATGGTTTCTTTTACTGTGCAGGAGGGAGCTTTTTAGTTTGATGTAGTCCCATTTGTTTATTTTTTCCTTACTTCCCTTGCCCTAGGAGACGTATTGGCAAAAATACTGTTCCAAGAGATGTCTGAGATTTTACTGCCTATGTTTTCTTCTAGGATTTTTATGGCTCCAAGACTTATATTTAAGTCTTTTATCCATTTTGAACTTATTCTTGTGTATAGTGTAAGTGGGTGGTCTAGTTTCATTTTTTTTAATGTATCTGTCCAATTTTCCCAACACCATTTATTGAAGAGACTGTCTTTATTTCATTGTATGTTCTTACCTCCTTTGTGAAATATTAGTTGACCATATAGGTGTGGGTTGATTTCTGCGCTCTCTGTTCTGTTCCATTTATCTATATGCCTGTTCTTATGCCAGTACCAAGCTGTTTTGATTACAATGGCCTTGTAGTATAGTTTGATATCAGGTATTGTAATACTTCCAACTTTGTTCTTTCTCAAGATTGCTGAAGTTATTCAGGGTTTTTTTAGGTTCCATATCAACTTTTGGAATATTTGTTCTAGTTCTGTGAAATATGTCACTGGTATTTTAATAGGAATTGCATTGAATCTATAGATTGCTTTAGGTAGTTTGGACATTTTAATGATGTTAATTCTTCCAATCCATGAACACGGTATATGCTTCCACTTATTTGTATATTCCTCAATTTATTTTTCAATGTCCTACAATTTCCAAGTACAGTTTTTTACCTCCCTGGTTAAATTTATTCCTAGATACCTTATTTTTTGTTGTTGTTGCAGAAAAAGCATTTGATAAAATCCAGCACACATTTATGATAAAAATTCTCAGCAAAGTGGAAACAGAGGAAACATAACTCAATGTAATATAGCTCATATATGACAAACCCACAGTCAACATCATACTCAATGATCAAAAACTAAAAGTGTTTCCCTTAAGATCAGGAACAAGACAGGGATGTTTGTTTTCACCACTCTGATTCAACATAGTGCTGGAAGTTCTAGCCAAAGCAATCAGACAAGAAGAAGGTATAAAAGGCATCCAAATTTGAAAGGAGGAAGTAAAACTCATTATTTGCAGATAACATGATATTGTACATAGAAAACTCTAAAAACTCCACCAAAAAGCTACTAGAACTAATAAATGAGAATCTATGTTCATAACAAGTTCCCAGTGATGTTGATGCTGCCCATTTGGGGACCATACTTTGAGAACACTGGCTTCCTCATAACTCTCCAGGAGGTCTCACGCACTAAGATGATGCACCTATGAATGGGTTAGATTTCCTGTCACCATCAACGCCCCCAATCAAGCTAACCAGCTGTTGAGCACATGATCACAGCACTTCTCAAACTTTAACATGCACGCAAATCACCCAAGGATCTTTTGAAAACACAGATTCTTATTCAGCTGGTCTGAGGTGGGGCCCAAGATCTGCATTTCTAACCAGTTCCCAGGTGATGTCAATGCTGCTGGTCCACAGACAAAACTTTGAGTCTAAGGCATTACAAATTGTACCAAGTAGATTAGTATTAAAATTAAATAATTTCTTTAGGTCTCAAAGCTTTGAGTTGGTTCAAAGCATTTGACTTTAGGTCTGAGTACTAAAACTACCAATATACTTTTATATTTTATTAAAATTTTTAACAAAATAGAAGCTAGTTAATATTTTAACTTTCACCCACATGAAACTTCCAATAGAAACAGGCCCAACTGACTCCTTGGCACTGCCCATATGTACCCAAGCTCTGTTCAAACAGTGCAGGTAATAGTAAACCTGGTGGAGATGGTTGGGAGGGTGAGGCTATTTATACATGTTGATTCAGAAACTTGCTCTTTGTCCTGTGGTGAATGGTGTTTTGTTACATAGTTATAGCACTTAGGCTTCATTGACAGCTGGCTTCAGAACACCATTATCTAATGTGTTATTGGGCCCTGCCCCCCAACTCACACACACCCTGCAAGGCCTGGGTTATCTCTTTTTTTATTTCTTAGGCTATAAAGATTGTGGTAATGGGAAGTGAAAAGAGAGCATTAGCTGCTCCCAAAACCTACCTAATCCACTTACTCTCTTATAGCTACATATAAATATTGAGTTCGCTCTTTGGGGAGGGCAGGACCAGCTACATAATTTGCAAGGCCCAGTGTAAAATGAAAATGCAGGACCCAGATAAAGCAAAAACTAAAAAAAAATTAAAAAGAGAGAGAGAGAACTCATGGACATGGACAGCAGTGTGATGGTTGCGGGGGTGGAGGGGGATGGGTAGAGGTGGTAGAGGGCTTAGAGGGGATAAAAGATGATGAAAAAATAAAATTTAATTTAAAAAATTTATTAAGAATTTCAACACTAAGACAGCAGAGCATTAAACCAAGTGCTACGCCCTTTGGAGGTGATATGCCCATGAAACCATCGTGGGGGAGAGACTGACATAATGAAAAATCCATGAATTCGGAAAGTGACCAGACCCCTTCAACTGTTTTCCTCTTTTTCTCCCTCTTGAAACAAATGTCAGAAAAGAATAGCTATGAGGAGAACGGTGGTGTCATTTATTGAACGGTGGTGTCATTTGTTACATTGTTGACTAAAAATATATATATATATAAATATGTGTGTATATGTATATATATCCCTGACTTATCTTTGGCCTGCCTTTCCTTTGTTTTTTGCTAAAATATCTCAACTTTCTGATTAAGGAAAATCTAACTAGATGCCACGGAATCCAAGCAGGGTGAAACTGAACTCTGCCTTTGATCTGATTATGATAAAATGGTTTACCTAATCTATGATTCAAAAAAATGTAACAGCACAGACATGATGGGAGGAGAGGGTGTGTAATCTCCAACAACAAGCTTTTCAAGTCATCAGGCAGCACATCTCAAACTTCAGTGATACACTAAGGATCTTGCGAACACGCAGATCCTGATTCGGGAGGTGGGTATGGGAGCCAAGGGACACGTGCCCCAAGACTAAGTACCACACTTTGAGGAGCTGAGCGCTAGAACTATCCTGTCCATTAAGGTAGCCACTAACCTCATGGGCATTTTGAGCACTTGAAATGTGGTCTGTCCAAATGATGACGTGCTATGAGTGGAATATGCACACTGCGTCTCCAAAAAAAGATGAAATATCTCATTAATAATTTTACATCAATTATATGTCTTGGATATATTGGCTTAAATAAAATATATTATTAAAATTAATTTCACCTGTTTTCTTTACTTCTTTTAATGTGGCTCCTAGATAATCTTAAACTACATATGTGGCTCACTGTTGGATGCACTGTTTTAGAAGCTTAGTTGGAACTTCACTTATTCATCTTCCCCATTTAATTATAAACAAGTTGGGGTAGGAGCATGAGACTCAGGGAGGGAACAGCTTGCTAGCTGAGTTTACCTCTCAAGGTCCCACCACACCGAGTTTGCTTCTCTGGCTCCCTCCACCCCAGCGTGCACACCCACCCACCCACCCACCCACACACACACACACACACACTTACACACAGACACATGCACACATGGGCATGGGGGTATGGAGTAGACTGAGAAAGCATGTGACAACTTGGAAATATATACTGTGACTCATAAGTGTTGCAAGTGGGAGATATTCATGGATTACTTAGATAATAGGCTCAGTTATATTTTCATCCAAAAGACTGTCCCTCGGCTTACCTAGTTCTAGCTACGGGGGCTCAATCAACAGCAATGACATAATGCTACTAGCCTAGCGTATACTGAATGGTAAATGTTTGTGACCCTTTTTTTTTTTTTTTTTTTTGGTCACCATCACCAAGTTTACAATGATTGCACTTCCATTAGGATCACTGCTGCTACCAGTAGCTATAATTCAGAGAGTGCTTTCTGCATGTCAGGCGTTGGGCTAAGCACCTCAGACACATCCTTTTATTTAATCCTCACAACAGTGCTACCCTGGGCTTCACTACCATCCTCCACTTTACATAGGAGTAGGGCGAGGCTCAGAGAGATTAAGAACCTTGCCTACGTTCACACGGCAAGCAACACACAATTCAAACCCAGATCTCCAAAGTCTGTGCTCTCAATCCTTGGTCTCTACAATACTGGCGGCGAGTGCAGGATGGTCAGTGCTGCCAAGAGGAAAAAGTGAGGTTGGATGGTTTTGAATAGTGCTTTGTAATATCCACACCAGGACAAAGATATTCATCTTTAATTCTTTTTCTGGGTCTATTTTTAAGTATACTATTTCTCAATAAATAGGGAACTAGAAAAATGTCATCAACCTTTCCCCCTGATTAGCAGGGAACATTTAAATCTGACATTTTCTTTAATACTAGAATGTTGTGAACACATGTATCTGTACATATATATGGATCGTATACAAATATGTATGGATACACATACACTGCATTTCATTATTAATATGGGGCATAGCAGAGTGACACATTGGGCAAATAGGCTTATAAGGAAAAGTGGAACAATAATTCATAATCAGTTACAAATGAACTGTTTTATGATGAAGGCACAAATATTAAAATTATCTTTGAAAGACAGATTTTAAAATTTTTAATTTCAGGTTGGAAGTCATTTTTCCCCCTAGTGACTTCATTCTTTCCTCATCAAAATAACTGGTTTGTCCCAAAAGGAAGATTTTATGGTGGCTTTTACTTTGGGGATTATCACCTGTGTATATAAATATCTTAGTATAATTTTAAAATACCAAAGCTTTCAAATAATATGCAAACTACTTGCTAAATCCACTTTGACAGAACTGTAAAAAGAACAAAGTCTGTAAAAGCTTTCCTGTAGTTCTACCAAAAGAGATTTTATTCACGTTTCCACATTAAAAATGTTGGGTAAAATCCCTGAAATACTAAGATGCAAAATGATGGAGACAAAATAATCATAATCATAGTGACAAAGCCGTTAAAGAATCGTGGTTTTAACAAGAGAGAGAGACAGGCCAGAAAACCTGGTTTCCATTTTTACTTTCTGACTAACTGATCATTGCCTCTAGGGTCCATTTTGTTAAAGTTTTTCCATTCTGACAATGCTAAGGTACCAAGTCAGTGTAACCTGAAGGGGCAGGAAGGGTGTGCCTGAATTAGAGATTAAAAACCTGAACACTGGTCAAATGTCATACTTACTATGTTCAATAAAGCATACCTGGTGACTGAACACACACCAAGGTAAATACTATGCTTTTAAAAAGCCACCAGGTAAACCTTTAATAAAGCCTTGAATGACTTAGGAACAAAATGAACACTACAGTAGAAAACAAAGTGAATTACTGGTACAGATCAAATTGCCCAGAAACATCATGTGTCAACATTAATGTCAGTCCCTCAGAACCAAGATATTGCTCCTTAATTACTCCAGGCTTCCAAAGACTATAGTCCTTCTGACAGCTCATTTCAGAGATGCATTTATTTTGAAAAAGTGTCTGTAGCTACCAGCCTGTCCATTCTGTTAACGTAAGACTTGCCCATAAAATCCTGTTATATTTCACTCTGGGCAGCAATTATTCAGCACCCCTCAACATATGTGTCAACACATAAGAAATTGCTCCAGGCTCTTTCTACCTTTTCATGGCTTAAAAAAGCAGAAAACACCAAACAAAGAGGCCTTTGTGGGACATGAGGCATTAGAAATATTAGTTGTGTTGTGAGAGACAAAGAGTAGTCATTCATTCTTGAAAAATATTAATAAACCAAGTTTCCATTGACACCTAGTAAGTCCCCAGAAAGGTGTAAAGCCCCTGGTTATAAGGCCAGGAAACATATCACAGAAACAAAATGCAAAACTGCAAAAAGCTATACTATTTGCAATGGTTACTGTCACTTGTTGCAAAGATAGTGGTTCTCTGCCTTCACTTTTCTAAATCAGGTTAAATGGGGCTCCCGACCGTTGGGTTGTTTCTTCTTGACCCTCCAAAGCCCAAGCAGGATATCTAAGGATTAGTATCTTATCATAGGCCAGCATTCCAACTCCACAATTAACACATACCCTGACCCCCAGAGCCTGCAGACTGGCTTAGCTCATCTAATTCTTTATCTTCCGGTGCCTGGGTCTCGGTGTTCTGCCCTCACATCCCACACTTCCTCGTCTTCCTTACCCACCCACATGAAAATGAAAAGAAAATCCATGACAGTGTTTCCTCGGCTAGACCACAAGCTCCCTGCGAGCAGTGTCTGACCACCTTTGATGCTGAACACTAAGCACTTTGATTCATTTGCCTGGTTACTTTCCTACTTTTAAAAGCTAGTTGTCGGAACTTCATTTCATGCTTTTGCCAAACTGCCTGCTTCAGAAAGTGCTAATCTTTTCTTAATCAATAAATACCTATTTTATTAATACAATATGGAATTAAGCTCTAAATAAAAATCTGGTTTTGCTAAAATTTGTTTACAACTCCTTCTTCCAAAATTTGACATTAGGAAAAACTTATTCTCTCTCAATCTCTCTCTCTGGCTTTTTTTTTTTTTAATCTCTCAAGCATCTAGGGAGTTCTCTTTCAATCAATATTCTGCCTTTATAGATCTTTTAACTTAAATGTGTGCACATTAAAAAGTAATGACATAACACCCAACCGAGCTGAATTGGGAACACACCTGCCATTTGTGTTCTGAGAGATGAATTAATAATATATCTCTTCATCTGCTTTGATGTGTCTGCATGACACTGCGCCCTGCTCTGGGTGTATTGTGATGAGGCCAGTGATCACTGCCCCCTCGTAGAGCTTCTATCTCAATGGTGTGCTGTTAGGAGCAAATTGAAAAAGTCTTTAGCCCTAGGGTGGAAACTAGAATGTGTGGGGCATATACAGTGGTGCCTCAGTTTTTGAAGGGCTCCGTGGATGAACATTTTGGTTTACAAACACCGTAAACTCGGAAGGAAACGCTTCGGTTTTTGAACACGCCTCGGAAGTGGAACATGCCACACGGCTTCTGCTGAGGGCAAGATCCTGAGCCCTAGCTGTGGGCTGTGGATCCCTCGGTTTTCGAACGGTCCGGAACTCGAACGGTCTTCCAGAATGGATTACATTTGAAAACTGAGGTACCAATGTACCTTATATTAGCCTCTTAGGTGGTAATTTAATTGATGAGAGTTTTATTTACACATCAGGGTGGTGGTTTGTAAGCACCTTTCCTGGGTAAGGCAAACTTACTGGAAATCAATTTAGAGAGCAAACATCATGCTGACTAATCTCAACTTTCTATATTTGTATTGTCACTGTAGGCAAGTCATTCAATCTGTGATGGCCTTGCCTTCTTGTCTGTAAAGTGAGAAGGATGGCCTGCATGATTTCCAAGGTCTCTTCCAGGTTGGAGAGCTTATAGTTCTTTGTATTGAAAAATAAGCACCATGAAAAATAAAAACACATGGTGAGTAACTGCCACTTGCTTACTTGTCTTCACAAATACCAAATGTGGGTTGTTCAAATAACATAAAAGCACATCCTAGAACAGAATCGCTGATCACATCTTCCCCTAAATTAATCCAAAAAGTGCAATGCTAGTTGGTTTTTCCCATTTCGTTAGCTAAATCTGGTCAAGATTTTCTCCATCTTTCACAAATTGCTCTTGAGCACCATAGACACTACATTTTTAGACTGTCGCAATGAATGAAATGCTCTGTGGTAATGCAGCAGGGGGGTCTAGAGAAAGAGGAAACCTCTAGGCAGCAACGAGGCCTATGCTCCTCCCAGTCGCTGTGGTCTGTCCTTGTAGAGGTTTGCCTCTGGAGTTCTGAAAGATCCTGAGTAAACCAGAATTACAGTGGTCACTTCACGAGGAATGATGTCACAACCCATGAGATCAGAGGCAACCTTTCCTACATCATATTACACACCTCCGGCCCGGTCCTCTCCAGACTGGAATAATCAACGGTCACCCACAGGCCTTCTACATCCCATCTAGTAATGCAGGCACCAAGACACACACATCCACAAACAAACATGCCACCTACCCCTTTGCCACAGCCCCTCCCCAGAGCCTCTCCCAGCCCTGTCCCCGTGCTCTCCCCTTAGGTGAAGGGCACCGCCATGGCTACCCAGTCACCAAGTCAGAACACCAGGAGTCTTCCTTATCTCATCCTGTTCCTCACGCTCCACACCCACTCGTCCAACAGAGGAGTCAGGGCCAAAGAGCGCACACATGCCGTACCTAGAGAGAGGCGTGTACAGGGGAGATGAACAGGGTGACCAACTGTCCCGGCTGGCAGGGGCGAGTCCTGGTTTGAACACTGAAAATCTTGCATCCCAGAAAGCTTCTCAGTCTCAGGCAAACCAAGACAATTGGTCATCTTGGAAAGGAGGGAATTTGGGAGGACAGGGATGCTTCCTGGAAGAAATGATACCCATGGACGAGAAGGGGACAGCACGTGCAAAGGCACAGAATGGAGGAACATCAGTGGGGTGTGTCACTGGAGTGTCGAGCTTGAGACATGGGGGGTGGGAAGGGGACTCTGGAAAAGTAGGCAGGGGCTCTACCTCTTAGAGAGTTATGTGCTGGGCTTGACCACAGAAGTGTCACGGGTTTCTCAGAGAAGTGGAATAGTCAGATCTGCGTTTGTAGGCAGGTATCTTAAGACTGGACCTTAATATTTATGAACTGTTGATGGCTTGAAGCAGGAGCTAAGCTATTATTGTTCAGTTGTCAATGATTTCTTACCTGTGACTTTAAAGATGGAAGCTAGAATTTGTCTTGGGGACAATTTTTTCTCCATTTGGGGAAGAATTTGGTTGGGCTTGCTCTTAGTCAAGTTGATATAAAGTAAGTACCCACTTGTTATCCCTGGTATAACCTCAGACTTTTGTGAAATAATCCAGGGCCAAATGCAGGAACAAGGAGGGCCATTCAACCTGTTAGGCTTCCCAGCAAGAGACTTTGGACGTTAAATTCAAATGTGGAGATAATCTGATTTCAGAAATCATGTCCAGGATTTAAAGAAGATAGTCATCCTGCCAGTCAAAACTGTATCCCAGCACTGAGCCACACAGCCTACAGTGCACTAAAGTTACTATTTTTTATAAATCTTGTGACTGGTACAGATATATTATATTATGATACCTCTGTTGAATATGACAACATGTAGTCAATAAAAACACTTTAACATGATAACTTTGGTTACCCTATTTTGGGTTTTTTCATTTGTTTAATACATCATGAGCCTCAAAAAATGGAAATGATCCAGACACCCCCCACACTCTGAGAGGACTTGCAAAGGGGTGTGCTTACACTACAGGGGGAACCAGTGACCGCTGTTTGCAATCCACCCCACTGTCTTACATATATCCCTTAATCACATATTACTTAGTTTTGTCTGGTTTTCACTTTATATCAATTGCATTATCCTGGGTAGATTCTTTTGTGTGTTGTTTCTTTTATTCAACATTATGCTTTTTTAAGATTCATCCATATCATGAGCATAGCTTATTCACTTTAAACTGCTGCAGAGTATTCCACTGTATGAATATACCTCAGCATATGTATTCATTCTACTGTTGATGCGCATTTGCATTGGGGTGTGTGTGTGTGTGTGTGTGTGTGTGTGTGTGTTAGTATTATGTCCATTACGCTTCCAAGAATATTGTTGTACGTGTCCTCAGGTAAATATGTTCAAGAGTTTCCTCTGGAACACGTAGCTATGGATGGAATTACTGAGTGACAGGTACATGCATGTTCCCCTTTTTGAGAAGTCAAACTGTTTTCCAAAGAAACTGCACCTATTTAACACACCATCAGTGGATGAGAATTCTCCTTGACGACAACTGATATTGTCCAACCTTTTCATTTATTCCGGTTGGCAGGTGTGAAATGGGCCATTCAGCTTTCCTCTTCTGTGCAAGTCTGTTCATAGTTTTGCCCACTTTTTCACTGGGTTGTTTTTCTTATTATTGATTTGTAGATATTCTTTTCTTTCTTTCTTTCTTTCTTCTTTCTTTCTTTTCTTTCTTTCTTTTCTTTCTTTCTCTTTCTTTCTTTCTTCCTTTCTTTCTTTCTTTCTTTCTTTCTTTCTTTCTTTCTTTCTTTCTTTCTTTCTTTCTTTCTTTCTTTCTTTCTTTTTTAAACGTATCTTTACTGGTTTCATAGAGCGGAAGAGAGAGGGAACGAGAGATATAAACATCAGTGATAACAGTATTGATCGGCTGCCTCCTGCATGCCCCCCACTGGGGATCGAGCCCACAACTGGGCATGTGCCCTGACAGGAAATCGAACCGTGATCTCCTGGATCCTAGGCCAATGCTCAACTGCTGAGCCATGCCAGCCGGGCTGTAGACATTCTTTTCAGATTCTGGAAACTAATTCCTTGTCAGTTATATGTATTATAAATATCTGCTCTTCTGTTTGGGTCTTTTTCCATTATAAAAATGGTGTGCTTTAAGGAACAAAAGTTGTTAAATTGGTATCAATTTTGTACTTCATAGTTTGTATTTTGTGTGTCTTGTTTAAGAAATACTCCTTTATCCTGATTCCTAGAGATATGACTCTGTATTTTCTTCTAAACATTGTACAGTTTATACCTTTCACTTTATTTCTTTAGTGAATCTGGAATTTATTTTTGTTTATTACATGCATATTTTGCCTGAGATAGAAATACAATTCCATTTTTTTAAATACAGAAATACTTGAAACGTTTTCACACTAATCCGTAACGCCAAACCAGCTGAACATGATGTTTCCATATACCGCAGATCTGTTTCTGAGCTCTTTGTGCTCACCCATCGGTTTATTTGCAGGTCAGTGTAGGAGCCATTACTCATCACGTGAAGAGCAAAACTATAAAATTAGAAACTGTAAAAAGCACTCTTAGCTTGTCAATGTCTGAAGTTAATCTGTATCTTCACCCTTTTCCTGAATAGTCAGGGACCTTGGGACAATCTGACACCATTCATCCCCTTCCAGCTCGAGTCTACTCTAATTCGCCACTGTTTCTCCTTCACAGCACGTGTGTTCATTTACAGCCGATCTTCATTTAGCTTTGGCACCTACTTAGCACTCTGTTTGTTCAGCGTGCTCTTTTCATCCCAGGTCTTCCATCTGAGATCATCTTCCCTCTGTTTAAAACAACGTTCTTTCAGACCGCGGCGAGTGAAAGTCTGCTGATGGCTGACGCAGTTTTTGTCACCCTGCAAACGTCTTTGTTTTCCTGTCACTCCTCAGAGATGAGGTCGAGCAGGAAAACTCCACCGGCAGTTCTTTTCTCAGCCCGCTGGAGATGCTGCTCCTCTCCCGTGTCCGCTGTAGCTGGTGCGCGGGCGTCGGTGTGATCACCACTCCTGTGTTCACTGCCTCTGCCCTCTGCCTGCTGCCTGCCTGTGTGACAGACAAGGTTCCAAGAGGGAGAGCTTCTCTTTAGTACCTGGTTTCCAGTTCCGATGTGCTTTGTTTTTATGCATTTTGCCGGGAATTCATTAGGTTCCCTCAACCTGAGAACTTGTTTCTTTAAGCGATTCTGGAAATGTTCACTCTTGCCTCATTGAATGTCTCCTTTCCCCTCCTCCCTCCTCTCCTGCTGGGACTCGGATCGGGAACATTTACACCTCCTTAAACCTTCGTCTCTAGACTCCTCGCCCCTTAGCTGCATGCTGGATAACGTCCTCAGCTATCTGTGTTCAATAAAGCCACCACTGGTCAGGAACCACTTCAAACTAAATTCTCCATTTAAGGTGTTCAGGTTACACAGAGACACGGGTAAATACAGACAACAAACTGCCAGGCTGGCTGTGGCTACAAATTCTCAGGGAAGTTTTTTTTCCCCCTCTGCACAAAGCACCAAGGTTGAGACAGAAAGTTTTTCTTATGGGAGAGGGGAGAGGAGGAGAAAGGACAGGAGGGGAGGGGAGGGGAGGGGAGGGGAGGGGAGGGGAGGGGAGGGGAGGGGAGGGGAGGGGAGGGGAGGGGAGGGGAGGGGAGGGGAGGGGAGGAGGGGAGGAGGGGAGGAGGGGAGGAGGGGAGGAGGGGAGGAGGGGAGGAGGGGAGGAGAGGAGGGGAGGAGAGAGGAGGGGAGAGGAGGGGAGCCGGCAACCGAGGTACGTGCCCCTTGCTGGAATTGAACCCAGGACCCTTCAGTCCGCATGCCGATGCTCTAACCACTGAGCCAAACTGGCTTGGGCCTTCCCATTTTATTTCGAAGCCAATCAAAGATACCATATCATTTCACTTGTAACTATTTCATTAAGTAAACCAATTTTTAATGCACAGAGGCCATGATTTTTTTCTGACTTAACTTTATGTTAAGCCAGGTATCTAGAACCACAATGCCTACAAACACCCACAGTTCCTATACGCCATCCTTCGCAACCAATCAGAGCGACGCATCCTGACTGAGATGTCTGGGGCAGACAACCCCTCCCCACAAGAGATTGCAGATTCTCTGTGTATCACGTCTGGGCTGCAATAGCTTGTCCATAATGGGGGGGGGGGGTCAAAGTCCTCTGAAAACTACAGTGCTTATGATAACTCTCCAAAATACTGGCCATACTTAACATTAATCATTAACACCCTCAGCAGAGTCTGTCTACTAGATAAAAATGTGCCTCCTATTAGTCATAAGGAAGTTGGGACCTAATAAATATTTACGGATGCAGTCATCTGACAGCCTGGAACATCAGGGGCTGTAAATTCTTGACTTATGTATGAACAAGAGCCAACAGGACTTGTTACCTAGTCCTCAGGGGTAACTCAGAAAACTGAGCTGCTGTGAAATACTTCCCTGATTTCTCCTGTGATCATATTATAAGATATAAAAACCTACCAAGCCATAAAACTCAGTGTGACGGAGGAGCCATCAAATTCTCCTGGCCTTACATAAACATGTGGGAGTCATCACAGAAGAAATTTATCTACCCCTCAAATTAGTAGATTGGATGACTGAACCCCACAAAATAGTGCAAATGTCTTATATTTAGTTTAAATTTGAAATCTCAAAAACCTACAGACACTAGCCAAAAAATTGGTGGAATAACACATGGACAATATTTGGAGAATATTTCTCCAAAATATTCAAAATTATTTTAATCATTCTAATGAAATTTTAACTCTTTCACTGAAACATAAGTGGATCCAGTCCAGACATACGGAAGAATTGTGCTAAAGAAGAAAACTTGAAATATTATTGCATTTAATAACTGCACTTATATTCCTTTCTAGCTATAAAGCTAATTCTTCATTTAAATAATGCTTCTACACACCTTGATCCTGTGTCATGGTGTGTGAAACTCTTAGCTGAAACTAAATCACTACAAAATGTGTACAATTTAAACAGTGCAATTTTCCAGTGACTTGAATCAAACCCCTTCTCCTCCGTTAAGCAATAATTTTAAAAAAAATTAATCTTGTGAATACGCTTATACAGAATGTGTGTTTATAAAAAGTTCTTCACTACAGGTTTTAGCTGCGACATCTATTTACAGAGTAATTTACAGCTCTATAATAAGTAGTGAGATCTGCTTATGACATGCCCAGTCATTTTTGGTGAACACTCAGTGAGTGTTGGTTGGTGCACACACATACAATATTCTGTATACATACACATGGGGTATTATTCGGCTGAAGGAAATCCTGCCATTTGGAACAACACGGATGGACCTTGAGGGCATTATGCAAGTGAAATAAGCCAGACAGAGAGAGACAGACACTGTGTTGGTGCCACTTACATGCGGAATCTGAAAGAGGAGAAAAAGAAGTCATCACACTCACAGAAACAGAGAGTAGAAAAGTGGCTGCCAGGGGCCAGGGGTGGAGGAAATAGGGAAAGGTTGTTAAAAGAGGACACTTTCAGCTCTAAGATGAATACTGCCTGAGGATCAAACGTAAAACATGGTGACTATAATAGGTAACACTGTATAATTAAACTTTATTAAGAGAATAGAACTTAAATGTTCTCACCAAAAAGAAAAAAAAGAATAATGTTTTTTAAAAAAATTTTTCTAAAGCATCCTTTATCACCGCCCTGACTTACTTATTATGTAGCCACACCTGCCTTTTTAGGTACCTAAATTATTCATGGAGACTGCAAATATTCTTTGTGTATATCAGGATGAAAAAAAATTTGCCAAGGCAGGTGCAAGAGCTAAAAGAACATGCCTTCTTGTTTCCTTTCATGACCTCTGTTGAAAAAAAGAAATCACCCCTGAGAAAAGCCTCTAAGAAATGCCTCTAGTGGTAATTTCTGGAATGGAATTAAACAGATTGCTGTACAAAGGGGTGGGGGGAGCAAGGCAAGGTGGACTGTGGTGTCAGTCCTAACGTGAGATGTCAGCAGAGGAGGAGTTTCTTCCCTGTGAACACTATAAAAGGTTAGTTCATTCACCACAGAGGGACAGACTCTGCTCCACCCATCCTGAAGCTACAGGTGCTCCCTTCTAGAATCCTCAATGGATTTCACACGCAGAAGCTTGCAAAGAAGCCTGAGTTCCTCCTCACAGGCCTCTCTAGTCAGCATATATAGGAAAGGGGGCATGCAGCTCGTGGGGACTGCACCCAGCGTCTATGCGGGGGCTGGAGGCCAAGGCACCCGCATCTCAACCTCCAAAAGCTTCGTGAGCTATGGGAATGATCTCAGCAAAGGGGACCTGGTTTTTGGCAATGAGAAGATGGCCATGAGAAACCTCAATGACCGCCTAGCAAGCTACCTAGAAAAAGTGCGGTCCCTGGAGCAGACCAACTCCAAACTTGAGATACAGATCAAGCAGTGGTACGAAACAAACGCGCCCAGCACCAGTCGGGACTACAGTGCGTACTACAAACAAATCGAAGAGCTGAAATCTCAGGTGAGGGGGCGATGCCTGTTTTCTACTCCATTGTTTAGCTGCATGATATATCAACAGGGCATATACAGTAGGTGGGTCCAAATGGACTCTGTAAAGCAACTTAGGCCGAAATGCAACATCTATAAAAATGGTAATATTCTATCATCTACCCTTCATGCTGGAGTACCTGGCTACATAGGATGGCTGTAAATTATACTTTTTAAACTTTTAAAATCTAATTATATATGAAGTATGAAAATGTTATCCTCCAATCTTATAATCTGTGTTTTTGTCACAGTTTACCAAGTCAAGGCTAAGTGAATAGTAAACCTTTTTCTTTTTTTTCTGAAAAAGCTAAATTTTTTTAAGTAATAATAAATTTTTCTTAGTTTTTCACCTAGTTCCCATCAACTTTTGAAACCCCCGTCAACTTAGTTTCCTTCTTTCATTTGTGTAAATGGTATGATACAAGCATTAGAATACTGTATCACAGATTTCAACGATAAAGTGATTGGGGTGGAAACGGGGGAAAGGGGTATTGGCCTTAATGATACCTGGGTTTTTAAATGTCCTACTTAATAATCTGGTCATCAACAGCAAGCAGTGCAGAAACCACTTCAACAGTAATAAAATGGTCTATTGCCCCCAATTCAGGTTTATTGCAATTGTATCAGAATCATGTCATCCAGGAAAGGTGGAGTTCTCTGTTTTATCGATTGTATGGAATAAAAGAAGACTTTGCCCTAAGATTTCAGATATGACACAGAGCACTTTCATTGCTTTAATATTCTTATCTAATCAAGAAAAGTGTCTCTTTTCTTTCCTTTTCTATTTTAACATTCATTTTCCTTTAGAGCAATGGCCACTTACCAGGAGGTCTCTTTTTCTTGTGCTGTACGAGACATCAGTACGATTTCATTCAGATTCTACAGGAAGTTACTCTGGTATTTTAGGAACTACGTCGATGTGAGAGACGAAGGTGTTTAAAATGCCCTTTCTGCCAACAGGTCATTCTTCTCAGGCTCTCACTAAACACATTGAAAATCAGCCGACCCTTCTGCCTACTTGTCTCATGGTTCATGTTTCTGAATCTGCTTTGGATCATCCCGAATCCATAGGCACAGCTATTGCTTCCATTTAGCTGGATAGACCTGGCATTTGAAGGAAGGCAGTACTCTCTAGGACGGGATATGCTGAAAGAGACATGTCATTATAACATCTTCTAAGAGCAGACTCCTGATCCATGTGCACCTTAGAGAATTCACCCATTAGGTGACAGCTTCTTAAGAGCAGGGGCTTATGCATCCTGACAGGCCCAGTGCATAGCACAACTCCCACCACATAAGTGTCCATTCATCAGCCAATATTTAGTAGACACTAAGTGCTGGTTACCATGCTGGGCAACGGGAAATATCATGGTAAACATACTGTGATTTAGGGGGAAAGAGGCATGGACAAAGGCAACAATCATCCCACACAGAGGGACAAATGTTAGCAGGGAGAAGGAACTGTGTAGGGCAATGATGGCACCGGCAGTTCCCCCGTCCAGTTCTGTTTCGAGGAAATCGTGAAGCCTCGAAGCAAGGGACGTCTAAGCTGAGACGTGGAGGAGGTGGAAGGGGAGGACGGGTTCGCCGAGTGAGAGGAGCTAAGAGGAATGTTCTAAGTAGGAACAAAGGCGAGGCACTCGGTAAGGTTTGATGCCTCAAGCTGAATTTAAAATCTCCTTTGGTAAAACAACAAGAGAGCTGACCCAAGTCTGGAACAAGCATTGCATTTTACCAGCCTATTGTGTTAAGTACCCATATCATTATTCTTCCTCTCCATTTTCATGAGGAAATTACAGAAATGAACATCATCTTTGATATAATAGTAGTTGTATCTGAGGATAAATGTGATCATTTTAAACTCGTATCCAGTTGAAAACGTCATTCTTTCTCATTTGTTTTCCAGATTAAAGATGTTCAATGGCAAAATGTTCAATGGGTCCTGAAAATCGATAATGCTAAACTGGCCGCAGAGGACTTCAGGCTGAAGTAGGTTCTCACAAACCATGGCACTTAGCTTCCCATTGTTAGTAAAGGAGCTGCCACTAAATATTTTCAGGATCTTGGCATTTAAAGGGTGTTAGAAACTATCTGGTGTAGCCCAGCACTCAAAGCTGGACTTGCCTCTCCCACAGTCTTAAGATTTGGTCACCCAGCGTGTAACTGAGCACTTCCAATGCTCTAGTTGCTAGAACATTCTTTTTTAGTAACCTGGCATCTACCTTCTCAAATACTGAGCTTAATTCTGCCCTTTGGGATAACAACAAAGCAATTTAAAACTCTGCGTAAGTGCCCCTGTGCTATCTAAAGAGTCATTTGTCTACCATAGTGATTCTGCGAGTCATCCATGTTCCTCCCACTGCCTGCAAGTGTATGGCCAAAGTCCCCGGGGTGATGTGACTCTTGGTGCTTTCTAGTTTTCCAGTGTTTTACAATACAGTCTGACCATCCAAAGAGCTAGGACTATGATTAAATCAGCTCAAACTGTGCTCACTCTCTTGTAGTCATATCACACTACATGTGAGCAGAGCTGCTCCTCAGAAACTGCTTCTCCACTAGGGCTTCCTCGTACACAATGCATCTGCACTAAAGGGTCCTTTATGTTGTAAAACAGTGGCATCTTAACGTTGCAAGGAATCAAAAAGAAAAAAAAGAGAAAGCCTATCTGAAGATTAAAGCAGTAAAAGTTCATTAATTCCTGTCAACATCTAAGTGTCCTATTGTATTATCATTTTTTGAACTTTACTACTTTAATAAAAATGGGAGTATATAAAATTGTAGAAGAGAATGCATGAATTTTTAAGATAACTTACTTTGGATACACTTGTTTACAAAGTAATAAAAATAAAATGGTCGTGTATATTCATTAAGTAAATTTAACTCACCATTTTTTAATATCAATAATGAGAACCCTTTGCTAACACAGTTATTAAAGCACATTTTTTAGAATTTCTTTTTAAATATATCCTCGAATTTAGAAAATTTTTATAGTAATTTCAGATTGGTGGGTTCGTTTGTCTTTTTAACCAAATCACAGAGATTATATTATGGGGCAAATGACCTGATTCCTAGGTTCCCAGGAACATTTTTGAAATGTACAAAGAGGGACATACTAATATATTGAAACTGATATCCTCATCTACCACACATACACCTAGCTCCTTATCTTTTCCAGGATGGCCTCAGAAGGACTCAATTATCTCTGCTTATTAATTAATTCACAGGTATGAGACTGAAAGAGGGCTGCGCCTCACCGTGGAGGCGGATCTCCAAGGCCTGAATAAGGTCTTTGATGATCTAACCCTAAACAAAACAGACTTGGAGGTTCAAATTGAAGAACTGAACAAAGACCTAGTTCTCCTCAGAAAAGAACATCAGGAGGTAAGAAAATATTCAGAAGTGGTACTGGGAATGGTGGAATGGCTGGCTATAATAATAATAAGGAAGGAGACCTGGTGGCGGTGACAGTAAGGAAATGACAGCAAGGTGATGTTAGCCCTAACTTCTTTTCATTAGGGCTTCTGTCAAGGTTAAATAACTTAAAGCAATACCTGGACCATAAAAAGCCCTGCCTAAGTGATTATGTTCTTCCTTCCTTGACTCACCCCCAGTGAAAGAACCCATAAAACAATAATTATTAAGTCTTTTCTGCCCAGCTTCTTCCAAGAACACACTTCAGGCTATAATGAACCAGGATTTTCGTTCTCGTAGGAAGTGGACAGCCTACGCAAACAGCTGGGCAATAATGTCAGTGTGGAGCTGATGGCTGCTCCAGCCCTGAACCTCAGTGCCATCATGGATGAAATGAGGCAGAAATATGAAGTCTTGGCCCAAGAGAACCTTAAGAAGGTCAAAGAAGAGTTTGAGATACAGGTAATAGCATAATTCTAAACGGTAAGCAAATGTGTAGAAGTTGTCCCCCAAAAAGAGGTAACTCTTTTCCTTTCTTTCTTCCTTCCTTCCTCCCTCCCTTCCTTTCTTTTTTCCCTTATTTTTTCTTTTTTGGAATTTCAGACTTTAACTCTGCAAGAACAAGTCACAGTGAACACTGCAGAGTTAAAAGAATCGGAGATTCAAGTAAAGGAGCTGAGACGCACCTACCAGAACTTGGAGATAGACCTCAAGTCCCATCTCAATATGGTAAAGCACATCTAACTTCCAACTCTCAATGCTGTGCGTGTTTACTAAGTGCCTGTGTTAGGAACTTTAGAAATGTAAAGCCCTCTAAGAAATAACCCCTCCCCTTGCTGAACTGGCAGGGAAACAGGCCAAACAATAGATTATAATGAAAGAACAGAAAAAAGTCAAGGGAAAGGGCCATGTACTGCAAGGATACAGAGGAAGGCGTGGATCTGGAATACTTCACAGGGAAAGTGGCATTTAAACTAGATCTGAAAACTTAAGGTGAATTTTTAAGCTAGAGAGTAGGAGTAAAGACATCCTAGACAAAGCAAATCAGTCAGCACATGATAAGTTATGCTGTGGTAAGAACCTCAAAATCCCAGTGGCTCGCACCACTGCATCCATCATGGTTTGGCTGCCGCTCTAGCTGGGGCACACCACTGTTGCGCACAAAGAAAAGAGCAATAGTCGGACCATGTGATCACTCTCAAAGCTTCTCAGGAGAGGCGTTTGTCCATTTTGCTTGCATCTCATTAGCCAAAGAAAGTCATAATACCAAGTCTGGTGTCAACAGGGTGAGGAAGTCTAATCCTCCGCGTGGAGGGGCACCATAAATCGCAGGGAGGGGAAGCGGGTATTGAGAGCAATCATACAATATATAGTAAGAAAACAGTGAGTGCAAAGCTAAACACAAACAAAAGCGCCCAAGAGCTAGTGATCCTAGCTGGCCCACTGGGGGTTGCCTAGATGAAGAGTGGGAGATAAAGCTAGAAATATGCATGATGCCCATGATAACTAGCTACAGAAATTCCTCTCAAAAGATATTAAAATTGAGCCACCTCTTAAATTAACGTTTCGAGTAAGAAACGTCCACTTTTTCTTGTGCCCATAGAAAGAATCCTTGGAGCAGACACTGCAAGATACCAAAGCTCGTTATCACAGCCAGCTGGCCGCCATCCAGGCACTGCTCAACTCCATTGAGGCCCAACTGATGCAGGTTCGGACTGATGCAGAACTCCAGAACAAAGAATACAATGACCTCCTTGACATAAAGATCCGGCTTGAGCAGGAAATTGCTACTTACCGTCGCCTTCTGGAAGGAGAAGATATTCTGTAAGGCTCTTAGAATCAAGGGATATGTGTCAATGTCTACATACTGTGCTATTTCAATGTCCACACATTAAACCTTGTCACTCATTTCCCAGCATCAATACAATCCCTAGCACAAAATCAATCACACACATACACCAACACCAACACCAAAACAAAAATACACCCTAAAGTACATACACCCCAAAAATACCAAATACAGGCTTTGTACTTGAGGTTGTGTTGTAGAACAGTTAGAAGATGGTTATACAGATGATAAAGATTATGCTAATGTTAATTTTTATAATTAATACATAATTGAAAGCAAAATTACTTTCTGAAATTCTCATCAAGAGGTCATGAATTACACAACAGGCCACAGAAGTCTGTGGGAACCAGTTAAAGAATCATGGGTGTTGCAGCAGCAACTGTCTTCAAATCCCACACCCAAGAAAGTCACAAGAGAACACAGATTTCAACTTCCATTGTAGTTTTACTATTTTAATTAGAAAAATGTCTAGCATATGTTAAATGGCTCAGTTTTGAAGCTCTGTATTTTCCAAGTTAAAAAGTAAAACACTCAAGTTAGAAGAAACAAGCATAGTAAAAGAGGGGGAAATGCAAACACAAGATTAAAACATACACCACTCGGACTCTACATTGAAACAATAAGGCAGGATGGTGCTTCATTTTCAAAATATCAATAACACTTTTTTTTTCTGTTTCTTTTTCTTTAAAAACAAAACAAAACACAGAACCACAGAACATCAGTTAAGCATCGTGGGGGAGAAAGCAGGTAAGTGTTCTAATTTTCAACCATTTCCTGTAAGACTGAATTCTCACTCAATAGCTGACCACTTATTATCCGCCACTGGTGAGAAGTAAAGGGAAATCATTTCTCAAGTGAGCAGATATTACCCTAGGGATTCTGAAAACCAAGCACATCACATGAAGAAAACCTCCCTGTGGGAAATTTGTCACACTGCCTATGACGGGGTGATTTTCCTGGCCCTGTGCTATTGCTGTCCTGAGACACCCTGAGATCTTGAAAATGAAAAATAAGATGAAAATGTGCATTTTGCTTAATTCAATATTGTGCATTTCTCTTTGGGGGTGGGGAGAGTAGAAAATTTATAAATTGGGGGAGAGTGGCACATTCTCTGCATTTATTTTTAAAGTGGACTTAAGATATTTAAGAAAGAGATCTTTTTTCTAAAAGAAGGAAATACATACCAAATAATAATTAAAAGATGAATATTATCAACCAGCAGAGTTGTGTGTCTGAATTAACATTTTATATTTAAATCTAAATTTAGATGTAAAGAAGACCAGGAAGATTAAGACCGTCGTGCAAGAGGTCGTGGATGGCAAGGTTGTGTCATCTGAAGTCAAAGAAATGGAAGAAAGTATATAAACACCCACCAGAAGGAGATGCTGCTGAGGTCTTGGAAGAAGTGTCACTATAACTTTTGCTCCCTACAAGAAAGTGGCCACCGGAAAGCACTGTTAGTGCTTCCTAGTGATGGGGTGGGAGGGGTAGCCCATTTATCTATCAGTCTCTGTAATTGAACATAAGTGTTTTACTCAAAGGAGCTGCAAATTGCCAGCAAAAGTGAAATCCAATGAGCATTAGGATATTTAAAGCATCATTACTGCCATCTTTACCATGAAACATATTAATTACGAGCTACAGACCACCTTCTATCAATTCATTAATGTTCCTGAAAATTGTAACACATTTCAATTATACTAAACCTCATGGAACAGAGGTTCCATGCAAATAAACCTCTTTCTCCCTCACGGTTCCTGTTCATGAACTGCAAACATCTCCTTTCCAGGGCCCCTGGATTCTTGATTGACGTAATTTCTTGATTGATTTCATAGCATTTTCAGGATCGGTACCATTCTGCTGGCTGTGAATTATATCTGCTTTCCCCATTGTCTCCACTGCCTTTTAATACTCAGCTCAGCTCTTTGAATAATTTGAGAGTCACATTCCAATCATAAGTGATGAGCAGAATAAGAATGAAGCATATTATGCTTGAAGTGGGAGTAGATTAAAAGCAAAATTAAAAAGTGAAACTCTTTTCAAGGCAGGATGCTTCTCCTAATGATATTAAACTGCATAAATCATTGGGTTCTCTCTTCCTTTGTGTGGTGAATATATGCAATGCTGTTTCTCACTATTTTTTGTAATAGCTTTAATGAGTTATAACTCACCACAAAGTTCATCCTTGTAAAGTGTACAATTCAGTGGTCTTTAGCGTGCTCACAGGATTGTGCAACCATCACCACTATAAAATTTTAGAGTGTTTTGTCATCCCAAAAAGAAACCCCATTAGAGTCACTCCCACTCCCCACCCTCCTAGCCCCTGACACTAACCTACTTCCTCTCTCTATGGACTTGCCTAATCTGGACATTTCATATAAATGAGATCATGCAATGTGTTCTTTTGTAGACAATGTTTAGAGCAGCATTATTCATAACAGCCAAGAAATGGAAACGACTCAAATGTATATCAACTGATGAACAGATAAACAAAATGTGGTATATTCATACAACAGAATATTATTTGGTACTAACAGCGAATGAAGTGCTGATACATGCTACAATGTGGATGAACCTTGAAAGCATTACGCTAAGTGAAAGCGGCCAGATACACAAACTTGCTCATTGTATTCTCAGCCTGTTTGCATTATTTTAGCGAGCAGTAACTGCCTTGCAAACGTTTACAGAAAAAATTAATTTTCCCTCTATTATTGTATTCTAGTAAGTGAATAGTTTGGATTTAAATTTCAATATATGTTTGTACAGAAATAGGATTCTAAGTGTGATTACTAAATTAAAAATAGTGTGATTTGCTTAAGAATAATATCCACCACTTATTGAACACTTGCTGTGAACTAAACAGAGTGCCAGGTATTTTACAGCCATTTCTCATTTACTCTTCATAATAACACTATGAGGTAGAAGCTACAAGGTTGATGCACATGAACCTGACAAATATGTGATCATTTTTGACCTTCAAAAATAGCAATTTTGTATGGCTTTACCTTATCATGTCACCTCCATTTTACACATGAGGACAAATGAGGGTTATATATGAAGACATGAAGTCAACACTTTCCCAAATTAACAATTAACAAGTAATGGAGCAAGACTGAACCTCAGGGCTGTATGTCTAAAATTATCCTGGGCTCTGGGAATTACTTCTACGTAGAGCCTTGAGACATCTAAAAGCAAGAATGACATGGAATCATATAAAATCAAACCGTGACCAGTGGACACCCTCTGCCCTCACCCTTACTCACTTGGGGGTAATCTCAGGTACCTGATTACACCCTCCAATAACATTTCCGACTTAGAGCACTAGTTAGTGATTTCCACTTTTTAATTTCCCTTCGAACATCTGTTTTCTCTCTCCTACACTCACTTGTCAGATTCCCCTTAGCAGTGTGTTATTTTATCTTCCTCTCTCTAACCACATACGAACTCCAAAGTCCAAGAACTTGTCTTCAAGAGTGGCCCCTGGGGTCCTTGTTCATCTCAAAAAAAATGCAAAACATCAGTAACCCAATATTCATTCGCTCACTCACAGGGTCTTAAAATTTTATTCAAAGCAAAAGTGAAAGGTGGTATGGACCAAATGGTCACTGAATTGCAGAAAATGGAAAATGGAAAGTCTATCTGTCTTTAACTCAGGTGCAAAATTCTGCAATCAAAGACCAGAAAGGTGACCAATCTGACATGAGGAGATGAGCACGCGTTTTACTTAATAAAAATCTAAAGATTTACAAATACCACATAAATAACTATCCCCATTTTGAGTACTCCCGAAACTCTAATGAAGACATAATCTTTTTGAACAGTCCACCCTCATTCTAGTCAATTCCCTCTCTGCCTCACCTTGTGTAATCACTTTGCCAATAGGACCAAGACTGTCTCTGTTTTATACATTTCCACCTTCCTACATTTTTACAGCTGTCAAAGAAATTCTTTCCACTTCTAAAAACTCTAGAATCGAGGCTTGATCATTTAACTGAGCCCTCCCTCCCCCACCACACATACACAAAAAAAAATAACCACTGAAGAAGAAATATTTCTCTTTCCAACCTCTGAGGTTGCTCCCCATTTATAATTGAATTCAGAATAAATCTTGGTCAAAGCATACCAGTAAATTAGAGCAGAGTTGTTTTCAAACGAATCAATTTTAAATGACACATTCAAGCATATTAAGGATTAAGTTCTTTCAAGTGAAATAACTCCAGGTGTGTGTGAATGAAGTTTAGCCAAACACTAGGCTATGACTCAGGATAAAAAATGAATTAGACATAGTCCCTACCTGAGAAACTTATAGACTAGGATAATATATAATATGTATAGAAACATAAAGGTATAACGTGTAAACACAATGTATAGATATTGAGCAAACTTATTTAAATTTACATATACGCATTAGAGTTGGGAAGTATACATTTCAACGCAAAATTGGTTCCAAGCTCAAAAACTGAGGTTAATCAAATTCCCACACGGCGTGATGGTATCGCTAGGCTACAATCTGAAGTTGGCACATTCCCTCTGGCTCTGTCAGCACTGATACAATTAGAGCACACGAGAAGCAACTGTGTTTTGAGAAACTAGCAATGCTAGTGAACAGACAGGCTCCTAATTTCATGGGGATTACTGAGAAGGTCATTTCTTATGTAAAGGAAGATCGGCTGAAAATTAATATTCTACCCAAAAACAGCATTTTCAATGTTTAAGACATCTGCTTTCCGAATCAGAAAAAAAAGAAACTATGCAACATGCTAATGACGACGTTTTAAAATCCTTGAGCGTTCAAATTCCAGTATCTATCTGGAAAATGCATTTATTCCCCCTTCCACCGAGTACACTGCACAACTGCTTCTAAAGTGATAGTCCCCTGGAAGGTGGACTAGATCATGACTGGATGGTTTACACCGAGTTTTCTAAAGGAAACTGAAAATATGAGTGAGGAACTTTAAAAGGCTGAAGGTTGAGAAAGAAGTAGTCATTCATTTACCCATTCAAAAATCACTTGTTGCTTTCCTACTGTGCATAAGGCACTGGACAATGCTGAGGACACAGGCAATAGAATAATCGGGGGGAGAAAAATTGCTTCTGACACCCTCTCTCTACTCCACCCAGGTTTCCTGTTTTGTATATCAAATACGTAATGGGCACAATTATTCAATTATTTCTATACCAGTGAATTTTCTGTGTGTTAATCATTTAGGTGTTGAGATGGTCAAGAAAAAGGGGAGCACTATCTTGTTGAATGGAGAGAGTGAACTTTTCAACTGCAACACCCATTTCATGGTCTATAAAAGGGTAACTCTCTGCCTCGCTGACACAGCTTCCTCTCGGGTTCTGCCCATCTTCCCCAGGCTGTGGATCTCTCCAGCGCCCCATGTCTCTCTCCATGCAGAACTCTGGGCTGTCCAGGCGGCTGTCTGACCAGAGCGGGACACTGGGCAAAGCCAGGGGCATGTCTGCTTCCAGTGTTGGAAGTGGCTATGGGGGAGGTGCCCTTGGCTTTGGAGGCAGCTACGGGGGAGGTTTTTCTGCTGCTTCCATGTTTGGTTCTATTTCTGGCTTTGGGGGTGGCTCTGGAAGTTCCTTTGCAGGAGGGCTGGGCACTGCTTATGGGGGAGGCCTCGGGGGCAGCTTTGGAGGCCTGGGGATGGGGATTGGATTTGGAGGAAGCCCAGGAGGTGGCTCTTTAAGTATTGTCTCTGGCAATGACGGAGCCCTTCCTTTTGGATCGGAAAAGGAAACCATGCAAAATCTTAATGATAGAATGGCTTCCTACCTGGATAAGGTTCGAGCTCTAGGAGAGGCTAATACTGAGCTAGAAAACAAAATTCAGGGATGGCACGAAACACGAGGATCTGAAGACCCTGGGTCACAGAATGATTACAGTAAATACTGTCCACTGATTGAAGACCTCAGGAAGAAGGTACGGATATGGTTTTTGGAGGGGCTTTGGGAATTACGTTTTATCTTTATTTTTTGCTATTACAGTGTTTTACCGTGATAATCACCATTTAAAACAGATATTTTTCAATTCAACTATATTTGGAGTGATTTCTCATATTAAGATATTTAGTTTCATTTTATCATTTACCATAAAGTGACTCTACTTCCACTATCTTTCTGTTGGAAATATATGTTCCTTAACTTTTAAATATTCTATCAAAATATATATTCTTTAAAAAATTAAACTGCCTTAAACTCCTAATAAAATATAATTTTAACATCACCCAAAAATGTCCTGTCAAAAGCATACTTGTATAATACTGATATCTTAGGGCCTTATTTTGTGCATCTTCCCGATTTTGCCAGATCATTTCTGCCAGCGTTGGAAATGCTCAGTTCATCTTGCAGATCGACAATGCAAGCCTGGTTGCCAACGACTTTAGAATGAAGTGAGTTGAAGAAAAGATAGATTAATGAAAACTAGCATGCCCCACCATTTCTTCTTTTTCCCTATTTTCCTGCTTTCACTGATGGCAAGTATTTCAAACCTTCTGCAGCTCACCTGCTCCACACATTTCGTGTTTTGGTAAATTTACATAGGATATTCTAGAAAGTAACTAGATTCAAACACAACCCACACATTACATGTCCTTAAGTGTAAGTTGCTTAAACTCAGGGCTATGGGTTAATTTCATGTCACATCATGAGTAATTTGCTACTGACTCGTGATGTGACACTATAATTCCACCAATGTCCTAAACCTCAACTTTCCATGTATCAAAATGAATTAATAATGTTTTCTGCCTGGGAGTTAAATGAAATCATCTTTTTCCTGATGATACAAACACCTAAGATATTAACCATGCACTTTATTTTTATATTCTTTCCTCCTTTCCCAGACTCCACCCTTGGGACATCAAGAAGAAATACTAATGTCCTTTTTGCTCCACAAAATTTCCACACAGGATGTGGCAGTGGTGATGGCCCCGAACCTGTAAAATCTTGGTAAAAGCTACTAAAGAAGCATCCGTGTTTTAAATTAAATCAGGAGTAAAAGTTAAGCCAAAAAAAGGACTAATTATTTTATTTTCAACTGCTTTTAGGATTCTGTCTGAAACCCCTGGAGAGGGGCTGCTGCTCACAGCCAGGGCAGTCGGCCAAAGGGGAAACTGCTCCCCCGGAGGCAGTGCTGTTGGGGGTTCACTGCTGCGAGAAAAGTGTCACCTCATAATTTTTTCAATTCTCTCCAACCGAGCAGTAAACTATCATTAAAAAGGGAAGGAAAAAGTTATAAAAGCAAAGGCAGCATTGTACATTGCAATGTTACCATTTTAAAATAGTCACACAGATTCACGCACAAAATAGCCCTGCGGACGGCAGGTGCCTTATTCAAATGAGTGTGTTGATTCCCGGGACTGTTTTGCACTTGGTTTTTCAGGCATGAGAACGAGCTGGCCCTGCGCATGAGTGTGGAGGCCGACGCCAACGGCCTGCGCCGGGTGCTGGACGAGCTGACCCTGGCCGGAGCCGACCTGGAGATGCAGACCGAGAGCCTAGCGGAAGAGCTGGCCTACATGAAGAAGAACCACGAGGAGGTGGGCCAGAAAGGGCAGCTTTGGTTTCAAAGTTACAAATGTGTTGGAGTTAGAATAGATGTGGAGGATACGTTATTTCCCTGTTAAAATGGCCATGTGTCTTGAATATCTTGTAGGGTGTGTGTGTGGGGGGCGGGGTAATGTCGCTGCTGCTGGTCATATTGATGGCAGTTCCCATTAAAGGCACTTTCTGATTTTGTCATTTTCATCATTAGGTAAGGAGAATAAGAATTTTTTAATTACCCTGATCTAGTGATTTTTGCTTAATGGAGTACTTTTAAAGTTAAAAAAACAAAAGCCTACCAATAATGCATAACAGTATATGAGAAAGCGGCTATGTCCCTTGTGATACACACAAGGAACTCTGATAGGTCGCAATACCTATCGGGGCCTGGTACACAGAATGGACATTAATCACGACGCTAGCAATAGGCTTCTAAAGAGCTTTCGCCTAGAAATCAAAAAGGCTGTGATACAAACAGTATGCGAGCCTAGGTACTATCTGCTGCGCTCGGTCTGGCAGCTGTAGCTGAAACCCCTAAATGTACTGTTTCTACCAGGCCTTCCCTTCTTATTAAGGCCCTGGATCCCCAAGAAGTAGGGCCAACTCATCCATTAGGCATGGTAGGCACAGCACTTCGGACCCATGGTAATTTTAGGGGTCCAGGAAAATGTCTTAAGTTCTTCTAAAATCAAAAGAAAAATATCAGTTTTTATTTTTATTTCTCTTTTTTTAATCCTCAACCAAGGATATTTTTTCCATTGCTTTTCAGAGAGAGAGTGGGAGAGAGAGAGAAACATCGATGTGAAACAGACAGGTCAACTGGTTGCCTCCCGCACGTGCCCCGACTGGGGCCGGGGATCGAGCCTGCAACCAAGGTACGTGCCTTTAGCCAGAATCAAACCTGGGGCCCTTCAGTCCGCAGGCCGAGGCTCTAACCACTGAACAAAACTGGCCAGGGCAAAATATTAGTTTTTAGGTTAAAAACAAGTTTTACTATTGTATTAATATGTTTGTCTTATACCAACTCAGTCATAAAATATGTTTAATATTTTTTATAGACGAAGCAGCCCACAAAAATCATAATGGGCCCCTGCGCCCCTCTCTCACTTGCTGTCCCCAGGAGCTCCAAAGCTTCCAGTCTGATGGCCCAGGCCAAGTCAGTGTAGAAATGGACGCTGCCCCAGGAGTGGACCTCACCAGGCTACTCAACAACATGAGGGCACAGTATGAAGCCATCGCTGAGCAGAACCGTAACGATGTAAAAGCCTGGTTCACTGAAAAGGTACCACTAACAAAAACAAAACTCTTTATCTGATACATTGGCAGAAAAGACCTGTCAAGGCAGCGCTCACTCCTGTCCCCCTGTTCCTCTTTTCTGTGGCAGAGCAGGGAGCTCAAGAAGGAGATCAGCACCAATACTGAGCAGCTTCAGTCCAACAAGAGCGAGATCACCAACTTGAGACGCGCCTTTCAAAACCTGGAGATCGAGCTCCAGGCCCAGCTCGCCATGGTAGGGCCCACGCAAAAAGACCCAGCATCATTTCAACTTCCAGAGAAAATACTGTGTCCAAATTATGCTAGGCCATTGGCTGCCTTCCTCGTTGCAGTCCCTTCCAATGTTGTCTGTGCCATTTCTCTCCCATGTGCAGAAGAAATCCCTGGAGGACTCCTTGGCCCAAACCCAGGGTGACTACTGTGGCCAGCTGTCCCATGTGCAACAGCTCATCTGCAACCTGGAGGAGCAACTGCTCCTGGTGCGAGTGGACACTGAGCGCCAGAACGCTGACCACCAGCAGCTGCTGAATGTCAGGGCCCACCTGGAGCTGGAGATCGAGACCTACTGCCGCCTGCTGGACAGCGAGGCCCGAGGGTGAATAGATAACTGAGGTTGAAATAACTGAGGTTGACCAACATGGTGGTACACCTGATGCAGTTTAACGGGGCAATAGGAGAAAGGGTTCCTTAGCTGACAAAAAAAATAACAAATCTAATAAAAACACACCTTGGATTTATTAAGCGCTTTACACTGTGCAAAGTGGTGTCACCCATTTCTTACTTGGTAATAGTTCATAAAATGCCGAGATGAGCAATGGCACCACAGACGGAGGCATACTGCAAAGGAGCACTAGAAAAATCAGCCATTCGAGTCCTAATATCAACCTCCTGATACTAAGAATGATCTTTCAAATAACAGTCACCTGAGCCACCTCAGACCTACTGTAGCAAACTTTCCAGAGTAATAGGAGCTTGGCCTAGTGGGAAGAGCTCAGGAGTATAAGTCAGAAAATCCAACTTTTGAGACCAGATCTTTCATTAATTGCAGCTTTGCTGCACCTTGAGGTCCCGGTTTTGGAGGGGTTTGAAAATAAAGGTGCACTGCACAGAGTGATTACCCTCAGGATGGATCCTTCAAGCACTCTTTTATTTTTTCAGTTATAATACTAGGACATTGCTCCTTTTTTTCTTAGTCAATTGAGTTTTTAATTTAAATTTTATTTTTCAATTAGTTTACATTCAATATTAATTTGTACTTATTCCAGGCATACAGCATAGTGGTTAGACAATCACACTTTATAAAGTGTTCCCCCTGATGTTTCCAGTAACTACCTGGCACTGTACATAGTTATTGCAATATTATCAATCAATCATTCTTGATCAAGAAACTTGGAATACCGTCCTTAACTGACCATAGTTTTGTGTATATTTCTAATTTTTAGCTCAAATAGCAAACTCCTTATTTCTCCTCACTCCAGAAAGCATGATGTGGTATCATCTCCCTCATTTAGTGATGGTCTAGATGAAACTTCGTCTGTGACAGACTCCAAATCTCAAGCACAATCCACTGATTCCTCTAAAGGTATGCAGATTCCCTAAGAATCACTTAGAATAAGTCAGAATCACATTTATTAATGAATAAAACTATAAGATCACATTGAATATTGCAGTATTATTAGTAATTTAAAGCATACTTATATTGAGCCAAGGAAAATCATTTATGCATCCCTGCAGAAAAATTAGTAGTCTGTACTAGATTAAAACTTTTGGCAAACTCGTGAAGAAAAAAATCCACTCTGCAAAGAGGTATTATGAACATCATAACTACTACTTAAATGCTTAAACATATTCTCATTTGTGCATAAAATAACATTGAATACACTTCATTTTCATTGAATACATTTTTTAGAATGCAAAAGTCACTTTTCAAAGTTTAAATATGATGGGTTGTATCAACCAATACCTAATTTATAAGGTTAAGCTAAACAACAACCAATTTTGGATGAATATTTGAAACGCTAACTTTTGTTCCCCCCTTGTTCCATCTTTATTTTTAGACACTACCAAAACTCAGAAAGTGAAGACAATCATCCAGACTGTGGTGACCGATGAGGTCGTCACATCCCAAGTTCAGGAACTTGAAGAACTAATGTAAAATTTCACAAGATCTTCCCCATGATGATTGCTTCCTTAGGAACAAGAAATTTACAAGTAGAAACTATTCCTTTCAGAGTGAGATGCTGTATTGGTTCAAGCTCAGTTTCTGTCTGCTTCCTTTTCTTAGGATTCCTACTCACTTGGAGTCCTTTTCGCCCTTCTGAAACAATATTCGACTATGAATCACTGTGGCCGTGTTGGCCTTTATAACAAACCAAAATTGCCTTTTATCTTTCTGGAGCTGGAGCAGTCTTTTGATAAACTGTCTTCTAGCAACCTGGAACATGCTTTTAACCACAGGGCTTTGGCCAAGTAGTCTTGTTTTAATAAAGTTAATTTTAAAAGACAAATGGTAATAATGTGAAATCTGTACCTTCTGGATTCCAACAATAATGTCAAGGGCATAGAGAGAGGTTTGCAAAATACTAATAAGTAGTTAAACACTGGGATAAAAATGTCAAGGTCTGAGATTCAGTTAAGAACTTCCTTTTTGAAGTCCTTTCTTTTTTACATTAGCCCATCAAGTTTACAGCAAATTTATATTGTCCACTACAGGGCCTAACAGTTGTCTTATTAATTTTCTAGGGCATTCTTTCATTCAGTCAAGAAACACTTATTGAACCCCTCCAGTTGCCAGCCTGGAGACTCTTCCAGGAATGGTGAGACAGTGAGACAGGGCAAACAGAAGTTCAAAGGGCATGTGGAGAAGAAAGTAAACAATATCTCAGGGGGCCACTAAATATTTCATACAGAAATCAGCCAGAGAAAGCAGAATGGGATGAGAGGAAACACACTGTACACAGGGGTGTGAACAAATATTGCTGTGATGTCCTCTCTCCTACCTGATACTGGTGACGCCAAGGCTGGGGCTTCTACTGGGGTGGGTCAGACTCATAAGTCAATAACAGATGTCAGGTTCTGGGTTGGAGCAGGTGGCCAAAGTCTAAACCTGAGTAGATGGTGGTTCAGTCTGCGTTGACAGATTCAGAACCATAAAAGGAAAGCAAGGATTTAATGACTAAGAACCTGGGCCCTGAAGCCAGACTGGGGTCAAATTCTGGCTCCGGTACATAACAGCAAGTAACAACCGCTGTGTGCCTTGCTTTCCTGATCTTTATTTAAAGTAGGGTGGATTTTGTGAAGGTTAAATGAGGTAATAACACACATAAAAACATGAGGAACAGTCCCTGTTGCCTAACAAGTACTCAATATTTGTGTCCTGTTATTTACTGTACGGAATCAAAACGGTGTGGACGAATCAGGGGCACTGATGAGCAAGGAGTGTAAACAGGAGCAGAAGGGACAGGGGGGATTCATGCAAGCCTGGAGGAATTCCAGCGCTGAGTGCAAAAGCCCGGGGAAGGTTATTATGCCATTTTAAGATGATTTTGTTCAGTACACAGCTTTCTGAGATCACACTTCCTTTTTAGTGGTTTCATCTCCCTTGGATACACACAGCAATTCAATTATCTGTCTAGCCCTCGCCTTCCAGAACATGTCCTAGGAGAACCTTATCTTTCAGACCCAAAGAGATTACCAGGGTCTTTTCCTGAACAAGGTCCATAGCCCACAAGTAATAAATCATGTCAGAAGTGGCTGCAAATAGTTATTGCTTTAAATGTTATCTGTTCACCTTACAACTACATCTGAACTGTGCGAGATTCAAAGGAGAAAAGGGTTTTGCACAAGTATTAACCTGGTGGTGATTTCTTAGCTTTCATTTAGCTCCTCGGCATCCCCTTCTTGTGGAAATATTTTCTCCACTGAGCTCCCAGAGACATCATCTCAATGGAAGCTTTTTCTCAGACTCTTCTTTGTGGGCTCTGATGCTGGCTCAATCCTCTTGTCTCCTCTCTCTACACTCTCTCCCTAGGTAACCTCATCTAATCCATGGCTTTAAAGTAGCCATCTACGAGTAAACATTAGCTAGACTTATTGTGGTGATCATTTTGCAATATATATAAATACAGAATCATTATGTTGTACCACTGAAACTAATATAATGTTGTATGTCAGTAATACCTCAGTTAAAAATAAATAAGGCGGCCATCTATGCATTGATTAGTTCTTGTGGTAGCCTCCAAGATGGTCCCAATGACCCTCACCTCTTAGTACTCATGCCCCTGTGTACAGTCCCCTCTCACAATGAACAGAGTAGATTTACTGAACAAGTGACAGTAGGTAACCTTCAACATCAGTTCACAAAAGCGTTTCAGTTCTGGCTTAGTCATAAGATTGCTTCACTTTGGGAGCAGTCAGCTGCCCTTAAGGTTATTCTATGGGGGGGAAACTACCTAAAAAAAAAAAAAAAATCAATGATTTCACAAAATTTCCCATCCAAAATCACAGTCTTATTCTGATACTATCTCAGTGAAAATATTCGACAGTCTTCGGTTGGCAACGGAAGCATTATATTTCTTATTAAATGTACTTTGCACTACTCTCACTGCCAAGAAATATAATTAGCATAACATCCTTATCGTGAGATTCCAGCCCTTACTCACTAGACCACAAGTCCTAATTCAGTACAGACGTGAAATGTCCTTTTGGACTCAGCCATTAATGAGTTGCAAAAGTGACAGGTCTGTCTTTAAAGAAAGCAACTCATAGTTTAAAAAACAAAAACAACTACAGGATCAGACGACAAAAGATAAACATACTATTTATGCTTATTTTAAAATCTAAAATTTTACCAACACAAATTTTTACTTTTACATGCATTTGTTGTGTGTACAGGCTAGAAAGAAGTATGGAAAATGTTGTTTATATTAACCTGGTATAGTGGTTATCTCCTGGGATTAGCAAGCAGTTTGAAGAATATTTTATTTTTTCTACTGTACATTTTGTAAATGCTTAACAAACTGTGTATATAACTTTGATAACTGAGGTGAAGATGAATTTTAGCTATCCAGAACAAATGGGTTTGCAAGTAGGTCACAATAGGAAGGGAACCATCTGGAAAACAAACCTCGGTTGCCAAAGCTATCATTATTTTTAGGCTTTGCAAGAGCGCCACCTACTGGAATTTTAGGAAATGGATTGTTTAAAAAAACTAGTACAGCCACTATGGAAAACAGTATGGAGGTTCCTCAAAAAATTATTAAGACTGGAGTTACCACATGACCCAGCAACCCCTCTTCTGGATATCTACCTGAAATTTTTGAAAACATTTATTCGCAAAGATATACCCACCCCTATGTTCACTGCAGCATTATTCACAGTGGCCAAGACATGCCTGGATTGCAGGCTTAATCCCCAGTAGGGGGCATGCAGGAGGCAGCTGATTGATGGTTCTCTCTCATCAATGTTTCTCACTCTCCCTCTCCCTTCCTCTCTGTCTAAAATCAATAAAAACATATTTTTTAAGAGTAAATAAATAACTTTTTAAGTCTTTTTTTTTAAAGACACACTTATTCATATAAATTTGAATATATGGCTTTTTATAGGGTAGTAAATGTTTCTTATATCTTGGAACTGGATCTAAGATTTAAATGTCATTGTTTAATATTGAAAAACATTAGTGTCTTAATTGAATGCATCCTCTTCATCACTACAGTTTTTTAATAAAAGCTATGGCTGCAACATTCAGCAACCTCTTTATAAAAGGATCTGTGACGACTAGAATTCACAACTGAAAAATAATCACCTGGAGAATAGATAAATTATGGAATATCCACACAACAGAATACAGCATACCAATAAAAAATTAAATTAGAAGAATGGAACTACAAACACAAAAAACACCATGGATGAATTTCAAGACCATTATTCTGAACAATGGACACCAGACTCACAAGAATACATACTGTGTGATTCCATTTATATGGAACTCTAGGAAAAACAAACCTAATCTATAGTGACGCAAAGAAAATTAGTGGCTGCCTGGTCTGAAACTGGTTGAGAAGTGGGGGGTTCACTGATGACCTGGGACGAGTCACAGGAGAACTTTTACAACGGATGAAAATGTTCTATATCTTGATTATGGTAATGGTTACATGGGTATATCCATTTGCCAAAACTCTTCAAACTGTACACTCATGATGGGTACATTTTATTGTATGTAAATCATACATCATGAAGTTCATTTTAAAAGGATAATAATAACTGGCTAGTCTGTCTTCATGACAATGCTGTGTTGAACATGAAGAGGGAAGGTAGGATAATCAATGGTGTGCTAGGATGGGTTTGCACCTGCTCTTGAGTGATAATTGACAGATATTCAGGAATTTTTTCAATCAGGCTATTAAGCCATTGGTAGCTTGATATTGGCCATGATGGGAATACTTATACTATGGAACTCGAGCTCTATTTATGTACCTCCAGGAGAGCTGGTTTCCACCAGCAAGCCAGTGAGCACAGTAGTTAAGAACACAGATGCGGAGGCGGACTGCCTCCGTTTGGGGTCCAGCCCTTCCATTTTCCACTGGTTCTATTTACCTCTCTGTTCTTCAGTTCAAATTAAATAGACTGTAAATTTTAGTTGCTAAAAGATATCATGGTGAATGTTTCACTATACATATATTCTTAAAGAAATGCAATTTTTCTTCAAAATCCTGAAAACAGACCTTAGGAGCAAACCTTTACATAAACCATATTAATAGAACAGTACACAGAGAAGTAGTACAGTCTAACAGATAGAAACTGGATGGTATTTCAGGCTTCGCCCAGTGAGTCATTATTTTACTCAGAACGAGTTACTCAACTTGAGATGATTCATCTTTGACAAAAAGACAATAGTAATATGCATAATCACATTAGAATCCTCATTAAAAACACCATAAACACAGGGCACTATGAGCCTGGCTGGTCAGAATATGTTCATTTGAGTTATTGGCTTGGAACCCACCTCCTACAGTTACATATACATGCAGTTTCTGCTAAGAAAAGTATGTCCCTTTTGAAATAGTTCATTTACTTACAAATACCATGGGACTTTTTTTTTTTTACTGATTGATTTTAGAAAGAGGGGAAGGGAGAGGGAGAGAGAAAGAGAGGGAGATTGAGATTTGTTGTTCCACTCATTCACGCATTCATTGGTTGCTTCTCGTTTGTGCCCTGACTGGGGATCCAACCAACCACCCACCTTGGTGTAGCAGGACAACACTCTAACCAACTGAGCAACCCCACTGGGGCCCATGGGATTTTTTTTAATCATTTAAGGCTGCAACCTCACATTTCAAGTGGACAGAACTGCAAATTCAACATTTTTTAACCAGATGAAGTGTAATTTTTACTTTTAAAAAAAAATTTCAGTTGGTATATTTATATACACATGTGGGGCATTACATACTCATTTATTTGTGCATTCATTCATTCAACAAATATTTATTTAGCACCAACTATATGTAAGTCTTTACATAGTCTGTTGAAAATAACCTCAGCTTTTATGAACTAAAATTAGATGCATGATAAAGCTTTATACATTTTTGTTGCATTGGTGCAAATGAAATAAGGTAAGTCATCATCATTTTTTATTGCAAAACTGTCATGGCTCCACATGCGGTATATGCTGATTATTTAACAAAGGTGTAAGGGGGCTCCTTTTGGAAGATATGACACCTCCTCATTCATTTTTATGAGTTTTATAAGTTTTATAAAGGGGTAACCCATACTGTTAAACAGATATTTATTTACAGGGCATATTCTTAAATTATGATGCTCTTAAATGTTTAATTATATTTTATATTACATTTCTCATGATATAAAAGTACCTTCAAGGTACTTTAAGATGTTTTCACTGCACACATATTTTGAACAACTTTATGTGCTAATTCTGGATGGTAGAGTAATGTTAAATTTCCCTCTTATCTAAAAAGTGACTAAGTAGGCTGATAAATAATAAGATAAATTTTCATCATTTTTTTAAAAACAAAATATACAATCCACATCTCAGCAACAGATAATCCTGGAACAAAAACTGCAGAATTAGATCCAGGCCAATAAGAATTCATTCCTCAGTGGTGTTACAGATAAAGCAGAACAATGAATTCTAGTTTCCCTGTCTCATTAATCAGAGGCTGGGGGTAAGGAAAAGGCCTCTGGGGATGATGTGAATGTGGGAGGATTTGACTCAGTTCTCCACAGGAATCTTCAGTGGAAAATCTCCCTCCCCTATGTGACTCTGGGAGGTGTTTTTACAGCTTCTAGAGCTGGAAGACGCAAAGAGAACTGAATGCTAACCAGTGGGAAGGTGAGAATCGCTCTAGGGGAAGGTAGGTGTCAGCAGGGAGGGGAACCCAGTGAACACTTTAGTCATCGTTATCATCACTGTCACCTCCAGGGTGCACAGGGAACAGATGCGTGGCAGAGGAGATGATTCCTGAGGAGTTAAAGGGCAACATAATATTGTAATTCCCAAGATACAAAGCTAGGACAGTAGGTTACATAATTATTTGCTGATTTATCCAGAGGGAGATTTTTTAACTGCACTTTCCAAAGTACTGGCACTCTGAAAACCTAACCATTCCAAAAATTTGCACTCTGCATCATAAAATACTTGCTATATACCCATATCATAATAACCTGACTGTTTAAGATGTTATGGATCATTTAATTTATGTTTGGTTTGGTCAGTAAAATCACGAAAAAGAAAGCACTATTTTAACAAATTTACAAATTCAGTCAAACTGGACTTAAGCTTAACAGTCTGAGAAAAGTTATTCTACCATCAATGTTGGTCTAAAAATCCTTCAACTGTAACTTTTTAACTAGGTCAAGATCCAGGTCTCCTGAATCCATCAGTGTATTTATTCACTCATTCAACAAATGGTCTAAACGCATCCTGGCCATATCTGGCATCTCGCCTCCTAAATATCTGTGATCTAATTACTCTTCTCCATGTCCACCACCACCACCCTGGTCCAGGCCATCATTCATCACATCTCACCTGAAGGAGCACACAGCTTCCACTTGCACCAGCCCTCCCCCACTCCGTTCACTCCGCCACAGACAGGGAAAATTGTCTTGAAAACACAAACCTTATCCTGTCACCCCGTTGCTTAAGATCCTTCAAAGGCTGCTCACAGTCCTTGGAATAAAGATCAAAATTTAGCAAGGTCTAGCCTGGCCTCCCTTCCCTCTCTACTTCACCAACCCTTCTGGCTTGATTCAGCTTTTTGCAGCCTGGCCCCTTCCCACAGCCTCTTCCTCTTTGCCTAGCATGCGTCTCCTCTCCGTTTTGGCCTAGCTAACTCCTACTCATCAGTCAGGACTGGATGACATGTTACCTCCCCTGAATCTGCCCCGACCCCCCCACACCCTCACCACCATCCAAGTCAAGATCTTGTTATACACTCTCCCAGTACCCCGTAGTCTTCCTTCACAGCTCTTAGCAAATTGACAGTTATGTACTTAATTGCATGACTAATGAATTAATGTCTGATTTTCCTACTTTAAGAGCTCTAGGTCTCTACTGTTTTGCCTGCCACTGCAGCCCTGGTGTCTAGCACAGCCCACTGCACAGGAGGCAATCAGTACTGGTTGAATATATGTGCATGGAATTGTATACAAGTGCTGGACTACTCACTCAATAAAAGCTGGAATGACTTAGCAGAGGGCACCCAAGCATTTTTTGCACGAATAGTGAATGGCGGTGATGTATTTCTTCTATTATTTTCTTGAAACATTCATCAGATTTTTATATTTATCACTCATCTTTGGTAAGACTGAATGAACAAACCTTAGCTTATCAATGCACAACAACTAAACAGTGCCCATCGTTAGGAGGCACTATGAGGATGCTCTGAATATATTTAATTTGAATCTACTTTGGTTACTTTATTTTTTTTAAATGCACGAATCACATGGAAATGAATTCCACTTACTTTATTCTCCTTAAATCTTTTTTAGTTAAATTTATTGGGGTGACACTGGTTAATAAAGTTATGTTTTCAAGTGTACAATTCTATGATAGATCATCCGTATATTGCATTGTGTGCCCATCGCCCAAAGTCAAAGGAATTATGCTGTCAGGGACTAAACCACCAGTAAGAAGTTATTTGCATTTTACTGGGAAATTCATTTAACTTCAATTAATATTTTCAGAAAACCTTCAAAATATTTGACACTCTATGGATACAAGTTTTTTTAACCAAAAATACAAATTCTAATTTGGAATTTTTACAAGGCATATTGATATAAATTGTATTGCTCAATATACTGTATCTGATAACTCAGTAGAAAGTGATCTTCAGTTTCAACAAGCAGTCTTTTAATTTAAGATGCTTTTTCTTTTTTTTCTTTTTTAATTAACCTGAGGACTTTTTTCCATACAACTAGGAATTGTTTTCACAAAATAGAGTAACTTGGTTTCTATGAAGTTTTTATAAGAAAAAAAGTGTCCATAAATGTTCACTTATGGAAGCAACCCCAGAATCCTCTTGTTCATCATTGGAGTGTGCTCTGTACACAGGATATCAGCTAACTGGATACAAAACAATTCTGTTAACACAACTAATGAAAGAAGGACTAGCTTTCCATGAAAAAATGGAGTCTGAAACCTTAATATTCCTGGAGGTCTAGACCAAAACAGAACTTGTTCCCCTGAATTAACCAAGGTGATCTATCTAAAGTAGACTTTTCTCACCCTAGGTGGTTTAGCTCCGTGGTTAGAGCATTGGTCCGTGGACTGAAGGGTCCCAGGTTCGATTCCGGCCAAGGGCACATACCTCGGGTGCAGGCTTCATCCCCACTGTGTGGGAGGCAACCAATCAATGTGTCTCTTTCACATCGATGTTTCTCCCTCCCTCTCTCTCTCTCCCTTTTACTCTCTCTGAAAAGTAATGGAAAAAATATCCTCAGATGAGGATTAAAAAATAATAATAATAAAAATAATAATTAAAAAAGACTTTTCTCTGAATCAAACTTGTATTTACTGGGTATTATGGAAGCAACTGTGAGCAAACATAGGCATACACAAATAAGCTTACCTTGAAGTACTGAGACCTGCCTATAAGAAAAAGCGCAGGTGATGTGCTACAGAAGTCTGGAAAAGGGAGAGAATATATAGGGCTGGGGCTTGAGGACCAGGGTCACTCCTACGACAGAATAAGAATTTGAGCAGAACCTTGATGAGTACATAAAGTCTCAATGTACAGTGTTAAAATGGCAGGAACAGAATCAAAGAGCATCTCCCCTGGAATGCTCCCCCACAAGACTAAGTGACCTTCTTCTGAGAACTCTATGTTCTTTGACCATGGTGGCTTGACCTTTATTTTTAGAAGATGAACTTGTGTGTCTGATTCCTCCTCAAAGGCAGGGCCATGTATTAACTGGTCATCCAGAAATAAATTCCCAGACAATGCAGTGTCTGGCAGAATGCAGGTATGCTAACTACACATTGGTCAAAGTGATGTTTAGAAACATCACATTCAGTTTACACATTGTCAAGATGATTAAAAATTTCAGAGGAAAGGACTGGCTGAAATCCAATGAAAACTATTAATCGATCACATCATTTGGCACAGTTTAAAATAAAAGCATATGTTGACTGAATTTTTCGTTTTCACACCAATTATGCAGTCACACAGGTGTGGCTCTAGTTTAGGAGTTACTCAAAAATCTGTAATCTGGAAATAATAACATAGTATATTTTAACCACTATATTATAGCAAGTGAGGATATAGGAAAACAGAACCAATAATATTGCAAAGCGCTTACTGATCAATCTCTGTTAGGAGGAAAGTACTACTCAGCAGTGGTATAACAGCAACACCTAGCATTTGAACAACCCAGAAGAAAAATATGAGTTGTCAGGGAAAGTCTGCTTACAGGGAAACAAAAATCCAGTGTGAATTATTAGATTTTGCAACAGCTCATGTTGTAATACAGAAATGTGCTGTTAATTGAAGGAGGAAGATAATTATAGCTTAAGAGCCAACTAGTTAATCAACACCATGATCAGAAATGTCTAAGTGACAAGCCTTGGTCCCACACCCAGGAAAAAAGGGTGAACCCAAAAAGTAAGTAAAACAAGTTTCCATTAAAATGTGTTCAAGACAGCTGAGCCATTCTGAAACTGAGCCCTAAAACCAAGGGAGGAGGGGAATTTTATGTAACTAATAATTACAAAATTTAAATAAATAATTTCTATACATTTAATAGAAAAACAAGAAATTATGTGCTATATTTACATCTCTGGAAGTCATATTATGCTGGGAATTGATGCAATGGAATAAAACTCAGTTAACATGCAGTCCTCAAAAAAAATACTCCTTGAACTAATAGTAAAGACAGAAAAGAAAAAGAGGGGAAAAAAGGCTAGATCAATCCTACAGATTTAGGAGTGATCCAAGTAATGGCAACCTAGATGATAATGGAAGTAAAAAAAAAAAAAACCATGTCATCTAAGGAACAACTGAATGAACTGGTGACCCCTTCACTAAGAACACAAAAGATTTAGGAGGGTAGAGTAACCCTCTTCAAATATCAAAAAACCTCTAAGTTCTTTGTGGCAGAATGCAAGCTATATTGTACGTAGCAGATTTCAGTTCAATATAAGACAAACTTTTAGTAATTAGAGCAACTAAAAAATAGAACACCCTGAAAGACAACGAACAGGCTTCCCTTCACTAGAAATATTCAAGTAGATACTGGAGATATTTGGTAATGGAGTTCAGCTCAGTTTTGAATATCTTTCATAAGAGAAGAAAGAAGGGAACTAACATGTATGAGCACCTACCATTTGCAAACACTTTGTGTGTGTTATGTAAATTGGGCATCTCAAATTCATGAATCAAATATTATTTCTCATATAAGGATACTAAGGTTCATAGAGGTTAAGTGGTCAAGAGGTTATCACACTTATTAAGAGGCAGACCTAGGATTTAAAACCTGAAAATGACTTGTAAGGTCCCTTGCAAGTTCTATCCTGGTTGACACCATGACAGTGAATGTGTTGGTGGTCTAGATAATTTCATTCTGATAATTTGTTAATTTATCTAGTCAGGTATTATTTCTTTTTTTTAAATATTTTTTTTTTAATTTTTTTATTGACTTTTAGAGAGAGAGGGAGAGAAAGAGAAACATTGATGTGAGAGAGAAACGTTGATTGCCTGCCTCCTGCAGGCCCCCCACCAGAGATTGAGCCCACAGCCCAAGCATGTGCCCTGACTGGGAACCTAACCCGTGAACTTTTGGTGCATGGGACAACACTCAACAAACTGAGCCACACTGGCCTGGGCAAGTCTGGTATTGCTTCTGTCAGAATATCCTGAGACTCTTGGTCAAAGAGCATATTAGCTTTCCCCATGACATCCAACTCAAAACATAAACCATCCTTTGGGTCCTCTGTAGCTGAATTCTGTAATTTGTTGATGACCAGAATCCCCAACAACCCACCTAAACTAGAAAGGGCAGAGAGTTTTAGCTGACATGGATTCAATCTAGGCAACTGGTTATGGCTTCCTGGATTAATGTTGTTAATAAGATTCTACAGTCAGTCTAGCTTCAGCAAGAAAGAGTGTCATTATCAATGAGTAATGTCGGCCATGAATACAGGACAAAGAATGGCAGAAAAAAGGTTTTGTGTTTGTCAACTCTCATCTAACCATTTCCTAAAACTATTTTTCTTTTTTTCATCGTCAGTTCTTACATAGATACAAGCTCCATGTATTTTTTACCAACTAACTTGAAAGTAATGCTTACTGCTACTATTCCTAAAATCACTAATGGAGGATATTGGAATACATAATGAGGCAGACAGAAGGCAGCTCAAAGACTGATTATCAATATAAGTAGACAATATTTTTAATATAAATTAGAATTACTTTGAAAGACTTGCCTTGTCGATTGGTTCCTCTCAGCCTTTCATGTCCAGAAGATGGACTTCACCAGTATCCCCACAGGTGACCTGACACTTGACAGCAGATTTAAAATAATTGTAGTCATACATGCTGTGATTTCTAATGTATAGATTAGAATGCCAGTTTATCAGCAACGAGGGACATTTCTTCCCAGATGTTCAAGACTTCTTTCTTAATCTTACTTGGTAGGATGAATTAAGAATCCAAAAGCTTCAGAATTTGAGCAGAGGTTAATAGAGTTGAGGGACATCTCCTCCAGATCCTACTGAGGCCAGCTGAAGTATCTTTGCCCCACACTAGGCCACATCTCTCTGGTGGTTAGATGGTCCACATGTCCAAATTCAGAATCTCTCTCCCTAAGATGAAGCTTAAGGCAACTTCCTTGAATACCCCTTTTGATATTCCCTGCTGTCCATATTCCTTACCCAGTTGTAGACTGATTATACTTTGGTTTTACTAGTTCAGTTAGGAAGGCAACCATATTTCCTTTTCTCCCAAGCTCATGGAGATAACTCACTGTCACATCCATATTTATAGCTGTAACTACCTCTTTGAAGGATCAGAGTGCAGCCCCCTGGGTACACTGTACATAAGAATGAAGTCTGTTATTTTAAAAATACAAAAGAGAACAATGCACACCTTCCAGACTCAATACACATTCACCATAGCGACTCTTCTAAAATGTAGAATTTTTTTCAATCATTTTTCAAAGACACCACGTGTCTGTTTTTTAGGATAAGTTCCCTATAACAAAGTTTAAATTAATCATTCAGCAAGTGATTTCCTACCTCACTGAGACTTCACTGATCCTTGGATCGCTATTATTTCTGATTACTCTTTCCTTCCAGGTACCTAAATGCTGTATCACTTCTTGTCTCCCTGAGTGCTCTCGTTTTGTTTGTTTCCCAGAAGCTCTAAAGAGCCTGCTTCTGCATTCTACACCTGACAATTTTGTCTTCACTCCACCTTTGCTTCCCTCTTCACCACTCCTTTGTCTCTTACCCCCACTCAGGATGCTACAGCAATACAAGACACAGATGGCTTCATTCCATCTCCATCTTTTCCTTCCCTCGTGACAGAGGGTCTGGCTTCTGTGCCCTAAATTATCCAGAAGAGTCTTGCTTTCAGATCTCCAAAGATCTTGTGGCAATATCATGGACATTTTTCTAGCCCTCTTTCTCCCTGATCTCTGCAGAATTTGAAACTTAAGAGCTGGAAGGACCTCTGGGAGGTTCTGAAAACCCCAACCAGGTTAATCATCCAAGCTGAAATCCATGCTGTGATTTCCTGAGACTTTTCCAGCCTTCCAGATGATTCCTTATTCACTGCCTTTACTGGGTACTTCACCTCTGAGTGAAGCCTAACTTTAAAGGTTTTCTCACCATTCAGTCTTAACCTTCTGTCCTCTCTCCCTTAAAAACTTACTGTTCTCAAGGCTTCAACTATCAACTCAATATGAATAATCCTTGGCCTTAAGCTCTAGCCTATATTCTTATATCAATTTCCCTTTTAAAGAAAATTAAAATATTCTTTTGACTTGTGCAAGTGGTCATGTTATATGATCCACAGACTATAAACACTGAGAATATGTACGTATTTAGTTAGTAATTTTGAGAGAATTCATTCCCCAGTACTTAATGGTCTTTTCAGAACCCAAAACAGCCAAACGGAAAGTCCACATCCTAATTGACATCTATGAACTGTTGACTGGTGTCTCTGACACTGCCGACTGTTCCATCTTGAAATTCTCCACTCCCTCGGCTTCCTTGAAACTCCTGTCTCCTGGTCCTCTCTTTCTGCTTTGAGTGCTGCCTCTCAACCCCTTTTGTTTCTCCCCAAATGGTACAGTTCCTTGAGGTTTTATCCTCGGTCCCCATCTCTATCTATCTTCCCTGGGAAATCTCATCCAGTGTCACGGTTGCTCCTTGACAGTAACTTCCAAATCCAGGCACAGTGTCTGTCTGAATGCCAGGCCCACCCTGCAACTGCCTGTGGAACATATCCTTACCTAAGCACCGACAGGCGCTTCATTCCCAATCTTCTTACCCGAACTCGCTATCTTTCCCAAAAGACCTGCTCCTTTGCATTCCCATATTAGTTAACGGCACTTCCCAAAGTCCAACACTGGGAACCTCTTGTCATTTAAGACTCCCTCCCTCTTCTTCACCAACCTGTAACCAGTCAATAGTCAAATGCCACCATTTGTCTTCTGTTCTTGCCACCCTACTGCTACTTTCCTGAAGCTCTCATAATGTCTTCCCCGTCCCCTAGACTCTCATCTCTCTGCCTCCAGTTACTCTCTCATCCATCTAGTACTCTGCCAACAGTGTTATCTTTCTAAAAATTAAGATAATGTCCACTCCCTGACTATGGGACCAAGTCCAAGTTCCTTAGAATGGTATTAAAGGTCCTTCCCCATCTGGCCTCAATCTATTTTTCCAATCTTATCTCTTGGCACTCATTCATAGGGACATTACACCCCAGCCAAACCAAACTTTTCACAATTCTTAAAATATGTCATGTATGTTTATACCTCCTTTATACAGGCTGATCCTTCTGCCTAAAATTTTTTTCCAGACTCATTTTTTAAGATACTATTCAAATGGTATCTCCCTAAGTCCTCTAGTGGCTGGTTTCTCGTTTTTGGTGCTTCACGTGTTTTATATAAACCTTAATTAAATTCCTTACCTTCTTTTGTAATCATTTATGTCTTACCCCCTACCTTTACCCCCACAAGACATGGCTTCCTTGAAAGCAAAGACCACATCTTACTCATTTCTGCATCTTCAGAACCCCATAAAATTTGTGGTATATAATATATATTCAGTGAGTAACTATTGTACAAAAATGGGGAAGGGGGGGGAGAAAGGCTAGAGACAAAAAAAAGAACCTTCGTTACTCTCTTTCCCAATTCAGCTAATTTAATAGTCAAGTTGTATTAACTAAAAGAATACAAAAAATTCCTTTCTCCACAATTTTTTACCACCCTCGTGCCTGAAATTCCACTTAGGTAAAAGTTACACTTTTTTTTAAAGCAAACAGTTTCGGTGAACACCTCTCCACCCTTACCCACCTTTACCAGTAAGTCACACCTCAGCCTGAATTAGACTAACCAGATGGTTATCCTCCTAATAACACCTGTTCCCACACAGACTGGAAAATTTCAGAAGGGAAGGAGAAATAAGGGAAATGGAGCCCCTCAAGGGAGGGCTAACTAATACGGAAGGTGGCTTTTGGGTCCTAGGGAGCAAGTTCAGAGCAAAGGACAGCTGGGGGAGGGGAGAACGCTGCAGAGGAAGAGGGCAGCAAAACAAAGATCCGAATTCTACGATGGAAACCTCGGTAGGTGCCGGTTCTTCCGCTCCTCCCCAGAGATGGGGGAAACACCCCTCTCTCACCCTCAGCAAAAGCAGCCCCACCTCTGCACACAGGTTTGGCTCTTCAGGGGAAAGCTCATCTCCCATTGTTACCTAACTCCTGCTAACTCTTGTAACCTCACTATTGTTCCCACCCACTGCCCCCATTACCCTGCCTTTTATCTAGTGAGGAGGTGAGGAAGAGAGGGGTTAGCAGGCCTGTAGCCCCAAGACATAGGCTGTCACAGAGGACTAGATCCCACCCGAGACATCCTGTTTCTTCCTACCTGACCTGCAGCGGTGAGCAGGAAAACTGGAGGGGAAAAGTCCAGAGAGTTTCCATACAGTGATTATTACATGTATCCGAGATGTTTTCTGTCCTGTGAAACCTATATCAATACACCATGAAGAAACTGAAGCCAGGGGCTGTCCATAAGGATGCCCCACTTGTACTGAATGCATGACTTTAGCTATGGTTTCTGCAGACTAACCCTCCAGGACACCGCAGTTCCCGTCTATCTTCCAAGACCTGTTCTCCTGCCTGCCTTTGATTCTAGAAGCCATTGAAATTCTTCCAGTAAATTCCTTTATTTAATGCAACCAGTCTGTTTCTGACTGCCTAATTAGCTACACTGTGAAGGCTACCTGGACCTTCCTGGGACAGTTGCTCAACTCCATCCTTCATTCCCCCACCCTTCATACACACCTCTTCCATTCCACACTGATAGGCGCCTGCTTTATGCCCAGCACTAAGTGTAAAGAAAGAAACACGAATAACGTGTGGCCTCTACCCTGAAAGATTTTATACTTTAAGTATTTATTAGCCTTTATTTCATGGCACTGCAATTATTCATTTTCTTATTAATCTCCTGGAGGGTAAGGACTTTATACAAGCCTACCATACGATACAATCTGAGCAGGAAACAACAGGCACATTCAAATTAGGAAAAACTGCAGCGTTTAATTAATGAAAGGACTGTTTACAAAGGTGGGGCATGGTGACCACTAGGGAAACCACTAGGGGTCGGTATTACTACCCCCATGCCCAACAGAGACAAAGGAAGGTGACTAAGAAAGGGAAAGTCATATGGGGGGCCATTATGATGGGAGCTGTGGCTTTTAATGAAGGCCAAGCCAACTCTTAGAGGAGGCCAGGGGAATAAACGCCCCAAACTCATCCCCCCTCCAGTTTCCTAATTGGGTCTCCACTAAGCAAACAAAATGAAAGCCAGAGGGCGAGGTATCCTCCTGGAGCAGAAAACGGACGAGAAAGGTAGAAAGGGGATCTGGAGGGACAAATGGCTTTGTAGGGTCAGTGCTCAATGCAGGTGTGTCAAATTAGATTACTACTACATATGGGTAGACAACTGATTTCTAGTTTCTCTTCTCTCATTTTATTAGTTTTCTAGTAGCTATATTAGTGCTTTCATTGACAGCTTGCCTAATCCATGCAAATTTAATTCTCTTCTTCCCTTCTGCTACCGAATTTTACATATATATGTAACTTTTTTAAAAAGACAATTGCCCTTAATATAACTATAGTCAGTGCAGACATTAATAATCAGTGTCCTCTTGAAACCCTGATGAAAACTACTTTTCTAGCCTTCCATGCATTTTCACCCCCTCCATCCTGTGCACCTAAGTGTAACAAAATCATCGGCCCTGAACCATGGGAAGCTGACATAGAAAAGGGACATCTGTAATTCTTTCAAAAAATAAAGATAATTTTTTAAAAATTCCTGTTAATTCATTTATAAGTAGGAAATGTAAGCTTATCCTAAAATAGACCTGCTATAATAAAAAGGTTCCATCCTCATCACTGCAATTTCTGGAACTGTCTTGGAAACCACAAAGCAAAGTTTAAACATCTGGCAGTGGAAGGTAGTGGTTAAGAGTGTGGGATCAAGAGAAGACGGACCTGGCTTCAGTCCTGGCTCAGCTACTAATTTATTGGCTGACTTACCCCCCCATGCACAATATATAACCACTCCTCCTTTGTAAAAATGGTCTAATAATAGTACCTGCCTTATAGGGTTGTTAAGTGAGTTGCAGGAGAAAATGTACATATACCCCTTAACACAGTACCTGGCACAGAGTTATTATTCTTAATATTCTTACTTTTATAGCAACTTGATGGCTGTGTGATGGATTGTTACAACATTTATCCCAGTATTGGTTGTGGGGGCCTCATCCTTGGATAGTTGGTTTAAAAAAAAAAACCACAATAATTCTACTAGATTATATTTAGATTGTAGCATTTATATTCTAGATATCAAGAAAAAGAAAACAGGCGACATCTCACAGTTCTGTAAATATCCACTCAACTGCAGCTTTAGGACTAGAAATTTCTAACCTTAGCACCACATTTTAACCATAATGACCAATATGAAAAATATTTTTAAGAGATACCTGTAATAGGATCAATAATAAAAATGAAGTTTAAAAAGAGAGAGACACCAAAAAGTTTGATAGCTTTTGAATTATGGAAAATGCCAAGCACCCAGAGCCCATTAATGTCATGGTTTATTATGGAATTAATTCAGATATATACCCTGTGTTCAACACTTAAAAGTAAAAACTTGATGAAAAGCAGTTAATCTCCATAATGGGTGTTAGTTCCATCTGGAAAAGCAGCATTATAAAAGGATTAGCACTGCAATTATGCTTGGTGGTTTAGTGATCTGATTAGCTACTTTAATGGCTGATCTAGAGCTACACATTCCTGCCAAAGAGTTAGGAAATTCTAGAAACTCAAGCAGGGGGGATCCCCCAAAAGTTAGGACAGAGTCTAGCCTGTGTACAGACAAGACCTACAAGTCTGACCTCTTCAAGAGCAGAACTCTTTTCTCACTCTTTTCCTTTTCAAATTAGTCTGTTGTCATTTTTTTATTGCAAATGCAATGATAATAAGGAAGGCTTGTCCAGTCTGAGAAAGAAAATAAAATCCCTATGTTCTTGTTAATTTTCTAAGTCACAAGATTGGAAAATAGAATTCTGGGTCAGTTTCTTATTATGTTAAAGCAAAAGCTCTGAAGATAAATAGATCTGTGTTCAGATCCCAGCTGAGCCCCTTTATTGAATAATTTTATTGAAAATTTTTAATTTTTTTAGTTAAAATAAAAGCTGATGAGACAAAAACTCAGGTCAAGTGCTTAGCACAGGCCCTGGAACATAGAAAAGTCTCAACAAGCTCTTCACAGCTCTAATTATCTGAGAACTGACATTGCAAATGTTACTCCCATGTTGATTTAATGAGTTTAATCCAAGAAATTAAAAGTTCTTTGAGCATTATTGTCAGCTTGTGGAGGGAGGCCATGGAATGGTTATGGTAAATGTTCCCCATTATTATTGTGTGTTACAAATCTATTCCATAACATTTCCACACACACACCCCCAAAAAAAGGTGATTCAGAGAAAGAGCTATTCTCAGTTTGTTATGCCATGGACAAGTTGTTGGATTTTTAAGTATTTTAAAAATCTCTAAACAATAAGATTAAATGATGAATTTCATAAGACTTTTATTCTTTAATATTTAATCCCATTGCATATATTCATTGAAATCACTACAATGGTGGATTGCTCCTTTCATTATATTCTTTAACTTCTATGTGTACCATTTGTAATCCAAAATTTTCTCTTTTTTTTTTTAATCCTCACTTGAGCAAGTGTTTTTACTTGATTTCCGAGAGAGAGAGAAAGAGAGAGAGAGAATGATCCATGTGAGAGAGAAACATCAATCAATCAGTTGCCTTTCTATGTGCCCTGACCAATTGGGGATCAAACCCGAAACCTGGGTACAGGCCCTGACCAGGAATCAAACCTGCCACCTTCCAGTGTAGGGGATTACATTCCAACCAACTGAGCCACAGTGGCTGCCACCTTTATTCTTTTTTTATCTGTCCAGGCTCCCTAAGTAAAAACTAAAAAGACCTGGTAATGAAGTCACTTTCTCTCATTACCAGCCATCTCTGAGTGGATCAATTTTGACAGACAACCACAGCTGGACCTAAAGGAATTTTCTTAGATTTATGAATGGGGGTAAAAAACAGCAACTACATTTTTTATTGGAGTCTGAAGAGGTTGGTTGGTTGGTTGGTTGGTTTGGTCCTTTCAGCTTTACTACTTTTTATGAAAATCAAAAGGGATATTATGTTTCTATTTCTGGTTCTGTATTAGAAATTCTCTCCCTAATGCAGGTAATCCATAGTGAGCAACTGTCTTTCACAAAATGAAGTTAACTTGATCAAAAGGGAAAAGCCTATGACATACTAATGAAACTTGCTAAGTCATTGTTACATTTAATCCTTAAATTACACCACACTAATGGGCTAGCTAACCAGAGAACCAACCAAAATAATCAATTCTCCTAATTTAAAAAATGAAATTTTAGAAGTACAGATATATTTTAGCAGTTTTTGAGTATCAAGATCATTCTCAACACATCCAAGACCAAAAAGGGGACTTTTAATGAAGAGGAAAAGGTCAGAGCCAGAATTTTAAAATATATATATTCTAAGGTATAAATCTTTATATATTTTAAGATACCTTAGGTATCCTATGTAGAATCTTAGACTTCTTATCATTCTTACACAACACTCTCACATCTAAAAAGCACATGTTATCATTTACTTAAAGCAAAATTAAATTAGTTGTCTTTGATGAGGCATTATTTAAATTTTGAACTAGTACCATTACCAAAACACACGGAAGAAGAGTTTAGAGAACAAAATAAAGACAAAGAAAAGAAAGTGGGAAAAGGCACTATGGTGATATGAAAATACTCAGAGAACAGTAAATGCCTACAAGGTACAGCAAGAGTATAAGGCACCCTCCCTTCTCTGAAGAAACTTAAATATCTTACCTCATTGGGTACAATAATAATGTAGTATAGTACAAAATACAAGGTTGTACACAGGAAATGAAAAGAACATGAGGGCCATGACTAGACTACAATGATTTGAGTAAGGAACAAAGTGGAAAAAGGATGTTCCAGACCAGGAACAACAGAAGCCTTAAAATAGGATAAAGCATAGTGTCTCGGCCAAGATTTAAAAGAAAGTCTTGCTTATAATGAAAGGATTTTTTTAAGAAAATGCTAACTTTTTTTTCATTGGATCGTAGATTATTATTATTACACATATTTTAATATTTGCTATTATTATTATCCATATTTTACAGGGTAGTAAAATAAGGCACAGAAAGACTGAATCTCTTGCCCAAGGCCACATAATTACTTCATGAAGAGAATCCAGCACTCCTTTCATTCCACCACAGGGAGCGTGAGGTTGGACAGATGGAGTAGGGCAAGGTTATTCAAAAGATTTAATACATCCACAAGAGAAATCCATTGTAGGTGCTGAGTATGTTGATAAAGGGATGACAATACTTTTTCAAGAACATTAATCTTGCATCAGTGAACAGAACAGATCTTAAGTGGCACAGCAGTGAGTCAAGAAAAACACTTCAGAAGCTGGTGATGTAACCCACGAGAGAAGTGGTGAGAGCCTGGATTAGGGCAGCTGCAGAGGGACAAGACAAAAAGAAACAAATAGATATGACAAAAGAAACGGTGACGAAATTGGTGACTTGGTGCATGTAGGAGCTAAAGAAAAGAATGAAGTTGAAATGAAAGCAAGTATCAGAGAAAAACAGATGGCATGGTTTATCACAAAGTTATCAATAAAACACCATTATCTGCCCTGTTCTCCCCAGCCACTGTCTTCCTCACTGGTCATGTTCCAACTTCCAATCTTATCCTTTCATTCATTTATATTTTGCTGGCTTACTGCATGTTAGATGGTGGGTGAGGCTCTGAGAAACAGAGATCACAATGATAGTAATAACAATAACAAAAAACACTTATTAAACATTTATTCTATATATGCCAGGCACTGTTCTAAAGGCTGTGTATTTACTAACTCACATAGGGTAGGCAAAATTATTATTCCCACTTTAGAGATGAAACAAAGCCATACAGTAAGTGGTGGGGCCTGGATTGTAAGCCACACTGTCTCACTCCAGAGCCCATCCACTCAACCACTCTGCTATAATGCACTGAAAAGCCTTCATGCAATTTCCATATTTTTGTGGTTTCCATTACAGTGCATCCCAGAAGTTTTAGAAAAAGTATATAATATGGGCGTGCCTTCAGAATTTTATAAGGTTGCCAGTGAGAAGATATGGGCCTTATCTGAGTTGTTCTAATTACTCAGCTATCTGGGAGGAGGGCACTAAACCCATCGAACAGTTCTACAACTTTCCACTTGGCTTCAATTCCATGGGTGGTCATCACAAAGGCACATCCAGCAATTTATACCAAGTCACACAACACCAGGGTAAAAAAAATGTCTAATTCTCCAATTTTGTGTGATAAACAATAGAAAATGCTACACATTTAGCTTATCTGCCTTGTCATCTTGAGGCATAACCTGCATTACCAGATTCATCTTTCTGCAACTACCTAAATTATTCATTATACCTCAGTTACTCAATCAGACAAAGAAGCTTGCAAATAGAATTTTCAACTAGCAACTTCAAAAGAGAATTTTGTAGCAAAATAAGGAAGATCCAAATTGGAATGATCCAAATCCTAATTGGTAAGCAAAACTGATAGCAACGGTGAATCGATGACGAGCTTTGAGAGCCCCAGCCTAATGAACCACACGGGAATAGCACCTATACCCTATCCTAACCATGACCCAAAAGCCAGAAGCATTAAAGAATAAATAGATACACTGGAGTACATGAAAGTAAAATACTACAGGCAAAGTAATCAATTCCAATACTGAATACATCGTGGATCACCCCACCAAAACTCTACTAACTCTGCCCTCTGAAAGGACGGCCATGGCTCCTACTTGCCAAACCAGGAGTCTTTCTTCAGTCTCCTTCATCCTTGGCCAAGCTCTCTGGAGAGCACCCCACTGTATCTGGGTACTCTCCTCCCTTGACTTCCATGACCCTTCTCCCCTCTTCCCCAATCCTAGGTGCCCTATTATTCTCTAGCTTTTCTTTCCAGCTCCTAACATGTCTGTACCCAAAAGTTCAGGCTTGGGTCTTCTGCTCATTTCTCTCTAAATTCCTTCCCTTAGGGGCCCTAACTATTCTGATGTCTGCTGCTCTAATCTCTCTCCTGAACTATAATCCTACGACTCTAACTGCTGAAAGACATTTTTACATGAATATCCTGGTATTAGTACTTCGAATTCACATCTTAAACCAAATTCATCTTCTCCTCCAAACCTGACTTCACTATTCTTTCAGTTGTGCCCTCACACATCTCACACACACACACACACACACACACACACACACACACACACAGACTATTGGAGCTCCTCTCTGCACTCCCTCAACACCCTGTCCAAACCTCAAAAAGCCCAGATTACCCTATTATAATCTCTGATTCGTGGGTATGTTTGTTTGCCTCTCCAAGTAGATTATAAACTCCTTGAGGGGCAGAAATTGTATCTTAGTTGCCTATGTATCCCCAGTGACTTTTGCAGGTACTCAATACAATCTGCTAAGAGAAATTAATCAACATGGCCCATCTGTTCCAGCCAAACTGGTCCACCTACAGTGTCCACATGATTGGCATTTCCACAGATCCCACTTCCAGGCTTCTCTCTGCTGGTGCACATATGGAAAAGCACTACCCACCCTTTACAAGACTGAGTTTAAATTTCACCTGCACCATGAAACTTTGCCAGGTGACCCATTCCAAGACTCCTCACTCATCAGTCTTACAGTGGCAGTTCAGTGTCATAAAACAGTATCACCTAGGAAGGTACACAGGCCTGATTTAAAACCAGGCTCTAGCATAAACTAGCTGTGTTACTCTGGGCAAATTCCTAAAACTTTTTAAAGCTATAAAATGAGGTAAATAATACCTATCATAGGGGATTTAGGGGAGGGGGTAAAGTACAGTAAACCACCCAGAACATAGTAGATATTCAGGAAATGTTAATCCCTCCCCACTCCACCTCCTTCCCACTTCATTTACCACTGCTGTAGTGCTTAAATTGATAATGTATGTCATGTCCCCTCAATTAGATCCCAACAATTCATAAGATCCTTAAGGGCAGAAGCTGAATCTCAATCATCTCTGTACCTTCTAAGCACCTACTAATGTGTCTTACATAAAGACACAATAAAAACTGAGGACAATGAAATCACAGTTACAATGGATTATGGCAATCAAGTGTAAATTGTGCCAAGAGTAGAACTGACAACCGTATTCATCCAATTTAGCTGCAAAATTATTACATGGCACCTCTGTCATTTCACTCATTCCAAAAGCTGATTTCAACAAATGACAGTGTAAATAAAGACAAATCAATTTGTAGAGTGTACAAATTAATAAGTAATCATTGATAATAACATTAAAGGTGGCTTAAAATGTTACAGTTGGTATTAGAAGACTAAACATGTTTTGTTCCCATGTGCTTTTATGCAATGGTTTCCTTTCACATATCCTTTGATTTAATGTAATTATAACAGATCTCTTCGAACCACTTGTTAACTAACTGAAACTAGATTAAGATTTTTATGTTTTCCCACCAGGGGACAAAATTAAGGGCCAATACTAAAGCAAAACTAGTAAGATGGAGATTCAAAACATAATAATTACAGGTAAAACCTTCCAAAAATTCTAATTAAAGTGTTTTCTTTCCAAATGTCTTTCATTAATATCAAGCCTTCAACATCCTCTTTGAACTTACTAGAATCTTTTCTCTACCCTGATTTATCATAGCTTTCCTTCACTACATAGTATCTTCATCAGGGATCAATTCCCATGGTTGCCCCACTTGCATGTGCTAACAGGCTGGAGTGGCTGCAGCTTGTTGCGTAGTAACCTCCACTCTAACAATCAACTCTTCATTTTGCTGCCAACTGCATTCCCTTTCCCTGCAGAAACTATTTCTATAGTTTTCACAAACTGGAATGTGCAGCTTTTCAAAATTTAATTTGAAAAAACAATTAGGGATAGAAGTGTGCGAAATACCCTCCTTTCAAAATGCTCACGCCTCCGAGTTCATTTTGTTTTGTTTTGTTTTCCCATGTAGAGAAGTTTATAGTAAGAAAGAGGCATTCAGTTCTAGCAGACCCATCCACTAGAACACAGAACACACACACACACACACACACAGGTACAACAGGAAAGAGCTAAAAGCCAAGCATTAAAAGACCAAGTCTCTAATCTCAGTTCAACTACCTATTATATACCTTTAGGCAAAACCATAACCTTTCTTGGCTTTGACTTCCTCTTCTATAAACTAGAGATCATAACCACCATTCCTATTTCAGCAGCTTATTTCAGAGATTTTAAAAGCACAGGATCACAAATAGCACTGTATAATTGTAAAATGTGTGTGAATGGATATGTATACATATATAAACACACACAGCAATCTCACTGCCTATGGGTAAATATATTATATCATGTATTAAAGTTCCAATTAAATACCTCACTAGAATTTGTTATATCAAATTCTATACACAGTATAACCATGGCAATTTTTTCTTTTTGGGAAACAGAATCTAGCTTGGAAATGTATGTTCACAGTCTAGTTCATAAATTTTGGAGCAAGTATCATTTTCTAATCTAATTTATATTCTCGCAAGCAAATTTTTACTTACAATCATAACATACCTAAATTTTCCCTTTCAATCAACCAACATTAGTATAAAAAAGTACTGGAGATTAGTTCTTCAGATCTTGTGTTAAGAGTATCTACATTATGGTCTTCACATAAGCCTTAACTAAAATTTATTTAAAAGTCAAAACAAAGAGGATAATTTCATGATTTTAGTTTTTTAATGTTAAAAAGAGTAGCACCATTAAATTAGAAGATTGCTAAGTTATTACTCACTTCCAATTTCCTAGGCAAAAATATCAATATACTTTCATTCTTCAAATAAAAGATTCCCTACACACACACACATACACACACACACACTCTTCCTAAATTGTGCTTATATGGCTTTAACTTTTTATATGTGGCAACTTTTGAACACTAATTCAATTGTTTAGCATATGTGTTTTCTTTCTAGTTGCTTACAGTTTCCTACAAGATCTCTATTACAGCGTGATTCTGGCACTTTGTGCTATTTGTTGTTCCAATTAATTAATACCATTTAAAACATGAATTTGAAAAAATCTTATTTTAACCATAACTTTGCAGCTAAAATTCTTTTTCCAAACTTTGCCCACATTCTGTGCAACCTAAATTAGTGCTGAGCTCAAACTGGATTTTAACAGTTGCTCAATGTTCTTCAAAAGGTGAAAAGGCATATGTTTATCCGAACTACACCCATTTTCAATTTCAACACAGCAAACCTCTCGTTTTTTCTTAAGGCAAATTTTAAACCATACATATTGGGATTGGTTATTACTGAAGATAATTTATGCAATCATGAGCCAAAGATGCTAAGCTGGCAAGAAGAAAACCGTGCAAGTAAGCAAACTCTATCCCATGTGGGACACACCTTCTCAGTATATAAAGGCTTGCCACTGTCCTTGGTAGCAGCAGGCACTCCCTGGGCTAAATAGCATCACCATGTCTGTCCGATACAGCTCAAGCAAGCAATACTCTTCCTCCCGCAGTGGGGGAGGAGGAGGGGGAGGAGGGTCCCTCAAAGTTTCGAGCAGCAAAGGCTCCCACGGCGGAGGATACAGCTCAGGGGGCGGTTTCAGTGGTGGCTCTTTTAGCCGAGGGAGCTCTGGTGGAGGCTGCTTTGCAGGATCAGGCAGCCATGGAGGAGGGCTAGGGGGTGGGTATGGTGGAAGCAGCTTTGGTGGGGGCTATGGAAGCAGCAGCTTTGGTGGGGGCTGTGGAGGAGGCAGTTTTGGAGGAGGCAGCTTTGGAGGGGGCAACTTTGGTAGCTTTGGTGGAGGAGGCTTTGGTGGAGGAGGCTTTGGTGGAGGCCTCTTTGGTGGAGGCGGCTTTGGAGGAGGTTTTGGTGGTGGTGCTGGACTTGGAGATGGTGGCCTTCTCTCTGGAAATGAAAAAGTAACCATGCAAAATCTGAATGACCGCCTGGCTTCCTACTTGGACAAAGTTCGGGCTCTTGAAGAATCAAACTATGAGCTAGAAGGCAAAATCAAGGAGTGGTACGAAAAGTACGGCAACTCAGGCCAGCGAGAGCCTCGTGACTACAGCAAATACTACAAAACCATCGAAGATCTTAAAAATCAGGTAAGGGGCATTTTAAAATCCAACTTTAAACCTATTTTTCATCTGTGTAGTTCAGATAGATCAATTTTAAATTAACCATGATGTTAGCTGGTCACTGTGTTTGCCTATGTTACTTTCTTGCTTCCAAAATTGATCCCATCTCATCAATGGTAAATATGTGTGAAGGTATGGTCATTTCACTCTTTACCCAACATGTGTATTGTATGTCATATAGGATGGTGGATTACTGAGAATTTTTTTGGTTTTAATGAGTGTATAATGAGTCCACTGTTAAAATACGCTAGATCATTTATAAATATGAAAACTGAAAGGACTGTTAAATGAGTCAGAACAAAATATCATTCAGATTGATAACAAACAAAAAATACTCATTATCTATATTGCAAGAAACATGAACTCTGCAGTATGGCAGTGAGATACTGCTTGCCTCTAGGGATTTGTGAATTGTACCTATAGTGTACCAGCTTAGAGTGTATTCACTTAGAATATCTATTTATAACAAATTAAACCAAATACGGGTATGAGTCAGTATTGGCTGAAATATAAGGAAATCACAGTATGAAGGGGACGCACATGCAGGAACACAGCTATATAATTCCAGTTAGCTTTCAGAAAGATGATATAGAAATAGAGGCATACAGAACCTTCAAGAGAACAAATGACTCAAGTTTAAGTGTAATGGTAAGCCTGCAATATTTCATATTTAAAATAAAAAACTCCCCCAAAATTTTGTAAGAGAACATAAAAATGCAGTTCATCTATGTCACTATAAAAGCCCTATCTATATCTGATTTCTTTACCTCTTCCCACAGATCCTTAATCTAACAACTGATAACGCCAATGTCCTGCTTCAGATCGACAATGCCAGGCTGGCAGCGGATGACTTCAGGCTGAAGTAAGCTAAGTGAATGGGGTACAATACTGTCACAACAAATACATGAGTTGTTTTTAACAATGACTTTGGATGTCCACAATAGCAGTTACTTTTTCCTGAATTCAAAGTTAAACAGTACTGGAGCTGTCAAGAGATATTTTCCATTTCAATATACCTTTTTGAGCAATATTCAAAGAAAATGCATTTTAAAGTAACTGCTAAGCTTCTTTGCATTCAACCACTAATATCCCTATGTGCATTAGTATATGATAAATGTTGCCAGGATATGAAGTCAACTCTATCTTTACTTCTTAAATACTCTCTTCCCAGGTAACATCTCCCTTATATGTTATAGCCAGTAACTGTACCATGCTCGTTTCAGGTATGAGAATGAGGTAGCCCTCCGCCAGAGTGTGGATGCTGACATCAACGGCCTACGCAGGGTGCTAGACGAGCTGACCTTGACCAAGGCTGACTTGGAGATGCAGATCGAGAGCCTGACTGAAGAGCTGGCCTACCTGAGGAAGAACCATGAAGAGGTGATGCAAAAAGTTATATGTACTTCCCCCAGCCAAAATATTGTTCATTTTGGTCACAGTTCAGCCATTAAATTTTTCTGTTCCTCAAACAGGAAATGAAAGACCTTCAAAATGTGTCCACTGGTGATGTGAATGTGGAGATGAATGCTGCTCCAGGGGTTGATCTGACTCAACTTCTGAATAACATGAGAAGCCAGTACGAACAACTTGCTGAGCAAAACCGCAAAGACGCTGAAGCCTGGTTCAATGAAAAGGTAACCTACCTTCCTTCAGGGTGAAACCAATGGAGCTTTGGTTATCATTTCAGACTTTTCTCATCTTTTCCTTTTTTTTTCTTTTTTTTTTTAAATATTCTAGAGCAAGGAGCTGACTACAGAAATCGACAGTAACATCGAACAAATGTCCAGCCAAAAAACCGAGATTACCGAACTGAGACGCACTGTTCAAGGCCTGGAGATCGAGCTACAGTCCCAACTAGCCCTGGTATGTTAATAACTCTCTCATACACAGTTTCCTGCTCATGCAAGACTATGAAACACAACAAAAAACCCAGAGTTGGGGGGTCACAGGGTAGAAATAAAAACTGGAGTTCTTGTTAACGGCAGAATAGCATCACTGGCATCAAGGGCTTGAAACTGAGACGTTGCCGTGAAACGTAAAACACAAATTCTATTCATTGTCTTTATGCTTCTGGATGAGGGCTTAAACTGTTAGCTGAGCTAGAGGGTCGTTGCGCTACAACACGCTCTCTCCTCTTTTCAGAAACAGTCCCTGGAGGCCTCCCTGGCGGAAACAGAAGGTCGCTACTGTGTGCAGCTGTCCCAGATCCAGGCCCAGATCTCCTCCCTGGAGGAGCAGCTGCAGCAGATCCGCGCCGAAACCGAGTGCCAGAACGCCGAGTACCAGCAGCTCCTGGACATCAAGATTCGGCTGGAGAACGAAATCCAAACCTACCGCAGCCTGCTTGAAGGCGAGGGAAGGTACGTTAGACCGCCGTTTTAAAAACGATCCCAGTTGCTTTTATTTTTTTGTAAAACTTTAACATTTCCACTCGCTTTTCTTCAATATTCCCAATCGCAAGGCTTTCCCCAAACCGAAGGACGCGCCAGAGACTGGGAGGAGGGGAGGGGCGGGGCGGGGCGGGGCGGGAGGCGGCGGCGCGCCCCAAAAGGCGCTGGGCCCCGGCCTCCGTTTCTCACGGACCGGACTCTGAGGGCGGTGTGTCTGTGAAACTGTTTCTAAAGAACATGTTTAAAATACATACTTGACAGGATTGGGGTTTTTTTTTTCCCCTCGCACCATGTTTTTATTTGCTAAGTCACAATAAGCCGGAAAGCGACCCACCGTCTTCCCACGTTAGAGTTTAACTGAACGGGACGTTTACTCTCCGTAGCGGCGGCGGCTCCTACCGCGGAGGACGCGGTGGCGGCGGCGGCGGCGGCGGCTACGGAGGCGGCAGTTCCGGCGGCGGCTACGGCGGCGGCAGTTCCGGCGGCGGCTACGGCGGCGGCAGTTCCGGCGGCGGCTACGGCGGCGGCAGTTCCGGCGGCGGCGGCGGCGGCGGCAGCTACGGCGGCGGCAGTTCCGGCGGCGGCGGCGGCGGCTACGGGGGCAGTTCCGGCGGCGGCGGCGGCGGCGGCGGCAGCTACGGCGGCGGCAGCTCCGGCGGAGGCCACAAGTCCACTTCCGGGTCCGCCGGCGAGTCCTCATCTAAGGGATCAAGGTCAGCAGAACCCACCTGGGGTAATAAGAACTCGTTTTAACTTTCTAAAACTCCCCACTCCTAGAGCTCCCGCCTGCATGTTTTCATAAATTATACCCCTGACACCAGTCTTGAAGGGAAAGTTGCATAGTGGAAAATGCTATCGGTTAAACATTGCTCGGATTTTTTTTTATTTTTTTTTAAGCAACTGAAAGTTCAATTTTCTTTCTTTTAAATTCAGTGTATTTTTCTTTTAGAATTGTTGCTTGTTAATAATGGGGACCTCCACAAATTGCTTTGTCTAAATTTCTTTTTTTTTTTGTGATTCACCTACAGACACCAGTAAAACCAGAGTGATCAAGACAATTATTGAAGAAGTGGCACCTGATGGTAGAGTCCTTTCGTCTAAGGTTGAATCAGAAACCAAGAAACACTACTATTAAGCCGTTTTATACAGATGCACGAAAAAAGACCTCCGAGAAAGCGCTTCAGTCTTAACGGTCTATGGAAATAGCTTCCCTCTTTGAAAATAAGGTCTCTAAAGGGTGTTTTGTGGTTTCTGTCTTTCTTCTTTCCACTTTACCAGAAGGTGTTTCTTTAAAGGAAATAAAAAAGAAATAATTTCTGTCTTCATCTACTAATGAATTCAATAAACTTTCTTACTGATGCAAACTTATCTTCCTTGGTCAGGATCGTCTTTATTTAAACTACATGATATTCTTAACCTTACACATTAGTAAACTCTACCATTTGAAGATTGGGTCTATACATAAATTCTGAAGACAAAATTATTGTCCTTAGGATTTCTCTGAGTGCATTTTTTAACCTTGGGGGTAAGTTGGACCAGTGTCAGTAACCTCACCGAGTAGAAAGCCTGTGAGTCTCCAATCTCATTCTTTCTTAGAAATACACAATATGTAGGAAGCTACCAGTTCTCTGTCTTCAAATTATTTGAAGCCTGGAAATTCTGAAATATCTCAACTAAGACCCTCAAAATAAAGTTAATTGGAAATTTCACATTTTATGATTACTCGGCTTCTCACATTTACCTTCCCGTAATTTCTTCCCATTACTGTATTCTGCTCAACTGCTATGCAGCGTAAGAGATATTTTCCAATGTTTTCTAGCACAATGAAATCATATCAAACAAAATTATGTGGTGTCCGTCAGATGAACAAGAGAAGAACTGTCAAGCCATGGTGATGCCAATTTGACTGAAAGGACACCTCTAGGTTTTTGCCTTGGCCAACCCTGCCCAGTGATCAGTACTAAAAATCTGGTTTTTGTAGGGTCAACCCCATCACCACATCTTTCAGCCAATAACAACCCAAATGATATTATTTCATACTCTGCTAGCATGTGGGGTGGGTAAGGGCTGGAGTTACTCTGTGCCCCTAAGACTACCTTCTGTTCCCTGGTGGGTTCCTGGGTTACCCATGTCTACCAAGTAGCATTTCTCAGTATCCTTCCTGATTTGAGCTCCAGTTTTCCTAGGACCTGAGCCCTGGTCTCTAAGCCATTTGCTTGGGACTCCTGCTGGGTAAACCTTACCCTCTGTACCCCAAATTCTTGACTGAAGCCCTATTTCAATGTGACTAAATTTTCCTATAGTCAAGTTTCCATGACCTGCCTGGCACCAAATATTAACCATAGTTCAAAGACTTCACTTTAGTTCATATGTCCTATTATATATGTACCAGCTACTCTTGAGAGGATGGGGGCAGTCTTCTACTGTTCACTGTTGAAGTTCCAACATGCCACATTGGAAAGCCCTGAAACACACGTTGCTGGGTAAGGACCCTTAGAGCATGTACTGCGTACATATTGACTGCTGTTCAAAAACACTTACCTCTTAAAATATTTATTACCTAACAAAGTTAACCAAGTCCCTGAGGCCTAGGATATTGTTCATAATCTAAGATGACCATTCTTATTCTGAAGAGATGTGTTTTCATATTTAATAATACTAACTTGAGATAAATACAAATATAAGATTCTTTATCTGGTTGGGTGGTGAGCGAAACCTTCATTCCTGAAAGGTCTGAATCATGGTGGTCCTGTTGTGTTACCTTCTCAATCTCCTTAAACAATTATTTATATTAAATTCTCTCTGATAAGCCCTGGCCAGGTAGTTCAGTTGGTTAGAGCATCATCCTGATGCACCAGGTTGTGGATTCGATCCCCAGTCAGAGCACATACAATAATCAACAGATGAATGAATGCGTGATTGAGTGGAACAATGAATCCCCCTCCCCCTACCCCTTCCTCTCAAATCAATAAAAAATATTTATAAATAAATTCTCTCTGATAAAGAACTACTTTCTTGATGGATGTTAACTAAACTTATTGTGGTAATTGTACTGAAATGTACGTATATCAACTAATTATGCTGTATACCTTAAATCTATACAGTGCTGTTTGTTGATTATGTCTCAATAAAACTGATAAAAACTGCTTTTCTGACTGGACTCTGAAGTTACATTTTAATAAAGAGAGTCTGTCTAAACAATTTGATTTAACAAGGACACTGGTATTATAATTAAAAAATTGTTAACTGTACAGGCCACTGTTTCTATTACATAGGTTTATCATGTAGTTATTAATCAAAAATCCTGTACCTATCCTTACAGAGTCTCAACTAATTACAGAGTCCTGCTATTTAAGCAGGACAGTATCCAGTGGGACTAGCAGAACCAGTTTTTAGTACTCGTGTGGAATTCTACTAAACAGCAAAAGTTTGTTTCTCTGAATATTTTGCCTTATGGCTAGAGGCTTTAAAGCTTTGCACCCTGACTTTGATGTTTATGATGTCTTGATATTTTGTTTGGATGTGGAGAAGTAATGTTGTTACAGTCAGCTTTACAGGGGAAAAGGCTTGAGTGAGCTTAACTAAATCAGGCCCGTCCAATATTTACCATCTAGATTGCATTGTGAGAGTAGGAATTAGGGAAAGAGCTCATTTTGTCATTATAAGCATGCATTTCAATGTTGTGATTCCTGGACTTCATATTCTGGCACTGGTATTTACAAATCATAGACCTTTTGAATAAGTTACTTAAACTCTTGTGAGTCTCAGTTTTCTATATAATAGGGATAACAACCACCTCATGGAATTATTATGGAAATAAAAGGAGTTAATACCTATAAAGCCCTTAGAAAAATTCTCACCATGGAGTAGGTACTGAAGGAACAGTATTATGTTCATCTTCCAATAAATATGCTTACTGGTTAAATAACCTAGTTGTCCCAAAGATGAATATGAGCGTCACAATAAGTGGTTGGAGTAGATGATCATTAATGTGGTCTAGCAAGGGGTAGAGAACAGCTCAGGTTGCTATCCTAGGCCTGCAAAACTAAATTCCAGACAGCAGGAATAATGGTGAGAGTGTGCCACAAAGGACATGACTAATCTAATCCTGTGAACTTGAGGTCCAATAATACACAGCAATAGCTTTGTGAAAGTAAGTGAGAAGGACCAGATGAGTGCCCCAAAGGTTTGATATAGGCCATCCCTAAAGCCTGCAGCTGTGTCACCCTAATCATGGTGCACCCTATCCAAGCTGTGTCACTGTATGACAAATAGAAACAAGTTATCCCAAAAGAAATAAATTCACTCTCAAAGCAGCTAAAAGGATATTTCTTTTTTTGAAGGATACTTTTGAACTAGGTTGTCCCACAGAAAGCCACGCCAAAGGAGGAAGGGCTCTTGAGTGGTCACGTTGCTCCTCAGTGTCTCACAATAAAAACCCAACACCATCCTATCTCAACACTAAGAGGTCTTTCCAGCCTAGTACCAGTTAGAAAAGGAAGGAATTATTGTTAATTGGTATAAATATTGGATGTGACCTCGGAAAAGGAAGGATTTGGTAGTGTTCTGAAAATAGCTTTGCCCTTCAGGATTTTAGCAAGGACAAAAAATCATGTAAGTTTTTAAATTAACTTTCCCTAATTCAGAATAAATTGCATCAGGAGAAATGCCTGAAAAGCATAAATAAATGGGCGCAAAGGCTAGCTGAACTATGACCAAACTGTGACCCCTTTGGAAGAAGAACTCTCACTGAAAGTTTTGATCGAAAGAGCCTCTGTAAGGTTTTGTCAAGTAAGAAATCTGAAGGTGAGACTAGAAAACAAAGTGGCACCAAAATGCATCTTGATAGATTGAAAGAGTCGTAAAAATAAAAGCAAGTGGGGTATTGCCAATAAGTACAGGATAAGATACTCAACGTCACAGTCATTAGGGAAATGCAAGTCAAACACTGGAATAACTACTATTAAAAACAGGGAGGCTTGGCTTGGGGCGGTGAACACACAATGCAATATACAGATGATGTATTATAGAATCGTACCCCTGAAAACTATATAGATTTTTAACCAGTGTCCCCCCAATTCAATTTTAAAATAGCAAAAAATAGGAAATAGCAAGTGTTGGCAAGGATGTGGAGAAATTAAAACTCTTGTGCCCTGTTGGTGGGAATGTAAAATGGTACAGCTGCTATGGAAAACAGTATGATGGTTCCTCAAAAATATTAAAAACAGAGTTAGCATATGGTTCAACAATAGCACTTCTGGGTCCACAAGGCTTGAAATCAGCAGCATTACTCCCAAGAGCTTGGGAGGCAACTATTTTCTTCCCCTTTGTATCCTCTACTATTAGTACAGTACCAGGTGTATAGTAGGTGCTCATTAAAATTTCCTTTATGTTGTTATGAATTTTATAAAAAGCATAAGTTGTTATAAGAAACATAAGCTTCCTCATCTTAAATCAGAGGAAAGAAACCTCTCTCTCATTCCCAGATTCATTGTAAGGTTCAAATGAGATAATACACAAGAAATCACTTTGGAAGCTGTGGAGCTCCATGTAAATGTAAGGCAATCTTGTTTTTATATTTATTGTGCTCTCGCACTGTGAAAACATCAGTATTGAGGTTGCTTCTGATCAGGGGTTTAATCATTTCTAGTTAAAGCCATAGCGGAGGTTCAGAACCTAAACAGCATCCATTTGAAGGTGAATGCTTCCCCCTGGTGGAAGTAGAAGGGCAGGGGCAAGTGTAGGTAACAACGTGGGATTGCCCCAGGGGATGCTGACTGAAGAGCAGAAACATCAATGCTGAGAACGCCCCCGATGGGATCAAGCCCACAACCTAGGCATGTGCCCTGACCGGGAATCGAACCCCGATCTCCTGGATCCTAGGTCGATGCTCAGCCGCTGAGCCACGCCCGGCCCGGCAAAGGATATTTTTATATCATTAACCACATAATGTACTTCCCTCCTGAACTGGCCTAGCAACATTTCTATGGGAAACTGATCATTCATCCCCTCACTCCATTCTCATGTTTCTCTCCACCCGTGTCCCCTCCCACGTCCCTTCCCTCTCCCATCTGCTGTCCCTTTTCTCTCTTCACCCTTCATCCCCTCCTCCTCCATCTCCCCTTACCTCCTTCCCCATTCTCTCATCTCCACTCCCACTCCACACCCACATACCTAATATATGCCCTTCAAGGCAGAATCTGTATTCTGTAGATCCCCAATGCTTCATCCAGCTTTATGTAATCTAATTCTTCAGCTAAAATTCTTCTTTTGGGAGTCATGCCATCCCCTTGCCCCTCCCCACACTCATCATCCAAGAACATCCACTTCACTCCCATTTCCTGCCTTCATTTAAGGCCATAATCTAGCAGTTCCTAACCTCCTGCTCCAGTGGCTTTCAGGCCAGTGCATATCTGACCCCTATGCCAGTGACTGTTGGGCCCAGTTCCCATGGCTATTGACTAAACTTTGTCAAGATTTGGGTTTGTGCCCGGCCAGACGTGGCTCAGCGGTTGAGCATCAACCTAAGATCCAGGAGATCACAGTTCAATTCCCGGTCAAGGCACAGGCCCCATTGCAGGCTCGATCCCCAGCTGGGGGTGTCCAATGATGACTTTCTCATCACTGATGTTTCTATCTCTCTCTCTCGCTCTCCCTTCCTCTCTCTGAAATCAATAAAGATATATTAAAAAAAAAAAAGATTTGGGTTTGTGCCTACTTGAAAACTCTAAACTTGCTTCTGCTGTTCAACAATTATTGTCCCACTTTGCTTCGCCTCCATCAACCTCCTGCTCACACTCTGCTTGCTCCGCGACCACATAAAGATGCCCAGTAACTCAAACGTGTCTCCTTTCTCGGTGTATCTGTCCCTCAGGCCTTACTTCCTTCTTTGTACATGACCTTATGGTTCATTACTTCAACCATTTTTTTTTTCAAGGACACCAGAAACTTCTTTGCTACCTTTCCCTTCTTCCTGAACCTGCCTTCAACCCCCAAAACACACATCGGCCCGATCACCATCTCTATTCCTGCCCCACGATCCCTTCTAAAGAGGCTTCTGAACGTTATTACAAGTGCAAGCTGGGCCCTCAGTTATTCCTGACGGTCCCTTCCCTCGGGGCTAGTCGGGTGTTTGTCCCAGTTCAGTGCTTACTCTGACCACCCACACCTCCCATCATCATTTTCCTCTGAGGCGTTCCGCCAATCCCTCACACCCGGCGGGCCAGAAACTAAACTCTGTGTCGTTCTCCCCCTATATTCCCCAGCTGTGAATATCTGGGACCCCAGCATCTGAAATCAATGACCTACGAGTCATCCCCAACTCCTCCTCCTTCTTCATTCTCCGAGTTCAATCAGTCACCATCCCGGCCCGGCTTCCTCTTGCTTCCCTCCCGTTGCCTTTACCCTCCCCCGCTGGCCTAGCCTTGGCTTGCGACTCACTTCTCTTTCCATTTCAACCCGATGCGTTGTCTTCCGCTTTTCCTTAGGATTCATCCCAAACTCTTTAGCACGGAAGGCTAAACATGATCCAAGCCCCTGTCTGGTCCTAACCATACATTCCTTAAAAATTGTAACTATGTCTTTGTCACCTCTGTATCTATTTAACGTCGTGTCTTCATTTTTGCATTCAGCATTGAGCGCCGGACACAGTGCCTATGCATGTTAGATACAGAAATCAGTCAATAGTTACGTTATTGTTCAAGGTAATCAGTAAATGTTATAACCCTGGTAAGACCAGAGAAGTTACCAGGATTGTATTTTTCTAAATAACATTTTTTTTTTTTTGCTCCAGTGGGATAAAATATGTTTCTGTTCTTAATGGTTCTTTATATACTCTGGTAATTAAGACTCTGCTGTGGCTGAGGGTACCCTATTACAGTCTTACCTAACTTTCTAAAACTTTATAATATCCTCTTCCAGATAATGATGGTATATTCCTCGGATCAAGATGAAAGTAAAGGATTACTCACTGGAAATTAGAAGTTGAAATAATGAACTTAATATAGAATGAACCTTATTATATTTAAGATAACAAACACCCTGAAGCAACAGCCAGAGAGATGCTAGACATTAATTTTTTTAAATCATCCAATTATACGTAATTTCATGCCAATCTCAATGATGCCATTTTTCTTTTGGCTTGCATACCTCAAATAGAAGCATCCTAACCATTGCGTATAAAAGCCCAACGAAACCACCCGTGCACAATACTCTGCCCTCCTTTGCCGTTACAGCTACCCACAGGCGAGGTGAACGTTTCGCACACGGCCATGTCTCTCCGATTCTCTAGTGGGTCCAGGAGTATTTGCTTGCGCTCTGGACCTGGATCCCTCAGGCCCTCCAGTGGAGGCCCAGGCTTCGCAGGCAGCAGCGCCTGTGGCAGCTCTGCGGCTGGAGGCGGACTTTCCTGTGCCTTGGGAGGGAGCTTGGGCAGTGTTCCTGGTGGGAGCCATGCCGGTGGGGCCTTTGGAAATGCTGCTTGTGCCAGCTTTGCTGGAAGTGAAGGGGGCCTCCTCTCTGGGAATGAGAAGGTGACCATGCAGAATCTTAATGACCGCCTGGCGTCCTACCTGGACAACGTGCGTGCTCTGGAGGAGGCCAATGCTGAACTAGAGAGGAAAATCAAGGGCTGGTATGAGAAATATGGGCCTGGATCTTGCCGTGGACTTGATCACGACTACAGTAGATATCACCTAACAATCGAAGATCTTAAGAACAAGGTGAGAAATGACAAATTTGGAACTATTCCAACGACTTAAAACTAAGAATTACCTTGCAAAAGACATAGAACTACAACAGGAAATGCTTCGTAACTGTTATCTGTAATTTACATCACATTTATTTTTTATTTATTTTTATAAATAATTCTTCCTGTTAGTCAAAAATAGGCACTTTGGTTCATGAAGTTCAATGTAGCTTAAATGTTAATAATTCCATCATTGTTTATTTTGAAATATGTTCACTGATAAGAAAGTATTGTGTTCTAATGTTGTATATGAGAGAAAAAGTAAACCACAGCTGTAATTTTTAAAAATTAAATTTTAAACATTTTGGTTGTTACTTGAGGGAGTCAGATTGTTGTGCAAAAGCTCACTTGTGTAATATTTCTTATCTCCTGAAATAATAAATTATAAAAGCGACTTATTTGTTGCTTTCTCCCTTTTGATTTCTTCTAGGTTATCTCTTCCACCACCGCTAACGCTAATGTCATTCTGCAGATCGACAATGCCAGACTGGCTGCTGACGATTTCCGGCTAAAGTAAGTGATAGAAAATAATCGCACCCCAGAAAAAGTTTCCTATCTGTTTACTTCACTAAATAAAAATGTCAATGTCATCCCAACTAAAATAAAGTATAACCTAAGAGATTAAAGGAAGTAATGCATGTTATAATACTATAATATGATACAAAGCATGTTACAATATTTCAATCAGCTATACTTATAATTTATGCATATTTATTACCTTGTTGGGACAAAATATCACTGTATTTCTATGCCTGTCTAGAGTAGAGCCAAAACAAAGATGTTTGTAAATATTTGTTAACTAAGTAAAAATATTAACTAAAATGGTATGTTTTACTTAATGGGGTTATACCACCGGGACTTGCGTGATTACATATCTGCAGATGACCCCGCACAGAGTTGGGTGAGAGGGGTGAAGAAGGCTTTCTCTGTATACTTTCATAATATTTAGAGTCCTGATTCCATTTCTAACTTTCAGTTAGGAGCGATCGAAGTTTTATCCACCTCTTGAGTGGTCTCACTCGTGCTGATGTTCACTTAACGCCTCTCCAGGTATGAAAATGAGCTGGCCCTTCACCAAAACACAGAGGCCGACATCAACGGGCTAAGGCGGGTGCTGGATGAGCTGACGCTCTGCAGGACCGACCAGGAGCTGCGGTACGAGGCCCTGAGTGAGGAGATGACCTACCTCAGGAAGAACCATGAGGAGGTGGGAGAGGCTGCCCTTCTAGTCACAGCACACTTCTGTACATTTTAAATACTTTCAGGGGACAATTAGGTTATAACAGTAATTCATGCTCATTATAATAAGTCAAGCAATGCCCAGGCGTATGAAGAAAGAATTTCATTTCTCCTGCTCTGCCCTTCTGATCTCATCCCCCAAGCTAATGAATGTTAGTAATTTGACCTGCATCCTTCCATTTTCTAGACTGATAGAATATTCTAGTCCTTTGGAGATACTACATTACTTTTGCATTAATGCAACCGTCTGTCTTTCCACTGCATTATTTCTTGTGTTCACATAGGCTTATCTTGAGGTCATTCTTCTCACATCAGGAAAGGAAACAGTCCCAGAAGAGAAGAAATAGCAACCCCAGCAGCCCAGTCAGCCGTGGGCCTGTAGGGTAGGGTCAGGATCACAGCAGGATTCATTGTCCCGCTTAAAGACACACAAACCAAAAGAAGGTACCTCTGAATGCACTGGGGATGGGAACAAAGAGCCACTTACATTTCAACATCCCCTGAGAGTGTCATATTTACCACACTCACCAGTGACCAGTGTCCCTAAGATGACATCACGCAATTCAGTTTTCTTTTTTTATATATTCTCACCTGAAGATATTTTTTCCATTGCTTTTCAGAGAGACTGGAAGGGGGGGAGAGGGGGGGAGGGAAGGAGGGAGGGAAGGAGGGAGGGAGAGAGAGAGGGAGAGGGAGGGAGGGAGGGAGGGAGGGAGGGAGGGAGGGAGGGAGGGAGGGAGGGAGGGAGAGAAACATCGGTGTGAGAGAGACACATCTATTGGCTGCCTCCCACTCACGCTGGGTGAGGCTGAGCCTGCAACAGAGGTACATGCACCTTGGCTGGAGTCGAAACCAGGACCCTTCAGTCCGTGGGTCGAAGCTCTAACTACTAAACAGGCAAGGGCTCAATTTTCTTTTCTAAAAAAAATTATACTTATTGATTTTGAGAGAGAAAGAGAGAGAGAATTGCTGTTCCACTTATTTATGCATTCCTTGGTTGATTCTTGTATGTGCCCTGACTGGGGAGGGAACCCCCAACCTTGGTGTATCGGGGGGACTCTCTAACCAACTGAACTACCTGGCCAGGACCCAAGTAATTCAATTTTTAAACTATTTTTAGCAAGAAGAATTTTTCTTCACATGAATCTTACCCAACCCCCCCCCAAAAATATGGAGATAACTTAAAGTTATCAGTGGTCTCCTTGGACAATGTAAGTCTTTTGCTCTTGGTGGACACTGGAAAGCCACTGATCTAAGGTCATAAAAAGATGATTTATAAAAGAGAAAGAGAGCAATCCATCAAAAGCAATTACTAATGAAAACAGTCAGCTACCTAAAGAACTAAGTTCGGGTTGCTGGTAGGCTCGTTTGTCCAGAAATCTATTCTTTGACTAGGTCAGACCATTTAATGATTCAACCTAGTAGAACGTATCCTGGGACACAGCAGCCACCGAGCGTAGTTACTCAGAGCAGACACTCCGGGACCAGAGGATGTACCATGTTCAGGTCCCGGAATGTTCAAATCCCAGCCCTTTCCGGTGCTAAGAATCTTGGGCGATTACTTTAACCTCTCTGTGCCTCAGTTTCCTAATCTGCCAAACAAGTCTAATAACAGCGCATACCACACCTAGAGGTTGAAGTAACTGAATGAGCTAATGCATGTTCACTGCTTAGGCCAGAGCCTGGCATTCACGAGCACTCAACAAATGCTGTCTCTTGTCCCTCGCAGGGCAGTTCCAGGTGGCCAGGGATTTTTTTTTTATTAGTTTTTTAGTTTTTTCCACTGCCCCATTCCCATCCACGAGGACGCTCCCCAGCATTCAGTCGATAGTCATGGGCCTAATAACCCTCCGGCTCTGTATTCCCTTCCCGTTCAAAAGGACAAAAAGCATCTCTCTGCAGAAGCTGGCCTTTCGTTACGGTGGGGGCTGCTCCTGTTTCCGTTAACGGGTAACTCGGTAGCTGATTGGCATGACTGTGGGCCGAGTAAGTCCATTAAAAAAAAAAAAAAAAAGAATTAGACACTGGAATTTCAGCCGCGGCCTTCGGGACAGAGGGAAGCTCCCCGAGGCCGCGAGCGGCCCTGACGCCGGGCGCCTCCGCAGGAGATGAGGGCCCTGCAGTGCGCGGCCGGCGGCACCGTGAGCGTGGAGATGAACGCGGCGCCCGGGGTGGACCTCACGCTGCTGCTCAACAACATGCGGGCCGAGTACGAGGCGCTGGCCGAGCACAACCGCCGGGACGCCGAGGCCTGGTTCCACGAGAAGGTGAGGGCCCCCGACCAGCGACCAGCGCTGCGGACACCACCCGGAGGCGGGGAGGGAGGCAGGGGGGAGGGGGAGGGGGGAGGGGGGGAGGGAGGGGAAAGGGGAAGGGAAGGGAGGGGAGGGAGGAGGAGAAGGGGGAGGGGAAGGGAGGGGAGGGAGAAAGGGGGAGGGGGAGGAGGAGAGGGGAAGGGAGGGGAGGGGGAGGGGGAGGGGAGAGGGGAGGGGAAGGGGAGGGAGGGGAGAGGGGGAGGGGAAGGGGAGGGAGGAGGAGAAGGGGGAGGGAAAGGGAGGGGAGGGAGAAAGGGGGAGGGGAGGGGGAAGGGGGAGGGGAGGGGAAGGGGGAGAAGGAGGAAGGGAGGGGAAGGGAGGGAAGGGGGAGAAGGGAGGGGAGGGGAGGGGGAGAAGGGGAGGGGAGAGGCGGGAGGGGGGGGAAAGGGTGGGGGGGACAGCCAGCTAACCCCCTTGCGCCCCGCCTCCCAGAGCGCCACCCTGCAGCAGCAGATCTCGGACGACGCGGGCGCGGCCACCTCGGCCCGCAGCGAGCTGACGGAGCTGAAGCGCAGCCTGCAGACCGTGGAGATCGAGCTGCAGTCCCTCCTGGCCACGGTAGGTGAGGCGCGGGCCAGCCTGGAGTCCGTGCTTCTAACCAGCCTCCTGGAAGCCCTCTCTTACCTACACAAATACGTCCGGGAGAGGGTAGGAAGGACAGGCACTGACACACACGCTCAGAACGACAGACAAGGCACAGAGAGCTTTCGTTCCTCCCTGAGGTCCCTGAGGATGTCTTTCCTGGCGGGTGCCCGGTGCCCGTTTCATGCAAGAGCTCCTTCCTTGGGTAGCTCATCTCAGCCCTGGGCAGCAAGCAGCCGGCAGTTTTGCTCCACCTGAAAATTAGGTGGCCGGCTTACCTCAGGGGACCACCCAAAGCAGGCCTAGTGTCCTGGGCATCACCTAGTGTTGATGGGAACCTGTTCAAAGCCACGTTGTGCTTTTCGTGGGGCAGAGGAAAGGAGGGTACATCTCCGATGTGTCTGAGCACCCTGGGCCTCTTCATCGCCACCGTGTCCAGGACAGAGGTCCCTGGAGACAACCCAGCACTAAAAACAGCTTCCCTTCTGGAGTGTCCGCTGGCAGCACCCAGAAGACTTGATTTTGAGAATTCTGGCACACACGTGGCCCAGGGTGTCCTGTCAGCATCAGAGGTTTCATGCTCCGTGAGGTTATAACACAAAGAAAGGGCCACTGTTATACAAAGCTGTGCGGTAAGCCAAGAAAAGAAAAGGCAACGACTCAGAACAATAGGAAGGTTATTTTTATTTAGCCACCCTAAAAAGGCACGGTGCTTTCTTATACAGTATTTAGATTGGAGATTTATTTTGCCACTGATTAACCCCAACTTAACCAGCATGCCCCTTTGTACACTCGTCACCGCTGGTAGCTGGTACCCGAGACCCTCCCGGCCACTTTGAACTCCTAGAACCCTCCTCTCTTCCCCATTCCCTTCTTGCCTACAACTAGACCCCTGAGGACCTTCCCTGCTGCTGTACCCTGACTCTGAATCCCCCTTCTCATTTTTGAGCTATGTTGAAGGAAATCAATTCCTGGTTTCCCAGGTCAGAATTTAAGCATTTTCACATTGAAACAATGATGTTAGAAAGTAGTTAGATTCTATGCAGCCAGTATAGTACTATAGTTGGGCTCATGAAATAATCCACAGTAAAAAACCCTTTTTAACATACATCATAAATGAATCATAGAATAACAGTGGCATAGAACCTCACTTCCAGACCTGAGATTCTTTTGTCATAGATGAATTCTAAGCAGTCTTCTGTAGTTTAGCACACAAATCGTGTGTAAGTCAGGAGCTGTCTAAATGGATAAAGGTTCCCTATGCTTCCTGTAGTTTACCGACTTCTAAATTCATTCTGAAGTCCTTCCACATCTAGAGCCAACCTTTACAGCAGAAGGCTGTGGGATAGAGATGCTGTCCCCTCTGATTTAACAGAGCGTTAGTAACCTTAAAAAAGAATAGCATATGAGGACACATCAAGGAAATTAAAGTTTTGAACAGCCAAGGACACACCTCACGGACACTTTGCCACTCCTTGCCTCACCCTCCCCATTACCATCCTGGTCACCTTCCACTCCTTTGTCCCTGGAGAGTCCAGTATCACCTACGTAACGCACCTTCAGCCTGTTAGACCCAATGTCTATCTGTAACGACGAATATTTTAAAACTCCATCTTTACAATCTTAGAATGAAGCCAATAGTTAATATATTTAGCAGTACACACAAAAATTTTAAACCAGTGCAATGCCATAACTTCAATAAAAAAGAGAAATGAATGTATTTTAAAATAAAATGTATTTAATATGTGAATACTTGGGCCCAATTAGCCTAGAATATGCAATGAAAGAGACAGAGGCTTACCCAAAGAGACAGAGATTTCTTTGATAAATAAGTTTTATTTTAAACAATCAGGAATTGCTCCACACAGGAAAAGGGAAATGAAAGAGTGGAGTGGGGGTGGGCGCTCAGATAATAATTAATACCAGGAGAAATAATAGGCACCCAGATGTATTTATATATGATAAGGGAAAGAGGAAAATTACTTTAATTAAAGTAGGGATCACATAACAAGACAAATTACAGACTATGAGAAGTAGAAACGAGGAGGTGTAATAGTCATAAAAGTAGTGTTGAAATAATGGCCTGCACTGTGTTATTAAGTATACCTCTTGCCTTGAAATCCCCACTCCTATTTCTGTGAAGGTATTATTTCAATCTCTGCTTTAAAAAAGGCCTTTGATTGACAATAGAGCACCCGGGACAGGTTCGAAAAGGGAACACAGCACAGAGGCCTTGGAACAGTGGTGGAGTAGATCTCTGGGGACAGTGGCAGAATAAGACTGAAAAACAATAGGCAGCCCCAAAATAAATATGTAATATCAAAATATTTCCAACATTGATTTCTTATTGTGCTGCCCCCCAAAAGTGTTTTAATACATAGGTTGGTCATAATAGGAAATATCACCTAAATATCATGAATGTCCATTGGAACAGTGAAAAGTCTTAGGGCAAAAAGTTCATTCATCCCAAGTGGGGTCATCTAGCGTGCCTCCCCCTCCCCCACCTCCAGATAGTGGGGTCATCTAGCATGCCTCCCCCTCCCCCACCTCCAGTTAGTGGGGTCATCTAGCATGCCTCCCTCTCCCCCACCTCCAGTTAGTGGGGTCATCTAGCATGCCTCCCTCTCCCCCACCTCCAGTTAGTGGGGTCATCTAGCATGCCTCCCTCTCCCCCACCTCCAGTTAACACCAGTCACTTCCCCTTCCTCTCCACCTCCCATTTCATTGTGACAAGCCCCACAAGTTTCCAAAGCTCACCTATGGAGCAATATTGCCTTTTGCTGGGAAACACTGGCCTAGGTGGCCCTCCAAGGGGCTTCACCCCTTGCTCTGACATCTTTTATATCCCCAGAAACAGTCCCTGGAGTGCTCCCTAACCGAGACTGAAGGCAACTACTGCGCGCAGCTCGCCCAGATCCAGGCTCAGATCGGGGCCCTGGAGGAGCAGCTGCACCAGGTCAGAACCGAGACCGAGGGCCAGAAGCTGGAATACGAGCAGCTCCTGGACATCAAGGTCCACCTGGAAAAAGAAATCGAGACCTACTGCCGCCTGATAGATGGAGATGGAGAGTAAGATTTGAAACACCATTTTTCTCTCCGCGGCCACAACCACACAGCCCATTCGCCGTCCATGCCTCCAGGCCTTTTCTTCTTTATTCCCTCAGCAGAGAAGCATGTTCATCTCTTGCCTTTGCAGTCATCTCTTCCATATTTTGTACACCACAGCCTCTTCCTCATCTGCCTTGGGTGACCCCAGTTGTCCCTTCAGAAGCCCCCCGTTATGGTCCATGTTAATTACTGTGGGTTTCAAGATTCTCCCTACCCACCCTCCAGGTTTTATCCATCTTTCAGTTCATTCCTAATGTCACTGCTGCCTTGAAATAAACACTCTCTGCACAAACCCCCAAGTTATTTATATATATTTCCCCTTCAAGCTTTAAATTTGCGGGTTTAAAAAATCAAATGGAAACAAGGTTGTTTTATATTCTCTCTTTAAATAGCATTTAATTACTTTCAGCTCCTGTCCCCCAAAATTCTATTTTCTTTCTAAAAAACTAAGATTTGCTTTTGGCATGCAGAGTTCACTTGAGATTATGTTCATCTATCAATTCACTAAGTATTTCTGAAATGATAAACAGAAATATTAAAAAATAAACTGTGGTGTTGTTTGTTTGTTTTACAGCTCATGCTCCAAATCAAAGGGCTTTGGACCAGGAAGCTCAGGGAATTCATCTAAAGGTAACAAAACCTAGTTCTGTTTCTATTGCAGCAAATACTTTTGCATTAATGGCAATCGTACACTATGGCAGCAGTCTGTATTTTAAAATTTTAAACTAAAGTGCTTAGCTTGGAACTTAAGATATTATTTTGAATGGATAAAACTGTTCCAAACTATTATTACAAATCTATATTTACTCCCTCACCAAAAGTGTACATAATATTACAACCAGCAGTTGAATTCTTTGTCATGTAATCATGTATTCACATATGTTTTATTTCTAGATTTACCCAAAACCACACTGGTAAAGACGGTGGTTGAAGAGATAGATCAACGTGGTAAAGTCCTTTCATCGAGGATTCAGTCCATTGAAGAAAAAACATCGAAAATGACCAATGGCAAGGCAGAACAAAGGGTTCCTTTCTAGCTGAGATTTTTGAGAAAAGAATAATTTGGGGAAAGATCCTGCACAACTGCATTATTCTAAATATTAAAACGATAATAAAAATACTTTCTGCCCTTAAAGATAAGTTTCTTGGGGGGGGGGGACAATTTCTTAATTACCTTTTACAGGGAAAGGGGTGTTTATTTTCAAATAAATAAAAAAGTTGATGTGCACTCATTTCCATTCCTTCATGACTAATAAATAATGATTTGTGATTTACTTTTTTCCTATGTCTGACTCATAGGGAGACATTTATGGAATATATTTTAATTGCCTTTCACTCTAGTTTTGAATAATAGTCAATACCACATGGTATTTAAATATTAAACATTCAGTAGGTGTAATCTTCAAATCTCACCATTTTTACATGGGCAAATAATCTGGAAAATTTCAGAAATTCTCCAGTGACTGAAAAGTCTCACCTCTAGATGGCACATTTCTGGTGTTTTACCAATGCTCTTATCTCAAACTCTTCTGGAGATCTAGATACTTTCTAGGATACCACTCCCCCTATAATTAGGATTAGCTCTGGAAAGCTCTGCAGCAATGAGCCTCGTGTTAATGGCTTTCCTTCTAAAGCAAAGGTCAGCAAACTTTTTTTTGTCAAGGCCCAGATAGTACATATTTCAAGCTATGGAGGCCATAAGGTTCCTATTTCAACCGCTCAGCTCAACCATTATAGCAGAAAGCAGCTATCGACCATAGATAAACAAGCGAGCATGACTGAGTTCCAATAGGACTTTATTTATAGACACAAATTGGAACTGCAAATAATTTTGACATACAAGGAAAGGAACTGTGGGTGGCCCTGTCTTTCTATGTCATTGTTTTCAGAAGTGGCTAATACAGGAATGTAACATAAGCAAATATATAACAGGGTTTCTTGATCATTCGTGTTTCTTAGAACACCGTTGCCTGCTTTCTGCGCTCGAACCAAGTTTGATTTGAATGGAAAGCCTGCCCTCTTGAGACCCCATTTCTTGGATTCTAAGCCTCCCTTTTTCCTTGTTCTTTTTCCCCTCTAGTGGTTTCCTGACAAAGTATACAAAGGAGGTAAATTTTTTTGAGACCTTTCTTGTCTGAAAATATTTTTGTTTCACCCTCACTCATGCTAAATTGTCAAAGCAGAGAATTTTAGGTTGGACGGTATTTTCAGCTAGAATTTTGAAGGCGTTCTTCACGGGAATTACGGCTCCAGGGCTGTTAAGAAGTCCAGAGCCGTTCTGATTTCCCCATCAAGGGCTATGTTCCTGTCTTTTCTTCTATCACTTCAAATATTCTCCTTTTCTCCATGGTTCTCTGAAATACCCTGCACAGGTGCTTTGCTGTGGTTCTTTTTTATTTATTCTACTGGTTCTTGATGGTCTCTCAATTTAGAAGCTCGGCCCTTAGTTCTAAGTAGTACTATAGAGTATGTTTACAAAATAATTTCTTCATCATTTCTCCCTTCTCTCTTTCTGGAAAATCTACTTACGGTTGATCTTTTTGGATTGAGCCTCCAGTTTTCTTTTATCCATCGTTTTGTCCTTTTGTTCTACTGTTGGGGGGATTTTTAAAGTTTCTTTTCCAACCTATCGAAAGTTAATTTTAGAAGCTGGCTTTTAATTCTCAGAGACCTTTATTGTGTTCTGCTGTGCGATTTTAATGATATTCTATTCACGTTTCAAATATGCAGTATTTTTGTTACTTCTAAGACTATTAATTAGAGGTGGTTTCCTTTTTAAAGTTTTCTTGAGCTTTCTTTACTGTCTCTCCCCTGGGTGCTATTTTTTGCTCCTTCCGGTGAACCTTTGTCTTTCATGCTGGAGTTTTTTTCAGTGTATGGTGGTCTTTGAAATTCTGTTTAACAGTAAGGTTTTAAATATCTGGAAGCTCTGGGTATGCATGTATGCCTTTCACTCCGAGGCGCTGGTGTGGTGAGCTTCCTTTGGTAGGAAACCCTCAAATATCTGTATCTGGAGGGACTTTTTCTAGGATTCTTCAGCTTCCCTAGAGAACTCAGCAACCAGAGCTGGCTACATCATTTGCAGGACCTAGTGCAAAATGAAATAGTTAGAACCCCTTATTCAAAAATCTAGAAAAAGTTCAGTTAGAGGCACTAAAACATAAATATTTTTCCTTAAAAATATTTTATTACATTGAATATATAATACATGCAGTAGCTATCCATGTAGAATAACATTAACTTATGAATTGCAAAAAATAACATTTTGATGCCATAATTTTATGGAATAAAATAAATTATGATGCTTTATTCATGTGATTTCTTGATTGAATAATAGATTTTTCTGGCCTTTCTGCAAATTCACTTCTTAGGTCATGAACATTTATATTTTCAGCAACTTCATTCTCAATCTATGTAATTGAAAGTGATGTCAGTCATTCTTGGCAAAGATTTCAAATAGTCTCAAATGGAGACAAAACATGGGCAAAGACAAAAGGGAGGGAAAGAGTACGAACATGAAAGAATGGACATGTGAGGGAAGCAGAACCTATGTCAAGAAGAGTCTTACATTTCAAATGAAAGGTTTTACACTGGAGGAGAGTGGAGAAAGGGAAGGAATACTAAGTATTGACAAATGGAGTTGCTTCACATAGTTAAACTACCGTTGAAAGACCTCCCGACATACAAGTACTGATGTCTCCATCTCAGAAATGGAAAACCAAAGCTCAGAGTGAGTGGGCTTTGCTTTGGTTCCACGACTAGAAAATGGCAGAACTGGGATAGGAGCGCTGATCTATCTGGTTCAAGAGCCCAAGTTCTTTCATGAATGACCATGTGCTTCAGGAATAACACCTTAGAACCCACCTGCTTAACGACCATGATGGAAACAAAAAAGACTTGAAGCCAGAAATCCAACTGAGGTCCTACTAACTGAGCTGAAAGAAAATGATAGTGACAAGGAAAACAGAAAAGAGGAAAATGCTTGAGGAGACACTGCAGAAGTAGATCCAATAGGACCTACCGACTGCTTGGATGCAGGCTGGTAGGAAATTACAGCCGTGAGAGGTTTCTGAGCAATCCTGAGCATGACTCACAGCAGTTCCACCAGCAACTAATGAGGAAAGGTACAAAAGATCAAATTTTGATGCCAAGGTAATTGTGAGGTGAGTTAGAAGTCAAGACAGAATATCCAAGTGGAAATGTCTGGAGGGCGTAGCGAGGTGTGGGTCTAGAAAGGGGAAAGGCCAGCGGTAAAGATGTACATGTAGAACACGCATCGGGAGCCAAGGAGGGATGAGATTGCCCAGGGAGAGTGGGTACAAAACAGAATCACTGAGCGCAAAACTGTAAGGAACGACAAATTTGAGACAGAGAGCCTATGAATGGAAGAAAGGAGAAGGGCAAGCGGAGGTGCAGAAGTGTTCTCAGGAAGCAATAGTAGAAAACTCAGTAAAACTGGATGTTCAGTATCAAATGTGTCTACGAGGGCCTGGGAGACTAAATACGAGAAGTGATGTGTGGATGAGCGATGTGGGGCCATTAGCAATCTTTGAGAGGTTACTTTCATAAAGTGGTGGGGCCAAAATTCAGGAGTGAGCAGGAAGTGAAGAGTGGAGGAAGTGAATCCAGAAATTTTTTTCTAGAAATAATGAAAGAAAGAAAACTATAAAAATATAAGAACTCTCAAACTACAAGAGAACATACAGGCCATTGTCTAGTCCCTTCATTTTACAGAGGAGGAGATTGAGGTCCAGACAGGTTAACCAATACCTTTATTCAACCTGGTTAGCAACAGAGCTCAGACAGAAAACCAGTAAAAATAGAACGTTAACTCAGGAGGGATGGGGATCAGAGAAGAGTCCATTTAATTCTTCAATTTTCTTTTAAGACCTGGCTACCTTCCTCTCTGGTGCCCTGAGCCCAGGGTCTTGAAAGTATTTTCAGTATATCTGAAAGAAAGGTTATATTATCCATAGAAAACCATATATATGATACCTCACTTGCTGGGAGGGAAGATGCAGTGTTGTTGGTTAATCAAGAGAAAGAGAAATTTGTCTATCGTACTTTTTTATTCTTATAGGAATTTTATACTTCTGAAGCTTGGAGACAGGAAGACTTACTCATGCTAAATTTGAAATGCATCACTATAATAACCTTGATAATACTCCTCCCTGTCTCATTTTGGAGATAACATATAACCCCAAGGTAACTATCCACCTACAGAAATGGACACAGTAGGGTAAAGACATTCATTAAAAAAAACAAAAAACACCCAATTATGAATAATTCATGATGAGCTGGCAAGCACCGTTTTGCTCTGGGTAGCAAGGTTCATCAAGAAACACCCCGATAACGTGTATATAAAGACAAACTGAACCCTTTGAGCAGGGCATTCACCGTCAGAGCTTCTTTCGGGGCACAAGCGCTCCAGTCTGGACAGCATGTCTGTGCGCTTTTCTTCGGCATCCAGGCGCCTGGGCTCCTGCGCGGGCGTGGGCTCTGTGCGGCTGTCTAGCGCGGGAGCTGGCTTCGGGGCTGCAAACGCATGCGGTGTGCCTGGCATTGGAAGCGGCTTCTCTTGCACCTTTGGGGGCAACTCATCTGCAGGAGGCTATGGCACAGGGCTGGGCGGGGGCAATGCTTCCTGTGCTGCCTTCATTGGGAATGAACACGGCCTCCTCTCGGGCAATGAGAAAGTGACCATGCAGAACCTCAACGACCGCCTGGCCTCCTACCTGGAGAATGTGCGAGCCCTAGAGGAGGCCAATGCGGACTTGGAGCAGAAGATCAAAGGGTGGTATGAGAAATTTGGGCCTGGCTCTTGCCGCGGCCTTGATCATGATTACAGCAGGTACTTCCCAATAATTGATGACCTTAAGAACCAGGTAAGAAACACAATGTCAGGAGGGTTAAGGCCCATAAGAGTATTTAGCCACATGCACACACTCACAAATACATAAGCAGCCACACGCAGGAACCAGGGCTTTGCTCTCAGCTTCTAATTCTAGGTACTTCATTATTAATGTAAAAATAATTTATATTAAAATCCTAATCTTTGAACATGTCTCATCTAGCACCTGGTATGAGGTATGCATGTTTATGCTTTTAATAATATCAAAAACTACCCAATGTCTCCAGCTATATATTTATAGGCTTTTCCATAGGAAGAGTTTTGCTTTGTTTTTATGGGTGGGGTGGAGAGTAAAAGAGGCCCTACTTAAATTTCCCACTTTCAAAAGAATCGTCTTATTATTGGAGACAGAATGCCAGGAATATTACTATTATTTCATAGGTGACTTTTTCAAGGAAACTTGAAGTTTTAAAAAGTATTTCCTCACTGTTCACTAATTCTCCATTTGTCAGATAATTTCTGCAACTACAAGTAATGCCAGTGTTGTCCTGCAAAATGATAACGCAAGACTAACAGCTGATGACTTTAAGCTAAAGTAAGTAGAGCTGAAGAGAAACCAAAAAAAAAAAAAAAGGTTATCTAAGCATGTCATTCTTTTATTTACGCTACTTGAGGTTGGCTTAATTCTTTGTTTCTATTAGTTTGTTTCAAACTAAATGTGTATTTAAATAACTAGCTGCATTATATATTTTACTTGGGAAATTTGGAAACTGACACATGAATGTCAGGATCATATGAAAGAGAAATTTGACTATTTCCATTCTCTGGCTTCAGAGAAATTAATTTGTTGCATTACAGGCGATCTCGCTGAAGTTTTGAGTATATTGTAATAGTTTGACCTCAAAGCTTAGTTTGAGCTTTATGATGACCTAAAAAGTGATGTGTCTACTGTGATAAAACCTTCCAATATTTTCTAAGGTTTGAAAATGAGCAGGCCCTTCACCAGAGCGTGGACGCAGACGTCAGCAGCCTGCGCAGGGTCCTGGATGAGCTGACCCTGTGCAGAACCGACCTAGAGATCCAGCTGGAGAACCTGAGCGAGGAGCTGGCGTACCTCAAAAAGAATCATGAGGAGGTAGACATTCTCCCTCCCCCTATTCCACAATCCGCCCAAATTTTAAACATGAATTGTAGATGCCAAATGTCATGTCTTAAATCAGTTTCAAGAAGGAACTTGTCCATTTCTCTATGCGGCTTAGATTGTTTAAAATGTTTCTATTCATACCCCTCTAAAGAAACTGAACCCTCAAAAAAAAAAAAAAAAAGTGTCTAACTATATGGATCACGTCTGTCTGGCTCTTTTAAAAATGTCAACAAATTTCTTGCAGGAGATGAAGGCCCTGCAGTGCGCGGCCGGCGGCAACGTGAGCGTGGAGATGAACGCGGCGCCCGGGGTGGACCTCACGGTGCTGCTCAACAACATGCGGGCCGAGTACGAGGACCTGGCCGAGCAGAACCGCCGGGACGCCGAGGCCTGGTTCAACGAGAAGGTGAGGCCACCCTAGGGTGCCCTTCCTTGGCCCTTGGGTGCCGATCCAGCATCACCCTAACACGGCTCCTCACTTTAGAGCGCCTCGCTGCAGCAGCAGATCTCTGACGATGCTGGCGCCACCACCTCGGCTCGGAATGAACTGACTGAGATGAAACGCACTCTACAAACCCTGGAGATTGAGCTTCAGTCCCTCTTAGCAATGGTAAGCACAAATTAAAATTTTTTAAAAAGATTTGCTTTAGAAGTTGAGAAAAAATTCAGACCGTTTTCTTGCACATGATAGTATTTTCGTTTTTATCCATTAATTACTATGCTTGAAATAAGACACAGTTGCATTTTGCACAGTAGAATCCTCTTTGCCTGAAAAGTATACCGAGGTGCTAATTATTATGAAACATTTGGAGAAATTAGCAAATACAATTATTTTGAGGTACTCGGAGAAGAAAATCGTTTTTACCCTGAATCTTCTCTCCCACGTTAAAAAGATCAGAAACCACTGTCCATGGAGTGTAGAAATATTAAATATTAAATATCGCACCCCTTCTAGCTTCTTCAGCTAGCATTCCTTTTGGCCACTTAATTAAGAGCACTTACAAGGTCCTTTTAAAGTGGCATAAACAGGAAGCAAAGTAGGGGCATGAAGGTTGCCTACAAAGCTGAACATGCTTGAGATAATAATAACCTTATTTATTAAGGGTTTACCCAGCACTTTCACCCACATGAGTCCACAATAACCCTGAGGCTTTGGCAGGGCAGACTTTATAATTCATGTCATTATTTCTGAAAGAAGAACCTGAGATTCAAAGAAGTTAAGCAGTTTTCCCAGAGTCTCACAGTTGGATACGAAGGAACCATATAACTTCTCTCCTAATTTTCTAACTCCCAAGTCTATACCTTTTTCCACATGGCTAACAAACCTCCAGATTTATTCACAAAAGAGGCTATGGATGGATGTAAAATTAGGACTTTATATAAAAATTCTTGCAGGTGAAAGGGTAAGACATTCTCATCTTCATTCCATGTAAAATTACTGCAAGTGTCGCTCTGTGGGACAAACCCTATATAAACCCATGTGGATTCACAAGCCAGTGAATTAAAGGATTTAGAGCCGAAAAAGGCCATTCTTTTCTTTGGGTCATTCTACTCCTAAAAAGCATATGCCGTTCACTATGGGATTATTTTTTAATAGAAGAGCTACAGTTCTCAAGAGGCAAGGTTGTTACATGATTAGAAATGAGGTAGCAAAGTTTAGGGGGACTTTTATTCTGGGGGAAAGTGGCCAGTTATGTCAGATTCTACAAGCACAGGCCATATTAGGGGGCGGGGATCTTTACACTGTGCCCTATGAGGAAACAGCTTCATCTTTGCTTACACTCCTGGGCATATGAGTAACATTCATCATCAAGTGTGCTATTCTCAAAGATAAAATAGTATGACATACAACAAAGGCAACAATTAGTATTGAACAAGTGGGGTCTTTGGGGTAAATATTGTTATTTGCATGACATAAGGATAACTCTCCTAAATATCTGTGTTTTGTCTTATTTTAAAACAATGCTGTGACATTTTCTACTAAACTGTCTACTGATCCACAGAAACACTCCCTGGAGTGCTCCCTGTCCGAGACCGAAGGCAACTACTGCGCGCAGCTTGCCCAGATCCAGGCTCAGATCGGGGCCCTGGAGGAGCAGCTGCACCAGGTCAGAACCGAGACCGAGGGCCAGAAGCTGGAATACGAGCAGCTCCTGGACATCAAGGTCCACCTGGAAAAAGAAATCGAGACCTACTGCCGCCTGATAGATGGAGAGGATGGGTAAGTACTGCTTCCATTGAGAAAGCAATTCCTTTTAAGGTTGTTAAAGATTTTTTAAATCAAGTACAAAGTATCTATGACCTACATCATGTATACCTAAACCCCTTCTGCTGTTATTTAAGAATCCAATGCTCTCCCACCTTAAATCAATATTTTTCAGTTTCCTCGGCAAAGCACAGAGTGAAATAATTAATACAAGCTCTCTATATTTTTACAGCTCTTGTGTGAAATCAAAGGGCTACAAAGGATCAGGAAATCCAGTAAAAGGTAAACAAAAGAGGTTTTGAGCATTCAGTGTTTACATGTATATGTTCCAAATGACAGGTTAATTATTTCCTCTTTATGAATTTGATAAATTCTGACAATTCATATGTGTCATTTTAGATTCATCTAAAGGCACCGTGGTTAAAACAATTGTTGAAGAAATAGATCCTCGTGGCAAAGTTCTCTCATCCAGAGTTCACACCATGGAAGAGAAATCCACCAAAGTCAACAACGTGAAGAGTGAACAGAGGGTGCCTTCCTGAGCCCCAAAAGAATGGCCTTGAAGTAAAATATCAAATTGAAGCTACATCTTATTTTTCTGCTTTTCTTCTAGTGAATTAAGACAAACTATTTTTAGAATAGTAATCTTTCTTTGGTTTTCTCTATGGTGGTGTTTCAATAAAAGTTTTTCCTGTTGCAAGTCATTTTCACTGGTTCTGGTCAATCTTTGCATTGTAAACATAACCCCTAATTGGAACTGAATTTTGTTTTTAATTTCTTCTGTTTAATTCAATGGCTTTCACAAGTTAGGAGTAAATTTAACAGGTAAACTAGTTGGAGCCTTTTTCACATTTCTGTAAAATTTTAAATTCTATAAATACTTATTAAGCACACACTAAGTGCTGGTAATGAGAATGAAACAGTTAACAAAAATCTAATCCCTCAGTGCAACATGCTTATAGAAGTGGAAATAAGGAACTGCCAAATCAGAAATATCCTAAAAATGAAGAAAACGATGTGAGGTAGGAGGGGAAAGAGAGAGATGTGAAGACTAGATAAGGCAAGTGGTCAATTCCACAATGTTAGGCCACAAAACAAGTCTTAACAAATTTAAGAAGGCTGATACCATAACAAGTATCTTTTTTGACCACAATAGTATGAAACTAGAAATCAATAATAGGAGGAAAATTGGAAAATTCAGAAATACATAGAAATTTACCAGCACATTCCTGAGCAACTAACGGGTCAAAGAAATCAAAAGGGAAATAGAAAAATACATTGAGACAAATGAAAATGAAATTTCAATATACCAAAATGTATGGGATGCCGCAAAAGCAGTATTAAGTAGGAACTTTATCGTGATAACTGCCTACCTTTAGAAAGATGAACTTAGGAGATCCAAGCTGATGGCAGAGTAGGTAGAAGCTACACTCACCCCCTCCCAGGACCAAACTGGATGACAGCTAAAATATAGAACAGTCAACCTGAATAGCCTACAGAAGACTAGCTGAACAGAAGTCTTATAACTGAGAATTTTCAGAAGAAGCCACCTCTAGACTAGTAAGAAGGGTGGAGACATGAAAAGGGCTGGCCCCGGTGCCATGGGCGGCGGCTGAGGCCCCAGGGGCCTATCTCAGCGGCAAAGGGGAGGCTGAGACCCCAGGGGGCCATCTCAGCGGCAAAGGTTCCCCCGAGGAGAGTGTGGCCTCGTCGGCTCCCCAGTTCACGGTACCAGAGCCAGGGAGAGGCGTCCACATAACATCTCACTGTGAAAATCATCGGGGATTCTGTCCGCCAGGGACATTATAAAGCCCATACATGACAATCCCACAGCCAACATCATACTTAATGGGCAAAAACTGAAAGCATTTCCCTTAAGATCGGGAGCAAGACAAGGATGTCCGTTTCCACCGCTCTGATTCAACACAGTACTGGAAGTCCTAGCCACAGCTGTCAGCAAGACAAAGGAATAAGAGGCACCCAATTGGAAAGGAGGAAGTAAAACTGTCACTATTTGCAGGTGACACGATGCTGTATGTAAACAATCCTAAAGATTCCGCCAAAAATGTACTGGAATTGATCAAAGAATTCAGTAAAGTAGGAGGGTACAAAATAAATATCCAGAAATCAGCTGCATTCTTATATACCAATAATGAATCATCAGAAAGGGAAACTAAGGTAACAATCCCATTTACAATTACATCCAAAAAAAAAATACCTAGGAATAAATTTAACCAAGGATATAAAAGACCTGTACTCAGAAAATTATAAAACACTGAAGAAAGAAACTGAAGATTTCTTTTTTATATGCACAAAAACAGGCCTATAGATCAATGGAACAGAAGAACAGAGAGCCCAGAAATAAACCCACACCTTTATGATCAATTAGTATTTGACAAAGGAGGCAAGAGCATACAATGGGATAAAGACAGTCTCTTCAATAATGGTGTTGGGAAAACTGGACAAATAGATGCCAAAAAAAAAGAAACTAGACCACCTTCTTACATCATGCACAAGAATAAACTCAAAATGGATTAAAGGCTTAAATGTAAGACTTGAAACCATAAAAATCCTAGAAGAGAACATAGGCAGTAAAATCTCAGACATTTCTCATAGCAATATTTTTTTCTGATATCGTTCCTCAGGCAAGCGACACAAAAGAAAAAATAAACAAATGGAACCACATCAAACTAAAAAGGTTTTTCACAGCAAAAGAAACCATCAACAAAATGAAAAGACAACCCACTGAATGGGAGAACATATTCACCCATGATACATCCGATGAGGGGTTAATATCCAAAATGTATAAAGAACTTACACTACTCAACACCAAAAAAATGAACAACCCAATTAGAAAATGGGCAAAGGGTCTGAACAGACACTTCTCCAAAGAGGACAGACAGATGGCCAATAAACATGAGAAGATGCTCAGTATCACTAATCATCAGAGAAATATCAATAAAAACCACAATGAGATATCACCTCACACCTGTGAGAATGGCTCCCATCAATAAATCAACAAACAGCAAGTGCTGGCGAGGGTGTGGAGCAGTGGGAACCTTCGGGGACCGCTGGTGGGCATGCAGACTGGTGTGGCCACTGTGGAAAGCAGTGTGGACTTTCGGCAAAAAATTAAAAACGCAACTGCCTTATGACCCACAATTCCACTTCTGGGAATATATCTGAAAAAAAAGACACAACACTAATTCAAAAGAAAATACGCACTCTTATGTTCTTATGGTGTTACAATAACCAGGATTTGGAAGCTGCCCAAGTGTCCATCAGTAGATTTGTGGATTAAAAAGCTGTGGCTCCCAATCGGTGTGCTTAACCACAACACAGCACCGTGCCGGGGAGAACTCGTGACTGCCCCTTCCCTCTAGCAAGGGCAGGGGTAGAAACAAACACACGAATGTTCTAGCTCCACTGAGTCCGAGGCTAAGCGAAGCCATCAGCGCCTCCTTCCCAGGCAACCTGGGGAGCCGTCCTGCGGGCGGGATTAGCACACCAGGGCCTGATTCTTGGGGGAAAATAACTAGGAGTTTAGGGACCCAACAAACGGCGTTCATGTTCAAGAAAAATACATTTCTAAACCCAGCTAACAAATGTAGAATATGAATTTTAAATAATGGCAAGGGATTTTGAAGCATATTTGAAGCTAAACACTAAATTTATCAGGGGGAAAATCAGTGTGTGATCATTGGAATACGAGGATGTAATGAAAAACTTCATCCCGAGATAAGCAGACATTAACGCTGCATAACCTAAAGTTTAATTCAAGTATGATATGCACATTATATAATGAATGTTCTAATACCTAATAGATTCTGAAAAAAATGATAATATGTGGCTGAATCCATATATCATGAATAAAATAACCTCTCAGGGAAGAAATACATGGATAGAAATGGCCCAGAGGGTTTGTGAAGTCTATCTCCCTCTTGCAGAAAGGGCTAAAGCTAAATTATTAGTTTAGAGGAAGTTTATGATTAAGAAAATTTGAGACAGTTGCCTTTATGAATAACAGATGACAGCCTTTCCAGGAGCTAAGCATCAGGACATTCCGGTCCTGCATGGACATAAAAATGTTTTGTGATCTATGTTGCCACTTAGCTTCAGAGTCAACTCATCTCCAAAATGGTTCTAATAATACATGTTTAACTTATTTCACAAAAGATTGCAAGTTAATTATTATTTATAAAATATCTAGAGACCAGCAGTTTATGTTAATAATACTTTGCAGTCTCATAATACCTCTTATCCAAGAAACTCAAGAGTTATAAACCATTATACTAACAAAATACTCTCTTTTTCTTGTTTTATTAATGGGAGATAGAAGCAAAAGATTAAAATTTTGATCAGGTCCCAACAAAATCAGTAACAAGTCTCTGAATATGAGCTGCAACTCTTAACTTATCACACGTTGTTCTAAACACGTGCCAGTGATCTGAGTTACAGTTTTACATTAATTATCTTAAAATACGTTGGTCAAAAAAACCCGTGCATTCTGGGCCACCCAATGTCCCATATCTTTCAGGGACAATAACTTTGGAGGGTTTTCAAGCTAGTCAATGTCCATGACCTTGAAAAAAATCTCATTCAGAAAAAATTACTGTTTCAAAACTATCCAACCCCATAATTAGTCAACCAATCAATTTGTACCATTATAAGTGATAGAGACCTGACCCTTCTGACATGGCCACTTTATTATAATAATTTAAGTAATTAACATTTACAAAATGTTTGTGCCCTTCAGACTGTTTTATAGTCATTCATTATTGGAACAGCTCAACATTCATTTGAGACTGTTCAACATTATTATTTTCATTTGCCCAATAGGGAAATAACGCCCAACCAGACAGGTTAACTTCCCATGTACATCAAGGCAAGAGAATGAAAAGCCTGCTTATCTTTGACAACTAATATTCTACTTAGAGCACCAAATTACTGGCCTTCTAGGAAATAACAAAAGCACCCCTCTCCATCTATTTAACTCCCCACTCATCAATATGAAAATTGATTACTCTCTTCTCAACATAATTTATAATGCCTTAAATACATAAATTTAAACTAAAAGACAGTAAACAATATTTTTGAGGTAGAGAAATGAATTATTTGGAGACTCAGAAGTTAGTTGAATGGACATTCTCCTCCTGGACTCAACCAAGAAATCTCAATACAAATAACTTTCTGTCAAGGCCACATATTCATTCTTTTTAGTTAAATTGATAAGCAAAGTACTACAGAACTTCTGTTATTTCAGTTTTCAATTTTTAAAAAATCAGTTAAAAAACTCCCACCACCAAAGGATCACTATATATTGAAAGTATCTGATTTTGATAAGAAAGAAAACACTCCATAAAGCATGAATAATAGACATACTCCATAAGCATTTGCAGGACAGAAGCAGTAGACATTTCTCACCTGACTTACTAATTTTTTGTTATATAGAGAGAAAAACTGGAATCTATTCCAGAGGTCAAAAAGCTACATTTTTACTCATATTTAAGTTTGACCTTTGAAACTATGATTCAGTATTACTCCACCTGGCACCTTTTTGTATACAGACATCCTTGGGCACTTTTCCACCTACAGACTGGACAGTATTGTCAATCACCCAGTTATGAAAAACAACAATTAGAGTGTGAGTAACATTTGATTATAAATCGGCATAATTAAAACTGAAATGACTTACTGAATCCTATAAAAGGCCAATGGGACTAACTACTACGGGTGGTGTACTTTGGCTTTGCTCCTCTCTGAGAAAGGGTCGCTCAGCTGTGCTGTCACCATGTCCTTTCGGCTTTCTAGTGGATCCAGGCGGGTCTGCTCTCGAGCTAGCTCTGGTCGGCTGCCTGGTGGAGGAACAGGCCTCGGGGCTGGGAGTGTGTGCAGTGGGTCAGCAGCAGGAAGCAACTTTCCTTGTAGTCTTGGGAGCGTTTCTTCTGGAGGCAGTTTCTATAGCGGTGGTGGAGGCCTGGGAAGTGGTGTCTGTGCTGGTTTTCTTGGAAATGAGCATGGTCTCCTCTCTGGGAATGAAAAGGTGACCATGCAGAACCTCAATGACCGCCTGGCGTCCTACCTGGACCATGTGGGAGCTCTGGAGCAAGCAAACGCAGACCTTGAGCAGAAAATCAAGGACTGGTATGAGAGATATGGGCCTGGTTCTTGCCGGGGACTTGATCAAGACTATAGTAGATATTCCTCAGTCATAGAAGATCTCAAAAGGCAGGTAAGAAAGATGGATATGCATCCTTTTACTATAGACTTGAGGTGTCCATAACCTAAAAAAGACAAAATAGCAAATGTAGAATTTGTTCACTCTATATTCCTAGTGCTTGGGGCCTGATAATGAAAATTTGTAGAATTAAGTGATGAAAGAGAAATAGTTTTAAAGTAAATATAGTCGCTTTGTTGATCTTATATTTAGCTCATCGTTTTTAATCAAGAGTAATAAAAGTATTCGTGATTATAAAACTTACACTTTGGCTCTTAAGTTCTAGACATTTATTATCAGGGGAAAATCCAGATGCCTTTAATGTAGAAAAAATGTACTAAAATAGATGTCTGATGGGTTAAGAAGATAAGAATTACTCTTAAATCTGAAGTTTTCCTTGACTTTTGGAACTTAACATTTTGCACAATCTACCCTATTTAGATTATTTCTGTGACCACCTGTAATGCCAGCATTGTTCTACAAAATGACAATGCCAGACTGACTGCTGATGACTTCAGGCTGAAGTAGGTAAAAATAAAGTCATTGATTATAATAAAGGTAAAAATACTGTATTTTGAATAAAGAACATATCTTTTGCATTTAAAACCAACATGATTTTATAAAATCAGACTAGATCACTGAATAAATTAAATGTGTCCTTATTTTTTAAAAGCCATCACAAACTATAAACAACATTTTTTATTCAACTCTGAAAAACAACTCCTCCAAAATAATATTCTTAGATAGTAGGGATTCCAAGGGGATTCATGACTTTGCCATCGTAAGCAGCTTCAGCAGTCTGTACAGACATTGTATCTGTCAGTACTTGAAATGTCTGAAGAAGGTACCCTTTGCACCTGCCTGCGATTATAGTTCTCAAGCTTTTTAATAACCTTTGCAGGTATGAAAGTGAGCTTGCTCTGCACCAGAACGTTGAGGCCGACATCAACGGTCTGCACAGAGTGATGGATGAGCTGACGCTTTGTACAACCGACCTGGAGATACAGTGGGAAACGCTCAGCGAGGAACTGGCCTACCTCAAAAAAAATCACGAGGAGGTAAGGACACTGCACGGTGACTTTGTACAGCACCAGATTTCCTCCCTCGAGTCCTCTGTTCATTTCACAGCAGGGCCATTCTCAAAATTCTACCTTGAGCATCAACACTGACCCCTTTCGCAGGAAATGGAGGTGCTGCAGTGCTCAGCAGGGGGGAATGTGAATGTGCAGATGAATGCAGCCCCGGGAGTGGACCTCACTGTTCTGCTGAACAACATGAGGGCCGAGTATGAGGACTTGGCTGAGCAGAACCGCAAAGAGGCAGAGGCCTGGTTTTGCGAGAAGGTACGTCTGTGGCAAATCACACGCCAAGGGCTTTCTTGTTCAATAGACCTCCGGGCTCGTCACTAACTCTTCTGACCGTTATGCTTCAGAGCGCTTCGCTGCAACAGCAGATTTTTGACGATGTAGGAGCAGCCTCAGTGGCCAGGAATGAGCTGATGGACCTGAAACGCAGTCTGCAAACCTTGGAAATAGAACTCCAGTCCCTCGTGGCCACGGTCTGTAGGAATCACCACTGATTTGAATATCTGTGTCTGCGTGTATAAGTAAATATATGTACTATATAACAAAATAGGTAACAGTCTATATAACTGAAAATATAAATATATTAATATATTAAATATATGTATAAATATATTAAATTCCAAGAATTTTGTTCATAAACATTGCTCTGTCTCATCAACCTCAAAAATTTTTAAAAAGAAATTTTTTTCAATGAAAAGGAAAGAATTTTTTTTTTTTACTCTGCTAATGCTGATTTTGATTGAAAAGATTTAGACCCCATACAAATATTTCCTTCTACCTTGAGAATGTGTAAAATTGGAATGTGCTATTTACAGGCAAGCCTTGCTCTGCTCTTCTTTCAGAAACATTCCTACGAATGCTCCTTGGCAGAGACCGAAGGCTATTACTGCCTCCAGCTCCAGCAGATCCAGGATCAGATCGGGGCAATGGAAGAGCAGCTCCAACAGATCCGAACAGAAACAGAAGGCCAGAAGCTGGACAATGAACAGCTCCTAGATATCAAAATACTTTTAGAAAAAGAAATTGAAACTTATTGCACATTAATAAATGGAGAAGGAAGGTAAATATTAACTTGTGAAAAAATAATCTAGTAATTAAAAATTAATCTCACATCAACTAGGTTTTCTCAGTATACATGGATACTAATATTATATCCTGGAATGTCCTACCCTAAAGATTGTGCCCGTACATGGCCTCAGAAATTTATTATTGCAACTGAATGAAATGAAAACAGGCAGTGAAATCCAATTTCTAAGTATGTAAAATATTTGTATCTATAGTAATATATAGGACATTTAAATATTGAATGGTGAATGCTTCCTCTACTCCAATCCAGAGGGAAAGTTGCTTTCTTTGATTTGGCGTTGAAGCACATTTCTCATAACAACACACTTTTATTTTTACTTGATTAGTTACCACACATTCACCCTGTATCGAGTGGGTCATTACATTTTCACTTGAAAGGTGAGCAATGAAGCTACAGAAAGACTTCAATGGAGAAGGTGCCAGTAGCTCGACAGCCAAGAGTAACGGCCTTAAACTTGAAAACCTGGGCTTGAATGACACCCTTGGGTGAATCTGAGCACGTTGCCTAAGCTCTTTAAACCCTATTTCTTTATTGGTAAAACTATGATAACACCAACATCATACTCCAAAATACTTTAAACAATAGTGCCTCACCGCATAGGTAAAGCACTCGTGACAGTGGTTGCACACAAAAGGAACTCGGTGACCAACAGCTGTTACTCAATGCTTGCCCACGGTCACACCATGACTGAGGAGCTCCTCACGCACCTCCCCAGGCTAGTGCCAGCCGTCTACAGCTATTCTCCTAAGGACCCAACAGTGATTGCTCCCTCCTTCAAGCAAAGTGCTCATTACGCCACTCACTTTTCACTCCTCTTCCAGCACCTTCCATGCCATGCTATAGGTAACTTTTTACTTGCATATGCCTCATTTTATTGTCAACAGTGTGAACGGCTTGTATCTTGGCTCCTCATTTTCTGCAGCACATAGTCTAGTGCCTTCTGTGCAGCGGGCACGTCAAACATGTTCGCCGGCAGGGGGATTGACTGAAAAGTCAGAATGAGAGCTCGGAGTCCCTGTGGCGCTAGATGAAGGAGAGAATATCTGATCACCAGGGAATTTTTCTCACAAACATTCGTTTAATCTTTTCTTTCACCATAGTGAAGTCATGAAAAATTTACTGATGTCTGTAAAACATAAGAATTTTGATCTTATTGACACTAGAAATCCAAACCTTTTATTCCCGATTCATAGTTATTTATGAGCTCCTTAACGAACAAATGCAATAACTGACTCTTCTCTTCACAGAAAGAGCAAGTCCGCGTGTTACAAATCGAAAGGATGTGAGCCCGTAAATTCCGAAAATCGAGTCAAAGGTATAGGAGGATTTTCACTTGTAACTCTTTTAAACTCCAGCAGTTGTGTTAAATCAGTCACTTACTTGTAAGTTAAATAAGATTATTTCTAAATTGAGTTCTAGTGGACAAAGGGCTAAGGGTAATTCATTAAGACAGTTCTGAATATTTGTATTTCACATTCCTATAGAACAAATGTGGTCAAATTATGAAATTACTAACACGAGAAACCAGTCCCCCAGTATCTTTTTCACTTAGAGACTGTTGTTTTCAAAGTTTCAGTGCTTTGATAGTAGAGCTACTTTATTTTAAACCACAAAACTAGGGCAAGTTGATGTTTAAAAGAAGACATTAGTTGCTCCAGGCCTGTCCTTGCTTGACACTTATATGGTTTAATCCATGTTTCACTTATGCTTTCAAATACACATTGCTCTAAAAACAGTGGCAAATACAAAAAAGAAAGACAGCCCAGGCCTTGCTGAGCATAGAATTCAAACACAGTATTAATATCTTCATTTACTACAAATTGCAGACACCGTTTTTAAAATGCTTACCCATTGTAACTAAATATCTTTCAACCTGTTGAGAATGAGCACTAAATTTTCGTTTATTTTATTTTAGACTCAAAAGAAGAAACTGTTATTAAAACAGTGGTCGAGGAGCTAGATCAACTTGGCAATGTCCTTTCCCTGAGGGTCCACTCAGTTGAAGAAAAATCCTCTAAAATAAGCAATATTACAATGGAGCAAAGAGTGCCTTCTAAAACACCATAATGGGGGGAAAGGGGTTGTTATTTTTAAAAGCCTGCCTTTGCAAAATTCCATTGGCTAAATAACCCAAGGAAATCATTCACTTCTGTTCTTAAAAATAAAAAGCCTAGCCTGGCCGGGCGTGGCTCAGCGGAAATCGGGGTTCGATTCCCTGCCGGGCACATGCCCAGGTGGCGGGCTCCATCCCTGGTCGGGGGCGTGCAGAAGGCAGCCTGTCAATGACTCTCTCATCATTGATGTTTCTATCTCTATCTCTCCCTTTCCCTTTCTCTCTCTGAAACCAATAAAGATATATTTTTTAAAAATAAAAAGGCTAGACTTTGTTTTTCTTTTCTTCGTTTTCTCAAGTTCTTTGCATGTAATCCTTCCCAGGGGTGCGTGCTGTATGATTCCATCTATGTGATGTTCTGGAACAGACAAAATTAAAGACACAGTAAACTGATCAGCATTTTCCTGGAGCTGGGGCTATGGGAGAGGCTGACTACAAAGCGTTATGAGGGGACTTAGGGGTGGGGGTAACGAATTGTCCTGTATCTTGATTGTGGTGGGGGGTACATGACTGTGTTTGCCAAAACTCATAGAATTGTATATTTAAGATTAATTTTACTGTACCTATATTAAACCTCAATAAATCCAACAAAAAAGGCATCTACTCTGAAGAAAAATGAGAGCATGTTCAGCATTATTAGTAATAGCAAAAAGTTGGAAACAATCTGAAAGTCCCCTAATAAGATAGTAGTTAAACCAATTACTTAATACTGGTTTGGCCCTGAGTAACTAACAAAATAACAAGACTTTACACAATAGAAGTTTATTTCTTTCACACACACAAATCCAGAGGCAGGCTATTCAGGGCTGGGATGGTAGCTTTGCACCAGAGAATCCTCAGGGACTCAGGTTCCTGTGGGCCTCCACTCTGCCATACCAGGATGTGGCCCTGGCTCATGGTCCAAGATGAAGCTCCGGCCATCCTATCTACCCATCACACCCATTTCAGCAGGGAGAAGACAGGACAGACCGGTGTGAGCTTCGTCTTAGATGAAGTCTCTAGAACACACCACATATACTTCTGCTTACATCACATTGGCTAGCTTAATCACATGACCACAGCTAACTGCAAAAAAATGTGGAGAAACCAGTCTTTTCTTTGGGCAGCTATTACCCAGGTGAAAATTGGGGACCAACCAGCAGTTTCCATCACATTAGGCACCTACCTATTCATGCTCTAAGGCACATAAGGTGAACAAAGCAGGTTACAGAACATCACATATAACACAGGTGTCTCACCTGGGCATGTGTGTTTACGTGCTATGTATGAACACAAATGCATGAAAAACATCTGGAAGGGTGCAAACCTCTGGAAGGGTAAACTATAGTTACCTGAGAAAGGAAGATAGAAGAGAGAGGAAGGTAAGAAAGGACGTTAGCATTTTACTCTGAGCTCTTAGATGCTGCTGGGTTTACATCAAGAACGTTTTCATGCAGAGAATAAAATGGTGGTTGCCATGCTCATATCAGCATTATCAACAATAGCCAAAGGTTCATGCAACCCACGTGTTCACCTACTGTTGAATGAATCAACAAAATACGGTATATGCATGCAATGGATCATTACTCAGCCTTTAAAAAAATCCTGACGCATGACACAACTTTGAAGACGTTATACTAAAGGAAATAAGCCAGCCACAAAAGGATAAATAATGCATTATTCTACTTATCTCAAGTGCCCAGAACAGTGGCTGGCACATAGTAGGTGTTTTATAAATATGTGTTGAATGAATGAATGAACCCGTATGTTCACAACAGTGTCACATAAAAGTTCACAGAAATTTTGTCCATAAGCCAATTTCCAGATTTTTCAAAATTTTCCATAACATTTAGTGTTTTCAATAAATATATGGTGTTCCACACTCAGCAAGTAGTTAATTTTCTGATGACTTTCACCTAAGCTAAACCATAATGAAGTAAAAACAGATGAAATATTTGCTTCTGGGATTGTTTCAAATTTTGCTGGGTCAGGAAATAAGTTAATGTCCTTCCAAACTCCCACAACTCATAATTGCAATTAGGGGTGTGTTCCTAATTACCAAAATGGATAAGAGAAGGTAGCTATCCCTACACATAAGTAAGTGTCAACAAAATATGACACACGTCAGCCAAAATGGAAGTTAGATCCCCTCGGATACAGGGGCAAGAGAGTATGGAGGCAGGACAGGTAATTGAAGGACCAGGTTGGGGAAATCATGATTCCAGTTCTGTTCTCTACTTAAGTGGGAAGAATTGTAACAATAAAATAAGAAAAAGCTTCAAAATCGTCAAAATCTGCCTGGGCATAAATAGCCCAAAACCATGACGCCAGATTTTTATGGTGAGGTGGACTGATGAGTTTTATCTTCTAAGGAGGGAAGAATGACTCACTCACAATTTTAAAATGTAATAAGGAACCTGAAATTGCTCCACCCAGACCCATTTCTCAGATAACCACCAACCTGAGGGCAACTGCCCTCCTACAGAAATGAGCCCAGTAAAGTCAGTTACTAATTAGGAAAAATCATCCAATTATGCTAACTTGCTGAGGCTGGCAAGCCATGTTTTATTCTGTGTAGGCAGAATATCATCCAGAACACACTTGAGAACTGTCTATAAAAGGCAAACAAAAACACTTGAGAGGAGAAGGCATCCCACCGTGGCATTCCCAGGAGCAGCTCTGCAGCGCGCTTGCCCGGATACCATGTCTCTCCGACTTCCCAGTGGCTCCAGGAGGGCCTGTCCCCTTCCCACCGCAGGATCTGTCAGGCTCTCGGGTGGGGGAGCCAGCTTTGGGGCTGGAAATGCTTGCAGCATGCCTGGAATTGGAAGTGGCTTCTCCTGTGCCTTCGGGGGCAGCGCATTGGGAGGAAACGCCAGCGGCAGCAATTCCTGTGCTGGCTTTACTGTGAATGAGGGGGGCCTCCTCTCTGGCAATGAGAAGGTGACCATGCAGAACCTCAACGACCGCCTGGCCTCCTACCTGGACAACGTGCGTGCTCTGGAGGAGGCCAACGCGGACCTAGAGCAGAAGATCAAGGGCTGGTACGAGAAATTTGGGCCTGGTTCTTGCCGTGGTCTTGATCACGACTACAGTAGATATTTCCCTATCATCGATGATCTCAAAGGTCAGGTAAGAAGTTACACTTCGCAATCATTTTTATGAGCTTCCATCTCTAAATGCCCTTTTTCTCTCCTCACTGAATACTAAAAACGTTTATCATCTCTACCTGTAATTTCTTAAAAGGAATTTCGATTTAGCTTTGGAAATAAGCACTAAGTAGATTCAGTTGGTTAACCTCATGATTTCAAATGTCACTGTCCAGTAACTATGTTAATTTTGATTATTTCCATTTCCTAACCTAAACAAACACCACTTTTTGGGTGTTTTTAATTGATCGTGATAAATTACTTTTAAAAAAATCGAACTCCCTGTTTCTAGATCATCGCTTCCACCACCAGCAATGCTAACGCTGTTCTGCAGATCGATAATGCCAGGCTGACAGCTGATGACTTCAGGCTCAAGTAAGTAGCCTCTCACAGTGAAAGAATACATGGAGATTAATGCGAAGCATTAAATTGAATTTATTTTTTGATCCCTCCATTAAATGTTACCAACTCGTATTGAAGCACTGTAAAACACCTGGATTTAAAATAAACGGAACAGTATTCCTTTTTAAAATTTTTGCCATAAAAACATAAAGTATGAACTGCTATAAAAGTAGTGTTTAATAACCCTACTTCTTTCTCTGTCAAAGAAATACCTCGACATAAAGAAAATGATAATTATCATACAATAAACTTTGAAAATGTCTCTTGTGGCCAAATCTGCCACCTCAAAATTCCGGACCTCTAGAATTTGATCATTGATTGGTGACTATTTCTCCAACCATGTGACAAATTGGAAAATCATTAACACTCTTTAAGGTACGAAAATGAGCTGGCTCTTCACCAGAGCGTAGAGAGTGACGTCAATGGGCTGCGCAGGGTCCTGGATGAAATAACCCTGTGCAGAACAGACCTGGAGATTCAGTACGAAACCCTGAGTGAGGAGATGACCTACCTCAAAAAGAACCATAAGGAGGTAAGGGAGGAATGTCTACATTTTGCCACCCCTCTGCAGACACTGTCTTCTTGACAGGAGGTCATGTACTTGACTTCTTAAACCAGAAATTGGTCCTAACGAACCATCAGACAGACAGGAGGCCTGAGCTGTCTTTAGAAGTGGTGAAGTGTTTGTACAGATTCACCCTTGCTCTCTCATTGTCTCCCATGGGAAGAAAAAAAAAGAATCATGTTTTCCAGACCAATCAGGGTTATAAGAGCAGTGTTTGGCTAGATAATTATAGCTAAGTTCAAATGGCATACTTAAAAGATGACATCTAATTAGATAAAAGATGTATACTTAAAGGACAGCCTAAGGAAACTAGATCTAAATTTCTATATAACAGTGGCAGGTTTAAAACACTTTAATATTTATTCCATACACACATTAAAAGTATATATATACTTAATACATATTCTTAATAGGTAAGGCTTATAAAAATGATGAGACTGAAATTAAACTGTTATATCAAAATTTATACTTTTAAATAAATAGTATACATCCAAAATGGTCACCGTGGGAAGCTAGATTCTAAATTGGATCATACAGCCACTACTCCAGTCTCACCTTCGGGATTGCTATCAGAACCACTGTTTTCTGAGAATATCTTTATTCTTTGAAAAAGAATTTGATGTTTTTAAACCACTAAAAAACTTCTATAGTCAAGACAAATGCGTAAAGGAGAAGATCAAGCTAAAAATGCTGCTTGCTTAGTCATGAAGCTGTCTTATAAATCTAACTATTTGAAGAACGGCATTTGGCAAATTGAATGCAGTTGGTTTTTTTAATGACTCACAGACAAACCTCCATGCATTCTTTTATCGTTTTCTTTTTCTGCTTGAACTGGGGAAACTTTCCCTAAATCCTCAGAGTAAAAAAGCCACCCGGAGAGGGAGAAGGTATGGGGACCACCAGGGAGGAACGAATGCTAGAATCACCTGAGGGACTTGGTACAAGGAGGAAAGAAAGCCTCATTACTGTCATCAGGACCCATCTGGGACCTGGGACGTGGGTGGGCAGGAGGGTTCCTGCAGCAAAGTCGTAAGCTGGCCCGCGTTGTTTCAGTTGTACACAGTCTCAGCAGCGGTGGCTGCCATCCACAATCTTAGAACTGACTCATTGCATCCCAACAGCACACACCTTGGATGGAATAACATGAAATAATATGCAAAACTGATTCCAACCTCTATGATGACCATAATAATCATAATAACTAGCAGTTATTTCGTATTTACACGCCAGGCAGTATTGCTGGTCTTACTACTAGTTCACACCTTTCAACAACACACAGAAGGATATTTTTTTTTACCCTCAGTTTTCAGATAAGAAAATTGAAACTTGAAGTTAAGCAACATTCCCAAGTTCACCTGCTACTGCAGGGCAGAACCAAAATGCACGTAGAGATTGGTTTGACACCAAAGACCATCACGACGCTATAATGTCAGTGTAAGCTTAATAGCTCCATAGACAGCTAGGATTCTTTAGAAGATGATGTTCTTCCTTTACTAATGATAAATAAATAAGTGTATGATTATAAATAATATATAAACATAAATATTTATTCATAGTTATTTCAACTGTTCAGAGTTATTCAGGCTTGGTCCCCCCCCCCCCACCACCACCACCACCATCATGCTCACGCTGTGTTCAGGAAACAGCTGAGCACAGAACAAGCTCAAAGCTGGTCTCAAAGCGGAATAATGACCAGCCTATCACGGTGGAGACATGTGTGCTACAAATGAGCAGAATCAGAGCTAATGGGTCACTCATTCTAAATATTTCAAGGGCTTTCATTGAGAAAAGGAATTAAGACTTTTCCTGTGCAGCAGAAGTAAAACCGATCAATGACCTGCAGTTTAGGAGCTGGAATTGGGTTCATCCTAAGAAAGGCCCCTGGGACAATTAAAACTCCAAGAATGAAACAGGCTATTTCCTGAGGCAGAGTTGCCTGCCACTGGCAGTTAGACATCCACTGGGCAGCAAACAGAAAATGCAGAGGGAGCTCATTACACAGCCTGGGAGACGGGGCCAGGTGAATGCTAAGAGCCCTCCCCAAGCTAGGCTTTCCAGACCTTCTATGAGATCCCTACACAGCTGAGCTGCACACTTGCCTGCCTGCAGGAAATGCAAGTCCTGCAGTGCACGGCCGGGGGCAACGTGAACGTGGAGATGAACGCGGCGCCCGGGGTGGACCTCACGCTGCTGCTCAACAACATGCGGGCTGAGTACGAGGCGCTGGCCGAGCAGAACCGCCGGGACGCCGAGGCCTGGTTCAACGAGAAGGTGAGTCTTGGGAACACGAGCCTGCTGGATCCTGGTGGTGTCACACGACTGAGGCCCGCTCCTCGCTCCTGCCTTTTAGAGCGCCTCGCTGCAGCAGCAGATCTCCGAGGATGTGGGAGCCACGACCTCCGCCCGCAACGAGCTGACCGAGATGAAGCGCAACCTCCAAACCCTGGAAATTGAGCTTCAGTCTCTCTTAGCCACGGTAGGAAAGGGCAGCTCCTGACCGTCTCCTGGGTTCTCATTTTAAATATGTGCCAGCTGGTTTGAAAGTTCTTACCCATGTTGAGAAGCTATGCATACGCTATTTTATGCGATTAACTGAAAACACAAAGATAATAGGGTTTAACGTAGAACAGCTAAAACAGCAACATCGATGTCTTCAAGCTCATTCTACCGAAAAGACTTGCTCATTTTAAGAGTGTCACAGAGTCTTCGTAACCACGTGGCCATGTGAAATCTAAAACAGTTATAGGCAAAGTGAGCAAGAGGAGAAAGTCATACTACAGCAAAGCAAGCTTGTGTATCTGCAAATCTGTCTCAGTGTCTCCATCGTTTCCTACAGAAACACTCCCTGGAGTGCTCCCTGACCGAGACCGAAGGCAACTACTGCGCGCAGCTCGCCCAGATCCAGGCTCAGATCGGGGCCCTGGAGGAGCAGCTGCACCAGGTCAGAACCGAGACCGAGGGCCAGAAGCTGGAATACGAGCAGCTCCTGGACATCAAGGTCCTCCTGGAAAAAGAAATCGAGACCTACTGCCTCCTCATCGGAGGAGAGGATGGGTAGGTAAAATAACTTACAGAGAAGTAATATACTGAAATGGGCGTGACACTTAGATCTCTGGGAAGTGAACATAAACTGATAATGACCACATTTATTATCATAGACTCTAAATATCAAACGTGATACCCTACTGCCAAGATACACATTAGCAATATCTTATAAAACCAAAATGCAACAAGCCCTGTATTTAAGGTATGAAAATGTAAGACTCACCTCTCGGGGCTAAAGCAGAGGTAACCCACTGAAATGTGCTCACCAAACATCTGAAGAAGACATAATAGAGAATCTAGAATTGAAGGGGTTCTCTCCAGCTCATTCTTTTGTGATGTTTTCTACAATATGTGTTTATAGGGCTTGCAAGTCTGGAGGTTACAAGTCTAAAGACTATGGGTCTGGAAACATGGGCAGTCAAGTCAAAGGTAATTAAAAGTAAATTCTACGTTTATGCTATACTACTTCATTTTCAATGCACAGCTTGATTGCTTTTATTAGAATATACACGTTATATATTATATATAAGAATAAATATAACAAAGATTTGTAGTAGATATCAGTGTGTGCTAGATGTCTAACTTTAGTGATGTGTTCTAAATTTTGAACAAAGTAACGTCACCATGTTTTTAGCTAATCAAGAAATCAAAATTCATGAAAAAATGAGTCTAAGTATTTGTGCATAGTTCATCCTATATAAAAATCCTATTATTCCTTTCATTGATATAATTTATTATTCCTTTTAAAAAATTTATTGTGGTAAAATATACAGAACATAAAATGCAGTATCTTAACAATTTTTGTGTGGACAGTTCAGTGGCATTATGTACATTCATATTCTTGTGTCACCATCACCACCATCTATCTCTAGAACTCTTTACATCTAAAACTGAAATTGTATAGCCATTAACAGTAACTCTCCATCCCCTCCTCCTCAGCCCTTGGAAATCACCATTCTACTTTCTGTATGAATTTCACTGCTCTAGGCAATTCATAAAAGCGGAATCATACAGCGTTTGTGACTGAGTTATTTCACTCAGCATAATATCCTCAAGCTTCGTCCATGCCGTAGCATGTATCAGAAGTTCCTTCCTTTTTTAGAGCCAAATCATATCCCTTTATATGTTTATACTATGTTTTTTATCCATTCACCCATCGGTGGACTCTCGGGTTGTTTCCGCATTTTAGCTATTGTGATCTTATTTGTCTTTTCTCAACTCTCTAAAATCTCCTTTTAAATTTTAATTTTCAGATCCGACCAAAGCCATAGTGGTTAAGAAAGTTCTTGAGGAGGTAGACCAACGCAGCAAAATACTGAGCACCAGGCTCCACTCCCTGGAAGAGAAATCTCAAAGCAACTGACTTGAGACACAAGAGCTAGCACATGGCCCAGCCGGTGTGGCTCAGCGGTTGAACGTCGACCTAGGATCCAGGCGATCGGGGTTCGATTCCCGGGCAGGGCACATGCCCGGGTTGCGGGCTCGATCAATGACTCTCTCATCACTGATGTTTCTATCTTTCTCTCTCTCCTTTCTTCTCTCTGAAATCAATAAAGATATATTTAAAAAAAAAAAAAAAAAAGAGCTAGCATATGCCAAATACTTTCCGAGAAGAGAAGGCATTATATATATCTGTCCAGAAAAAATGAGCAAGTCTAAAAAAAATGTCTGTCCCTTTGTCTTTCTGTTACTGAAACATAATCTCTAGCAATCAATAGTGGTATCTCCCCACTCGTCTGGAAGAATGTCACATGCAAATGCGATGACTCATTTGATTACCTTATAGAAAATGTTGTCAGTTCTTTGTGTTCAATAAACTCTCTTCCTTCAGCAAGTTATCACTGATGGTATTTCTTGTCTTGCACTTAAAATGTCCGTGTCTGTGGTACAGATATATGAACACCTAACAGCTCTAAATTTATATAAAAACTTTTTTTAAATTTATCTTTATTGTTGAAAGAATTACAGAGGTCTCCTTTTTTTCCCTATTGACCCCCTTCTACCCCGCACCCACTCCCCACCCCAGGCCTTCACTGCACTATTGTCTGTGTCCATGTTTAAAAATTAACATTTCCATCTAAATTTTCATGAGGCTTTCCCAACAATTCCAAATGAGACAAATTCAGAATGAATAGAAAATACTTTCACTTAAATCCCCAATCTGCCATACTCTGCCATAATAATGTCTATGCCCTTTCATAATAGCTAAAATGTATACATTTCAAGTTCATATGCAAAATGGAGATAATAATACTTCTCTCAAGTGGTCATTATAAAGGTTAAACAAATTATTATACAGTGCATTTATTGAATAAGCACTCAGTAAATGCTAACTTATTTTTTAATACTTGATATTTGTAAGGATTAATTTTCAAATATCATTTCCCTTTTGAATATATACTTAAGCAAAATTCCAAATATAAGGAAGGTTAAAGCAAAAATTCTGACTTAGCATTCAAGTTCTATTAATGGAGTCACTCACTTGTATTACAAAGTACGTCTGATGTTTATAATTCTCTTGACTAATGGATTCATCCCTAATAATGAGAGGAAATAAAATGAACTGAAAACATAATTTCCTCAGGTCTAATATTACCCCTAGAGACTTAATTGATCCCTCCGTCTTCTATGAATGGATTATCCATATTATAATCCACCCATGAAAATTTGACTTCAAGCTTCATCTGAAAATATTAAGCAGGAAAGATGACTGGGGTTCTTTAAGGGCACTATAATTATCCTTGAATTACTTTTATTGTCTATTTCTAAGGCAATCTTAGCAAGAGGCCACTAGAGTCAAATGTCTAATCAGGTCTCCCATCAGATTATGTGAAACAAAAACATTACAATCTTAGACAACATTCGTGAGTTCTCAGAAATGCAGCTTTCTCAGTAAGTGCGAGAATGGTAGAAAATGCTTTTGATTTTATGTCACTTGGGTTCTGTGCCACTGTTCTCATTCATTTAATAATAATAATGAAGAGTGTTCTCAGTAATAAGACTCTTTATTTAGTTAATTTTACTACTTAACTCTGAAAGCATTTTTGAAATTTAATGATAACTGTGTTGTAGAAAGAAGACACCTTCTGGGGGACATTTTCAGAGCTTTGGTTCTTACACTGTAGCCAGTGTGTCGACACTGTTCCCTAATGAAATGCTCATCTCCCTTCTGCCACTGTGGCTGCTGTCGCCACTTCATTCTTGTCTCACTGGAGCATTTACTCACAGCAGCTATATATATAAGAAAATAAACTTTTGAAGACTTCAAATTAAAAAGAAGAGGGAGAAAAGTTCTTATATTTAGGAATAATAAAGGTCTTTTTAAATCAAAAAAACAAAAGCTGAAAGCATGAAGGTAAAGACGCATCTATATCAAAAAAATAATAAAACAGTAAGAAGCAAAACAAAATTAAAACCTCTTAAACCGTAATAAAATAGACTTAAAATCTATTCCAAACCCGTGGGTAAGCCTGTGCAGCTAGCCAGGCAACTACTCCAGTTTCACGCTGCACAGTTTCAACCTGTCCTGGGTGCGGTTTGGCGCCACCTGCTGGCCTCTGCCTTCTCTGTATAAAACCAAGGGAGGCTTCTGGGAAGAGCCGACTTCCAAGAAAGCCACAGTTGCAGGAATCTGCAGCCTGTTTAGTTGGCCTGACTCATCCTCAGCTTCCCATTTCCCAAACTTTCCTTCCCTAACCACCCCTCCCAGCCCTGCCTGTCTGCCTGCCATATCTCCCCTGTTCACCCCAGCAGATAGGAACTTTAGCCGCCTTCTTTGGGACCAGACACGGAATGGGAGCCGACAGCTCACATTACAATCTGGATTATATATGTCCAGGGGTTCTCTGAATAGGAAGCTATTGTCTATTTGGTGTGAAGAATGCCAAAATAATCAATAAACTCTGTGCTTGCTTCAACCTATATTGACTCTGGTCCTGGAAGGACAGAAGCACCTAAACCCCTACAAAGTCACACACCCATTCTCTTCATGCTCCATGAACCAACTAAACGATCTTCAGGAAAAGCAAAGAACTGAGCTGTTTAAAGAGACTATAGAGCGTTCAAACTCCACAAGGACCAGACTAGTTCATTTCCTCCCAGAACATAATTTGGCAAAATGGCATGACCGAGCAGATGCTGGCGGAGAAAAGGAAACCTTCAAACAGGTACCCTTGATTGAAACTATAAAGACAAAGACTGGGAAAGGATGCTGGGGGAAGAATTCAGAAAAAGGAAAGAGTGAAGGAAGGGAAACGGGCGCAGAACTGGTGCATTGCAGCTCTGTTTTTGTAGGGAGCTTGCAGCTCCTTTGGGGTCTGGCAATAATAGCTGGACTGAAATCGATTTATGGATGGTGCCACACCCACTGCGAGTTGCTTCTCAGGACACTTACTACTACAAAGTCTTTTTTCCTTCCAGGTAGGTGAGCCTGGTGAGGCTCACAGTGGCCACCATCAGGACACTGGTCAAAACAGTGATTCTCCGCAGGGAAGTCCCCAGGTGATTCTGGCACGGCCTTCCCAGCCCCCCCCAAACAACACCTCCTTTCACCAACAACCCCTCCAAGACGCGCACACACACACACAATCACAAACCCAGAAGGTGGAGAATAAAGATTTAAAACACAGAACACATAATAAAGGACAGAAGCAGTCAGTGACCCAAGCTGTTCACGAAGCAAGTCAAGCCGTGTTGTTTTTTGTTCATTCAAGGACTATTTATTATCTACCTATAACATGTTAGGTGTTATAAAGAGGCTGTACGCATATTAGATTGGAGGTTTTCCTTTTTCCATACCATTTACCACAAAAACTTCTGCCAACACTCAACAAGTACTCTATGCCCAGTTACTTCCCTTAACTATTCTGATCTTATGCCATTATCTGGAAAACATAACAGAATATTCTCTAGAGTGAATAGAAGATAGAATTTCCCGAGTTCAGTCTATTCTCAATGCTAAAGATGCATCAGGGGCAAAACGCCATGCTTTTCAGGATTTGATTTTCCTGCTAATCTAAAAACATGCAGTATATTAATCTGAAAATTTAAGAATGCTAATAATCTATCTCATGAAAATGTTGATGGTTACTGTTTGCAAATCATTCTGCAATTATTACAGTGATGTGTAGTTTATATGATTCTTTACAGGTAAAAATAAACTGCTAATAACAAACTATCAAAACAACGTGTCACTGAGGGCAGCATTGAACTGGGAGCCCAGATACATAAGGTTTAGTCCATTTCTTTTAAACCTTCATATAACTGAGTGGATGCCAGGCACCAAAGCTGGCATTTCTGAACATTTTTTCCTCTACTGGAATCTAACCAGATTCTTGAAGCTCTCATTTCACAGATGAAAGAAATCCCAATAACTAACTTATGAACTTTGGCAACTCGATATTTCAAATAAAAGAGAGTATTCAATTTGGGGATGGCTCAAAACAATGGAGACCAGTGCTCACTAAAGAATTCTAACACTTCAGGCAAGAACAGAATTGTATTTATATGTGTGATGGAAATCCTTTAATCCACTAAACATCAATGTTCTAGACAGTTTGCAAGTCACAGAATCGAGATTAGTCTGATAGATTCGCCACTGAGAAGAAAAGGAACGCAGATACACAGAGAGAACGTATGAAGCTGCATTTAAGGAAATACTAACCAACAAGAAAATCCTGTGGGTTTACCTCTCCACTTGTTTATACGCTGCCTCATTAGGCAAAGAATCTGAGGCGGCGATGACTGTTTTATTTATTAAATAAATACCCTTCCCAGAAGTGATTTCTGAAGTATGGAGTATCAGAGAAGCATCTCAAAAGAACTTGATTTTGAAGCTGAATTTTAAAAAAAACAAAGAACAGACATATGTCAGCATTAAAA